>NC_092125.1:136748331-137351081 GCF_043159975.1 Macaca nemestrina | reverse complement strand
TCTCGATCTCCTGACCTCGTGATCTGCCTGACACGGCCTCCCAGAGTGCTGGGATTACAGGCGTGAGCCACCACACCTGGCCGGTTTATGGATTAAAAGATGCAATATTGATTGTCAAGATATCATTTTTCTGCTAATTGATTCACAGATTCAATGCAACCCCAAATTGAGAAAAACTTTTATTTTTTGTTAAGAGGCAAGCTTTTTTAAATTTATATGGAAATGTAAAGTACCTAGAATAGGTAACACAATTTTTAAAAAGACCAAAGTTGAAGAATTACATCCGTTGACTTCAAGACATCTGTAAAGCTACTGTAATCAAGATAATGTTATATCACTGCTAAGATAGAAAAAACTTCACGATTTGACTAATTTGGCATTTATAGAACACCACCTAAACACTACCTTCAACAACATAATAAATAATAGCAGAAAAACATGTCTCTTCAAAGTGAACATGGAGCTTACGGCAAGATAGAGCATATGCTGAGTAATACAATTCTCAATATATTTAAAATTATTGAGATTAGATATATCTTTGACAAAAACAGAAGTAAATTAGAACCCAATAACAATAGATTATCCAAAAAAATTTTAATTATTTAAAAAGTAATCACTTCTAACTACCTTGTCTGATAAAAATAAAATAAAAAGGGCAATTGAAAAGTGTTTTGAAACATATGATTACACAAACACATCAAATTTGTAGGGTAGAACTAAAACAATTGCTAGATGGAAATGTGTAGCTTTAAATACTACATTAGAAAATAAGATCAAAACTCTATTACCTAAGCCTTTGTATTAAGAATCTTACAAAAAAGGTCCAAATTAAGCCCAAAGTAGAAGAAATATAGTAATAACTAATAAAAATTAATAAAATAGAAAATGAGTAAATAGAGAGAAAAATTACTAAAACCAAAAGTTAGTTTATTAGAAAGAGTAATATATTGTTAAGTTACTATCTAGACTAATCAAGAACAGAAAGAAAATATGAATTGCTAATATCAGGAATTACATCGTAAGTATCCCTATAGATTTTATAGACTCTAAGGGACAATAAGGGAATAATATGAACATTCGTATTTTCACAATTTAGATGAAATGAACAAATTTCTCAAAATATTCCGATTATGAAAACAACACAAAGCTTAAAACCCAGCAGTCTTTATTTATTAAATAAAATAATTTTTTAATTAAAACTTCCCCCAAAAGAAAACCTTAGACCATACAATTAGTTCAAAATAAAGCATTCAATAAAATTCATAGCAAAAACTTTCTCAGAACAGTTATACAACTCAAAAGGGTCATCACTGAAACATCTCCAGCCAAAATCATGTTTAAAGGTGAAAGACTAAAAGCTTTTGTTACTGAGATTAGGAACAAGGTATTGCTGTCCACACTCATTCATCACCTCTATTCATCATTGTTCTGGATATAATATTCAGGGCATCAAAGTTTTTAAAAAGAAGCCAAAAATGACAAGAAAAAAATTAAAGCTGCTCCAATTGGAAAAGAAGCAGTAAATTTCTCTTTATATATAGATGCCATGATCAAGTTCATATTAAATTCTAAGGTGTAGAATTTAATGTATTAAATATAATTAGTAAACTATATTTTTATATGCATATATATTATATACACACAAACATAATTAAGTTATTTAATTGAATAAAAATTCAATTATGTTTGTGTGTATGAGATACATATATACATATAACATTCATATCTTTTACTAATATATGCATACATGCACACATACACACTAATAATTGAATTTAGTAAAGTTGCACAATACAAGGCCAATATAAAAAAATAAATTTTATTTCTTTATATGTTATATTTTATATATTTTAATTTCAGAAAATAGAAGATAAAATTTTAAAACCTTTACAATAATTTCCAAGTTAAAGCAAACTTTATATTGTAGGCTTCTTCACTGAAACCTATAAAACATTGTAGGGGGAAACTGTAGAAGACCTAAAAAATTCAAGAGTTATGCCATGATGATCGATTGCAAGACTCAATATTGTTAAGTTGTCAGTTCTTCCTAAATTGATGTATAGATTCAATGCATAGACATATAAAATTCCAATAGGCTTTTTTGGTGTGTAAATTGATAATACAATCCCAAGATTTACAGAGAAATGAAAATGACATAATATACAGAGCAATTTTTAAAAGAACAAAGTTGGAGGACTTGTATACCTGGTACTGACTCAAAACTCACGATAAAACTTTAGATTCAAGACATCATGATATGGGTGCAAGGATAAACATACAGATAATGGAACAGAATAGAGAGTTCATTAATACCCATGTAAATATATGCAAGTGATTTTTTATTAAAATCCCCAAATATTTTAATATTAAAATTATATTTTTTATGAATAATGTTGTCATCACTATATATTTGTATAAAATGTGAATTTTGATTCTTACTCCATATTTTACAAAATTAAGTAAAACTGAATCATCAACATAAACTAGAATACCATTAGAGAATAGCAGAAAATCTCCATGACTTTGGGGTTGACAAAGATTTCTTAGAACTTACTAGCCATAAAAGAAAAATATTAAATTAGACTTCATCAAAATTGAAAATTTAAATTTTGCTACATCCATAAAATGAATATACTACTCAGCAAAAAAAGCATTTCCAGTAAATGAATGCTCCCATAAAAGTGAACACACTGTATGATTCAATTTATATAAAATTCAGAAACAGGCAAAACTAATATATAGCACTGGCAGATTTTTTTGTATCCTGGTTTAGAGGTAGGGATAAAATGACTGCAAAGAGATAAATGCATTTCTTTTGGAGATAGAAATGATTGGGTCCTAACTTAGATGGTGGTTACATGGGCGCATTCATATGTCAGAACGTACTGTACTGTGTGCACAAAATTGATGCATTTCATTGTATTCAATTTTTATCTCAAAAACTCATTTAAGGAGAAAAATATGCTGTAGTAAAGTTGATTATAAGAATGAAATGGTTAATATTAGATAGTATATCAATTTCTGATGAAACATGTCATTAAACCAGAAATAGAAGGGAATATCCTTAACTTTATCAAGTGATAACAGTGAATAAAACTTAAACCAAGCTTGTCCAACCCACGGCCTGCGGTTTGTATGCAGCCCAGAACAGCTTCGAACACAGCCCAGCACACATTCATAAACTTTCTTAAAACATTATGAGATTTATGCAGAGACCTTTTTTTTTTTTCTCAGTTCGTCAGCTGTCGTTAGTGTTAGCGTATTTTATGTGTGACCCAAGACAATCCTTCTTCTTCCAGTGTGGCTCAGAGAGTCCAAAAGATTGGACACCCCTGACCTAAACCTATATGAAACACCATATTTAATCAAGAAACTCTACAGATTTTCCCAAGGCTAAGATCAAGACAAAGATGCTTACCATCACTGCTACTTTTTGAGCAATAATGAAGACCCTGGCCAATTTTGTAATTAGGGGTAAAGAAAAAAAAAGTTTAATAATTGAAAAAAGGGACAAACTGCCATTATTTACATATGATATGTTCATCAATAATTAAAAAAAAATTTAGAGACAATGAGCAATCCAATTATTCTATCTAATTAGAGAGTTCAGCAAATGTGCTACATAAAATAGCTTAAACAAATTAATGCCATTTCTCTACGGCAGGGGTCAGCAAACTGCCTCCTAGCCAAATCCAGCTGTCACTTTTTTTTTTTTTTTTTTTTTTTTTTTTGAGACGGAGTTTCACTCTCGTTGCCCAGGCTGGAGTACAATGGCAAAATCTCAGCTCACCGCAACCTCTGCCTCCCGGGTTCAAGAAATTCTCCTGCCTCAGCCTCCCGAGTAGCTGGGATTTCAGGCATGCACCACCACACCCGGCTAATCTTGTATTTTTAGTAGACACAGGGTTTCTCCATGTTGGTCAGGCTGGTCTCGAACTCGTGACCTCAGGTGATCCACCTGCCTCAGCCTCCCAAACTGCTGGATTACAAGCGTGAGCCACCATGCCCGGCCCACCTTTTTTTTTAATAAATAAATTTGTATTGTAATACAGCCATGTTCACTTGTTTACATATTGTTTAGGGCTGTTTTCTTGCTAATATGGCAGAAGTGAATAGTTAACAATAGAGACGGGTTGGCTCAAAAAGCCCCAAATTGTTCACTATCTGTTCCTTTACAGAAAAATTTTACTGACCCTTGTTCTATAACATCAATTAGAATTAATGTTCTAAGTAATCAATTAGAAAATAACCGAAAAAAGGATGAACCACACATTTATGGAGATGATTAATGTCTTTGTTAAAGAACTTAAAAGCAGATCTAACTAAATGGGATGACATTTCCTATCTACAGATAGGGCAACTTATTATTACAAAATATAATTCTTCTTGAAAATCACCTATGAAGTCAAGGCAGTCCCAATCAAAATTACAGTTGAATCTTTTTAACAGCTTGGCAAACACCTTTTAAACTTTAAATGAGAGATTAAAGAACAATAAAAAAGAAAAGTGAAGAGAGGTGTCCTACTTTTCAGATATTTAGCTAAACCTCAAAATTATTTACTACAAATAATATGGTATTCTGGGAGAAATAAATAGACCAAAGGAGCAGAACTCAGAAAAAGGCTCACTTATATATGAAAAAATAATTGATGATAAATAAAGCACCACAAGTGGATATATGTATCGTTTAGTAAAGAGTGTTTGAAAACTGCTTAGTATTTTGAAAACAAATAAACCTGGATGACTAATTAACATTGAATACAAAGGTGAAGTTCTGATGCAGTAGACATTCAAAGGGTAGATTATAATACTACTGGAAGAAAAGGAAGAAAGTTATCTTGTAATTTGGGGCATAAGTGGAGAACCTCTTAATATCCCCAAAGCACAAATCAAGATACAAATACAAGAACGAATTTGGCTAAATGAAATTAACTATATACATAGTACACAGTATATGGAATTCCTAAAAATCACAAAAACAAAAGAGAACAGAAAACCAATTTGAAATGTGAGAAGGCTTTATATTTATAATACACGCAAAGATAAGTCCCAAACTAATCACAAATATCTTGAGATATTCAAACTCATCAGTAATTGCATGAATCAAATAAAAATAAAATAATAATTGGCACCCATGAGATAAACAAAGAAATTATTATTATTTTTAAGAAACAGAGTCTTGCTCTGTCACCCTGACTGGAGGACAGCAGCACCACCATAGCTCACTGCAGCCTCAAACTCCTGGGCTCAGGCCATCTTTCTGCCTCAGTCTACTGAGTAGCTAGGACTGCTGGTGTAAACCACCATCCCCAGCTAATTTCTTTCTTTCTTTTTTTTTTTTTTTTTTGTGGAGATGGTGGCTCGCTGGGTTGCCCAGGCTGGTCTCAAACTCCTGGCCTCAATTGATCCTCCCACCTCAACCTCTGAAAGCACTGGGATTACAGGCATCAGACACTGTGCCTGATCAGAAATTATTAGTAAAACCAAATCTGTAGCAATTATTGAGAGACAGGAATACTCAGGCACTTCTGGTGAGATTACAGCTATTCTATAAAATAATTTGCAGTGCTTATGAAATTAAGTACATCTGCAAACTTAATTACGAGTATATCTGCAATAGTGTATATTCGTACTTACTGTGTGTGTGGACACCTTGATTATGGAGTATGTGTCCTTCACTGGCCACTCTGAATACATTTCCCACACTTATTAATGTATATGTTTTCATCCTTTGTTGGTTTGTGTACTTCTTTATATCCTTACTATGTCTGTATATGTGTTTGTTAGTGTATATTCATGCTTATGTCATGTGTTCATTCTTGCTGAGTATGTCTGCATACTTTCTGAGTATGACTCACGAAACCTACTCCTGTAATATGCTCTAGAGAAATTCTCTCATAGGTTCATAAGCAGACTTGTATGAAGTCGTTACATCATCATGCGTTATAACAAGGAGCTGGAGGAAATCTAGTGATGGAATAGGTTAGAAAATGTGGTAGATCCATACTTCGGAATCCAATACAATACTTCAGTTTAAACCGATAGTATTATAGATACATGGATACTTAAAAAATTCCCTGAGGGAACAAAAGTAAGAAACAGAGCTATACTGTTTATGTAAATTCAAAACATATACACACAAAAACACTTCACATTTTAAAAGGAAATGTGAATGTTCAAGGACATATCTAAATGCATTATAGTAGGTATTCAGTCGGGTACAGGAGTTGAATGCGAATTAGGATCTAGGGTGAAGTGGGAAGAGAGTAAAACAAGGGCAGAGCCTTGCATCAGCGTAACAACTGTGCTCATATATGTAAGTGCCCTGCATAGGAAATTAGGTGAATGAACCCCCTAAATTTATGACTTGTGGTAGGCCTGATGATGAGGAATGTGACTAACAACTTTTTGTAACTTGCCCAAAATGGGAATAGAAATCAAAGATGAAAAAGAGAATGTCAAATTGAATTGATAAAGCTTAGACATGTATAATGAGCATACATTGAGCATAGATGAGTATATATTACAATGCTTTCTTAGGCTATTTTAGCACATCTTTACTAAAAATTATATGAGATAATTCAACAAATACCAATGAAACACTTTATTTTTTGTATTTATTTCAAAATGATCCTCATAATTTATAATATGATTTAAATATATTTTTCCCAAATTATAGTAAATACACTTTGCAAAGTCATTCTTTCTAGATGGACTTAAATTACTTACCTTGGTAATGGAGAGTCACCGGAAGGATGTAAATGAGTTGTTAACATGGCACTTCATTGCCACAATAATTTAGAGCCACTAGCTAGCTTGATGTGTCTGCAATAAATGTTTTATTATTTAGGAAAAATACACTATACAAGTTGCAATGTGCCATGCTCATTCATGCTGTAAATCAACAAAGATCAGCAGACTGAATAGAAAAATGAAAAGCTTATTTAGAAACTGACATAAGCTTTCAGATGAGCAGGGATGGTTGAAGTTAACTGCATTCATTTTTCTTTGCTTGTCATATTTGCCACTTGAATTTCACTGCTAAAGATAGAAGATAGTTTTGCTTTATGAAATTATATCCACAGAAACAGTGTTTGCATTTATATAGATATAGTCATAATAAAGTGGAATATAAAGAAGCCACACTAAAGTGATAGTAGCCCCAAATTTATGAAGTGTAGGATGGAGTTTGCTACTCCACATCTCTAGACTCAGGGAAACTGTTCTATGGAGATCAAGGCTCATGTTAGAAAGCATGGCATGTGCTGGAACTGTATAGTAATTGCCAAACAATACTATAAAGCACCATAAAATTTAGCATTTGTAAAGCCCCTGGCAATTTTTCTTTTATTTACATTGTTTCCATTTTGACAAACTCAAGATCCTAGAAAAATTGTCACTGTGCCCTCAAACCAAGTAATACCAGTTGATAGATCAACATAGACCAATGAAGTGTGACCTTCACCATGAGAACTCCCCACACTCACTGTGGTTACCTAGAAAGTTCCAAAGTCGGCTACAGGTGGGGTCCTTGGTGTTGAAACAGCAAAGTGTGGAATCCGGGCTGTTGTCCTACCTTGTGCCCTGGAAGAAGGTGTCCTGGGCTACTGAATGCCAAGTTCTTTTGTGTAAAAGGGACACAGGTAATTGACACCCACCCACATTAGTGTTACTTTCATAATAACATCATTAATCTGTACTATGTAATGATCCTTTTCTATGTAAAGTTTGTTAGGGAATTGGTGAGGTGTTAAACACCAAGTTGAGATTAGCTCTTCCTGGAGGTAGATTTGTTACAGATGTCAGGGCCACAAGCCCAAGTTAAAAAGAAGAAGAAGAAAAAATATATTATTGATTTATTTATGATGATAAAAATCAGAATCCTAGAAAGGGAACATGTAAGTTACAACGTAGCTAGGTGTAGTAAGATGGGAAAAGGGTACTTGGCAATAAACAGCTGTAAAATGAGTTGCCATGAGGCTGAGTTTGTGGAAATCCAGGAAAGGGCCCGTCATGAGGAGGTGAGAAAGGCTATCGAGGAAATGTCAATGATAAAGAAAATGCAGAAGCCAAGTAAAGATAAATTTTAGGAAAAGAGGAGTGTAATGTATACATAGTGAAATTCAGAAGTCTTCAAAGTATAGTTCAATGTATGTTGACAAATACATACCCATCAAATTCATACCTCTGACAGGATGCAGATTTTTATCACCCTAAGAAGTTCTCTGTACCTCTTTCCAAACAAAATCACCTCCTACCGTAGGCAACCAGTGTTTTATGTTCTATCATCATAGATTACTTTTCTGTTTTTGAACTTAATATCAACAGAGACATGCATTATGTACTCTCATGTCCCACTTCTTTCACTCATACTGTTTTTGAGATTCATCCTTGCTCTTGCAAGTATCAATAATTAATTCCTTTGTATTCTAAGAAAGCATCCTATTGTGTGTGTGTGTGTGTGTGTGTGTGTGTGTGTGTATAGCTCAATCTGTTTACTGTTTATCCAGTTGATGAATTATTGAATTGTTTCCACTTTTTTATATGACAAATAACACTGTATGAACATTCATAGACAAATTTTCATGTGGACATATTTTTTTAAACTTCTCTTGAATAAACACGTAAGAGTAGAATTGCTGGAAAAGTACACATTCTTTATAAGAAGCTGCCAAACCATTTCTCGAAGTGAGTTTACCATTTTATTACCTCAACAACATTATGAGAGTTCTCATTTTTTCACATCCTCATCAACACTTGGTGTTGTCAGTTAAAACTATACATTTTACATTATACAGGATTTGAGACAGAAATAACTGAAAGCTTAAAATTATGCACAATGTTCACATTATGCTAGTGGAACAAAAAGCATTATTACATGATATAAATTAGAAGCATGCCCTGCAAAATTAGTATTCATCATACAGTGAAATGATTTCATTGGCATTCATCATTATCTTCTTTGGATAAGCCAGTGTATATTTTTCCATTACCTCAATAAAATATCATGAATTGATATTAGCCTGCTAAGATGAATACCAGCTGTTTTAAGATGCTGAACTATAAATGTATTTGGAATTAATACAGAGCCTGAAAAAGCCTACCATAATCTAATATTTGTTGCACTTAATTTCTTAGATCTTGCAAGAAGCCTGGAGATGTGGAAATCTAAGTGACGAAAATCTCCTGCAATTGTGAAATAATTTATTCTTCTTGGACTCTAGTTTTCCTTTCTGAAACTAGAAATGATACTAAAGAGAGGGTTGAGGGAAGAGAGAGAGAGAGAGATTAATCTGGGATCTGTGGAACTCTAGGTAGTCTGTGCAGGGCAAAATAAAGCCTGTGATCATTCTGAAATACTATAATAAATTTCGTTTGTATAGTATATCAGAACTGGTGTGTGAACGAGGAAGGAGTGTGTGCTCAAAAGAGTTTATGAACCAGTATCTTAGGAGGGCCTGCTACCATCTTGGTATTTTTTCGATGGGTCCACTAAAAGAGGCTCTGATTGCTCTTGGCAATTAACTTATTCGGCTACGTCTGTCCAGCTGCTTCAAACCTCTGCTACTGGAAACAGTTTTGGGTGTGCACAAGCAGATATTACTTTATTATTTCATATGATTTTCATCAAAAAATTTTGAAAATCATTCCTTATGAACAGAGTAGACTTAACTCTGGCAGCCCCAAATGGATGAAGCTCTTGGTGCTTATCGGGAAAAAGAAAAAGCATTGCTTTCTATCTCTACTTTGATGATAAAAGGAAGTTTTCCTGCTACAATTATTTTGTAAAAATAAAGTTGAATGCCTAAACATACAACAGAGAACACTCACAGGTAAGGTTTACGAACCATGACTAACCTTGTCTCTGTGCATTTTAGCACATCTTCCCGAGATGACCCAACGTTCATGCTGCCCCCGTTTAATCTAAAATTAACCTTCATGATGCCATTTCCTGTGTGGTGCCTGCCTTTGAGTGGTGTCATTGTCACACAGTGATTTGGTTCACTAGTTCACGGCGTTCATTTGGACAAGTTACCACTAATGTGTCTATGCTTCAGTATTCTCAGCTGTGAAGGAGAAATGACCCTGTTAACAGCATGCTTCCCTGAGGTGTTGTGATGGACAGCCAATACAATTATTGTGCAACATTTTACCTGATGCAAAAAAAGGAGTTTTATGGGAAAGTTATATGACCTTCTCCCTGGCATTATATAATGGTTCAGAGAGCTTGTGTATTGCTTTATGAAAACATTTATTTAGAAAATGCCTTGACAACCTTAAACAACCAGTGTTTTACAGTATAAAATATTAAGACTACTTTTATTACTTTTGCTGTCATCAGTTGTTATTATTATTCTTACTGCTGTAAATGTGAAGGAAGATCCACAATCGTGGACGTAATGGGATTTTCAAAAGTATAATGAATGGCTGAGCCATAGTACATTATTATGGTCCTCCCATTAGCCCAACTATCCTGAAATCTATACAGGTGCATATGATACATTTGGGAATAATATCTAAAAATGTTCTTATCCACAAAAGAATAAAAAACAATTCAAGTTATGAATTGGATTTCAGCCTAAGACACCTTGGGTGGTTTGGTTAGACTCCAGTAACCCTACTGATAGAGCAATGTGATGCTGTTGTCCAAAGCACAATAGGACTTCGGTTAACTAGAAAATAACTAAAATTGAAACCTCAGTTAAGTAGACTCTACCAACCCCATTTAGAGCAAAAATAAAGGTATGATTATTTTTTAAAAAGCAGAAAGAAGAGTTTCAAAAAATGAAGTGAATAAGCAAACAAATTCAAGTTCTAGAGAACCTGAAAAGAAAGCCACTTGATAATATCAATTGATGGTCAATTAGAATTCCGGGAACTCTACTCTCCATGAGGCTGTTTCAGATGCTTTATAGACATTAACCGTAATTCTTACAGAAAGACTTTTATAGTGCAATGCTGATTCAAAAAGATTAAAACTTATTTATAACATTGGTAAGTTACCAAGTGGGGGTTCAAACCCAGCTCCATCTAACATTTTTCACAACAGCAGCATGCCTCATTAGAACTGGAGTTCTGAAGAAGTTGATGTAGACTATGGGAAAAATAACTTATCTACTCAGATAAATTAGTTTGGATAAAATCAATGAGTATTCTGTGGTTTTCCTTTTTGGTAGGACACTTCAACAATTTTAATAATATGCTTTATGACATTATAAGAGGTGACTGTACTAGGCAACATTACCCAAATGTAACTAATTATGGGGCACTTATTTGGAGGGTTGCAGGGAAAGGGGCTTTGCAGGACTAGCATTTCATTGAAATGTCACTACATCCACTTCTACCAGCTTTTGCAAACTAAACTTTATGCTCAAAGTGATTAATCTGAGAAATGCAGACTTATAAATATACTTAAAATGCATTGCCTATAATGTATTTAATAAGGAAGGGAAAGACTCTTAGGTATCTAAGAAAAATTTTTGATAAAACTTTAAAGGAAGACTTTTCTAGTTAACTGGAAAATACAGTTAACTAGAAAAAGCATCCTTTAATTACTCTGAGTAACAGATCATATTGAGCAAACTTGATACTCTTATTATACCAATAATCATTCTGGTTTATATTTAAAATTTAGCATGAGGCCATAGCAGACCCTTTTGTTTGGATAACTCAGTAGCCATCCCCAGTTCTCTTCATCTTTGCCCCTTTCTGTCACAGAAAGTGAAAAAAATATTCCCCTTTTCCTACTCACTTTCCTATCTTTTGTTGAAACTAACGGTAGTACCAGAGCACATATTAAACAGTGAGACATAAACATAAGCCTTAAAAATTTTTGTGGAGGACTAAAGGTATATTAACAGTAGCCTAAAAAATATGTCTTAAGAAAAATGGTCAGTTTTTTTTTTAAACAAATCCTTATTGGGATGTGAAAAATGGACAATAAATTTTATTAATTTAGGTGCATAATTTGATTAGTTTTGAAAAATGATCAGTTAGGTGGTTACCGCCACAACACAGATGTAGAAAATTTAAATCAACCCCCCAAAATTTCCTCATGCCCTCTGCAGACCAACTTCTTTCTTCATGCCTCACCGCTGCCAAACATTTATCTGCTCTACCTTCCTGTAGTTGTTTTCTAGAAGTTCATATAAATGAAATCACGTAGCATGTTGCGTTTGGTCTAACTCCTTACCACTAGCATTATGCTTTTGAGATTCACGGACGTTGCGTATACCTGTAGTTCATTTATCTTTTACTTGCTGAATGGTATTTCATTTTACGAACATAACATGATTATTGCATCTATTCCCCCATTGATGGCCATTGGGTTGGTTGATTCCATAATTTGGTAAAGCTGCTGTGACAATTTGTGTATGTGTCTTTGTGTGGATGTATATGTTTATTTCTTTTTGGTAAAATATCTAGCAAAGTTCCTTGGGATTGTTTTGATACTCTCAAACAGTCCTTTTAGACTGATACACTGCTGAAGACTCGCCCTGGTGCCCTCAAGTGTTGAGCTCACTCTCTTTGGGTTGATAGAATTATAACCTGTCCCAGCCCTGTGTGAGCTCTAGATGTGTTTCGTCATCCTGCTTTCCAGTGGCTCTCCTCTCAACCTTGTGGATGTTTCCTCCTACGTGCACAGATCCTTACTCAGCAAACAGTTGACCTCCCCGTGTCTCTCCGGAGCAATCTCTGTGTGCAGCTCCTGACACGCTCATGCTTGGATCTGCCAATTTAAATGACTCTGCCTTCATAGACTCTGATCTCGCTATCCTAAACTCACAGAGACTGCTGGGTTGTGCTCGTGTCCCCTCACCTTGTTGTGTGGCCTGGAAACTGCCTCTGGGCAGTAAACTGGTGTAATTGCTCACTTTATTGACTTTTTCTCAAGATCACAGTCTTATGCTTCCTGATGACCAATGTTGCTGTTTATGGTGAGAACAGAATTTCTCTGACAGTTACTCTTTTGGGGCAGAAGCGTAAGTCCATGCATCAACTTTAAATTAATTATGATATAGTTAATTATGATATAATTAATTGAAATATGAAATATGAAATAAAATTTCAATAAAAATATGAAATATTAAATATGATATAATTAATTATGAGGATATGAATTAGACAATAAAAATAGTATTTCTATAAAATAAGCATATACCAAGAAATATGCCAAGACATTCCATTTGCTTTCTGATTGTAATGCTGAATCTTGAAAGATTCGTAGAGAGTATCCCAACAGCATTCTGGGAAGGAATGAAATCAGAGCACCATAATTAATTTTAAAATTAATTATTTATATATGTTAATAACAGTTTAAAATGTATACATAGTAATAATACTATATATTTTATATGCATTATCCTGGCTGATCCTCATTACAACCTTAGCCTCATTGCAATCTTGATCTTTATTTTGCAGATGTGAAAAGTGAGGTTAAAAGGTAAGTGACTGACCCAGAGTCACAAGATAGCAAATAGTTGAAACAGTATAATTGATCAATTAACTCAATCTACAGATATTTACTAATAAGCATCTAGTCTGTACCAGGCACTGGGTCAAATTAAATACTTAAAGATTAAGGAAATGACTTCTACCCTTACATAATTCAAATCTTTCAGGGAAATTTTCAAAACAATATAAGATGCTAACATATTCACAGAGGATAGATATCTAATCTAGACCTCAGGAAGACAGGAGGTTAGGAAAAGGTTCCTGGAGGAAATAACATTTAAATAATTTGGAGAAATGAGTAATAGTTAAATAAAGAAAAACAGAAAAATCATTCCAGGGCAAAGGAACTCCAGTCCGTGGCACTTCCTCAGCCCTCTCCAAAATAGATTCAAATCTGTTTCTTTCCTTCTTGTCATGACTAAGAGAATAAGAAATTCTCCCAGTTTTAATGACTCCCAACACTAGGCTAACAATTCAAACATTTAATTTGGTTCTTTACCCACTCTCCAGCCTTTTGTGTAAATAATAGTATTCATTTCACTTGGACCTTAATTCTTAAATGACAAGATGTATGATACTTTGCTGATTTTTTTTTTTTAAATAATATGTTTTTTTCCAAGTCCCTGTTCAGGTTTAACAATTTTTATGATCCAATTTTATAAACATTCTTGAGATCACTTTTGGTAATAGACACGTGCTAAGTGCTGCAGGAGATACGAGGGTGATTCAAATATATTACCTTTCCATAAAGCACTGATAATTTAGCAGGATGACTGAAACAAGTACATGGCTCCTATGCTGCAAGTAAAGGCGAATCTGTGAAGATAAACAGTATTTGAAAGGGAGTTCAGAAGAGGGAGACACTAAAACTGCTTAGAAAAAATCTAAAAAGGCTTTATAGAGGAGAAGACTTTTATGGGCTTTGAAGAATGGGCAATTTTGATAGGCAAAGGAAAGGGGAGAACATTCCAAGTATGGTAAAGTATGTAAGTAGGGCATAGGTTTTATATGAAGAAGTGGTGGAGACGACACCAGAAAAATGCCGCATTTCAGAACCTTGAAAGCTGTGATAAGAAGTCATTATATATTTTGGAAGACAATAGAAAATCACAGGTTTTCTAGAAGTGATGTGAAGAGAGTGCATCTTAAGAAAATTATTTGGCCCTAGGATGTATGATATATCAGAATTAGAAGAGATATATAGGAGAGAAGCTGGAAGACAAAGTAGGAGTTAGGAGTTAATAACTTACAGAGTTGTAAGTGAGAAATAAAGGAGATGCCATACAGGGTTGTGGTTGTGAGGACGCGAGGGAGGAGCCAGGCTACCTATGAAAAACTTTTCCGAGATGAGTTTGGCAACCAAATGGATGTAGACTGCCATGCCTAGAGGAAGGAAAAGCAGAGAAGGGCTGTGAGACAGGTGTACTGAATGAATGATAACTCTGTTTATGGGAACAAGCAAGTCTAGAGAAACTGGGCGTCTGGAGGCCTAGAAGAGTTGGTAGGACATCAGAATGGAAAGATATAGCAAATCGATGGAAATGTGGCACTGGAATTTTGGAGAAACACTACGCATTGTAAAGAAAATAGATGAGATTCCCAGAGGCAAGAATAGAGAGAAGAAAAAAGTTCTTAAAAGCACTTCATAACTGCTCTATCAACCATTAGACAATGTTCATCATACTTGATTTTTCCTAATTTCAAAGCTTCCTGTAACATAAAACAAGTGTTTTTTATGACTGTTCACAAAGTACATACATGTTACATTTTCAGTCATTTATTTTAACTGATTGTTAGCTGATCTACATTAAAGCTGTTATTTGATACAGCCTAGTGGGAAAAGTTAAAAAGGCTTTGGTTCAGTTGTTCTGAAGTTGTAAAGGTACTGAGCCTGTGAGCCTGGGTTTTCATCTGTCCTATGAAGTGCTAATACCTAGGATTTTTAGTAAGATTAAATGAGATAATGGTTGTAAAAAATTTAGCATATTGCCTGAAGCATAGCAGGAATTTAACTCTCATGTATTGTAAAACAGTAAACAAATGTCCTTGATTCCCTGTGAGCCTGGAAAGAAAATGTCTTAAACTTACTAGGATATTCTTAAGATAAGGCAAAGAGGAAAAACATTCCAAACAAAACAAAGCAAAACAAAACAGTAGGCTTAAAATCAAGGGAGGTTTTTGTTGCAAATAATATGACTCATTAACAAGAGCTACTGCACAATTTCCTTTCTAAGTATTTTTAAGAGATAGCATTGATAACCAATTGCTTATTATGAGTTAATCTTTATGGGGGTTTCAAATAGCTTTGTGCTTTTTAGAAATTTAATTTTTTGTGGATATTATAAAAGCCTGTTGACTTTAAGAGTAACAAACAATTTGGGATGTTTGGGTGATCATACTGTAAATGAAGGTCAAATGTTCTGCTACAAAATACTGATGCAGAATTTTTGCCCCTTAGTTCAGCTACATCTGGGTTCTTGTATCACGACCAGGAGAAATTAGGCATGCAGACACATTGAAGGGTGAAGAAAGCAGAATGTATTGGGTGAAAAGGAAAAAAAAAATCAAAAACAGTAAAGCAAAAGGGAGTCTGGCAACTCACAGATTGAATACCACGGACCACCACATAGGAGTTGAAGAGGCCAGGCTCCTCCCCCTGCACAAGGCGTGAACTTCCCGTGGCTCCACCCATTTTCCCAGTGCGCTGGTGGGGCCTCCCCAGTCTGTTGTGGGCCTGCCCAGACAAGACCCTGGGCAGCTTCCCTCATCTCCACGAAAGCATCTGATGTAATCACTTGTGGGGCGGGTCAGAGATTATCTGGGGACCCCCCTTATCTACCTCCTGCATCTATCAATACCACCCAAGATTGTTTGGAGAGATGGTTTTAAAAATAAGGGTTGGTTCTTCCGCAATTTTTTTATCTTTAATTGTGTGCTGTTTATAAGACACTACATATTTTGATTATCAATCTTAGTGTAAAACATGTTTGAAGAAGCAGATAGATATGTACGTGTGTGCATACGTGTGTAAATGAGAAATTAAGTTTTAACTCACAAATTCAAAGTAATGTAAATGTGTTTTTCTTAAAAAAAAAAAATTGCCATGCATTGTACTCTCGAGTGTTGCTGTCAGAAAATTACTGAATAAATATTTGTACAATCGATGCTTGGAAGAATAAACATTAAACCTTCTCTCAAAATATTTTCTAATTGTCAATTAATGTATTTCAAGCAAGGACATCATCATTTATCACACATACACAAACTGAATTTGGTTGAGAGGTTAAGATAAAGTGACATATATA
Source organism: Macaca nemestrina (assembly GCF_043159975.1). NCBI lineage: Eukaryota > Metazoa > Chordata > Mammalia > Primates > Cercopithecidae > Macaca > Macaca nemestrina. Next base: position 137,334,321 of record NC_092125.1, on the reverse strand, counting down.
ACAACCAAAAGACAGGTTGCCTTCAAAAAGTGATTCATGACATTGGAGAATGTATAATTGATGTGTGTGGTTGTCTGGATGGTAAAATAACAATGCCATCCATTAGAGATGAGAGCTCTAACAACTCAGGCAGGGAGGCAGTATGTATTTTATAGGTCATCTGGGTTCCATTTGGATCTACAGGTTGCTATTCCTTCTCCATACTTGAAAGCATTTAATGGATTATTATAAAAGGAAAAAGATGGTATGCAATAATGGTTTAAATTGAAGCTCTGTGTGTATATCACCACTGTGTGACTCCTAAATGAGAGCTTCATTTTTTAAATTCTCATACGGCATGTTTGAAAGTTTGCCAGCGCATGAAGGAATCAAAACAATGAATTCAGCAGCAGGAAAGAAGGACAGAGCAGCAGGAAAGAAGGACAGAGCACCAGAGAAAAGTGGGATTTTTTTTTCTTCTTTCCTCTCTTTTGGCATCCATGACTAAAAATAGCCAAGTTCATCGGGAATGACATTGCACATAGTTCCAAACTTCAAGTAAGCAGTAATTGAGCAGTGTTTTTAGAAAACACATTGATTCAGAAAATGGGGTAGAGGAACAAAGCTTAAAACCACCAGGAAAAAAAAAAAGCTGCTGGGGGAAAGATCTTCATAGTAATTGTGGGTGAAAATCAAATCAAATAGCAACTCATCTGGAAAATCCCCCCTCTTTTCTGAAATTGAGATAAGCTTCAGGATGGAGACTCTTTTCTGCATTGTTAGCCATGAGTATAAAAGTTTATTTCTGCTTTTAATGAATAGTATTTTAGAAATGTAATGAAAGATAATTTCACTGGATTTCCCCAAGGAAAAGACTGAGCTTAATTATATAGGCAGTCCCAGTCATTCTAGTATAATATGTATAATATATATGCATAGATACGGGTATTTCCAGTTAAAATAAAATGCAATGGAATTTGAATAATCAGAAAGCAATGAAAGGAAAAAAGGTGGATCAGAAATGATGAGGTATTGTTAAGATACTTCTGGTTTTTGGTGATACATATTCTAAAATAAGGATCTCTTCAGGTTAGCCTCAAAATGATTGTCATTTCTAAGAACAAACTTACTTTGCTGGGATTTGAAAGATGTTGGGGATATAGGGAGAAGAAAAAGGTATAATTAATAATTTGCTTAGTTCATATAGCAATCGGACTATACACGAAATATCTTCTATTAAATTGTGATGTGACATATTTAGCATTTGGCAATTGTAAATTAGTAACATAGTGCTTATGGCCAAAATGCAGAAAGACAGTTCTCAGTCTTCCGGGTAAGCGTGTGCCTTTTATAGGCATACTTAGTGGCTATTACACGATTCTTGGTGGAAGACTTTGTTCTTTTTTTCTTTGAGTGTAATATTTATACATGAATTGTTTTTCAAAAAGCATCTAATGATCACACACTCTGAACTAAATACTGTATCAGGCACTGACGATACAAAGATAAATGAGTTAAGATTCCTGTCTCATCCTCAAGGAGTTCAGAGGCTATGGAGGACTGACATGCTAAGTACAATATTATAGAATAAGTTACCCTATGAACAAGATGTTGTATGAGCATAAAAGAGTGGCTCACTCACTGTGTCTGGGTTCTCTACAAAGGCTATGGAGGTATGGGAGCTGAGTCTTGAAGGGTGAGTGGAGATTCACCAAGTGGAGACGTAGAGACAGGACATTACAGAAAGAAGAAAGCCCAGGACACACAAACACACCTGGTGTGAGACAGCATAGGACACACATGAAATGGCAAGTGGCTCATAGAGTCTGGAGTTCAGGGTGCCTGGAGGACTGCTTAGAGGAATGAGACAAAACATGAGGCTAGAAAAATGAGTGGGTGTTTGGGTGCTTGTCTTAGTCCATTTAGAGCCACTATAACAGAATACCTGAAGATGAGTAATTTATAAACAAAAGAGGTTTATTTGGCTCATAATTCTGGTGGCTGGAAAGTCCAAGAAGATGGCACTGGCACCTGCTAGGCTTCCAGTGAAGGCCTTGTGCTACATCACAACATGGCAGAGAAGCAGAAATGGAAGTGGATCCACAGCAGAAACTCAGAATAGCCTTATTAAAAGATTGTCAAAATAGCTAGGCTATTAGTCTAGCTCCTGAGTCCCCCCTCTTCCAATGGGGGTACATGTTTAGAATTTGTGTCATCTTAATTGCATCTTGCACCATTCCCCTTGCTTAAATCCTCAGAAAATTTCTATAGCACTTCTTTCAAGCATGAAGGAAAAGGATTCTGTACTGCTAAGAGAGGGCAGAATTCTCCCTCCCCCATCTCATGGCTGAGTATCTAAGCTTAGAAATGGGAGGAATTTAATACACACCAACTGAGAGAGACAGGCTAGGAGGAGTGGATTAATCACTGACTCTTTTATGACTGTTTTGTCTTTAATTGTGTGTTATTTATAACACACTCATTGGGGAGAGTATTGTACCTTATAGAAACCTGTCCATTTTGTTTGTATAAAAACTGTTTAAAGCAAGTATAAGTACGTAGCCTCTTATTTGACATTCATGGAACCAGAAGCATCTAGGAATTAAATTTTTTATTGCCTCAGACTATGTTATATTACATAATATCATGTATGTTATTTAATATCCCCAGCAGAGGTAGCACCCATTATCAAATGCATTAATATCTTGGTGGAGAAACATGAATATTTATACTAAGTGAGATAAACAAAAATAGAATATGAACTAAATTTACTTAAAATCTTGGTTTTACAGCTTTGAAGTATTTAGGGATTATAGAGGAAGACCTGGATTTCACTCTCTTATCTGGTCATCCTGAGCAATTTTTGACCAGTGGAACTGAAAAGTGTCTAAAGCAGCATAATCCCTGAAAATACCCTTAAGTTGGAAATTTTAACAGGGATATAGAACTATTAATATGTATCTGTCTAGAGGTTATTATTAATGAACACCAGAAGTTTAGGGGTACAAATCTACTGGAACTTGGGTGTGAATTTTACAGCTATGATCTTCCCTAATAAGTTGTAGCTAACTGCATATTTGAATACCTTACTCTTGACTCAAATTTTCTGGCATTCTCTAGGTCAGAGGGGTTATTAGGGCTAATTGATCAAAGCTTCTGGGTGAAATTGTCATAAAAGCTGAAGCAAGATGAATGATTATGTGGGAAATAATTCTATGAGAAGAAAAGAGAAATGGGTATTGGAGAGGTAAAAATAATAGTAATCAATTACTGAGAATAGAAATATTAATATGTGAAAAATTGATGAGTCAAATAGGAATAAGTTAAGGATCTCAATTACCATATTTAATTTAATTTGCCATCTAAACACTTCTGTCTGTATATGTGCATAAATAGTATGTGTATATGAGTGTGTGTGTGCACATACACAATTTTCCCAATTGCTACACCCCAAAATTTTTGACTCTGAAATCAACTCAGAGCTCTTAAACTTTAGATTTCACAGGGAATGACAAATAGCATTCAAGATAAACTGAAGCTTCCTTGAAATACAACACACGCTGGGTACACTGCCTCTTTTTGTATATGTTGAATTTTGAGTCTACTCCTTCCAGATTTACTTTGAAATGAATGTGCATCCTGGGAACAAGACAGGGACCTTACTAGATTATTTCATAAGATGGCTCTGACTGTCTCATTTTTTATTAGCCTAGCCTTAAAAAAAGACATTTCTGTGGAGGATTCTTTTAAGATCTGATACCAGTGGAATGCACTTTAACATAAATCTCTCAGACTTAGGGTTCTTGCCACCACTATGATACATTTGATGGTATATACAGGAAACTTTGAAATATGGCATCTTCCTTCAGAATGCTCATGTGATCATATCACCGCCCTCTCATAGTCTGCTGTCAGTGTTCAACAGCACTGGTTAAAGGGAAACTGAGTTCTGTGTAACTTCTTAAAATTCTTATCTCTAGATGTTCCTAGAGGTAGGCTGAGCTGCTGAAAAGCTTTCACATACCTCTTTCTCTGCAGCATTGAATGGTTGGCAAACAATGGAAAATTTGTTTTCATTTTTGGATCAGTCTGCTTGATGAATTGAAACCTAGTGATTATGTTTGTTCATGTGCTCCTCCATGTCAGCTTTAGTGTGGAGACCTGAATTCATGGAATCATGGTGAGTGAAAAAGCAAGGGACAGTTGTCTCAAGTGCTTTTTCAGGAGAAAATCTTCCTAGCAAGTCTCCCTTTTTTGTTCTGTGCGCTCATAGTAACTGCCTTATCTGACATCTACTTTACTGATGATATACATAGGAATGAGGAGCAATGGGACAAAATACATTATTAATCCGTTATTAATTTCTGCTCTTCTGGGAGGTAGGAAAACAATACATGTAATAACAGAAATAATTAAGAAATAGGGCATAATTCAACACTGCACAATGCAATGATTCAACACTGTCCAGTCAGTTATGGCCCATGCCTCCCTAGCCTCTCTTATTTTCCAATTTTATGTACTACAGTTATTTAGCATGTTTGACCCTCCCAAATTACCAGGTTTTTTTTTTTTCTTTTTAATTAACAGAAGTTTCAAGTTTTGGCAATTTTGCTTTAAGAGAAACAGAATAAAATTTTTCGGATAAAAAGTGGGATATCATTAGACTTTTTTCGCTGGACTTTCATTGATCTTTCACATATATTTTGTGAATATACACAACATGTTGTCAAATTATCACCACACATTTTCTTTTCTGCTAGATAAGTGTTTTTCAGACATGCTGACTTCAGTGCTTATATCTTATTGTTAAATGTGTTTGGAAGTAACAGACACAGTCATTCATTTACACATAGATTAATAAATATATTTCTCTTTTTTTATCACCAGTATAATGGGAAGTTTAGAAAACTTGTCGATAATCACTAATTATGTGTCTTGTGGTTCCAGCTTTTTCTTTTGCCAAGCCAAGGTCAAACTTTCTCTTTGACTTCTCCTGCATTCCCAATGCTGGAATCAGAGTGAGGTATAAATTTACCTAAATAAAATATTATAATTTGTGCCTATTAAGATAATAATAAAAAAATCTGAGTAGGCTTTGCATGCAGGAAGTACTTAGTAAGTGCAAGGGAAAGCAAAGCATTCAGCAATAGAGTTCAGATATTTTGACTCCAGGAAATTATTTTATGTGATTTCTTTGCCCAGATAGTCTCAGACCAGCATAGTATAAGAGAATCTAGGTCCGATCCCTTCATGTTCCCTGTGCAGTGATAACTGAAAATGGAATGGCTGGATTACACACAGACTCAACAGCAGCAATGTCTGCTCTAAGCCACCGGAACTCTTTTCTGAGATGCACACATTCTTCTTTTCCTGTGGCTTCCCACATTCTATATCAGAATATCTAATGTTGTCACCCGTAAGAGTTAATACAGTGCTCAATATATGTGCCTAATTTGCACATGTCCGCTAGAGCCACAATTAGATCCCAAGGCACATTTAGAGCATTGATTCACAAACTTTAATGTACATAAAATTTGCTTGATAAAAATGACCCCTCAGGCCCCACCTAGGCACTGACTAGGACCCATGGCAGAAATTCTGATTCGCTGGGTCTGCAGCCACCTAAAAATTTGCATTTTAATAGACATCTTCGGATAATTCTGAAGTAGCTTTTATCTAGATAATACTCTATGAAATACTGCTTTAGAGCTTGCATGGTAGAAATAATCATTTGTTTCTTTATCCTTTCAAAAGGGTTTTTCATGTTCATATTTGAATGTCTGTGTACGTATGTGTACTTAACAAAAGTAAACACATCCCTATATAAAGAAAGCCTGAGAGGGCTCTTGAACCAAAAGAAATAAATCACCTTTACCCAAATGGTCATGTGGCTACATCTAAGTCTAAAGAGTTATATAATTTTTTTAATAAAACACTATTCGCCCTACACTAGAGAGTTCTAAATGACTGATATCATTTTTAGAATGTATACAACAGAAGTCAGTGCCCAACAAAAAGAGTTACTGTATTGGTTTTGCTTTCCTTGGGGGAAAAGTACTCCTCTTCCCTACTCTTTGCTTGGGGATGGGCAATAATCTCGTCTGCGATTTAATAAAAACTGCCTTCAAATCAAAGCTTTAGAGGATGTAATCATGCATTTCACTTGATTCACTCATTAGTTTTTCACCTGAGAGCCTCAGGTTCTGTAATTCCCAAAGCAAGAGAGCTATGTTTCTTTCTTTCTGCATCTTCCCCCTCCCTCAACCCAGAAAGCTCAGAGTTTTATCAGTTCAATCTGACTCAAGGAGTATTTCTTATAAGATGTATTGTAAGATTATTTTTCTGACTTTGATATAGCCCTTAACCCTTCTTCCCCTTTTTCTACTCCCTTCTCTGACTATTCTCTTCCTTTTTTCCCACTATCCTCACTATAGAAGCTGTATTTGAAAGAAAGACAGAAAAAAAGATAAAAACAAAAAGTCCTGTAAATTCAACAATAGATTATTCTCTTTCTCACAGTCAGTAGTTTTCACCAGATGGCGCCTAGTACCTTTGTGGATATATCCTTCTTTTCATCATTAGTAGGTATTTGCATATGTCTAGCTTTGAGATGTGAAATACCAGTAAGCCTTTGCAGGCCTTGCTAGACAGATGAAGCAAATTGCTACCAAAAAAGCCTTCTTCGCAGATACCAACCAAAGAATTATTATTTTTAAATAAATCAAAAGGGAATTCAAAATAAGGGGAAATAAGCTTATTAATTAATGACATTTTTCTGGTTTTCAATGCTGATTATAAAATCAAAAGATTCTTCATGAAAGGTTGTATGATTATATGATTTCTATTTACAGAGGTAGCAACAAGATGAAAAAGAATGGGTGGGGGAGAGAGAGAGAGAGAGAGAATTTCTAAACAATAAAATTTTTATGACCAGGTGAACACACAATTTTTTAAAAGTCCAATTATTCTCTTTATAATCACAAAGTTTTGCATCCCAGAGAGAGAGGATGCAAGATTTCCCACAGTAGCCATATTGCAGGGAGAACAAACTCAAAGACGCTGAACTTTTCCTTTTTATTTCACTAAAAGTATTTGTTCATTGATGCCCAGTTTTGGGCTGCCTGTCTTCATTGTGTCTTTGGTGTCTAGAAAAAAAGTGCCAGCATCTTAACATTTTCTAGGAGCAAAATAATAATCTAATAGGAATTAATAATGCTATTTAAATTAGGTTGTTTTCCAGCCAGGGAAAAACATCCAGAATTACATTACATTTTTTTTAAAAACTCATGTCTTCAGTAAACTATCTACTCTTCCTTGCAGACTTAACCATTCTGAAAGCATTTTCTAGTAATTTTCATGTAATATTCAAAACAATTTAGTGAGGTAATTATTAACTTCCTTCTTATAGGTTTGAGGCAATGAGGGTTTAGAGAAAGTAAGTGATTTGTCTGAGATTAGAAAGCAAATTTATGACATAATGAAAACCATCAGTAGTTTTACTCACAACCAGTCTGAATTCTTTTCCATGTCATAAGCAAGGAAAGGGTAAAGAGAGGAAGAAGATTTTAAGTGGCAGAAATTGTGCTACCATAATAACAAACAAGAAAACATTGCCGTAAGATTAAAAGTTGCAGGCACCCTGTCAATTTCATGAATATATTTCTGAACATTTTTTTGAGTATTGATGACTTACAGTTGCAAAACAGACTTTTACATGGTAAGGCAGTGTTCTGTCCTCCAGCAGCCATAGCATGATGAACAAAGTTACAATTATGGAATGTGCCCTTTGGTTTTAAGCAACCAGACAGACAGATAAAAACTTCACAGGTTTCTGGGAATCCATGATTCTGGTCTTCCAGTAGTATTCTCATGGGACTCAGAGGATCCAGAGAAATTTTGTCTGAAAAATTGGAGGAGAGCTCCGGTTTTTTTGTTTTTTGTTTTTTTTTTTTTGAGATGGAGTCTCACTCTGTCGCCTAGGCTGGAGTGCAATGGTGCGATCTCGGCTCACTGTGACCTCTGCTGCCTGAGTTCAAGTGATTCTCCTGCCTCAGCCTCCCGAGTAGCTGGGATTACAGGCACCTGTCACCGTGCCCAGCTAATTTTTGTAGTTTTAGTAGAGATGAGGTTTCACCATCTTGGCCAAGCTGGTCTTGAACTCCTGACCTCATGATCCACCCACCTCGGCCTCCCAAAGTGCTGGGATTACAGGCATGAGCCAGAAGCCCGGCCGACAGCCCCTAATTTTTAAACCTCTCCTCCAGGACACTTACCTACCTTGAGCACATAGGTGCACAGACTTAAAAAAAACCCATCTCTACTAAAAATACAAAAATTAGCCGGGCTGTAATCCCAGCTACTTGGGAGTCTGAGTCAAGAGAATCACTTGAACCCAGGAGGCCAAGGTTGCAGTGAGCCGAGATCACGCCATTGCACTCACGCCATCGCACTCCAGCCTGGGCGACAAGAGTGAAAAACTCCTTCTCAGAAAACAAAAACAAACAAACAAAAAACCTTTTGGAGTATACGATAAGCCTCCCCACATACACACAATCTTGTCTGGCCCTGCCTAAAGAGAAACTGAGGACGATGAAAACTTCAGGGAGGTTGGACCAGAAGAGTGTCATCTGCTGATGCGGAGGCTGAGCTGGGTAGGCAAGCTCATGGAGACCACCTATCCACTGGTTTCTATTAGTTTGGTGCAAAAGTAGTTGCGGTTTTTGCCATTAAAAGTAATCGCTTTTTTTTTTTTTTTTTTTTTTTTTTTTTTGCGGTTACTTTTAATGGCAAAAACCGCAATTACTTTTGCACCAACCTCAAAGAATGGTGGTGCTCATGACCATGGCGGCGTTATGTGGCATTCACAGTACAAGCAGTCTTCTTTATGAATGTAAGCCAGAAAGCAACACCATGGTGTAGACAAATATCATTGATCAGTTGTTTAAAAGATCTAATTTGATGCCTGAAGGGTGGTTTAGGGATATTACTTACTCTACTGCTATTGGACTCCAAACCCATCCCTTCCTTTGCCATTTGCCATTACTTCTGCCTGGAAGGCTCCTCTCTCAGACAGCCACCTACATCACTCAATCAAGCCTTTATTTGAGCCCTTACCTTGTCAGTGAGTTCTATGTGACCACCCTATTTAAATTTATAATTCCCACTCAGCTAACACAAGACTCTCACTCCTACTTACCTTCGTCTACTTTTTCTTTTTTCCATTGTACTGACCACCAATATGTACTATAACATACAATGTATATTTATGTTTTCAATCTTTTTTCTCAATGTCTGTACCCTGTTAGGAAATAAGCAAAATGAGAACAGAAATTGTTTACTTTTACTGTTCATTGCTGTACCATAAATGCTCAGTAAGTATTTTGTTGAACATATCAATTAATGAATGAAGAAACTGAATTTGGCAGTTGTATAAAAATCACATATTTGAAAGACTAAGATCACTTATATATAATACACAAGAATAAATGATGCTCATAATGATAATCCTAAGGCAAGTGAATGCTTATTGTGTTTTAAAGATTTTTTTCATAATATTGTTAACATTTCTTTAATTGAATTTTAAATATATCTGGAAAAGTAACTTTCATATATTAGGGCACATGACTTTGATGTACAAAAACATTGAAAATGTGATAATGACCTTGATTTACAAAAACATCGAAAGTGTGATACAACCAAATGTTAATTGAAACTGAAGCTAGACCTGTATTTAAATTTGTGCTCCATCACTTTACAGACATCTGATCTCGGGTATATCTTACTTCGAATCTTCCTTCTTTGTCTGCCCTTTTCGGCCTCCCTTTCTTTTCCTTTCTAACCTATTTTATTTCTAAAAACTATTTTACAGTTGCTTACAGAAATACATACATTTCTCTAAGACTGTAGATTATTAGATCTAGATATCAATAGACAGATGAATCAGTGCAAAATGTAAAGTTGACATAGGCAAGACAAGAGAGAGTCACTACACAGAAAGGTTGTTCTTACCACTTTCTTCTTACTAAGATGAGGCGTCATAAAATCACGTTTGAATTGCCAAAAGCTGAAAGTCATAATTGCATATTGACTGACAACAGACCAGCCCTAACATTTGTGAATCCTAGGGCAGGATTACATATGGAAGCCTATTTTTTACATGTTCAAAGATTTAAATGTTAAAATCAATTTAGCATTTTAAGGAAATTTTGATTTTTTACTTTGATAATATCTTCAAAGTCACAAAACTGAAAATCTTTACATACTACATCCACACACACATATGTATGTATAGAAGAGTAATACGAATTTTTTTAATATTGCACAAAGTTCCTGAGCCACCAGATGCAATAGTTGTGAACACTCTTCTAATTCATGCATCTCCCTGGGACTGTGAATGGGAACTTGAAGAAGAAAATGGACTCTTGGTGCTACTGGGGAATGGTGTTGGTTATGCAAGAGTCTACCGCCTGTATTTAAGGATTACAAGTTTTACTCTACCAGTATGGAGTACTGGAACCTGGTGAGAAAGGCATCAAATGCTTTTTAAGAAAGCTGAAGCCTCTCCTGCTAGGTTTAAAGACCATACTTGCTTAAAGATACCAGTATCTCAGGAGAGGGAGACCCTGATTAGAGAGAGGTTTCTATTTTAAGTTTATTTTTAAAATTTATATTTTATTTCATATATTTAAGGTAAACAACATGATGTTTTGATATACATATGCACAGAGACATAATTACTACAGCTAAGCAAATTAACATATCAACCACCTTTCATACTTTCCTCTTGTGTGTGTGTGTAAGATAATCTGAAATTTAATCTCTTAGTACATTTTCAATACACAATACACTACTATTAACTATAATCTTCCTGCTACACATCAGATCTCTAGACTTACTCATCTTACATAATTGCAAGTTTTTACCCTTTGCCGTACATCTCCCCATCTACTTTAAGTTTTAGTCTTTAAAAGGACACCGGAGTGATTCAGTCTAGTGATTTCTTTTCCTTTTTTTTTTTTTTTTTTTTTTTTTGAGGCGGAGTCTCGCTCTGTCGCTCAGGCTGGAGTGCAATGACGCAATCTCGGCTCATTGCAAGCTCCACCTCCCTGGTTCACGCCATTCTACTGCCTCAGCCTCCGGAGTAGTTGGGAACTACAGGAGCCTGCAACCACGCCCGGCTAATTTTTTTGTGTGTGTTTTTAATAGAGACGGGCTTTCACCGTGTTGGCCAGGATGGTCTTAATCTCCTGACCTCATGATCTGCCTGCCTCGGCCTCCCAAAGTGCTGGGATTTCAGGCGTGAGCCATCGCGCCCGGCCCAATCTAGTGATTTCTAAACCCAACTTAAACATTCAAATATCCTAGGAGCTTCAGATTGAGTACATCTGGATTAGGGTCTAGGAATCTGTTGTTTTAAACATGTTTGAAGATTAATCTGATAAACTACAGAGGCATTCTGATTCGTGATATTTGTGTAATATATTCAGTTATTTTGACATGGCCATTATTTTTCTCACTCAGAAATTAGGGAAATAATGCTACCTTTTATGAAGTAGGGGCTTTAAATAAGAATATGTTCACAAGGGTATGCAACAAAGAGCAGGCATTTCACAAAAGTTAGTTTAATTTGTGTATCTGAAGCATGTGAATCTGATTACATTTGAAGACATGGATTATTTATGTTTTACCTTTTCTTTCAGTGATTGATGAAAATTGGTTTTAGACCCTTGTTTATACATCTCCTGCTTACAAGAAAAGTTTCTTTTGAAAAATTGGAATAGAGCATAAAGCCTCTAGCTCAGAAAAATTTTTATGTGCAACTCTTTTATTAAATTATTTTTTAGTTTTAGCCACTGAGTCTTAAACCCTTTGTATACCTATAGTTTCATAATTTAATCTGATTTTTATATGTTCAATAAAAAGGTTTTTCGTTACAAACTTCATAGATATTCACTGTAGAAACTTTAGATAATGTAGATAATAAAAAAGAAGAAAGACCATATTGTGAATAATTTGACTCTTTAGAGTTCATCACTCATGCATTTGAATATATCATTCCAGATTCCTTTCTGTAAAATAGTCATTTAATAGACATGCGTATTAGGCCATCTTTCTATATGTATTCATTTATACATTCTTCATGATTATGTTTAGTAGCTTCATAACTATACAGATGCACTAAAATGTATTTGACTAATACCAAACTGTTGGACATTTAGATTTTTTCTTTTATAAACAATGCTAATTGTATGTATTCACATTTAAGTATTTGTCCAATTATTTCCTTAGGCTAAGTAGCAAGAGAAATTATTGCTACAGCTGCCCAGTTGTTTAAAAAAGTATATATGCCTTTTCGAGTTTCAAATATATGACAAACATTGGGAATTGTCTCTTTTTTGTCTAATAAGGAACAAATGGTAAGTCATTGTTTAAATTTTCATTTCTTTAGTAAAGCAATATCTTTCTTAATTTATCAAGTATTCTTGCATTTTTTTCTTCTGTGAATTAACTCATCTCTTTTGCCTGTTAAGACATTATTGTTCATTGTTTTGTATTTTATTGCTAAGATAGTTTTATATGCTAAAATGTCTAAGCTTTATGACAAATGGCAAACTATAGATAGAATTTAAGTATCATGTACTCAAGCAATACGTGGCCCAAGGGATTTTTCTTCAGTTCATAGATTTCTCCAAAATTTCATCATTGCTAATCTGGTCACCTAATTCTTCTTTGGACATCCACTTCTCCTCAAATAGCAGGATCCACGTAGGCAGTGCTTAATGTGTGCTTGGCTGGGTTTTCTTTGATGTGGCCTGCATTTTCACACTGAGATTAGAATCTAAAATGAGTTCTCCACTAAACAGCTTATGGGCAAAAGTTTACATGATAGAGAAAGAAAATTTATGTTTAAGATTTGTTTCATGGGGTACACCTCCTGATGTGATTAATATTCCTGCCAAACCTGAGTCCATTTGGCTGTTGCAGAGAAATGTATTTGTTCTGACTGGTTAAGGACTGCCAGAGTGCCACATGTCTTATGTGGTGGGACCAGTGATCCACTTCCCGCTACACGATTTGGCTAGACAAATCTGACAGGACCAATTGTTTAGAGGTAATCCAATCTGCACACATTCTAAGATTAAGGGTCCCAATCTATCACGCAGGCTGGAGTGGAGTGGCATGATCATAGCTCACTGCAGCCTCAAACTCCTAGGCTCAAGGGGTCCTCCTGCCTCAGCCTCACAAAGTGCTGGGATGACAGGCATAAGCCATTGTGCCTGGCAAACTAGACAATATTTTTAATATAATAGAGATTAACAGAATGTATCATTAGAACTTTATCTCATATTAATAATCTATTATTTACTATTCATTTTATTCAAGCACCTTAATTAATGTTGCTGAGCCTCGGTTTCCTCATCTATAATATAAGGATGATAAAATTTAACTGATATGGAATGCTAATTCTTAAAACCATGCCTAAGTTATAACTTTTTCAACAAATAGAAGCTGTCTCCAGTGAACTCCAGGATCCAGTTCAAAACATAAAGTGACCGATGTCTTTAGAGCTTTCTCTGATGTCTTCAGTAGAGGCAGGAGATTGCAATATATATCAAATTTATTTAATATTTTTTCTGTCACTTTTCTTTAAAATAACTTCCTGTATGGATTTAAGAAAATATAGTAGCCTTCCAAATAACCTTATGGCTGGTCTAGGGACATAGGTAAATAGGAAAATCTTGTCACTTATTCCCTAGAAGTGTTCTGCCATATTCAATTTGTTATGAGTAAAGTGAAGTTCATGACATTTTATTTTAATCCTAGAATAAACAAAGGAGTTAAATCAATGTTCTATTTTTCTTCTGAAGGTTCTGCTCAAACGTATGTAAGATAATCATGAAGCCAAAATAAGATTAATACACATTGCACATGCAAAAAATTTTAAAAATATAGACATACATTTAGAGTGGCATATGAGGTTGGGCTAATTACTTGTAACAAAAGATAGAGTAGTATTTTAAATGGATGATTTAAAATAGAATTTTTTACATTGAAACTTGTGGCTATGGCTGTCTAGAAACTAGGAAACTTAGCTGCAATAAGTTATTTATTTATTTTGTTGTTATTTAGTTGAGACCATTCTTCCAGTCTCCCCTTCCTTCCATATCTGACATTTCTGTTGTTTATTCATCTATGGTGAGTCTGCTGAGTCAGTATCACCCCCAGCAGCCCTTCCTGTCAGTCATTGACACATCCGTAGAAAAGCTGACTTGGTGGAAGATAAGGAGGCTTCTTTAGATGCTTAAATCTAACTACAGAATAGTGGTGGGAATAGGAATCAATTAAAATATGGGCGCCAAATAAACATGGAAGCAGTCATGGAAAGAGAAAATTTATAGTTCTAAGAGAAGGAGTGTTGAGATGAAGTATGATTTTCTGAAAAGGAGAAAAATAAAATAGAAAAAAATAACTATGATAATGAAAGGAACAAAACAAAGGAAAGAAGAAAACTTATGGGCAATGTTGTAAGGTGGAATGGGGGCTCTTTAAAGATTTGTGGGGATGAAACTAACATTTATGAAGCCTTTCTCTTTATGTAGAAATAAAGTCATTGGAATACATTGTTAAGTCAAAATAGCACCAAAAGGTTGTAACCTCTTTGATCAATAGAAAACCGGTTTTCTATTGATTGGTGACATCATCCTCATTAATGAATAAGCAGGAGGTACTCAATGTACGTCAGCCTTCACTCACAATAGTTTTTGTTTCATGGTGTATATTCTTGGCCCTTGGGTGGAAATAGAGCCCTGAAATATCTCATTGTCTTTTACTTCAGTAAGTCCCAGAGGAAGACAGTTGTACAGTTCTAGAATCTTGTTAGTGCTTAAGAGTGCACATTAGTAATTATAGTATAAATAAATTGTTTCCAATTTACTCTAGGATAATTTACACTTAGGTGTAATATTAATCCCTATCCTTTGTCTCCAGCTTTCAACCCAGAAGGTGTGAATAATTTTACAATAATTCACTAGATGACACGTCTGGATTCAGTGTAAAAACAATCCTTCACATAGTAAGTCTGTGCGTCTGTTTGGCTATACTTCTTGGTACCTGATACCACATAACAGATAGGAAAAAAATAATAATAGGTAACATGTACATTTGGTAAAATACCAATTTTTAGTGATTTTTGCAGAAAAACTATAATAACATATACATGACAATTACTATTTAAGCATAATGCACAGTAATGTAGACGTTTCCTTGTAGCATCACTTGTCTACTAGAAGTGTGGAGCAAAACAAAGTAAAGAAGTATACCATGTAGAGGTTGGTGCACATGTTCTCAACTACTGCATGCTTTGTTTTTAAATGGCAATTTATAATATGTCATACATTCCTTTTCAAGTGGAAGGTTCTCTGCTACAGGGTTATTTTAGACGGAGCGAAACAGTTGCCAAGGTCTCCTGCTGTAGGACTTCACCTCAAATGTTACTGAACATATTGCACGAAATCGGTGCATAGTGTTGGCAGCAAATATTTATTTGAAAATTTAATAATATATTTTATTTACTGTACACATTTATTACTTATAAATAGTTGGAAGAGAAATGGCTCCTAAGCAGTTTTCTAACATGACTTTAGATCCCAACTATATTGTACAATGCTGCAGTATTCTTTATGAAATTGGCATTGACATTGTTATACTTGTTGCTCATGTCATCTTTAATGTTGTCATTTTTAAGTTTTGAGTAATGCTAGTAAAACAGTTCCAAAAGCAAATAGCCCATTTTTTTGTGTGTTGGTACATTATTTTTCAAGTGTTTTATTTCAGTCTTTTGGTGACAAGAAATTTTTCACCATAAAGTTGATGTAGATTTTCATGAAACTCAACTGTCTTGCAAATTAAGATGGAACAGTCAGATTGACCTCCGGAGAGCCCAGGATAATGGCAGCAGCAGAGAGAGATTTAATTGTCATCTACTAAAACATAATTTGCAGAATCCCTCACATACATGAATCACTTCCAAAGATTGGAGGATAGTCCTAGTAATATGTTATATAATTATAAATTGTAAAATTTGCAAATTTATTTATTTATTTATTTTTGAGACGGAGTCTCACCCTGTCTCCCAGGTCAGAGTGCAGTGTTGCGATCTTGGCTCACTGCAAGCTTCGCCTCCCAGGTTGATGCCATTCTCCTGTCTCAGCCTCCTGAGTAGCTGGGACTAGAGGCACCCGCCACCTCACCTGGCTAATTTTTTGTATTTTTAGTAGCGACGGGGTTTCACCGTGTTAGCCAGGATGGTCTCGACCTCCTGACCTCGTGGTCTGCCTGCCTCAGCCTCCCAAAGTGCTGGGATTACAGGTATGAGCCACCACGCCTGGCCTATTTATTCTTTTTTATAAGGGAATAAATTGTATAAACTCCAAGCCTTACAAGTACTACATCCATTTATAGAGAATTCAGATCTTCTCCCTTTGCCAGGGAAGATTGCTTGCTTATGCAGGTTTCTAAGAGAAATGAAAATCAACTGATATCATGGCTTAATAAACTTTCAAAAATGAGTAGATTGTTTCCAGGAGAGTTTTCAAGCTGCTGGGTCTTCTGTTTTTAACCTTAAGTTCCAGTTATTATTTTCTGTTTTCAAACAATTCTTTTTGACTTAATGAAATAATTGATATTGTTTATGTCTTGGTGATAGCCACATGCTTGAGTAGAATCAGCTTAGAGATACTGCTAATGATGAAATTGTAAGTGTTAGTGTGTCAAGATATCTGTAAATGACATTAATATGTATAAATAATTTGGAAAATTTATGTACCTATAATGGGGATTAATAAGAACATTTGTGTACTGCTAGAAATATATAATCAAAGAAGTGGAAAGCTATTAAAACAGATATTGAATGAAATCCAAGTGTTTTCCCACGACTGGGCAATTCCTCCATCCTCTGGGCTTTGCTGCTGCTTCAATTTCATTTTTGGTTACCACCTTCCTTACCTGCATTAGTGATATTGAACTATTTATAGTTAGCTGAAAATGCCAAGGCATTTTATACTTTTGTTCCTTTACCATGGTGTTTTTCTTTGCCTCAAATCCTCTTTGCTTTCTTATTTGCCTGGTAATCTTCCATCTATTGTTGAAGATCCTGCTTTCTGAAACTTTCTCTGATTTCTTCAGCCTTCAGGACAGAGATAATAACACTCTCTGTTCCTTCTGTCCTTCATATATACTTCTAACATTACCAATATTGAAATTACTTATTTATGAATGTGTTCTCTACCTGTAGACTGAAAACTCCTTGAGGACAGAACCAGTATATTATTCATAAAGTTCACCCGGAACAGAGCCGGGCACATCAATATATGTTTGTTGAACAAAATTACTTGGATAAAGGTGTTTACAAAACAAAATCTGTTTTCTCTCTCTCAGTCTCTCTCTGTGTATTTTTGTTTTACTTCAAAAACTAGGATCCAAAGCCCTCAGTACCTTAGAGTGAACTGATTCTTATTACCTTTTAGAGGCTACCTTCTGAGTATGAATTCAGAGAGGTATCTGCCCTCAGTATTGACTGGATGATGTTTGGAGAGCTTTGCACCATCATCTAATAAATCAGAACTGCTAATATAAGACAAAGGCCTTTAGAACAAAGAGTCTGACTTCGTTTTTTGATGTTTGACTGCTGACAGCTTTTATGCCTCAATTCCCCCTTCTTCCTTCCTCTTCTGTCCCACCTTTGAGCACGCTTATAAGAAGAGGTTCTCCCCACTTTGGCATCTGCAGGAAGTTCAAACCACATGTGGGAAGCCTCAGCCTAGCCCCTCCCCTAAGTACCATAAAAACTTCAAACCAGTCTCTTTTCCTTGCTCTATCAAGCCATTTTCCTGATTATGAGTAGCCTGCATTCCACAGAAAGCTTCATAATGCGAGTTATTAACCTTTTCGCCCTCTTTTAATGTGTGAGTGGTGTTACCAGTCTCAATACCAAAACCAAATTTTGGGTTGGAGTCCATCCGGATTTTGTGGGGTGTCTACGCAACAGCATCTCTCTAGATTACAATGGATTTCAAGGGTAAAGGCCCTGGTAAATGACACCCATCAATATCACATATTACTTCCCATCGTCCTTTTCATTTCCTTCCTTTATGTTTCTGTTGAGCAGGGTAATAGGGTTGTTTGCTTTAGATGTGATTCAAATTATAACATGGATTAAAACAACTTCCTGTCTGTCAAACCAGGTCATGCAATTGAACCATGTGCTCTTGGATTAAGTCATGTGGTCATATTGTCGCACATTGCAACTTCCAATTACAGCTGTTAAGTGTCTTTCATAATCATCTTTATTTCCAGATGGAAGAAATGTGTTATCATTGAATAAGCTCCTTGCTAAACATTTTTGTGCTTGAATTTTTCTCTGTAAAATAATGTAGTATTTGGTAAAATCCTAACATTCTGGCATTTTCTTTTTCTTTTTTCTTTTTCTCTCTTTCTTTTTTTTTTTTTTTTTTTTTTATCCTGGAGACAGAGTCTCGCTTTGTCACCCAGGCTGGAGTGCAATGACACAATCTGGGCTCACTGCAATCTCCACCTCCTGGGTTCAAGGGTTTCTCCGGACTCAGCCTCCCGAGTAGCTGGGAACTATAGACACCTGCCACCACACTTGGCTAATTTTTGTATTTTTTGTAGAGGCGGGCTTTCACCACGTTGGCCAGGCTGGTCTCGAACTCCTGACCTCAAATGTTCCACCCACTCGGCCTTCCAAAGTGCTGAGATTACAGATATGAGCCACTGCACCTGGCCCATTCTGGGATTTTGCATTACAATAAATAAGCAAGTAAATCACTCTTTTTTTTGCTTTTATACTTTCAAAGGGGAGCGAAACACTCTCTGATACTTTAATGTTTGAAATATCTTTTCCCTAAGGTTAACTTTTTTCCCAAATTAAAATTTTTTATTGGATATTCAGTTGCTTAGATTTGATCCGAATCTCTTATTAATTGAGCGCATACCTTGTTCTGGGCTCTATCACACATGTATTATTTTATTAGTTTTCTTATTTGAAATTGCATTCAATGTGATGTGGTTATTAAGAGGTGATGTTAATTAGTCACTACAGCCATCGCCAGAATGTCCTCTCCTTTCTACCTCATTTTCCAAGAGACATGAATCCTACAGTTGGATTCTCAATAATGCATCGTTTCCTTAACAGGGCAATTTTTAAAATTTAAATGATTCCGTGGCTGGAATTAGATTTTCGTAAGGTCAAAGAGTCCAGATAATTTGAAGGAAAAAAATGTAGCCAGGAAGCTGGATTTGGCAGTCCAAATCTATGGGCTACTAGTCTGCCTTGTTTCAAATTAGGACACAGTCCCATTAGGTACGCACTCCAATCAAGACCTGATATACAGTCAGAGCAGCAGGAATGGCTCTGAGCTTTCCAAGTAGAAAATTATAAACCAGCAGCAGAGAGCAGTATGGAGCCATTTTTAAAACCAGAAAACCAGGAAGGCGAGCCAAAGAGCCCAGAAAGGGCTGGGGGAGGGGAAAGAAAAGGTCCAAAAGCTGTCCAAGGTCTTGATTACATTTTCTCTTTATATATGCATTTTTTTTTTCCTATATAGATAGCAGGGCCATGCTCTGGAAGAAAATTCATAAATATCTTTTCCTCCTGATCTTGTTGCTTGCTTTTTCTTCAGGTGTGTATATGTGTGTGTGTGTGTGTGTGTGTGTGTGTGTGTGTTTAGTATGTACACGCACCTATCTATATAGTCATATAGTTATTTTTTAACTAGTTTTCAACCATGTTTCTAAAGAATGAATGTAGAACTAAGTAGTGTTTCCTGTAGTGCAATTCCATGCAGGATGTATTAATCGACATTTCATATGCAGCCTGGATATCCACAGCTTTCACCTTCTTAGACAAGCTTATAGATACACTGTGTCTACATCCTGATTTCCTCTAATATTTTCTCTTCAATTCCCCTTGGTAACTCTTTGAGTTAGAGGATGTTATTATATTGTTGATCCCAGTTTGGTTGAATTTCTATCCAATTTAAATCAGGATCAAATGCAGTGTTTGAAGAGTAAGCAGAGTATGTGAACACAGAGAAAGCACTCTCTCCGGCCCTGTCATATTGTCTGTAGATGAGTGTGCCTTCATTTAATTAAATGTTCTCTTTTTTAAAAATAAACAGAAACATTGATTTATGCCAGTGCCCTGTCTGCAAATGACACAATCTGCCGTTCTTGTTTCTCCACCATCATCATGAAATGCCAACCTTTGAGTCACATTAGCCTTGGGCATCCAATATAGGTGATCTTTTTAAAAAGCCAGGGCTTTTCTTTGCTGTTTTCAAAGTCTGTCTGGATGATTGCGTCTGCTTGTGTGTGTGTGTGTGGACAGGAAGGGTTAGTGTCAAAAGAAATGGAGGCTCCGAGAAACTAGATTAAGCATTTTTCATAATAGAACTCTGCTGTCTGGTGCTCAGTTTATTGCTCTCTTGATTACTAGGCATTGTTTGGCAAGAGATGGGTCAGGAGAGTTGCGAGGCTTGTCTTTTCCACCGGGGAATCTTAAATAACAGCCCGAATTTCTCAGTGATGGGAGTGAATTAAAAGGTTATGCCACTCCTTCAGGCCACCTTCTGACCATGTAAGCACTGGACAGCTTTTCCAACAAGTGAAATTTCAGAACAAAAACAGATCATCTCCTAAGGCACGTATACTTGGATTTTAAAGAAAGATGCCGTGGCATTTTCTATCAAGAAGGTTAAACTCATAGGATTATATGAAAACACTCATTTTACCCTGGCTAACCTGTAAAGATTTCATTTTGCTTCATTTATCTTCTCTCTTACCCTATGCTAAACCATCCCTGGCTTCGATGAAAGAATCATGTCTCCATTCATTTCCTATCTTGCTGAATTGCCTTCACATTTCCTATCATCTGCACATAATCCTATTCTCTCCATTATTGTCTTAATACCAAGAACAGCACAAGATAATGGATAGGCACTGTAATAACAGCGTGGCCTGTAGGAGCCCCTCGAGGGAAATATCTTTGATGCTGGTGGAATATTAATGCATTCTAGGTCCCTGATCTTCCTCTTTCACTTCATCTTCTGTTTTCTAAACTACATAATGACTTTCATATACATGACAAAAGCATTAGAACAGAAAAAGCCTCATTGATGAGCAGCAGGGCTGTATGATATTAAGGAGTCCTATTCTTACTTCTTTGTACAATTTTTGACCACCATCTGAGATTGTATGTGCAGGTAATTTCCGATTTGAATAGATACTAGTGTAAAGAAGCATAATCATATTGTGTTAATGCAAATGCCCATCAAAAGCACTGCATGAAAATAAATTAAAATATAATTCTTCAATAATGCATTTGTCCATAGGATGATTTTGGACATATTAAAAACAAACACCTTGATATCACTTAGACAAGGGAGTGAATTGTTTCCAAGGAGGCTAATCGTCAGCAGATTATGAATGGGACAGTAAATCAAAGCCGCCTATATTAAACCTTGTAGATTGGGTTATAGTTATAATTTGTTGTACATAATTTTTCAATAAAAGGGAAAGAATTGATTTTTTTTCTAAGCATAAATAGTAGAGCCAAAGAAAATTCGGTAGCAAATTAAAAAAAAATAGAATGTTGGGGGAAAATGCCTCAGTAGCATGATGACAATAGCCTTGATTGTGTAAAAAGTAAAGTAGAGGTTCTTCTTCAATGACTTTCCTCTCCATCTAAATAGGAATAAATAGTAACTTCTCTCAGAAGCAAAATTTATTCAAAGACCTGTGCTAACATTCTTAAATATCTGCTAGCTGTAATAAGGAAATCAGTGTACTTTATGTTCTTAGCTGCCACAATTTAGCCTAAATATTTGCCCTGGCATGCTTAGACTGGTCTGAGGAGGGATTAGGAGGTCATAGCCTGTTCCTCTTCCTTATTTTACAGTGTTTTTATCTTTCTCGGCATTCCACAAGTTACTTCCTCCTTCCTTTGTTCTCCTCTACCTTTGCCTCTTTTAAACAGTTCTAAGTTGCTAGCCAATCAGGACAAACACAGAATGTGAGGTCCCATTCCAGCCAATGGAAACCGGACACAGCAGTAGAGTGGACACATCAGGTTATAAATGACCCTGTCTCCTTTGTTTGGTGCACTCTTGTGGCAAAACTGCTGGCAAGTGTACCCTTTCTGCAGGAAGTAAAAATGGCCTCACTAAATAAATGTTCAAGTGGTATTTCTTTATGGCACTGGGGAACAAGCATTTCAAACAATTGCTTTAGGTGATGTGAATGTCCTCAACAACCTGCAAGAAACAAAACTTTTGAAACTCCACCTTCTTTCTTCTTTCCTATTTTGCTTATGTACTAGTGGCCATTGTACTGTGTGCAAATCTGTATATGAGTAAGCTGGGATGCTTGTAAAAAGGATGTCTGACCAAGTTACATTGAAAAGGGGTACACAGAAAACACCCCAGACATTTTCTTCTCCTTTCAAAAGGCAGATCACAAAGCTTGTATTTCTGTATGAAGCAAACTAAGAAAGTTGGTTGTGAAGACTTTTACTTTTGTGGATGATTTTCCTTCTACTTAAATGACATAATAAGGGCTGGTATCTGAATTTCTGTGTTGCAATACTGTTTTTAGTAATTCTATAAAAAGTCCACTGGATAGGGTTGCAGGTGTTTTTGTTTTTCTTTTTGAGTTAGCAAACATTTATTAAGCATTTTCTGTTCTAGGTACAGTGTTAGGCAGCTGGTTGAAAAAAATGATGACTATAGACTTGTTTCTTCTGGTCTCAGGCAGCTCACACTCTAGTATCTAATGGACAAAAGGAACATTCTTTTTTTGTTATCATTGGGCAGAAAAATACATCATGTGGCAGGAAGTGTGTTAGACATATGGAAGGACATCAAATTAAGCAAAATATGGTTCCTTTTATTTCCCAAAATATTTTCAGTTGGTAAAAGAGGCACATGTGTCACCTACAGTCTTAATATGGGGTTAAACATAAAATGTGTTTAAGAGAGGTACAAGCAAAGTTCTGGGAGGTCTGGAGGAGAGGAGGATAACTTCAGGCTTGAGAAATGAGTGGAGAGAGTTTGCCATACAAATATTCGATTACAAGGTTCTGTAGAATTTAAATGAAAGAGAAAATTGAAGGTGAAGTGGAGGGATATTTAGGTGAAGGAAATGACATGAACAAAAACATAAAATGGATGTTTCAGAAACTGATCTAAATGGATGAAGAATTAGAACACAGTGTGGGATGTGATTGTTTGATTCCTGATGGTAGAACCTCTGAGATTTGGTATATTTTCAGTCAGGAGAAGGGAATCATTGAAAGATTCTGTTCACTGGAGCGTGATTAGCAGATGAGGAACCTGACAGTGCTGTGTAGCTTGTGCAGAATGAAGGGGCTACTTGAGTTGGAATAACCAGTTGGGACGTCTTCAAAGCAAGGCAGATGAGAAACCTAAAAAGCTCAAACATAGAGATCTAGTAGAAGAGCTAAATGCAATGATGTCAAAACAACAACAATCACATAAGATGCTTCACTATTTTATAATGAAAAAATAGTGAATAAAGGAAAGCTCAAACAGGACTCTGAAGAAAGTAATACTAAAAGCAATAGTTCTGGAATTTGTGTGAGTTGCTCTTGAAAGTGTGAAAATCAGCATTGGGATGGAAGAGGAGGCTTCAGAGAGCACTGTGATGTATTTTCTCATTTGCAGGTTGTTAATCCCTTGGAAAAAGGGAGAGAACTTCCTTGTTTCTTTTCCCAAGAGTGCTGGTTCTCAGAAAAGCTGTGTCTTAATTCAGTTTATAAGGCTTCATCAAAAGCTGGCTTGGTAGCCATGAAAGGGGCCCTGTCTCCAGGGAGTAGACCAGAGTTAATCTAAAATTCTCAGCTCCAAGTAAAAAACTAGTGCTTATATAAACCTATGATATACCTCTCTGATTATTTTAACTTCCTATAAAAATAGCATAGTGATTACTATTTAGTACATTTAGGAGTGTGGAAGAGGTCAATGATGGACTGAGACAGTGAAGCTTCTTTAAAACATGTCTTTAAGAAGAAAGAGTATTTAACAGGCAACTTCATGTAACTGAACTCTAGAAACTGGAGTTCATCACTTTAAAATCCATTAGGGATAATATTATTGCATTTACTTGATATTTTTCCCTTTATGAGTCCTGCCTTGTGACCTAGATAGACGTCATTTGTAATATGAGTGATAATGGAACTAAATGCTTAAGACTATGCATGGTATTTTTAACTTGGCTTGATAGCAAAACGTTAACAAAAATCTTTCATTGCCAGTGCTAAATGCTTTCCTTTTTAGATAACCTTGTCTCACCCACTTTTACAGTGTCAGAGTGATAAGAAGGACTGGCCATTTCCTACTGAGGTGAGAGGACACCCAGCTTTGTTCTTACTTTCCCTTTCTCCTTTCTAACTGTACCTGGAAAAGTAAGGCATAGCTTAGATTCTGCTGCCTGTCAGAAAAGCTTCGTTCTTTCCCTCTCTCTCCTCTTTGGTGGTATGGCTCCCACAGGGCAGCTAGTTTTGGAGGGCTCCCTATTTAGCGTTCATGGATTAAGCCTCAATTCTCATAATTGTCCTATAAGGCAGATTCAATTATCATTATCCTTATTTTAAAAATGAGGAGCCTGAGATAAGTAGAGGTAAAGTCACTTGCCCAAAGTTACACATTAAAAACTGCCTGAACTTGATTGGGGGGTGGAGCAAGATGGCCGAATAGGAACAGCTCCAGTCTCCAGCTCCCAGCGTGAGTGACACAGAAGACCGGTGATTTCTGCATTTTCAACTGAGGTACTGGGTTCATCTCACTAGGGAGTGCCAGACAATCGGTGCTGGTCAGCTGCTGCAGCCCGACCAGCAGCGAGAGCTGAAGCAGGGCGAGGCATCCCCTCACCTGGGAAGCGCAAGGGGATAGGGAATCCCTTTTCCTAGCCAGGGGAACTGAGACACACAACACCTGGAAAATCGGGTAACTCCCACCCCAATACTGCGCTTTAAGCAAACAGGCACACCAGGAGATTGTATCCCACACCTGGCCGGGAGGGTCCCACGCCCACGGAGCCTCCCTCATTGCTAGCACAGCAGTCTGCGATATCGCGGCAAGGCAGCAGCGAGGCTGGGGGAGGGGCGCCTGCCATTGCTGAGGCTTAAGTAGGTAAACAAAGCCGCTGGGAAGCTCGAACTGGGTGGAGCTCACAGCAGCTCAAGGAAACCTGCCTGTCTCTGTAGACTCCACCTCTGGGGACAGGACACAGTAAACAACCACAAAAGCAGCAGAAACCTCTGCAGATGCAAACGACTCTGTCTGACAGCTTTGAAGCGTGCAGTGGATCTCCCAACATGGAGGTTGAGATCTGAGAAGGTACAGACTCCCTGCTCAAGTGGGTCCCTGACCCCTGAGTAGCCTAACTGGGAGACATCCCCCACTAGGGGCAGTCTGACACCCCACACCTCACAGGGTGGAGTACACCCCTGAGAGGAGGCCTCCAAAGCAAGAATCAGACAGGTACACTCGCTGTTCAGCAATATTCTATCTTCTGTAGCCTCTGCTGCTGACACCCAGGCAAACAGGGTCTGGAGTGGACCTCAAGCAATCTCCAACAGACCTACAGCTGAGGGTCCTGACTGTTAGAAGGAAAACTATCAAACAGGAAGGACACCTACACCAAAACCCCATCAGTACATCACCATCATCATCAAAGACCAGAGGCAGATAAAAGCACAAAGATGGGGAAAAAGCAGGGCAGAAAAGCTGGAAATTCAAAAAATAAGAGCGCATCTCCCCCGGCAAAGGAGCGCAGCTCATCACCAGCAATGGATCAAAGCTTGATGGAGAATGACTTTGACAAGATGAGAGAAGAAGGCTTCGGTCCATCAAATTTCTCAGAGCTAAAGGAGGAATTACGTACCCAGCACAAAGAAACTAAAAATCTTGAAAAAAAAGTGGAAGAATTGATGGCTAGAGTAATTAATGCAGAGAAGGTCTAAACGAAATGAAAGAGATGACAACCATGACACGAGAAATACATGACAAATGCACAAGCTTCAGTAACCGACTCGATCAACTGGAAGAAAGAGTATCAGCGATTGAGGATCAAATGAATGAAATGAAGCGAGAAGAGAAACCAAAAGAATAAAGAAGAAAAAGAAATGAACAAAGCCTGCAAGAAGTATGGGATTATGTAAAAAGACCAAATCTACATCTGATTGGGGTGCCTGAAAGTGAGGGGGAAAATGGAACCAAGTTGGAAAACACTCTGCAGGATATCATCCAGGAGAACTTCCCCAACCTAGTAGGGCAGGCCAACATTCAAATCCAGGAAATACAGAGAATGCCACAAAGATACTCCTCGAGAAGAGCAACTCCAAGACACATAATTGCCAGATTCACCAAGTTGAAATGAAGGAAAAAATCTTAAGGGCAGCCAGAGAGAAAGGTCGGGTTACCCACAAAGGGAAGCCCATCAGACTAACAGCAGATCTCTCAGTAGAAACTCTACAAGCCAGAAGAGAGTGGGGGCCAATATTCAACATTCTTAAAGAAAAGAATTTTCAACCCAGAATTTCATATCCAGCCAAACTAAGTTTCATAAGTGAAGGAGAAATAAAATCCTTTACAGATAAGCAAATGCTTAGAGATTTTGTCACCACTAGGCCTGCCTTACAAGAGACTCTGAAGGAAGCACTATACATGGAATGGAACAACCGGTACCAGCCATTGCAAAAACATGCCAAAATGTAAAGACCATTTAGGCTAGGAAGAAACTGCATCAACTAATGAGCAAAATAACCAGTTAATATCAAAATGGCAGGATCAAGTTCACGCATAACAATATTAACCTTAAATGTAAATGGACTAAATGCTCCAATTAAAAGACACAGACTGGCAAACTGGATAAAGAGTCAAGACCCATCAGTCTGCTGTATTCAGGAGACCCATCTCACATGCAGAGACACACATAGGCTCAAAATAAAGGGATGGAGGAAGATTTACCAAGCAAATGGAGAACAAAAAAAAGCAGGGGTTGCAATACTAGTCTCTGATAAAACAGACTTTAAACCATCAAAGATCAAAAGAGACAAAGATGGCCATTACATAATGGTAAAGGGATCAATTCAACAGGAAGAGCTAACTATCCTAAATATATATGCACCCAATACAGGAGCACCCAGATTCATAAAACAAGTCCTTAGAGACTTACAAAGAGACTTAGACTCCCATACAATAATAATGGGAGACTTCAACACTCCACTGTCAACATTAGACAGATCAATGAGACAGAAAGTTAACAAGGATATCCAGGAATTGAACTCATCTCTGCAGCAAGCAGACCTAATAGACATCTATAGAACTCTCCACCCCAAATCAACAGAATATACATTCTTCTCAGCACCACATCGCACATATTCCAAAATTGACCACATAATTGGAAGTAAAGCACTCCTCAGCAAATGTACAAGAACAGAAATTATAACAAACTGTCTCTCAGACCACAGTGCAATCAAACTAGAACTCAGGACTAAGAAACTCAATCAAAACCGCTCAACTACATGGAAACTGAACAACCTGCTCCTGAATGACTACTGGGTACATAACGAAATGAAGGCAGAAATAAAGATGTTCTTTGAAACCAATGAGAACAAAGATACAACATACCAGAATCTCTGGGACACATTTAAAGCAGTGTGTAGAGGGAAATTTATAGCACTAAATGCCCACAAGAGAAAGCAGGAAAGATCTAAAATTGACACTCTAACATCACAATTAAAAGAACTAGAGAAGCAAGAGCAAACACATTCAAAAGCTACCAGAAGGCAAGAAATAACTAAGATCAGAGCAGAACTGAAGGAGATAGAGACACAAAAAACCCTCCAAAAAAATCAATGAATCCAGGAGTTGGTTTTTTGAAAAGATCAACAAAATTGACAGACCACTAGCAAGACTAATAAAGAAGAAAAGAGAGAAGAATCAAATCGACGCAATAAAAAATGATAAAGGGGATATCACCAACAACCCCACAGAAATACAAACTACCATCAGAGAATACTATAAACACCTCTACGCAAATCAACTAGAAAATCAAGAAGAAATGGATACTTTCCTGGACACTTACACTCTTCCAAGAATAAATCAGGAAGAAGTTGAATCCCTGAATAGACCAATAGCAGGCTCTGAAATTGAGGCAATAATTAATAGCCTACCAACCAAAAAAAGTCCAGGACCAGATGGATTCACAGCTGAATTCTACCAGAGGTACAAGGAGGAGTTGGTACCATTCCTTCTGAAACTATTCCAATCAATAGAAAAAGAGGGAATCCTCCCTAACTCATTTTATGAGGCCAACATCATCCTGATACCAAAGCCTGGCAGAGACACAACAAAAAAAGAGAATTTTAGACCAATATCCCTGATGAACATCGATGCAAAAATCCTCAATAAAATACTGGCAAACCAGATTCAGCAGCACATCAAAAAGCTTATCCACCATGATCAAGTAGGCTTCATCCCTGGGATGCAAGGCTGGTTCAACATTCGCAAATCAATAAACATAATCCAGCATATAAACAGAACCAAAGACAAGAACCACATGATTATCTCAATAGATGCAGAAAAGGCTTTTGACAAAATTCAACAGCCCTTCATGCTAAAAACGCTCAATAAATTCGGTATTGATGGAACGTACCTCAAAATAATAAGAGCTATTTATGACAAACCCACAGCCAATATCATACTGAATGGGCAAAAACTGGAAAAATTCCCTTTGAAAACTGGCACAAGACAGGGATGCCCTCTCTCACCACTCCTATTCAACATAATGTTGGAAGTTCTGGCTAGGGCAATCAGGCAAGAGAAAGAAATCAAGGGTATTCAGTTAGGAAAAGAAGAAGTCAAATTGTCCCTCTTTGCAGATGACATGATTGTATATTTAGAAAATCCCATTGTCTCAGCCCAAAATCTCCTTAAGCTGATAAGCAACTTCAGCAAAGTCTCAGGATACAAAATTAATGTGCAAAAATCACAAGCATTCTTATACACCAGTAACAGACAAACAGAGAGCCAAATCAGGAATGAACTTCCATTCACAATTGCTTCAAAGAGAATAAAATACCTAGGAATCCAACTTACAAGGGATGTAAAGGACCTCTTCAAGGAGAGCTACAAACCACTGCTCAGTGAAATAAAAGAGGACACAAACAAATGGAAGAACTTCCCATGCTCGTGGATAGGAAGAATCAATATCGTGAAAATGGCCATACTGCTCAAGGTAATTTATAGATTCAATGCCATCCCCATCAAGCTACCAATGAGTTTCTTCACAGAATTGGAAAAAACTGCTTTAAAGTTCATATGGAACCAAAAAAGAGCCTGCATCTCCAAGACAATCCTAAGTCAAAAGAACAAAGCTGGAGGCATCACGCTACCTGACTTCAAACTATACTACAAGGCTACAGTAACCAAAACAGCATGGTACTGGTACCAAAACAGAGATATACACCAATGGAACAGAACAGAGTCCTCAGAAATAATACCACACATCTACAGCCATTTGATCTTTGACAAACCTGAGAGAAACAAGAAATGGGGAAAGGATTCCCTATTTAATAAATGGTGCTGGGAAAATTGGCTAGCCATAAGTAGAAAGCTGAAACTGGATCCTTTCCTTACTGCTTATACGAAAATTAATTCAAGATGGATTAGAGACTTAAATGTTAGACCTAATACCATAAAAACCCTAGAGGAAAACCTAGGTAGTACCATTCAGGACACAGGCATGGGCAAAGACTTCATGTCTAAAACACCAAAAGCAACGGCAGCAAAAGCCAAAATTGACAAATGGGATCTCATTAAACTAAAGAGCTTCTGCACAGCAAAAGAAACTACCATCAGAGTGAACAGGCAACCTACAGAATGGGAGAAAATTTTTGCAATCTACTCATCTGACAAAGGGCTAATATCCAGAACCTACAAAGAACTCAAACAAATTTACAAGAAAAAAACAAACAACCCCATCAAAACGTGGGCAAAGGATATGAACAGACATTTCTCAAAAGAAGGCATTCATACAGCCAACAGACACATGAAAAAATGCTCATCATCACTGGCCATCAGAGAAATGCAAATCAAAACCACAATGAGATACCATCTCACACCAGTTAGAATGGCGATCATTAAAAAGTCAGGAAACAACAGGTGCTGGAGAGGATGTGGAGAAATAGGAACACTGTTACACTGTTGGTGGGATTGTAAACTAGTTCAACCATTATGGAAAATAGTATGGTGATTCCTCCAGGATCTAGAACTAGATGTACAATATGACCCAGCCATCCCATTACTGGGTATATACCCAAAGGATTATAAATCATGCTGCTATAAAGACACATGCACACGTATGTTTATTGCGGCACTATTCACAATAGCAAAGACTTGGAATCAACCCAAATGTCCATCAGTGACAGACTGGATTAAGAAAATGTGGCACATATACACCATGGAATACTATGCAGCCATAAAAAAGGATGAGTTTGTGTCCTTCGTAGGGACATGGATGCAGCTGGAAACCATCATTCTTAGCAAACTATCACAAGAACAGAAAACCAAACACCGCATGTTCTCACTCATAGGTGGGAACTGAACAATGAGATCACTTGGACTCGGGAAGGGGAACATCACACACCGGGGCCTATCATGGGGAGGGGGGAGGGGGGAGAGATTGCATTGGGAGTTATACCTGATGTCAATGACGAGCTGATGGGTGCTGACGAGTTGATGGGTGCAGCACAGCAACATGGCACAAGTATACATATGTAACAAACCTGCACGTTATGCACATGTACCCTAGAACTTAAAGTATAATAATAATAATAAATAAATTAAAAAAATAAAATAAAATAAAATAAAAAGGCAAAAAAAAAAAAGAAATAAAATAAATCTTCACTTAAAAAAAAAAAAAAATGCCTGAACTTGCATCATCCAATGGCTGTACTTTTAACCATGACCCTATACTACCCCCTCACACTGAACCAATATATTTATTTTATGGCCTATTTCAAAGTCATGGCCTACAGTTGGAAAAATAGTGAATTAGAATGTATCCAGGGGAGAATGACGCAATTGATAAATACATTTAAATCTACATCATTTGGTGAATGACTAAAAGAACTGATAGTCTTTAGTCAGGAGTGATTTGCGTCTTTATTTTAATATTTGAAGGGTTTTTGCAGGGTGAGAGTAGACATTTAGAGTTGACTTTGGTCACTCAGAAGATAGGGTGAATTCCATAGGCAAGACAGGTCTATTGGAGGCAGAAAGTATTTTTTTTTTAGCTTAACAAATAATTTTCTAATCATTCAATCTGTCTAAAAGATAGTGGGTCCACTCATGAGGTAATGAGTTTTCCTTTCATTCAAGCATTAATTTTTGATCATCAAACCAAAGGTAAGGGACTTTTCTACACTACAGTCATGAGTGAACAGAGCACACAAATCCTAGGCCCTCGTGGAATTTCCATTCTAGCTGAGACAGATAATAAATATAATTAAGTATGTGTGTATAATTTAATATAAGCATACATAAATAAATATTGCTACACTGAAAAATTAACATAAAAAGGTGATAGGGAATTGGAGGGACTGACAATTTATGAAGAGTTTAAGAAAAACTTTTTGCTAAGATGACATTTTTGCAGAATCCTTAAAAAGTTAGGTACAGGGCCTTGTGTTATTAGGAAGGAAAGTACTACAGGCTAAAGGAAGAGCAAAGACCTTGAGGTATATGTGTGCTCAGTGGATCTGAGGAATATCAAGTGTCAGTAGTTGAGGAATATCAAGTATCAGTCGCTGAATTTGAATAACCAAAAGAGAAAGTAGTAGAAGATGAGATTAGAGACTTTAGGAGGTGTTGTAGATTATATAGGACATTCCAGGTAAAAAATTTAGAATGACCTAAGTGACAAGAGAAGGAATTTGAGCCAAGGAATGATGAGCTAACTTTTAAAAGAATATCTCTTCCTCTTGTATAGAAAATTGCAGAACCCCAGGCTAATTAGGACACTATTGTGCCACTAGAGGTGATCCAAGTAGCCTTAGATCATAACATATTTGGGATGTGATCAAAGAAATTCACTGCTTCATGTCTTATCATTGGACTAGAGTGCTTCTAAGATCTCTTCTCACTTTGGGATTTGTGATCCTATATTTCATTTTACATTTTAACTTCTTTCCAGTGCTAAAAGTTCATGTATACAGTTTATAATGATGTTAGGAGAATAAATGTACCATTAATGGTAGCTGAACAAAAAGAAGACTCTTAAAGATGAGTTTTGTATATTGTAATTCAATGTATGTGAAAGGACAAAAGTTGCTTGAAATAATTACCTACTAATATATAATTCAAAAGTGGTCAAGTCTCTGGAAGTATTTAAATCCATCTCTTTAGCTACTATGACTAAGGCTATGCACCTACTCTCTACTGAATAAGAAAAAAGGCTAAACTCTTTTGGAACACTGTGTAGTTTAAAAATATGTTTCAACACAAAAATAATTTTTAGAGTTGTCAATAGAAAGCATCAAATAGATTAGATAAACTCTTAATTTGGTCATTTTTTTTCATTTTTCTGAGTGTATTGTAGGTATATATATTTATGAGTTATATGAGATATTTTGATACAGGTATGCAACACGTTATAAACACATCAGGGTAAATGGTATTCATCACCTCCAGCATTTATCTTTTGTGGTACAAACAATCCAGTTACACCCTTTTAGGTATTTTTAAATGTATAGTTAAATTATTTTTACTATAGTTACCTTGTTGCCCTAGCAAACACTGGGTCTTATTCATTCTTTCTAACTACATTTTTGTACGTAATAACCATCCCCACTTCCCTTACCACTCCTCCAGTATCCTTCCCAGCCTCTGGTAACCATCCTTGTACTCTCTATCTCCATGAGTTCAATTTTATTGATCCCACAAATAAGTAAGAACATATGAAGTTTATATTTCTGTGTCTGGCTTATTTCACTTAACATAATGAACTCCAATTTCATCCACTTTGTTGCAAATGATGAGATTTCTTCCTCCTCCTCCTCCTCCTCCTCCTCATTCGTCTTCTTTTTGGCAGAATAGTACTTCATTGTGTATATGTACCACATTTTCCTTACCCATTCATCTGTTGATGGACACTTAGATTGCTTCCAAATCTTACCTATTGTGAATAGTGCTGCAATACACATGGGAGTGCAGGTATCCGATATACTGATTACCTTTCTTTTGAGTACATACCCAACAGTGGGATTGGTGGATTATATGATAGTTCTATTTTTAGTTTTTTGAAGAATCTCCAAACTGTTCTCCATAGTTGTGGTACTAATTTACATTCTCACCAACAGTGTACAAGTGTTTCCTTTTCTCCACATCCTTGCCAGCATTTTTAATTGCCTAACTTTAGGATAAAACCTATTTTAACTGGAGTGAGATATCTCATTGTAGTTTTGATTGGCATCTCTCTTATGGTCAATGATGTTGAGCACATTTTCATATGCCTGTTTTTCATTTGTATGTCTTCCTTAGATAAATGTCTATTCAGATCTTTTGTCCATTTTTAATTGGATTATTAGATTTTCTCCTATAGAGTTGTCTGGGCTTGTTATATATTCTGGTTATTAATCCCTTGTCAAATGGGTAGTTTGCAAATATTTTCTCCCATTCTGTGGGTTGTCTCCACTTTGTTGATTGTTTCCTTTACTGTACAGAAGCTTTTTAACTTGATGTGATCCCGTATTCCAATTTTTCTTTTAAATTTTGTTTGCTAGTATTTTTTTGGAAATGTTTGCATCAATATTCATCAGTGGCATTGATCTATCATTTTAAAAAATTTGTCTTTGATTTTGGTGGGAGGGTAATGTTGACCTCCTAGAATGAGTTTGGAAGTACTTCCTTCTCTATTTTGCAGAATAGTTTGAGTAGTATTTGTATTAGTTCTTTTTAAAATGTTTGGTAGAATTCAGCAGTAAAGTTATTGGGTCCCAGGCTTTTCTTTGCTGGGAGACTTTATACAGCTTCACTCTTGTTGCTTGTTATTGGTCTATCCAGGTTATGGAATTTTTTCATGGTTCAATATTGATAGGTTGCATGCATCTAGGAATTTATTTATTTCTTCTGGGGGTTCCAATTTATTAGTAGGTAGTTGCTCATAGTAACCACTAATGATCCTTTGAATTTCTGCAGTATCAGTTGGAATGTCTCTTTTTTCATTTCCAATTTTATGTATTTGGGTCTTTTCCTTTTTCTTAGTCTGGCTAAAGGTTTGTCAATTTTGTTTAGCTTTTCAAAAAAAACCTTTTTGTTTTATGTAGTCTTTTATATTATTTTTTCATTTCAAATTCATTTATTTCTGCACTGATTATTATTATTTCTTTTCCTTTACTAATTTTGAGTTTGGTCGGCTCTTGTTTTTCTAGTTCTTTAACATGCATTATTAGGTTGTCCATCTGAAGTTTTTCTTCTTTTTTGTGTGGAAAGACTTATAGCTACAAACTTCCCTCTTTGTACTACTTTTGCTATATCCCATAGGTTTTGGTATGCTGTGTTTCTCATTATCATTCGTTTCAAGGAATTTTTCAATTTCCTTCTTAATTTCTTCATGGATACACTGATCATTCAGAATCAGATTGTTTAATTTCCATGTGTTTCTATAGTTTTTAAAATCCCTCTTTTTATTGATTTCTAGTTTTATTCCATTGTGGTCAGAGAAGATGCTTGATATTACTTCAGTTTTTTTGAATGTCTTAAGATTTGTTTTGTGGCCTAATATAAGGTCTTATAAGACCATCCTCACTGAGGATGATCAATGTGTTGAGGAAAAGAATGTGTATTTTACAGCCATTGGATGAAACGTTCTGTAAATATCTGTTAGGTCCATTTGGTCTATATATCAGATTAAGTCCAATGTTTCTTTGTTGATTTTTTTTGTCTAGAAGTTGTGTCTGATGCTGAAAGCAGGGTGTTAAGCTCTCAAACTGTTATTGTATTAGGTTCTATCTCTCAGTAATATTTGCTTTATACCTCTGGTTGCTCCAGTGTTGGCTGCATATATATTTAAAATTGTTATTTCTTCTTGCTGAATTCATCATTTTATCATCATATAGTGATGTTCTTTGCTGCTTCTCACAGCTTTTGTCTTGAAATCTATTTTGTCTGATATAAGTATAGCTATTCCTGTTCTTTTTTGGTTTCCTTTGGCATGGAATATCTTTTTCCATTTTAAAAAATTTTCACTCCATATGTGCCTTTATAGTGAAGTGTATTTCTTGTAGGCAACAGATCATTGGGTCTTTTTTTAAAAAATCCATTCAATCATTGTATGTCTTCTGATTGAAGAATTTAGTCCATTTACATTATATGTTATTATTCATAAGTAAGGACTTACTTCTGCCTTGTTATTATTTGTTTTCAGGTGGCTTTCTGTTCTTCTCTTTCTTCTTTGCTGCTTCTTGTCTTCTTTTTAGTAAATGTGATTTCCTCTGCTGGTAGAATTTATTTTCTTGCTCTTTATTTTTTGTGGGACCATTGTATGTTTTTTGATTTGAAGTTACCATGAGTCTTGCAAATATTACGTTATAACTTGTTATTTTTAGCTGATGACAACTAATAGTGTTGACATAAATAAACAAAAAGAAAGAGAGAGAGAGAGAGAGAGAGAGAGAAAGAAAGAAAAGAAAACAGAAATTCCAAACAATATATTCACCATCCCCTACACTTTTCAACTTTTTGTTGTATCTATTTATATCTTATTGGTTCATCATTTAGTTTTTCTACTTAAGATCAGAGTAGTTTACATAATATAGCTACAGTTTTATAATATTCTATGTTTTACTGTTTACTTACTATACCAGTGAATTTTGTATATTCGGGTGATTTTTTGTTGCTTATTAACATCCTTGTCTTTCTGATTGAAATACTTCCATTAGTATTTCTTGTAGGTTAGGTCTGGTGTTGATGAAATTTCTCAGCTTTTGTTTGTCTGGGGAAATATTTTTCCTTTACATTTGAAGGATATTTTCACCACATGCATTATTTCAAGGTAGAAGGTTTTTTCCTTCAGCACTTTAAATATGTCACACCACTTTCTCCTGGCCTGTAAGGCTTCCACTAAAAAGTCTGCCATCAGCTGTATTGGAGCGCCATTGTTACGTTATTTGTTTCTTTTCTCCAGCTGCTTTCAGGATTCTTTCTTTACCCTTGACTTTTGCGAGTTGGATTATTACATGAAATTATATGCCTTCAAGTCCTTTTTTTAAATATCTGTAGTGGCATTTATAAACATCTTTATCTAATTGTAGGTATTCATAAATCTTCTAAAAATGTGACGTGACATGATGACAGATTTTTTGCAAGTGTGTAGAGTTTGCAATTTTATGTTTTTAATTATTTTCATGTCCATGTGATCTTCAGAGCAATACTATAAATTAGGTATGGCAGCTAACAGTACTATCAATTTTAGAAGAGGTTTTAGACATCCCTTTTTAAAATAATTTTAAAGTTTCTTTGCATATTCTTTTTTGTATTATGAACATGTGAACTTCTTTAGATTAAGGGCTGTATCTAGATAGTCTTTCATAGCCTTCTTAGTACTAGAGAACACGTTTTAGGGACTAACTACATACTGTTTAATAGTTGCCTAGGAAATCTGAGCTTCTCTCTTGGTGCCAGCCTCTTTTCCAATGACATTAGAAACTCACTACTCACATTTATTACTCTGTGTTTTCCTCGCTGGGATTCCTAGAAATTGGCAGCAAATACACAAGGAAAAAAACATAGTGAGTCTTTTGCCTCCTGAGAAAGGGCAGATGGGTTAGCTTATAGGGGAAAATTTCTCACATCAGAGAGTATTTCATTATCATGAAAGGTGGTTTGCTTATCTTAATAGTTGTGTGGATTCAATTGAGCATTTAAAGTCCACTCATAAATTTAACTAATTCATTTATTTTTTAAGGTCAATGTACAATGGTAGCCAAACCCCCAAAATTACTTATTACAGGTTCTTCTACAAAAGCTTATATTCAAGTTAGGGAAACAAAATCTGTGCACATGAAAGTTGTGAATGCAACTTCAAAAGAGTGGAGGAAGAAGACATCAGGCTAGGCATGAGTTGTGTAAAAGTGGATAACTCACTCAAAATTTATTAACAAGAAGCACATAACTAAGAAAGCTTCAGATAAGTACAGGCTTTCCCAAGGTTATAGATATCTGTGCATTTTGAGAGCAGAAGAGGAATAGGGAGGTGTTGGAGAAGAATATGAATATTGGAGCAAAAGAATTTCAAAATTGAAAAGTGCTTGGATTTTTATGACATTATGCAGAAGAAAGCATGTTTTCTTCCAAGAAGAGAGAATAGACTACAAATAAGAACATTCCTCTACTTAGTCTAAATGAAAATTGTCCCTTGCTCCTTGAAAACGCTTAATGTGAACCTATGACTTTATAATACAGTCATACATTGCTTAACAATGAGGATACCTTCTGAGAAATGTGTAATTAAGCAATTTTGTCATTGGATCAACACCATAAAGTATACTTACACACACCTAGATGAAATAGCCTAATATGTACCCAGGATATATGGTGTAATCTATTTCTCCAAGGATACAAACTGGTACAACATTTTGCTGCACTGAACACATAGTCGATTGGGACACATAGTATTTGTGTACCTAAACATATCTAAACACAGAAAAGGTACAATGAAATATTGTATTATAGTCATATGCAGTCCATCATTGACAGAAGTATCATTATATAGTGGATGACTATATATGAAACTATTAATGCCATTATTGTGTATATTCTCTTATGATTTTTTAATCTTCCCCAATTTAAATCTTTTAATTTAAAAGTAAACTTTACTGTCGAAAATGCAAACTTGGGGAGGACAGAAAGGTCACACACAAGGCTGCCACTTCACACCTGGAGGGTTGCATGGTGGCGGGGCAGAGGCGATCCTCACTTCCCAGATGGTGCTGGCCAGACAGAGGCGCTCCTCTCTTAGATTTTTAAAGAATTGTTCGATTTAACAACCAAACAATTCTATTCACAACCCATACTTCTCATATGTATTATCTTACTCAAAAAATTTGCATTACTAGGTGGATCTGCTATTTTACTTAGTATAGTACAGTCTGCTACTTTTCTTTCAAGAGACATAACCTTATTTACTGAACTTCAAAAATAAATTTAACCTCTGTAGATAGCTTCAACACATCTAAGTGTGATTAGGTTGAGGCAGATGGGATGAGATGGAAAAGACTCATCAGATAAAAGCTTACTTCTCACTCACATTTTGCCTTCATCATTTTTCTTTCCTTAATGAATCCACAGAACCCCTGCTGCATTCAGGAAAACTTTAAAAAATACCATATGTTTCTGATAACGCTACTAACCTTCTTAGTACTTTTAACTTTGTTTCCTTTTAACTTTACTGCAACACTTGAAGTACATTAGTACACTATCTAGCTGATGCCTTCTGTATCTAAATCACAATTTCAACACCTCAGCTCATTCTCAATGAAGAACTTTATGAAGAAACAAAAATTTAGATTATGGAATTCTTTCATCAGTGCCAGAAAGGAAGTTAATTGTGCAGAATGCTTTTTTTTTCTCCTAACATATACATAATATTGCTGGAACTGACAAGAAGACACAATGTTGTATATATGCCAGCTAAATATGAATGTGGTTTTGAAAGTTTGCTACCTTTCCCAGGCTGTCTAAAATGACTTCTGCTATTTCTGTAGGTAGGTCACACATTAGTGCATTTTACTTTCAGATGTGTAAAAAAATTATGCATGAACAAATCCTCTAGGTTATAGATAATGTAACATAACGATTGGAAGATAGTATATTTTAAATTGATAATGAGAATATTTCCTTTTCAAACAAACTCTTCAACCATCCTGTTTCACACTGCTGATAGAGGACAATTCTAGACCAGAGAATATTCAACTAAGTGAATATGTCTTTTCTTGGCCTCCAATATTTTTCCAGTAAATATTCAGTCCATCAAGAAGTGTTTTTAAAACAGCTAGTTATCACCCAGCACTGTGCTAGGTAATGGGAAATATATCTAGGGCACTTAGAATCTAGCTGAGAAGACTACTGAATAATTCAAAATGGCATATAACCAGATTGGTGGTGAGTGACACAAACATCATGAATTTTCTAGAGTTTAGCAATTTTATATTCCCCTCCCCCATTGGAAGGAGAAAAGAAACTAAAATTCCATGAGCTGTGATGACCTTCCCAAAGTCACACCTAATTAGGGGTAGATGTACACTCAGAATCCACTATCTTTTTTTCTAAACCATTGCAGAATGTTTATCTCTAAAATCCAAGGAAAGGATATGTAGGTAGTGTCTGAGTTAGTTGGAAATACAAACATAAAGGAGCAGAGAACTGAAATCAAGTACTTCTATTGATTACTAAAAACTAGAAATGGCACTTTATTTATGAATACTTTCCAAGTTTTTGTGACTACATGATGCAGGGTATTTGAGAATTAATGCATTTATTATATATGCTGTGTTCATAATTGATGTTATAATGCACTTGTAGCTTTTCACCTGAATGTGTACGAAATTGAGGGAGAAAACAAGTCT
Source organism: Macaca nemestrina (assembly GCF_043159975.1). NCBI lineage: Eukaryota > Metazoa > Chordata > Mammalia > Primates > Cercopithecidae > Macaca > Macaca nemestrina. Next base: position 137,294,618 of record NC_092125.1, on the reverse strand, counting down.
GTCGTTTTTAAAGCACCTTCACTTATCATCTTACAAATTTATCTCTGTATTTCTGTTTCTCTTAACCTTTGGAAAAGTAATCTTGCATATCAGTTATCTATGTTATAAGGAAATTTGTTCTCCTTTATTTTGTCCTTTCATTTCCACATGGCGTATTCAATTTCAGAGTGATCAAATAGTTCTGCAATAATATTCTTATAATTTCTGATGCTTGGTTTTACTTTTTCATATGGCACCACAATACCAAAATTACTTTCATGTAAAGTGCTCTTCATTGACATACTTAATTTAATAACCACATATTGGTGCAAGTTGAACATGTTAATTGTTACATGTTTAATTTAACAGCCGCCTTGAAATATAAAATACTTTCATTACATGTTGTTTGTTCTTTTTCAGCCAGAGTTCTGAGTCAATACTCTGATTAGTTTAGTTTACATCGTAACTTACAGATTGGCATTTATTTAGCATAACACATATATATTTGGATTTATTATTGTCTACTTCATCAAAATATATTAAAAGACCCTCCTTATAACATCTTTTATGTTCAATTTTGTACCATATTATTATGAGTAATATCAAAACTGTAAATATAGACATATCCATAAACATAACATTTGCTGTATCTGCTTTATTGTTCATGACAGTCATCCATAAGCATTTTCTCATGTAATGTTTTATAGACTTATGACTTCATTTAAATGTCTCCAGAAACATTTCTTCATTGATTCGCTGATATGCTGATATCCATTTGATTTATGGTTTTTAGGTTTTCCTCAAATATTATGCATATGCATAGTTTTGAAGTGCTTGAGGCTAATTTGAAGACTTGGATGCAGAACTAGTATTAGGAGAAGCTATCCAATCTTTCATGGCTGCTGTAAGTTATTCACATACTGTTGCTCCACACAGCTCAAATGGACCCTCAATGCAGGTCTTGATCCTGACCGCTCTTCATTTCTTTTTTCTAAAATTTTACTTTAAGTTCTGGGATACATGTGCAGAATGTGCAGGTTTGTTTCATAGGTATATGTGTGCCATGCTGGTTTGCTACACCTGTCAACCCATCATCTAGGTTTTAAGCCCCACATGCAATAACTATTTGTTCTGATGCTTTCCCTCTGCTTGCCTCCAAACCTCCACCAGTACCCTGTGTGTTATTCTCCTTCCTGTTTTGATATTACTTATAATATCGACATACCCATAAACATAACATTTTATGGTTATGTGTTCTCATTGTTCAACTCCCACTTATACATAAGAATATGTGGTGTTTGGTCTGCTGTTCCTGTGATAGTTTGCTAAGGAGGATGGCTTCCAGCTTCATGTCCCTGCAAAGGACATGATCTCATTCCATTTTATGGCTGCATAATATTCCATGGTGTATATGTGACACATTTTCTTTATCCAATCTATCATTGATGGACATTTGGGTTGGTTCCAAGTCTTTGCTATTGTGAACAGTGCTGCGTAAACATATATGTGCATGTGCATTTATAGTAGAATGATTTACATTCCTTTGGGTATATACCCAGTAATGAGATTGCTGGGTCAAATGGTATTTCTGGTTCTGGATCCTTGAGGAATCGCCATACTGTCTTCCACAATGTTTGAACTAATTTATATTCCCACCAACATTGTAAAAGCTTTCCTGTTTCTCCACAGCCTTGCCGGCATCTATTGTTTCTTGACTTTTTAATAATCACCATTCTGGCTGATGTGAGATGGTAGCTCATTGTGGTTTTGATTTGCATTTATCTAATGATTAGTGATGGTGAGCTTTTTTTCATATGTTTGTTGGTTGCATAAATGTCTTGTTTTGAGAAGTGTCTGTTCATATCCTTCACTCACTTTTTGATGGGTTTTTTTTTTTTTTCTTGTAAATTTGTTTAAGTTCCTTACAGACTCTGGATATTGGACTTCTGTCAGATGGGTAGATTGCAAAAGTTTTCTCCCATTCTGTAGGTTGCCTGTGCACTCTGATGCTAGTTCCTTTAGTTGTGCAGAAGCCCTTTAGGTTAATTAGATCCCATTTGTTAATTTTGGCTTTTGTTGCCATTGCTTTTGGCATTTTTGTCATGAAATCTTTGCCAATGCCTATGTTCTGAATGGTATTGCCTAGGTTCTTTTCTAGGGTATTTGTGGTTTTAGGTTTTACATTTAAGTCTTCAACCCATCTTGAGTTAATTTTTGTATAAGGTGTAAGGAAGGAGTCTAGTTTCAGTTTTCTACATATGGCTAGCCAGTTTTCCCAGCACCACTGATTAAATAGGGAATCCTTTTCTCATTGTTTGTTTTTGTCAGGTTTGTCAAAGATCAGATGGTTGTAGATGGTGGTGTTATTTCTGAGGTCTCTGTTCTGTGCCATTGGTCTACATGTCTGTTTTGGTACCAGTACCTCACTGTTTTCGTTATTGTAGACTTCTAGTATAGTTTGAAGTCAGGTGGCATGATGCCTACAGCTTTATTCTTTTTGCTTAGGATTGTCTTGGCTATACAGACTCTTTTCTGGTTCCATATGAAATTTAAAGTAGTTTTTTCTAATTCTTTGATGGGGATAGCATTGAATCTATAAATTACTTTGGGCAGTATAGCCGTTTTCACAATATTGATTTTTCGTAACCATGAGGAAGGAATGTTTTTCCATTTGTTTGTGTCCTCTCTGATTTCCTTGAGCGGTGGTTTATAGTTCTTCTTGAAGAGGTCCTTCACATCCCTTGTTAGCTATATTCCTAGGTATTTTATTGTCTTTGTAACAATTGTGAATGAGAGTCCATTCATGATTTGGCTCTCTGCTTGTCTATTATTGGTGTAAAGCCATGCTTGTGATTTTTGCACATTGATTTTTTATCCTGAGACTTTGCTAAAGTTGTTTAGCAGCTTAAGGAGTTTTTGGGCTGCGATGATGGGGTTTTCCAAATATAGAATCATGTCATTTGCAAACAGACAATTTGACTTCCTCTCTTCCTATTTGAATACAATTTATTTGTTTCTCTTGCCTGATTGCGCTGGCCAGGACTTCCAATACCCATGTTGAATAAGAGTGGTAAGAGAGGGCATCCTTTTCTTGTGTCTGTTTTCAAAGGGAATGCTTCCAGCTTTTGTCCATTCAGTATGATATTGGCTGTGGGTTTGTCATAAATAGCTCTTATTATTTCAAGATATGTTCCATCAATACCTAGTTTATTGAGAATTTTTAACAGGATGTTGAAATTTATCAAAGGCCTTTTCTGCATATATTGACATAATCATGTCGTTTTTGTTATTGGTTCTGTTTATGTGATGGATTATGTTTATCGATTTGCATATGTTGAACCAGCCTTGCACCCCAGGAATGAAGACAACGTGATTGTGGTAGACAAGCTTTTTGATGTGCTGCTGGATTTGATTTGCCAGTACTTTATGGAGAATTTTCTCATCAATGTTCATCAGGGATATTGGCCTGAAATTTTCTGTTTTTGTTGTGTCTCTGCCAGATTTTGGTATCAGGATGATGCTGGCCTCATAATATATTTTAGGGAGGAGTCTCTGGTTTTCCATTGTTTGGAATAGTTTCAGAAGGAATGGTACCAGCTTCTCTTTGTACGTGTGTTAGAATTCAGCTGTGAATCCGTCTGGTCCTGGGAATTTTTTTTTTTTTTTTTTTTTTTTTGGTTAGTAGGCTACTAGTTACTGCCTCAATTTCAGAACTTGTTATTGGCCTATTCAAGTATTCAACTTCTTCCTGATTTAGTCTTGGGAGGGTGTATGTGTCCAGGCATTTATCCATTTTTCTAGATTTCCTAGTTTATTTGCATAGAGGTGTTTATAGTATTCTTTGATGGTAGTGTGCATTTCTGTGGGGTCAGTAGTGATAGCCCCTTTATCATTTTTTATTGTGTCTATTTGATTCTTCTCTGTTTTCTTCTTTATTAGTCTAGCCAGCAGTCTATTTTTTTTTTTTTTCCCAAAAACCCAGCTCCTGGATTCATTGAGTTATTAAAGGGTTTTTCATGTCTCTATGTACTTCAGTTCTGCTCTGATCTTAGTTATTTCTTGTCTTCTGCTAACCTTTGCATTTGTTCGCTCTTGCTTCTCTAGTTCTTTTAATTGTGGTGTTAGGTGTCAAATCGAGATCTTTCTAGCTTTCTGATGTGGGCATTTGGTAGTATAAATTTTTCTTTTAACACTACTTTAGTTATGTCCCAGAGATTTTAGTACATTGTCTCTTTGTTTTCATTGATTTCAAAGAAGTTCTTTATTTCTGCCTTACTTTCATGATTTATCCAGGAGTCTTTCAGAAGCAGGTTGTTCAATTTCCATGTAGTTGTGTGGTTTTGAGTGAGTTTCTTAATCCTGAGTTCTAATTTGATTGCACTGTGATTTGATAGACTATTTGTTATGATTTCTGTTCTTTTGCATTTGCTGAGGAGTGTTTTACTTCCAATTATGTGGTCAATTTTAGGATAAGTGCCTGCCAGGCGCAGTGTCTCACGCCTAGAATCCCAGGACTTTGGGAGGCTAAGGCGGGCGAATCACAAGGTCAGGAGATTGAGACCATCCTGGCTAACATGGTGAAACCCCATCTCTACTAAAAATACAAAAAAATTAGCCGGGCGTGGTGGTGGGTGCCTGTAGTCCCAGCTACTTGGGAAGCTGAGTCAGAAGAATGGTGTTAACCTGGGAGGTGGAGCTTAGGGTGAGCTGAGATCGTACCACTGCACTCCAGCCTGGGTGACAGAGTGAGACTCTGTCTCAAAAAAAAAAAAAAAAAAAAAAAAAAAGATAAGTGTCATGTGGCACTGAGAAGAATGTATATTCTGTTAATTTGGGGTGGAGAGTTCTGTAGATGTCTATTTGGTCCATTTGATCTAGAACTGAGTTCAAGTCGGAATAGCCTTGTTAATTTTTTGTCTCATTGATCTGTGTAATATTCACAGTGGGTTTTTAAAGTCCCCTGCTATTATTGTGTGGGAGTCTGAGTCTCCTTGTAGGTCTCTAAGAATTAGTTTTGTAAGTCTGGATGCTCCTGTATTGGGTACATATATATTTAAGGTAGTTCTTCTTGTTGAATTGATCCCCATACTATTATGTATTGCCCTTCTTTGTCTTTCTTGATCTTTCTTGGTTTAGTCTGTTTTGTGAGAGACTAGGATTACAACCCCTGCTCTTTTATTTTTTTTTTATTTTTATTTTTTTGCTTTCCATATGCATGGTAAATTTTCCTCCACCCCTTAATTTTGAGCTTATATATGTCTTTGCACATGAGATGGGTCTCCAGAATACAGCACACTGATGGGTCTTGACTCTTTATCCAATTTGCCAGTCTGTGTCTTTTGATTGGGGCATTTATCCATTTACATTTAAGGCTACTTTGTTACCTGTGAATTTGATCCTGTCATTATGATGCTATCTGGTTATTTTGCACACTAATTGATGCAGTTTCTTCATACTGTAATTGGTCTTTACATTTTGGTGTGTTTCTGCAGTGGGTGGTACCAGTTTTTCCTTTCCATATTTTGGGTTTCCTTCAGGAGCTCTTGCAACGCAGGCCTGGTGGTGATGAAATCTCTCAGCATTTGCTTGTCTGGAAAGGATCTTATTTCTCCTTTGCTTATGAAGCTTACCTTGACTGAATATTAAATCCTGTGTTGACAATTCTTTTTTTTTAAATGTTGAATATTGGCCCCACTCTCTTCTGGCTTGTAGGGTTTCTGCTGAGAGACCCACTGTTAGTTTGATGGACTTCCCTTTGTAGGTTATCTAGCCTTTCTCTATGGCTGCCCTTAACATTTTTTACTGCATTTTGACCTTGGAGAATCTGATGATTATGTGTCTTGGGGTTGATCTTCTCATGGAGTATCTTATGGTATTTTCTGTATTTCCTGAATTTGAATGTTAGCCTGTCTTGCTAAGTGGGTGAAGTTCTCCTGGATAATAACCTGAAGTTTGTTTTCCAACTCAGTTCCATTTTCCCCATCTCTTTCAGGTACTCCAATCATAGGTTTGGTCTTTTCACACAGATCCATATTTTGTAGAGGTTTTTTATGTTGCTTTTCATTCTTTTGTCTCTAAACTTGTCTGCATGACTTATTTCAGAAAAATGGTCGTCAAACTCTGATGTCCTTTTTTCTACTTCATCCATTTGGCTGTTGATACTTCTGTATGCTTCATGAAGCACTCATGCTGTGTTTTTCAGCTCCATCAGGTCATTTATGTTCCTCTCTAAGCCGGTTATTCTAGTTAGCAGCTCCTGTAACCTTTTATCAAAATTCTTGGCTTCCTTGCATTGGGTTAGAACCTGCTTCTTTAGCTCAGTGGAGTTTGTTATTACCTACCTTCTGAAGCCTACTTCTGACAATTCATCCATCTCATCTCCCATCTAGTTCTGCACCCTTGCTGGAGAGGTGTTGCAATCATTTGGAGAAGAAGAGGCATCCTGGCTTGTGGAATTTTCATTGTTTTTTCCTCATTTTCATGGATTTATCTACCTTTGGTCTTTGAGGTTAATGACCTTCAGATGGGTTTTTTGGGGGGTGTCTTTTTTGTTGATGTTGTTGCTTTCTGTTTGTCAGTTTTTCTTCTAACAATCAGGCTCCTCTTTTGCAGGTCTGCTGCGGTTTGCTGGGGGTTCACATTAGACACTATTCAACTAGGTATCACCAGTGGATGCTGCAGAACAGCAAAGATTGCTGCCTGCTCCTTCCTCTGGAAGCTTCATCCCAGAGAGGCACTGTACTGATGCCATCTGGAGTTCTCCTGTATGAGGTGTCTGTCAACCCCTGTTGGGAGGTCTCTCTCAGTTATGAGGCATGGGGTCAGGGACTCATTTGATGAGGCAGTCTTTCCCTTAGAAGAGCTAGTGCACTGTGCTGGGAGAATGACCCTTGTCAGGATCAGCTGCTCTCTTCAGTGCTGGCAGGTAAAAAAGATTAAGTCTGCTAAATCTGAGACCGCAGCCACCTTTCCCCCAAGGTAGTCTGTCTTAGGGAGATGAGAGTTCTGTCTGTAAGCCCCTAACTGGAGTAGCTGGATTTCCTGCAGAGATGCTCTGCCCTGTGAGGAGGCATCTGGAGAAGCAGTCTGGCCGTAGCCACTTAGCTGCACTGCACTGATGAATTCCATCTAGTCCAAACCTCTCAGTCTCCTTGGCACTGTCAGGGGAAAACTGCCAACTAAAGCCACAGTAATGATGGTCACCCCTCCCCCCACCAAACTAGGTCATCCCAGGCAGATTCCAGACTGCTGCACTGGCAGTGGTTCTTAGCTTGCTGAGCTCCATGGGAGTGGAACCTGCTGAGCAAGACCCCTTGGCTCCCTGGCTTCCACTCCCTTTCCAGGGGAGTGGATGGCCGTCCTGTCTCACTGGAGTTCCAGGGGCCACTGGAGTATGCAAAAACTCCTGCAGCTCAGTGCCTGCCCAAACAGTCACCAGTTTTATGCCTGAAATCCAGGGCCTTGGTGGTGTAGGCTCACAAGGGAATCTCCTGATCTGAGGATTGCAAAATTCCATCTGAAAAGTGTTGTACCCCTGGTGGGCAGCCCACTCCCTCACTGCTTCCTTTGGCTGAGGGATAAAGGTTCCCCCATTCTGTACACTCCCAGGGTGAAGCAATGCCCCACCCTGCTTCTCATCATTCTTTATGGGCCACACCCACTGCCTAGCCAGTCCCAGTGAGATGAACTGGGTACCTCAGTTGGAAATGCAGAAATCACCCACCTTCTGGGTTGGTCTCACTGGGAGCTGCAGACTGGAGCAGTGTCTATTTGACCATTTTGGCCCCTTCTTCCTGAACCACTTTTCTAAAACCATTGTGTAACACTTCTCTATTCCTCCAGCTTCTAACCTTGTGTTTACCCTTTAAGATACTGTTTTTTCTTCCCTTTCACTCTTTGCTTCTTTCCTTTAAATTACCACCTGAAGAACCTATCCAATTCACTAAGGCATTGTTACCTATAGGTAATAGGTAATACTCCAGTAGGGTTTACCCCACACAGAAAGAGGAATGGGACTCATCCAATGTAAAATTTAAAACTGAAATGTGGTCGGGTGCGGTGGCTCTTGCCTGTAATTCCAGCACTTTGGGAGGCCAAGGCCGGCGGATCACAAGTTCAGGAGATCAAGACCATCCTGGCTAACACGGTGAAACCCCGTCTCTACTAAAAAATACCAAAAATTAGCTGGGTGTGGTGGCGGGTGCTTGTAGTCCCAGCTACTGGGGAGGTTGAGGCAGGAGAATGGTGTGAACTCAGGAGGCGGAGCTTGCAGTGAGCCGAGATGGTGCCAGTGCACTCCATCCAGCCTGGGTGACAGAGCAAGATTACGTCTCGGGGAAAAAAAAAAAAAAAACCTGAAATGTGATTGTGGTATCACTTTAATACCACTAAATGAGACATTGGGATTGTTCTTTCCTTTTGCCTCTGCTTTTGGTTTCCTCACACAGATAAAAATAATTCAGTCATGTCAAATGTTACATGTAATATGAAATTATACTCTGGGTGAAACTTGGCATTTGGGGTCAGTGGTTTTCATGTGTAGGTTGCTGAAGTTCCCTGAAGGTAGTCAGTTATGACATTTTCTACATATTCTATAATTTCCAGAAAACTAATTGACAAATAAAAATGCTCAGTAACTATTATTGTCCTTATTTGTTGATACAACTTGATGAAAAAGAAAGAAAATTATTTTCCAAATAGTTCTGACAATATCTTGCAACTGGAGCTAGAAAAAGAGGGCTCCAAATGCCAAAATAATGCCCAAGGATTCTACCTTAGTAGAAGAGCATAGCCCAACCGAAGAATATACTCAATAGTCATTGTAATTGGTTTATTTTCTCCCAAAATGCTGCACATCTACACTATTACCAGACTCCATGCAAGAATATTAATATTCAACTTAAAGTGTCTCTAAACTTTACATGATTGAATAACATTTCAGTAATAACAATCAATTTAAAAAAATTCAGTGAGCCATGTTGACATGCATGATCCCAAATTAACTTATTTTGTGAAGGTTCTTTTAGTGACTCAAATTATATGAAATTAGAAGAAACTGGAGTGTTGATAAAACTAAAAAAATAAATAAATAAATACTTCAAGTTTATGCCTTAACTGTTTTCATTTATTTTTGAGGGAAAACATATATAAGTTAAGCCAAAATAGCACTACTTAGAAACAGCCACTAAACTCCAGAGCTTCTTAATATTTGAAAAGAAAACTGGAATTCTAAAAAATTTTAGGCAGGCAAAAGTGGAGAAGTTGTTTTCTAAAAAGCTAAACATCATGTACTGCACACTCCTTTTAAGAAACCAAACTCTCATCTCTGTTGTTGGTGCTCTGCTGCTGTTTGAGGTTTCAGATACTCTTAGAAACATGTGCTTGTATGTTTTGCCCTCAAACCCTTCAAATCTCATTACTATTCTCTTCTTGCACAAATGCCACAGTCTAACTTTTCTCCTGTTTCTTTCGTAATGTCTTCTTACCTAAAAATGAACTTTTTTCTTCCTTCAGACAAGTACTAGTATTGAGGATTCAGTTGTTTATCTTTCACCACTGGGTTCCACTAAAATCTTTCTCACTTCACCATAAATTTCTCTTTTTCTTTTCAGAATAAAACACAGCAGTGAAGCACTCATCACAGACCTATGCAGATAGTAGTTACAGTATTATCACTTTTAAAAAGAAAAGAAAATGACATAAAATTGATCTGGTACATTGGTTTAAAATAGCATGAAATCACTTGAATTTGTACACGGTTTATTCCATACTATATGTTTCAAATTTCTCCCCTTGAGTACTAGTTGGGCCTCCCATTTTATTTTGTTCTTATTAATTTTTAGTGTGTCTTGACTGAATAAAACAATACTTTGTAAGCACTAAGAAGAATACTCCTCCAGCACTTAGGTTTGATGATACATTCTTAAATTGCCCAATTGTAAAAACAGATTGACAAAAAGAGTATTATACTGTAAGATGGAAAACAAACTTATAGACCGATAAAGTGAATTACAAGACAAGATTTCTGCATTCCCAAAGGCAAATGATGCTGGGGAATTTTTCTCAAATCAAAATTACCCTTAAATAATTCACATTACCTGCTTTTAGGAGACTGCAGCTCGAATATAAACTATTAATTTTTGATGCTTCAAGTTGTATTTCTATGTGTCAAATTGTGACATAAAATGTTATTTGCTAGCATATGGGATGGGTTCATACTGTTTTAAAATATTAGCTTGAATGAAGAAATTTCTTTAGTGATTTATCATTTTATAATAATAAAATAGAATTTTTATAGCCAATAAAAGACATTTGTCCTGATAATTTGTGTCACAATCACCAAATACATGACTACCAAAGTATCTATTTATTCCCTTCTTCTAGTTAGTGATATTTACCACTTTCTTTTAAGAATATGCTTAAGAATCAGCAAACAGAGCAATATGGAAAAATCATTGCATGAGACGTCAGAAAATCTGATTTTTATTCTAGATTCTTCTACTCATTAGGGAAACCAAAAGCCAGCTATTTGGCATGTTGCTTTCCCCCATTTTATCATTTGATATAAGGGAATTAGATCAGACATTCCTAAATACTGTTTTGAACTTTAAAATAATGTGGCTGAAAGTGTGTTCCTCATCTCACTGTACCTAAAAATACATCTGAATCATTTCAACCAGATTGTCTATCGTTTTATCTGATGCCACTTATATCTACATAAGCTCTAGATCCTATAATTTTTTCCTAAGCATTGTATCTCAAATGTTGTCCACTCCCAAAGTTCTTTTGCCAGGTTTTTCTCCCTTTGCCAAATCCCTCTTCAGTTCTTTCCAAAGGCAGAGGTTTGGACTTTGGACCAAATATTAACTGTTCTCCAAGGGAATATAATTAATTTCAATTTTGTGATTAATCCAAACAGGCATCTTAGGGAAAACATTCAATTCAATTAAGCAAGGATTTCCTGAGCTGTTTCCTTTAATCTAAAACTGCACCCTGCATTACACACATCTTTATTTTAAAGCACCACAGCATACACTTCATTGTATTCAAATATCTCCCTTTACCTTTATGCACAATGAAACTTCATAAATCCAGATGACTTAAATTTGGGGATGGTGATATAGATCTTTTAATTCTGGAGAATTCTAAATTATAGAATACTATTATTTTCTAGCAGCTGTAAAATAATGGCAGCACTGGGCAGCTGGTTATTTTTTGTGCAACGTAGAGGAACATGTCAGTAGCATTAAGGAAAAAACTCATAAACCACAAGAGCATTTTTATCCATTCTACAGATTGAGGAATAGCTTCTGGTAACTAAGGAAGAGGCCCACTTAGCCCACTCACATACTATTTCCTTTTAATCAACTTTATTAAGGTATAATTTAAAAACAATAAACTGTACTCTTTGTAATTGCAGTTTGATGAGTTTTGACAAAAATACACTCCCATGCATCTAATGCCACAATCAAGATAAAGAATATTGTCAAAAAATATTCATTTATGCTTTTACTCCTGCAGTCTCTTCTCCCTACTCCCTGATCCAGGCAGCCAGTGATCTACTTTTCCTGTAACAATTTGAAATTTTCTAGAGTTTCTCAAAAATAAAATCATGCAATATGTTCTCTTTGTGTTTCCACAATCTTCTGATTACCATAATGTTTCTGAGATTCATATGTTGTTGTATTTATTAGTAATTCTTTTCTTTTAATGCTGAGTTGCTTTCCATTGCATAGATGCACCGCAATTTGTCCATTCATCAGTTGATAGGTGTATGACTTGTTTCTCATGTTTATGCTGTTGTAAATAAAGTGCCTGTGAACACTTTATCTTTGTGTGAACCTACAAATCTTTATGTGAACGTATTTTCACTTCTCTTGGGTAAATACTTGAGGGTAGATTGGCTGGATCATAAGGTAAGTGCATTTTTAACTTTATAAGAGACTACAGAATTGTTTTCCAAACTAGATTAATACCATTCTATTTCCACCAGAAATAAATGAAAGTTGCAGTTGGTTCTCACCAATATTTAATTTTATCCAACTTTTTAATTGCAACCACTCAAAGTGATGTAGTTTTAATTTGCATTTCTTAAGACAGCGGATGAAGATCTTACCATGTACTTGTTGGCTGTCCATATATCTTCTTTTGTAAATTGCCTGTTCAAATATTTCGAGCATTTTTCATTGGTGTGTTTCTCTTCTCATCATTGAATTGTAGGAATTTTCTGTCTATTCTGTATACAAGTCTATTTTCGTATCTATGTATTATGAATATTTTCTTCCAGGCTGTGGTTTGCCCTTTCATTTTCTTAACATTGTCATTCAAATAGCAAAAAGTTTTAATTTTGGTAAAGTCCATTTTATAGTATTTCTAAATGTTGTTGGCTTTTTGTGTTTATGTAAGGAATGTTTGACCACTTCAAAATATAAGTACTCTATCCTAGGTTTCCTTATGGATGTTTTATTTTCTTTACCTTTTACGTTTTGGTCAATTTTCTATTTTGAATTAATTTTATGTGTTCTGTGAGTTAGCGGTCAAAGATTTGGGTGTTTTTGTTTTTGTTTTTGTGTTTTATGTTGTTGATTCCTCCTCTCCTTTCCTCTCCCTCCTGCCACCCCCCTTGCCTTTCTTTCTCCTCCTTATCTTCTTTTTCTTTTCCTTCTTCTGCATACAGATGTTGAAATGTTCCAATACCATTTGTGGCAAAGATCATCCATTCCTTATTGGATTACTTTTTCATGTAAATTAAAAAATAAATTGGCATTATATGTGTGAATTTGGGCTACTCTTATTTCAATTACATTGATCAGTATGGCTACCTTTACATTCATGTTAAAGTGTCTGGATTGCTTTAGCTTTATAATAAGTATTAAAATCAGATAGTGTAAGGTACTCTGACTTTGTATTTTTTCTCGAAGGTGTTTAGTCCTTTACCTATTCATAAATTTCAGATTTAAAAATTCATCAATATCTATAAAATATCATGGTACGATTTTGATTAGGATTCCATTGAAACTGTAGATCAATCAGAGATAATCATCATCTTAAAATAATGAGTCTTCTGATCTATTGTTGTAATCCATCTATTTCTTTGTTGTTTTATATTGTCTTTAATTTCTCTCAGCATTCTTTTGTAGTTTTCAGTGTACAGGTTTTGATAATTTAAGCTTATCCCTAAGCACTTCTTAGATTTTGCTGCTTCTATACATGACCCTTAAAAAATGGTTTCTAGTTGTTTGTTGTCTATATGTAGAAATACAAGAGACTTCACATATGGTCCTGTATCTCGTGACCTTACTTAACTCCCTTTATATTTCTAATAGCTACTCTCTGTGATTTCTTATGATTTTCTACAGAGCCAATCAGTTACCTGCCAAGAGAAAGAGTTTTACTTCTTCCTTTTTAAAAATCTGTATGTTTTTTGTTTTGATCCTGGTAATTTGTCTTTTCTTTTCTTTTCCCATGATTATGCCAGTTAGTGATTTTTCAGTTTTATTGATCTTGTTGAATAACTGTTTTCTGGTGGTATACATTTTTCTCTGTATTCTTCTGCATTCTATTTCTTTGATGTGTTTATTATTTTATTCTTTCTGCTTAGAGTAGGTTTAATTTTCTTTTTCTTGTTTCTTTCACTTTTTCTTTTTTATAATTTTAAATTTATTTTAGATTCAGGGGTACATGTGCAGGTTTGTTATCTCAGAATATTGTGTGAGTTTTCTTCTTTCTTAAGGTGAAAACTTGTATCATTGATTTGAGAAGTTTCTTCCTTTTTTATATAAGATTTTCATAATAGGAATTTTTCTCTTATCATCAGTTAACCTGCATCTCCCCCATTTTTATGTTGCAATTTTATTTTCATTTAGTTAAAAGTATTTTCCAATGTCCCTAGTGATTGTTTTCAGTCTTGGGTTATTTGGAAGTGTGTTGTTTAATTTCCACATGTGTTTGTTGAGAGGATAGACTTTGTATAATTTTTTTTTATATTTATTGATACTTATTTTATTGAGTTAGAATATAGTCTATTTTGGTGAATGTTCCATGCACACTTGAATGAATGGTATTCTACTGTAGTTAGATGGGAAGTTCCATAAATGTCAATAGATCACGTGCATTGACAGTGCTGCCCAAATTCTTTCAGCTACTAAGATAAGATGTTAAAGATCCCTGCTGTAACTTTGGATTTGTCTTATTATTGTTTTTTAGTTCTATTAGTGTCTGTTTTGTGTATTTTTAAGTTCTATTATTAGGTGTATACTAATTTAGAATATTTATGTCCTCTTGACGAGTTAATCATCTCTTTATCTTTATGAAATGTCCCTCTTCATTCCTGGCTCTGAAGTCCACTTTTTCTAGATTAAATGGTTACTCCAGCTTTCTTCTAATCACTGTTTGCATTAATGTTTATATAGATGTTTCACTTCTATTTATAAGCAAACTTACTCCACCGCGGGGGCCGGTGGAACCCTCGCTCTCCCCACCTCACCCCCTCGAGGGGGAAGAGTTTCCACGTGACTGCAATACATTATAATGGTAAAGACCTATGGCTCTGAGACCAGCCTAGTAAACACAAGTGTTTGAAATGAAAAAGATAAAAACAAATTAAACTTTATTAAAGTTCATACTGACATTACTACTTATAATTGCTTCAAAATAGAAGATAAGAAGATAATACACATATTCTTTTACAAGTTTGTTTAAAAAAGAAACCTTTTCTCATTAAGTAATCAATAAACTACATTCTTCTTAAGACATGTCCTACAGAGGACTACAAAGATTCTTCTCATTTTTAGTACTTGAGACACAAGATGTCATTTTATATATGCTTACATTCTTAAAGCTTAGCTAATATAAGTGTAAAAGTCTTCTTCCTTAAATAGCAAAAGGTAGTACAAATAAGGAATTCTGCTTGGGTTTTTGTGGATATAAGAAGTATCAAATAGAAAAAACATTATTTCATTATCAAAATAATTCACAAACATTTAAGACCTCAGTTTTACCTGGGTAATTTACAGTTCAACAACAGAAAATCAGCAGTAACATTCTGTCTGTAAGAATGCATGTACCACAGAAAGGGGCTTTGGTTGTTCTCTGCTTTCTCTTCAGTGTATACAAACATACTTGGTATGTTTCTGTTGAATGGATGAATCTAAGATTTATGTGTGCCAAATGCGATGCTAGGCAATAGGGAAGAGTGAGATCTCTCTCTCTATATATATATAGTTTGCCATCAAGGAGCTCATATTCTAGTAATGAGGATATATAACAAGGAGCTTATATTCTAGTAATGAGAATGTGTAACTGGTGGAGGGAGGCAACAAATTGAAGCGAGAGATGGTAAGTGGTTTGAAAAAATTTTTTTAAATTAACAAGAAGAGACGTGTCAAAGATGGGTGAGGAAGCATATTAAAAAATAGTTTGGTGAAGGAAGTCCTCTCCTTTAATAAATGCAACATCTGAGCAGAAAGATGTGGAGGAAAAGAGGGCAGTCCCCATCAACTTGCTCAGGAAGGAGCCTTCCAAGTAGAAACATACTGGAGAGGCTCTGATGTACAGGTGCATTTAGTCCACAAATAGCAAGGAGCCTGTGTGACTGAATCCAGTGGTAGGAAATGAGTCAGAGATGTAGTGAGGGCTTTTTTGGCCTTAGTAATAATTTTTCTATTCTGAATGAGATGGGAAGCCATTAGAGGTTTTTGAACAGAGGACAGAGATGATCTGACAAAAAGAGTGATACAATCTTATTTAGTTTTTGTGGGGCCTCAATTTCCAGATATGTTAATTTTGGAACTCAGGCTTTTACAAATATGTAACAATCTTACTTTTGGAAACATCAAGATATTTGTGACCATCTAACCACATTGCTTAGACTTGGGGCCCTCTTAGAGCCTCGGGAATTATCTGTTAGGGGAAGAACCTAGAGGTTTAAACTTCATTAGTTCCACAATAAATCTGCCTCTGAATCTCACTAGTTCTAACAGGTTCACTCTCTTGAAGTTTTAAGAATAATTTGTAGGGATGGGGGGTCCAAGGGTAGAAGCAAGGAATTCCATTTGGAAACCATTGCAATAATCTAGGCAAGAAATGATGGTGGCTTAAGCCAGATGAACATGGTAGCAGTGGATGTGATGAGAAGTGGATGGATGCTGAATACATATGAAAGGTAGAGTTGAGAGGATTTGCTGATGGATTGAATATAGAATATGGAAGAAGGGAATGTCAAGGATGCCAGTGAGGTTTGGGCCTGAGTAGTTAGAAAATGTACAGAGTGGCCAGATTGTGATAGATCTGCAGGACCCTGGGATGAATCTTAACGAACAGGCGAAGAATTCAATTTTTAAAAAGATGTTTGTTTGTGTGGCATGGAGGAAACAAAAAGACTGAATTAAAGCAGGTTCTTGCCTCCCTGCCACCCTTTTTCATTTTAGTGTCCCCATCCGCTTCATTTAAGATGGAAATCTTATTTAAGACTAAAATCCTGACGATGTCTGTCTTCCAATTATTAATTGAGGAAAAACTCAAATTCTTTTTTTTCTATGCCTTGTATTTGGAGAAACACTGCTGCCCACTGCAGCAGCCCGCACTGTCTGGTCAATATTTGTTGGTACACGATAGGCTATAGGAATTTCAAGCCTATTCAGCAGAAGGTAGCTATTTACAATCTAGGAATCACTGAGGCAAGTGCTGAATGTGACAGCCATGCATCACTCTGCGTATGATTCTGTCACTGTTTCCCAGGAACTGGAGATTTCTTTTTTTTTTATCAAGAGGATGTCTTTGAAAGCTCCCCAGTTTTCTAAGAGTTATTTCCATGATGGCATTTGTTTCTGTCAGAATAAAGAAGCCACTTCTCAGTCCTCCAGAAGTGTTCATTGCATTCTCTGGTAGGTCCAAAGCTACATCCAACTTTATACGTTATCCTTTAATAACAACTTTTCATCTCATAAGAGTGAAACACAGAAAAGCTCACCAGTATCAGTGACCAGGTAATTGCACCATCAGGAGCTCTCTGTTTTTTTGTTTTGTTTTGTTTTGAGACAGAGTCATGCTCTGTCACCCAGGCTGCAGTGCAGTGGCCGGATCTCAGCTCACTGCAAGCTTCGCCTCCCGGGTTTACGCCATTCTCCTGCCTCAGCCTCCCGAGTAGCTGGGACTACAGGTGCCCACCACCTCGCCTGGCTAATTTTTTTCTTTTTAGTAGAGACGGGGTTTCACTGTGTTAGCCAGGATGGTCTCGATCTCCTGACCTCATGATCTACCCGTCTCGGCCTCCCAAAGTGCTGGGATTACAGGTTTGAGCCACCAGGCTCAGCCAAGAGGAGCTCTCTGTTTTACATGAGGTTCTGGCTTTGAGAATACTTGATAGTTAGCAAGTTTGCTTTTGCTAGAAAAAAATCAAAGTGATTCATAAAATTAAATTTGGAGGGGTCATGCAGAGAGGCCAATGAGGTTTTGATTCCCTATTTTCTCTCTCTCGGGTATATTAGCAAAGATTGTTGATGAAGAGTGAACACTTAAACCTAAAAGGAAATTTAACATGACACTGTCTTAGGTGCAGAGCCACAATGGCTGAGTAATATCTAGTGAAGTCATAAGTCTTTTAATGTAGTTTTCTTTATTCAGAAGAATAAAACGTTTTCCCCAAGAATGTAGGCATGTCATGAATACATTTTTTGTGGTGCATTTAGATCACACCAGAAATTACTGTTTTATTCTAAAAATGAAAACCAAATGAATCTCAGCTGGCCATTTGTGTAAGAAGACAACAAAGCATCATTGTTTTATCCTTTTAATGGAGAGCTCCCCACCATCAATTTGTCTGCCAACTATATGAAGTTGTTTATTACTCGTAAGCTTCTGAGAGCAGATGAGTAAAAGTAAGATTTGATAACTGAACTTTATGTCTACCCATCTACCTTGGCTGGACAGAGGAAAATGGAGTTTTATAGGATGTTCCGTGGGCTGCTACTGACTGGAGTCACTTAGGAGTACATTCTGACCTGTAATAATTTATGAAATTTATTGCTACTTAAGTTTCTCTGGACAATTTTTGGCTGTTAGAAGGGTAAATAATTTATTTGAAGATGATAGCAAGGTCATATTAAATACTTCATCAGAAGAAAAGCAGTTGCAATTACATCATGCTCTCTGACCAAATGACACAGTCCTTTCAGTGAAACAGAGGGTTCTTCCAGAGTGGGGCTGCAGAACTGCAGCAGATTAGTGTAAGTGATGCAATTTGAGTTGAGTGGACCAAGTTATGCCATTAACCAGATGATATCAATGACAGCCTTCCTCTGATGGTCAGCATTAGCTGGAAATTGTCTGTTGGGAGAAATTAGACTTGCCCTGAATCACAATTCAGTCTACCCTATGGCATTGCTTAGGCTAAGCTTGCAATGTGTATGGCGAAGAACAAAGCCTGGAAGGGAATGAAGAAAAAAACCCATAGTAAACTGTTGGGAGTTTCCTTCTGACAGGCAGAAAACCAAATGAGAATCAGAATCAAGGTTTCTGTCAGCTTGGAGGTGAGGCAGGAACTGCTTTGGAGATTGTGAGCATGATGGGGTACTAGCCTCTTCAAAATGAAAAGTGGAAAGCCGTAGTTAGGGAGGCAGGTGCAGTCTTTAGCAGCCACCCCCCCACCAGACTCCCAAACAATTATAAGCTGATTTCAGCAAATATTGGTGATGGTAGGCTTTATTTCTTTTGAAGGTAGCTACATCTTTTGATTTATTTTAAATCATGAGAAGAGCTTATGTCCTAGCATATTATTTTTTTTCTGTGTCTCAGTAGTTCCCTAATGCCAGCTCTAGATACAGAAACACTTATGGCTCAGTAAAAGCAAGATTTACTTTTAGTAATAAGGTGCAGATTATTCTCCTGATTCATAGACACAATTTCATACGTTCTGTTTGAACTTTTTACTTTTATTAAAGTTATATGCTAAGTTATAATTTTCATCATATTAATCATAACCTTTTCTTACACTGAACTTAATATAACATCACATATCTTGAAGAGTAAAATCCCAGAAACTACAAAAATCATGTAATTTGAATCTAACTTCACTATTATATTATATTGACAGTATATCAAGCATAAGTTTTAGCAAGTTTTGTCTCTTGCTTCTAGAAATAATTTATTAGAGATTGAGACAAATGTTTTTACATCTGATGAAGAAACACAGGCACAAACAATTGGTTAATCCTGCTTGAAACTATACTGTTACTTAATATGTATAATTAAATTCATATGCCTTTAAATTCATTTGTTAAGCAAGCGTTTATTGAGTTTCTACTATGTGCTTGGCACTCTGCTGAGGCACTGAAACACTTTATATATACACACACAAAAAATCATTTCCAGAAATATGCAGTTTATTATAGGGCTATAAGACATGAGCGTAATTAATTTCAAGGCAACATAGAAAGTGACATGTTTTAGGCAAATATAGGCAAATTGAAATGAAAATCCAGGAGAGAATATTTGCAATGAGGAAAAGCTTCATAGGAGATGTAACTTTGAGCTGGACTTTGAAGGATAGATAAAAGCAAATCCATTCCAGGCAAAGGAACAACATGAGAAAAGGCACAGGGGTGAGATATTAAGGGGAACTCAGGCTGACTCTATTGTTTGATTTCTGTTCCTTAAAAGCACTCTTTCTGGTCAGACATGGTGGCTCATGCCTATAATCTTAGCACTTTGGCAGGTGGATCACTTGAGTTCAGGAGTTTGAGACCAGCCTAGGCAACGTGATGAGATCCCATCTCTACCAAAACAAACAAACAAACAAAAAGAAACACATTCTTCCTTCCTTTCACAGTTCTTACAATATTAGGATAAAGATGGCTTGTATCTCATCAACTGGCTCTTAGCTGGGTAAGTTGGTTAAATCAGAGATAACTTGGTTCAGAATTACCAAGGATTTTTTTGCATATGCATTTAATATACAATAAAAGCCTTTCTTTGACATTAACATTTTGCATAACAACAAATGCAATTTGTGTAACAAATTAGAAAAAATAAATGGAAGCCATGAGCATTTGTATTCCCACAAAGAAGGCAAAAGTGACCAATGATAAAAATTCATAAAGACAAGTTAGTAATATAAAATGTGAGCAATAACTAGATAGTATCCAATTAAAATATGTTTTAAAGCCAAAGGGAAATCTGACTACCTAAGATGAGGGAATGGAGTTAATTGCTTCACCAGCCAGATCTCATCGAAGAGTCTCAAAGAAAAATGTTTGTGTAACATCAGTATAATGCAAAGCATTAAATATTAATAGGGTTCACTTCATTGCTTTTACTTATCAAAAAATGTCCTGAATTAGAGACAAAGTTGATAGGTATGTCTGTCCATAATATCCTAGCTTAAGTTAGAAAATCTGATTTTAACTTTCTCTCCCATTTCTCTTATTGCTTTCCTCTTATACATCCCTTTCTGCTCCTCTGACTCACCTCCCTCTCCTCAAATACCCAAACTTCTAGGTCTTCACTATCACAGAGGAAATTAGGTAGAGGACTATATCACAACTGTTACATTTTGCTTGTGTAATAATAACTGTCTAAACAGAGAAATATGTTGGTATTTTTTGAACGTTAATCTTTAATGAAGCAGCTATTTATCTCTAGATAGTCCTCACAGGTATGCCTTGCCCATTTGATGGCTGAGGCCAGTCTTCCTAATGGGTGGCAATAATTGTTAGAATGACTGTTGAGCACAGGTAAAATACCAATCAAGTAGAGTTTTTCTTCAACATCATCTGCAAGGAAAATTCTGTATGTCCCATGGGAAAAAGGCACTATTGGTCCTATAGCTTATTCTTTTGAGACTCTCATCAATAATAGCTTTTTCTAGGAAAACACAAATGAGAGTTATTTCCACTCCACAAGTCCATTATCTCCTTGGGTTTAAATCTTCCAAGTATAAAAATCTTTTCCTTGGAGTAGTTTCTGAGCGACATCAGCAGCCTACAGGGGTAGAATTGCCCCAGCAGAGATGATAACAGCATCATTATTACTGATGATGACACGCTATCCCAGCCCCTGTGCAGTTGGAGCTGTCACTGCTGCTTCAATTTAACAATCTTCTGGAAAAATATTTGTGTCATTCCCTATGGGAATTTCAACTTTTTTTTTTTTTTTAAATTGAGACAGAGTCTCCTTACATCAATCAGGCTGGAGTGCAATGGTGCGATCTCAGCTCACCGCAACCTCCGCCGCCCAGGCTCAAGTGATTCTTGTGCCTCAGCCTCCCAAGTAGCTGGGACTACAGGCACACGCTACCATGCCTGGTCAAATTTTTTTGTATTTTTAGTAGAGACGGGGTTTCACCATGTTTACCAGGCTGATCTCCAACTCCTGACCTCAGGTGATTTACCTGCCTTGGCCTCCCAAAGTGCTGAGATTACATGTGTGAGCCACTATGCCCAGCCTCAACTTTGAAATTAAAGTTTCTGCATTATGCTTAGTTAGAATGTGTAGAACACTTATTTTATATATGATTAAAGAGAAGTAAAATAGGAAGGGATTGCAGCTGACTTGGTATCAGGCAATTGTGTCCTTGTTCACGGTGAAAACCTAGATTCTCATTGCCACTTATTAGCTGCTGACAATCAATAAGTAGGGATGCTGTGAGGATTAAATTAGATAATGTATATTAGAAATTAACATATCTAGCACATAGTAGATAAATGAAGCTTTACTGCAATGTTCTTTTGCATTTTGTAAATTTTGTGTATATAAACATATCTATATACAAACACGACTGAACTGAGAAGCAGAACCAACAGGATGTAGACAGAAATATATACAGATATAAAT
Organism: Macaca nemestrina; assembly: GCF_043159975.1. Lineage (NCBI taxonomy): Eukaryota > Metazoa > Chordata > Mammalia > Primates > Cercopithecidae > Macaca > Macaca nemestrina. The sequence continues at coordinate 137,272,811 of NC_092125.1, read as the reverse complement.
ATATACAGATAGAAAGAGACATAGATAATCTATATTTATTTATGTCTATCTATATCTTTCTCTCAATCTGTATCTATCCCATTGGCTCTGGAGAACCAAGGTTTCTCTGGAGAACCTTGACTAATATGTTTAAGGACTCTATAGGGGTTCATGGACCCTTCTTCCTTAACCCCACTTGAAATCCTCTGGAGAAGAGATTTTGAAAATAACTTGATTTCATTGCTTCAATGTAAAATTTAGCATCTCTCACAGAAGGAATTTATCATTCTTGTAGTGGTGTCTTAGCAGGAGCTAGAAGCCCATTCAGTGTTAAAGTACAAAGTAAACACTTCCTATAGATATTGAAATAAACACTTTTCATTTTACTCTAATTCAATTCCAGGGTAGTTAGAAAGTCAATGATGTTCTTGGAAGAATTTCATGACAAGCATCAAAATCCCTTGACGCGCTGGTTTGGAAAAGTTTTTCTGGATGCAGCCGCCTAAGGTCCATGGCTGTGAGGAGAATGAGTGTGCCTGGAGAATCAAGTACCATCTCAGCTGTGTACTTGAGAAGGTTTTGCCAGAGTCTTGGAAGGAAGTCTAGGTAAAGGAAATATAAAAAATGAACTATTTCTCATCAGGCATACACATTTTAAGAATTGTATGAATTTTTTATTTTTTAAAGTGTTATGTGGCATTCTATTGATATCAGGAAGAAATATTTATAAATCCTTAGAAGTAACTTTGCATGAGAATTTCTAAAAGCCTCAATAATAAAGGAATAGAAAGAATTTAAAAGTTGGGAATTGACTATAGATAAAATTGCTGAACACTCACACCTACAAGTTACCATTTCCCATCATATTTGAGCAAAAAATTGGCAAGAACCACACAATCTCCAGGGCAGGGATTTTACTCAGAAGGAACTGTTGTCAACACCCAGGTAAATCATAAATAAGTGACTTATTGGTAAGACTTATTGTAAGACAATTTTTACGGTTCTTTGGAAGGACTATTCTACAGAAACACATTACGCAGAAAAGAACAGTCTTACTAACAGCGCATTGGTCAAAGAAAAGATAATCTGTCCCATATGCACCGTCTTTCACTCATTGTCTATCATTGCCCCTGACTTACTTCATGACCAGTTTGTGACAGTTTCTTGTCTTCAAATTGGAGATAATACTTGCCTTTTCTCACCGGAACATTGTGAAGATAAATGAGATAAATCATTTGGAGTGCTTTGGGCTCCACTGATGATAAGTGCTATGTTATTTCAAAGCATTATTATTTACTTCACAAGTGTCTTGTCATCATTCCTAATCTGTGTAAGGCACTTTGAATTCCTTAGAGAAAAAGTTGATATTGAGTGAAATTTTCATACAAGTGGATAAATATGCACCACATAGAATCTGTTCTGTTAGGGGCCCCATTTCTATTGTAAGGAGAAAATAATGCATGTTGTAGCATACTAGATAAGAAGAAATTTCAGGAAATAGTTGGGCTTTTCTACTGACTTTCTCATGAGCCCTCCCAAACTAGCCCAAGAAACGGACTTATATTAGTGACACATTACATTAATGTGAATACTTGGCCTAAATCACACTGGTCCTTAAAACTTCCTGTCTTATCTTACTATTCGATATAAAAATAATTGACGTGTCAAACAATTACTGAGAATTTACTATTTATTTGCCACTGGACTAGATTCTGGAGATAAAAAAATGGCCAAAGTAAGAAAAAGACAATGAAATTACATATAAAGAAAAGTAGAACATGGTAATCTAATCAGTTAAATTAGAAACACCAGTGTGACATTAGGACCTTATAATAATATATTATTTAAAGCTTGACACTACTAAAGCTCTCCAATAGTAGAAATAGCAGTAGTATTAGAACTTTACCCATTTCCAATTTTTAGGAAACCCCGAGGATAAAGATTTCAGTCTCTCATACTACTCTCCACTACAGAAAATCAGGACTGTTTGGTTTTCTATGTAGCTAATTCGATACCTTACATCAGGAGAAAAATAGAATGGGCCTGGAAATTTTACTTTTGCCACAAGAATACTTTCAAGGGTAACAGAGGCAGTTATAAAGGAAAAAACCAAATCTAAAGAAGTTCCCGGGCCGGGCACAGTGGCTCATGCCTATAATCCCAGCACTTTGGGGGGCCTATGTGGGCAGATCGCTTGAGGTCAGGAGTTCGAGACCAGCCTGGCCAACATGGTGAAACCCTGTCTCTACAAAAAATACAAAACTTAGTTGGGTGTGGTGGCATGCACCTGTAGTCCCAGCTACTCAGGAGGGTGAGGCAGGAGAATCACTTGAGCCCAGGAGGGGGAGGTTGCAGTGAACCAAGATGGGGTCACTGTACTCCAGCCTGGGTGACAGAGTGAGACTCCACCTCAAAATAAAATAAAATAAAGAAAGAAATAGTAAAGAAGTTACAGATAGCCATGTTAAAATAGTTTGATCGTGGACTAAAAATCATAGCAACAGTACAGTTAATTGGAACACATTAGATTTATGAAAAACCAAAAATTTGTATTGATATTCAGATTTGATACACATTTTATTAAATCCAGTCCTTCAACCTTTATTGATTGTCTACTATGGGCAGTCACTAGAGCTGGCATTCTAGTGGAGGGAAAAAATGAATAAATAAGCAAAATCTTGTATCTCAATGGTGCTGAGTACTATAGAAAGAAATAAATGAGGAAGGTAGGCAATAAATGCCAGAGAGAAGCTGTGAAGAGGAGAAAGAGAACCAGGAGTTTCTTTGGGAGAAGGATAATATAAAGCATAAAGAATGTTGGAGATGAGGTCAGATATTTCCAGGAAATAGAATTGTGTAGAGGTTTTGGTTTTTTTTTTTTGTTGTTTGTTTGTTTGTTTTGCTACTGGAGAGAGTTTGGCTTTTCCCTGGGTGAAATAAGCAGCCATTTGCAGTTATGGGGGCAATGGATTGCAGGTGGGGCAACAGTAGAAGTGAGATCACCATGTGGGAGTCGACTGCAATAATCTAGGAGAGAAATCATGTGAGCTTGAGAAGGAATCAGATTCTACATGTATTTCCAAGTTAACGTGAACAAGATTTTCTGAAAGACTGCTAGGGAGCCTGAGAAAAAGGTGTCAAGGGTAGTGCCAAAATTGTCACTTAAAGAACTGCAGGAATGGAGTTGGCATTTGTGGAATTTGGAAGAGAAGCAGGTTTAGTGACAAAGACCGGAAACACAGAGCTGAGCGTATTAAATGTGAGTTGTCTATTAAGCATTCAAGAGGACATATAGAGTGGGCAGTGGTTATATGAGGTTAGAGCTCTGGGAAGGCTGGGCTGATGACAGAGATGTATTAGTCATTAACATTTATGTGTGTGTGTACACATATGCACATGAACACTGGACATGTGAATGCACAGATTGAGGACATGAGGGGGAAAGCACTGACAGAGGAGATGAAGAAAGGTGATGAGGAAGAATCATAAAAGTGTTATCCTGGAATTCAAGTCAAGACAATGTTTCAAAGGTAATTAAAATAAAAAAGAAGGGTGAAAAATGGTAAGAGGTATACAGTTTTTACGGATGTTAATAAACAAGCTGTTGGTAAATCATTTGGGATTTTTACGTTTATTCTATCCTGGTTTACCAAGTTTATCTGGGTATAATTCAAGTCATTCTGGAAAATATAGCCACATACCAAGAACAGGAAGGAATGGTTAACAGTGATAGTCACTCATAAGAACCATATTGAAATTGGTTCCAACTGTTTATAACATATGTGGCTACACATAAAATCTCAGTGGAAAGAATGCTCCACACTATTTCAAAATTTGGATCAGTTAGTCAAAGGACTAATGATGAGAGTCAGAGTGCAGCTTCACTCCTTTATTTCCTAGGAGATGAAAATACTGGATGGATTTTTTGAATTACAGTAAAAATAATAATGAAGAGTTAATAATATTGAACCAGGTTACTGCATTGCAAAGACAATTCAATGTGTTAAGTATTGCAGACTATTTAAAACTTGATTTATTGGAAAGACAACAATTTTTAGAAATAAAAATACATGTGAGAAAGGGGGGTATTCGAATATACAACAAGGAAAACATTATAGTTGAAAAGGGCTCAGCCAAATTATATGACACTGTGGTTTAATTCCCTTGTACTGGTGGCTGAGAGATCTTCAGTAACTGTTTGATAATTTTGATTCTGCAACATCTGCTGTTCTGAGAAGAGCGGAATCTAGAAAGATCAATAACATTCCAGAATGAAATCAATATAATACTTTCTGAAACCACAGGAAAATATCAAAATAAGCATTAAAATAATTTGAGAACGTACAAAATCTGGCATAGAAATAAGGAATAATTAAAGTAAGTCTATGGAGTTGATTCTTTTAGACTAGAAGTTAAATGTAAATGTTATAAATTTTGTATTATTGCATTTGTGTATATCTTTGATGTTATTTAAACTGTTTAGAAATGTATAATTGCCATGTACATGATTTGAGAGAAATTAGTCAAAATCATAACTGATATTTGAATGTTTAAAAAATGAGTTTTCACAGTTTTGTCTTTTAGATGTGAGTTTCAATATATTGAACATTAAATGACAAAGGGAACACTCATATTTTCCTTCCCTGTAAAACCCCCTTGAATACTGAATAATTAAAGACAGCTCAGTATTCAATGATCTAAGTGCAGGATTACAGAGACAGGCACATCAACATATTTATAAGGCCATATGGTATGTAATAACCACTGAGACATGCATTAGGGAAGCAGTCCTCAAACTTTTTTTAAATCCCAGGACCCTTTTAAATGCTTAAAAATTATTGAGGACCTTGGACAGCTTTTACTCATATGTGTTAAAAGTATCAATATTTACTCTCTGAAAAATTTAAAAGAAGGTATTTAAAAATGTTTATTAATATATTTTAAAATACAATAAACATTTTACATGTTAACATAACATTTTTCTGTGAAATATAATTAGATTTTCCAAAACACAAATCTTAGAAGAATGGCATTATTTCAATTTTTTGCAAATATACTTAATATCCATCTTAGCAGAAGATACCTGGATTTTCATATCTGCTTCTATTTTTAATTTATTGTAATATGTTGTTTGAGTTGTTATGTATGATAAATATATCACTTTCCATAAGTATATATTTGGTAAAGGAAGAGAATTTCAATAGCCTTTTAAGGTAATTATTTTAAACTACACCAAAATTCAAGTAGTTTCTAAAATGTTAGTATTAAAGGGAACTCTAAAATAATATTAATAAATTTTCATATTGTACATAACAACTAATTGATGTTTCTCACATATGGGATGTATCTTTTAACCATGCATAATTATATACATTATAATCGATCATTGAAAAGATATTGGTTCACTGAGTTATATAAATCCTATAAATGATGATAAATGTTATTATATAATATCAAGCTCACAATGACTGATAAAAGCTTTCCAAAATTCTAATTTTCTCTTAAACGTTCAAATTTTGTCATAACAACAAAGACTGTTAGCTGTTTTTCTTGAAGGAGCAGCCTAACTTCATTTATTTTCAGGAAAATGTGTGCCACATAACCAATGTCGACACAGTGAACAAGGCACATATCAGCTTTAGTATAAAAATAATATGAATTTGTGGAGCCCCTAAAAAGGACTCAGGAATCCCCCAAAATCTGTGAATCACTTGTGGCAACTATTGCATTAGGCTACTATGGGAATACAGAGATGGTACATCCACCCCAACTTGGATATTGGGGATAAGTGTTGCAGAAGACTTCTAAGAGAAAAGACATCTGACCTGAGTCTAAAAAATAATTCCTACTAACCTGAGAGAAAATGTAGTGCTGTGGTATCAAATCAAGGCAAAACTGGAAGTCTGGCTGAATCAAAGATGGAGAAATATGCCACATTAAAGATTTTAGATTTTATCCTTTAGTCAAGAGAGCATTAGCTTTAAGGAGAAGAGCAGAATTGTTTGATGTCTATTTTAGAAAGTTCACCTATATGAAGCATAGTTTTCAGGAGAACTAAATTGGAGGCAGAGAGGCAAGGCATAGAGTGCATTTCCTCTCCTGCTTCTACTTCTTTGTCTTTATTTAGTAATTACCAAAATACAAAATAACAAATGTGCAATACAAATGTTTGCTCTGTAAAGTAAAATAAAATAAAATAAAATAAAATAGAAAACAATATAGAAAGGCAAAGCTAACCTCCCTGTCTTTCTTCACTTTCATTACCTTGGGGTAACCAACGTTAGAGCCTGGTGTGTATCTTTCAGAGGATAGTTTCTTTGTGATTGTGAGTAGCTTAGCTGTTCAGCAAACCATTGGATACAAGACTAAGCTTACAGAAAGGTCAATCCTGGACCGGTAGGGTGTCATCAACATATGAGGCATGGTTAAAACCATGAATGTGGATGAGATCCTCCTGGAGGATCACACAAAGAGGTCAGTGCAGTGTGGCCTGACTTACGGGGATTACTACATGGAAGCTGCATGCAAAGATCAGAGGCCCAGCAGGGAAATGGGGGGGGGGGGGGCAATGAGTTTTGGGTGGAAATTCGGACAACACAGGATTAAAAGACTGAGGATGTACCTTTACATCGAGAAAGTGCTGAATAAACATCCTAAAGAAGGTTGGTGGATTTTGATAAAAATTAAAATGGGAGTCTTTATTAGACTATAATAATTCTCCTGTATTTTTCTACATATTATTTACATATAATGCAACTCATCTTCAGTCAGGACTTCAGGGACACTTGTGCTAGCAGACAGGTAACCAAAGAAATAAGTGAAGAACAGAGTTTACTGTGAATTTAAATATTAAACAAATGGACAGATATTTGTATGTTCTACCAAAAAAAAAAAAAAGAGAGAGAGAGGATTATTTATTGATTCATTTCTAAAATATTAAAGAAAATGCAAGTTTTTCCAGGAAATATCAGAAAAAGAAAAACATTGAGAAAGCAGTAACTTCAGTTTGTGAAGGGGTTAGAAAATCTCCCAGAGAAAAAAAAAAAAAAAAAAAAAAAAAAAAAAGAAGATAGAGTTTGGAAGATAAAAAGGAGAAGAACATTGTGACTTCTTTTTCATGGCTAACCTGCCAAAATACATCAAAAAGTGGTGCAATTACAAACGTTGCTTTTTTCTTGTTTTCATTCAAGTGGAAATGAACAGTGTCCCAGAGCCCTCAGGGTGAGACTAGATACAGAATGCAGGCTTTTCTCATTGGAAATCTGTAAGCACTTACTATTGCCACAATGGGTGGACAACAATTTGGGTCTTTCCCCGTGCAATAATTTGCAGTCTTCACAACATGTCTGATATAATTAAATATTTCTAATATCTATATGTCAGATACTATACTAGATACTGAGGATATTCAGATAATTAAAATACTGTTTTTCCCTTAAAGAATTCACATTCTCTCTAATGAAACCTCTATCTAAGCCACTAACAATAATACGCTATGGTAAATATGATATAGAAATTGCCTTTTAAAAAGTCTAACAAAACTACGTCTACCATATCTTCCTAAAGTTAAGAAACTTTTAAGCCTTTAATCTCTTCTCTGTTTCCCAAGATGAGGCCTATGACAAGAAAAAACAACTTTTTTACAGCTGATCCAAATATCTCCTGTATGGGAAGTATTATACAATTTGAACCCAATTGTCCAAAGATAAAAAGTATAATTCACTACTCTATGTCCTTATGTATGAGATGGGATCATTTCAGTTCATTTAGTCAAATTTGGTGACATATACAGAGGTGCACTTAAGTATTAAGTGCTTGAATAGAGTTATCTGTAGTGGGCTGATTCTATAGGCTGCCTTTATTTGAAATGCTAATTATCTTAAAGCAGATTTTTAAGTTTTTCTGTAAAGATTGTTATGTTTTATAAACCCAGTTTGAGCCATCGTTTATTGAAATCCATGTAGCGATGAACTATTTAATGGTGAAATACCATTTCTGTAAGATGTACGCTTTTTCACAGTAATCTACTAGGTCTAACAAACTGAGGCTTTTCTTCTTCAGTGATAATTTTTCCAATGGGGCTCAGAGTGTAGCAACACATCAGATTGTATCAGTCCGTTCTCATGCTGCTAATAAACACATATATGAGACTGGGTAGTCCTTAAAGGAAAGAGGTTTAATTGACTCACAGTTCCCCATGGCTGGGGAGGCCTCGGGAAACTACAATCATGATGGAAGGGGAAGCAAACATGTCCTTCTTCACATGGCAGCAACAAGGGGAAGAATGAGCAAAAGGGGGAAAAGCCCCTTATAAACCATCAGATCTTGTGAGAACTCACTCACTGTCATGAGAACAGCAGCACAGGGGTAACCATCCCCAAGATTCAATTACCTCCCACCTGGTCCCTCCTGTGACATGTGGGGATTATGGGAACTACAATTCAAGGTGAGCTTTGTGTCGGGACACAGCAAAACCATATCAGACTGTGTCTGATTGAAACAAAGGCTGGATACTTTGGCATTAGCTCTGTTCAAAAAGTAATAGGACCAATTGGGTGGCTAAATTCACCTTAGGCAGAAATCTGCTAGCATTTAGGAATAGAACTTTCCCTGCATGAGGTTTAGTTACTTAAAAACATTTGAAGCCTTTTGTTTTTTTCATTTCCTCTCCCCAAATAAAAGTGCTAAGACATTTTCAGAATGGCACAGATTTTGTGATCATGGTATAAAAAAGTATGCTCAAAAATATATGTGCTGTTACATTTGCTTATTTACTTCAGTCTGGAAAAAAATAAATGACTTTGGGAACTACTAATCAATGTCTCTCCTGATCAGTGCTGTGAGTCCCATAGCCAAAGTGACTTCAACAACTTAAATACATACCTTTGTACATATATATATATATATATATATATATATATTTTTTTTTTAAATGCTTCACCCTCTTGAGTTCCTTTTCTTTTTATTATTTTTTTATTTGAACATTCACTTTGAAGAAAGCAGGTGAGAAATAACATGGGGACTTAAGAAGGAAAGTCACAGCAGAGAAGTAACTAAATAGGGGGACTTGGAACAAAGAATGACTTAGCCTGTAATGTGATGCAACTCTAAAAATGGGAGTGAGAATAATGAATGGGATGTTACAATTTTTTAAGAATGGAGAGGTAAGACAAATACATAGCATGTGCTGAAAAATAAATCAGTCTGTCCTCTCTTACAACACAGTAAACTAAACTAGAAATAATAACGGAGAGACAGCTTGAAAATCCCCACATATTCAGATTAAGCAACACACTTCTAAACATGAGTCAAGAGAAATTTTAATAGTATATTGAACAAAATTAAAATGAAATTACAGTTCAACAAAACTGGTGGCATGCAGCAAAAAGAGTGTTTAGGTGAAATTTAAGGTATTGAATGCCTATATAGGAAAATAAGAAAGATCTAAAATTAATCATCTAAATATCTACTTTAGGAAATTAGGAAAAGACGAGCCAATTTAATATAAAGTAAATAGAAGAAAAGAAAGAATAAAAATCAGAGCAAAAATCAATACAATTGAAAATAGAAATCAATAAAGAATATCGATAAAACCAAGGGCTGAGACTTTGAAAAGATTAATCAAATTAAAAAATTTTAGGCAGGCTAACTAAGAAAAAAAAAAAAAGAGAGAGGACACAAATTACTAATACCAGAAATGAAAGAGAGGACATTACTATTATTAATGAAAGAATAATATCATAAACTCTATGCCTACAACTTTGATAGCTTAGATGATCTAAATAGACTGATATCTATAAAATAAATTGAATCTAAAATCAATAACCTTTCAAAACAGAAAGCATTAGGCCCAAATGGGTTCACTGGTAAATTCTGTCAAACAAGGAGGAAAGTATATCAGTACTTTAATATCTCTTTTAGAAGATAGAAGCAGAGGGAATACTTCCTAACTTATTCTCTGAATCTAGCATTACCTTAATATCAAAGGCCAATAAAGACATTACAAGAAAATAAAACCACAGACCAGTCTCTCTCATGAACATAGATAAATATCTTCAACAAAATATTAAGAAGTCAAGTCCAACAATGTAGAAAGAGGAATTATGTACCATGATCAAATGAAATTTAGCCCAGATATTCAAGGCTGGTTTAATAATCAATCAATATAATCTATCACATCAACAGGCTAAAGAAGGAAAATCATATAAGCATATTAATAGATGCAAAAAAAGCATTTTTTAATAATTCAACACCTGTTCATGATAAAAATCCTCAGCAAACTAGGTATAGAGGAGAACTTTTTCAACTTGATTTAAAAAAATACCTATAGCTAACACCACACTTAATGATGAAAAACTAGAAACTTTACAACTAAGATCAGAAAAAAGGCAAGGATGTTTCCTGCTATGGTTCAAATGTGTCTCCAAAATATCTTGCATTAAAACTTAATCCCCAAATCTATATGTTGATTGGAGTTAGGGCATTTGGGAGGTAATTAGGATTAGATATGGTCATCAGGGTGGGGCCCACATGATGGAACTGGTGGCTTTATAGGAAAAGCAAGAGAGACCTAATTTGTCACACATGCTCTTGCCTTCTTGCCATGTGATAACTTCCACCGTGGTATGAAGCAGCAAGAAGCCTATGAGAAGCTGAGCAGATGCTGGCACCATGCTCTTGAATTTTCCAGCCTCTAGAACTGTAAGCCAAAATAAACTTTTTTCTTTTATAAATTACCAGCCTGAGGTATTCTGCTATAGCAACAAAAATGAACAAGGTAACCCTTCTCACCACTACTATTCAAGATTTTATCAAAAGTTTTAGCAGATGCAATAAGATAAGAAAATGAAAAGTATACATACTGGGAAGAAAGACACAAAACTGCCTTCGTTCACAGATGCATGGTTTTCTGTGCAGAAAATATGAGAGTGGACAAAAAAATTTCTGAAACTAGTAAGTGATTATAGCAAAGCTGCAGAGTATGAGGTTAATAGGCAAAAGTTGATCTCTTTCTTATATACAAGCAATGAACAAGTGAAATTTGAAATAAAAAAACACATTTCTATTAGCACCCCAAAATAAAATATTTAGTAAAAATCTAAGAAAAGTACAAGATCTTATGAGAAAAACTACAAATCTCTATTGAAATAAATCAAAGAAAAATGAAATGAATCGAGATACATTCTATATCCATGAATTGAAAGAATCAATATTATCAGGATGTCAGTTTTTTCCAACTTGATGTACAGGTTCAATGGAATCACAATCAAAATAACAGCAAGTTATTTTGTGGATATCAACAAAATGGTTCTGAAGTTTATAAGGAGAAACAAAAGACCTAGAATAGCCAACACTATATTGAAGAAGAATAAAGTCAGAGGACTGGCACTACCAACTTCAAGACATACCATAAAACTACACAATCATGACAATGTGGTGTTGGCAAATAAACAGTCAAATAGATCAATTGAAAAGAATAAAGAGCCCAGAAATAAACCCACATAAGTATAGTTAACTAATCTTTTACAAAAACAAATGTAATGGACAAAAGATTATCTGTTTAACAAATGGTGCTGGGACAATTGAACATACGCAAAAAAAAAAAAAAAAAAAAAAAGAATCTAGAGACAGGGTTACAACCGTAGCAAAAGTTAACTCAAAATACCATAAATCTAGATAGATAAATAAACAAATAATAAGCCTAAATGTAATATTTTATATATATACATATAAAACTCCTAAAAGAAAACATAAGAGAAAATCTAGAAGACCTTGGGCACAGTAATGACTTTTAGATGCATCACCAAAAATAAAGTCTATAAAAGACATAATTGATGAGCTGGACTTCATTATTAAAAACTTCTGCTCTATGAAAGACACTGTCAAGAATAGGAAAAGACGCACCATAGACTGGGTGTGAATATTTGTAGAAGATCTATCTGATAGAAAACTGATATTCCAAATACACAAAGAACTCTTAAGATGCAACTGTAAGAAAACAACTTGATTTAAAAATATGCAAAAGACATGAATGGACACACCACCAGAGAAGATATAATGATGACAAAAGTAAGCCCAACATCATTTTTCATTAAGGAATTGTAAATTAAAATAATAATGAAATATCATTGCACACCTATTAGAGTGGTAAAAATTCAGAACACCGACAACAAATCCTGGTGAAGACGTGGAGCAATGTGAACTCTCATTCTTTGCTTGGGAAATGCAAAATGGTATAGCCACTTTGGAACACAGTTTGTCAGTTTTTTACAAAACTAAACACACACCTACCATAAAATGAAACAAGCTAACCAGATTGGTGTTTAGTCTCAAGCTGTCCACTTAGGGCCGGGCAAGTGGGTCACAATTATGTTCTTTATTAACAAGTAGTTATTTTTGTCGTGACCCAACAGAATACCTTATAATATTCTGGTATTCTAATTTTTCAGAGGGTACTGAAGAAATCGAGAGATTGTGCTAAACTTGATAGAAGGCAGAACAACCTTGATTTAGCTAGGATTTGAATTTTCATGTGTGGCTTTTTCAAAAGATTTTAACTCGGCTTTTCTAGTAAGTCAGTGGAAAGGGTCACTTAGTGCTTGGTGAACATTCCCTTATTTTTTAAGCTGATGCCTGCTTTGCCTATCCTCAGAGTGTGGTCAAAAGGCAAACTTTCCCACTTGCCTTTTCTTTAGCAGCTTTGTTAAGGGTGTCAGTGCTGAGAGTTGCTTATTTTTGGAGTGAGTGTTAATGATTTTATATTTTTCCTGTATACACTGTTCCAGCAGTGAGCAGACTCTTAACAAATCTCCAAAATAAACTCATTTACCAAGTCTTTCTCATATTTGTCATTTTGAAAGATTGAATAAACATCAGTAAAAGAAGCAATCCAAGTTCTCATGCCAAATATGTATATGTCCAAGACCAGGATTTCTTCATGTGTGAATGTGGATATGGAGCCTAGAGTACTAGGTATTTTAAATTTTCATTTTAACTTATTTTTGTTTCTCCTCCTTCCAGTTTGGATGGGCCTTGAAGGTAGGGCTGCTTGCAGCTATAGGAAGATCTGCTCTAGCAGACTGAAGGCTGGGCTATGTTCTATTTTATTTGGAAGAAGACTTGATTTCATAGCAGAGAATTACTAATTGTGGCTCAGAGAATCCTTTCCAGATGGCTGTAGGTTGGTCCAAAACACAAAAGGACCCAATTGGTCTAAAGCCTGGATGAGAGTCCCAGAGAGAATTGGATAAAGGTTGGAGGGAATTATTTCTGTTCTGGATCTGCATCTATAGTATCTGTAGAATGAGGCTAAACTGAGCAAGAGGAGAGGAGAACAGAATGCATCTTTGGTTTCCTCTCCCTTTTTTCCACACATATTTTAAGGGAAAGCAATGTAAGAACTTGAAAACTTTTTTTTTTTCAGTGTAACTTTTATTAGTTGATAAAGATACATGGTGGGTCAGTTAGTTCAATGCGGCTTCTCTATCACCCTCTTCTCACCTATGTCATCTATATGCTTTTCCATAATTCCTCCTTCTCCCCACTTATCAGACTGTAGTTTCTCTTTCTTTGTTTGAAACTGAAACAATTTGAGACCAGGCAAGCAATATTGCTATGTCAAGTGGCAGGGCCGTGCATCAAAAAGTTGTGGAGACTCACCAAACTGAAACGCATGACCTTCCTAAAGGTATTCAAATTCTAATGTGAATGTATTGACTAGTAGACAAATCAGAGGGTCAGGTTCCATCCACTGGTCATCACTTTGCAACTGTTCCTCTGTTTTATTCATATCTCCTTTAATTTCCCCCTTCCGTCTTTCTAAAAAATTGTACAAAATAAGGGTGACATTTATAATCTTAAAATTCTGGCTCTACCACTTACTTTGTGAATTGGGCAAATTAATCTCTCTGTGACTCAGTTTTCTTATCTAGAAAATGGAGTGATAATGATATTAACCCACTGAGTTGTTTTGAAGAATACATGAAGTAATACTGGTAAAGCTCTGAGAGTAGCACTTAGAACACAGATGTACTATGTAATTGTTTTTAAAATAAATATTAGATTTTTTTTATGACCAAGAAGTCTGCTGAAATCTCTTTCTGAATTTCACTTCTCAGCTCACCTCTTTTCCCTCCCCAACTTCTGTGTTCCTGAGTGAAAGGCATACAACTAATCAACATATGCAAGGAAACAAATAAGGTGCAGATTACCATTTGACTAGGCGAGTGCTGATTTGTCAATGATTGGCTATCTGCATGAAGCTTGCTGCTTAGGTTTGAGGCCTAAAGAATTTCATCACTACTCTTATGACCACGTTTGAATCTTGTTGTCTTATCACCAGATTCAGATTTTTGGACTTGAAAAAGAACTAGCATTATCTTTGTATTGTCATATGTTTTCATAAAATTTGCAAAAGTGCAAATGCTTTAGCTACAATCAATCTTTTTCCTTACTTACTCTCCACATTGCTTCCCCTCTACCCCCAACTCATTTACCTAGGCATAAGGAGGCATTAATGTCTCTGCGGGAATGTACTGCTATTCGAATAGGAAGACTGAAGGAACATTTAGTTTGGATTTGTAGAGATATATTTATGAGACGTGTAGTCGCTTCCTTGTATAGTTCAATCATTGCTAACTGTCCCACAGTAGAAATGGTTTCTAACAATGTTTCAAATGCTTTTCAATTCGAAAACTTTTAATGTTTTTTTAAATTAACAAATAAAATTATATATATTTTTATCATGTACAACATGATGTTTTGAAGTATATATACACTGTGGAATGGCTAAGTTGAACAATTCAAATTTTACATGCTTACAAGAGTATTTAAGAGTAATCACCACACAAGAATATTTCGGTGCCCTGAAATCTTGCAGCTCATTTATGAAAATACTTGAAAAAATTTGTTCAAAAATTGACAGCAATCATAAAAATGTGTATGACATTAAAATAAGTGAATATATTATATAATATATGTAAAGAGATTTTGAAAAGATGTGTGACTCCTCTGTGTTTTTTTTGTTCTAGGACCAATCTAATTATGATAAAAATACTACAGTATTTACATCATTGCTCAAATTGTATCACATTGCATTGAGTTGCCATGTCTCCTCAGTGTCCTCTGGTGTGTTATAGTTTCTTAGTGTTTCCTTGTTTTTCATGACCTTGATAGTTTTGAGAGGTATCAGTCAGGTATTTTAAAAAGTGTCCTTCTCTTTTGGTTTATCTGCTGTTTTTCTTATGATTAGACTGGGGTGATGAGTTTTCAGAAGACTAACGCAGAGGAGAAGTGCCTTACTCCTCTCATTGTATTAGCAGGCACTTCATGTGCACATAACCTCACCACTTCACCTTTATCACTTGGTTGAGGTAGTGCTTGCCAGGTTTATTCACTGTAATCGTACTCTTTTTTCTCATCCATTCACTATTCTTTGGGAGTAAGTCACTAAGTCTAGTCCATTCTTGGAAGAAGGGATAGGGAAGACTTAAGTTTCATCTCTTGGAGAACTTATTTGGGATAACTAAGCTTCATTATTTGCAATTCTTGAATAAAGATGATTTCTTGTCATTTACTTATATCCAAATAGACTTGTAATATTTATTTTATATTACATTATTTATTTTTTGGTTGAAATTGTGCCAGTTTTTGCCATTGGGAATTCTTTCAATTGGCTTCTGTGTTCCTATGACATATCATCTCTATCCTTTGGGATTTTTTGTTTGCTTGTTTGTTTTTTAGCACCTTCTTACTTTCTGCCACTGTAAGATATTCGAGGTTCATTTTGTATTTTTCTTGCCCTAACCCTAGAATTAGGTTTCTTTCTTCAAAGAGCCTTGGTTTATTTGGGTAAAATGGTGTTTAGAAACCAAGATCTAGGTGCTGCCTGTGCTCACTGCCACTGGGTTATCATTGCTTCTAAGACCTCTCAACCAACATAACTATTACGTATACTAACTTATGTGTACATGCATATCTATAGTTTATATATATACATATACTATATAGTATATTATGTATATACTACATACATTTATATATACTAATTTATGTGTACAGGAATACCTATGCTTGTTTCTGTATCTATCCATTTGTATCTATAGTAAGCTAAAAATAAGTTCACACAGACATCTGCAACTCTGATCCAGTACTATGGAGTTTATTTTAGCCTTCCCCTCTTGCTTATCTATAACTTTATTCTCCAACAGTGAGAAAGCTGACACCCAATATCCATCTTCCTTTTACTTATTTATCCAACCCCAGTATATATATTAGCCTTTCAGAAAGGCTAACTTGTACCTCCATGAGAAAAATAAACAAAAACCAAAAACAGAGAACAGTGTTTATGTAACAGGGTCTCACTCTGTCACCCAGGTTGGAGTACAGTGGCACAGTCACTGCAGCCTCAACCTCCCAGGCTCAACTCATTCTTCCACCTCAGCCTTCTAAGTATCTAAAAATACAGACGCACACCACCACACCTGGCTAATTTTTGTAGTTTTTGTAGAGATGAGGTTTCACCATGTTGCCAGGCTCATCTCAAACTCCTGGGCTCAAACTATTTCCTCACCTCAGCCACCCAAAATGCTGGGAATACAGGCGTGAGCCATCATACCAGGCCTACAGTTCCTTTTTTGTCCTTGACTCTAGTTTCTCTACTTTCATTTATAATTTACATTTAAAGTTTAGCTTTACTGTCAAAACATTGTTTTCCAAAGTTACATAAGTCAGCTCTCTTTACCTCCATCTCATTCAGTGCTGATATGTCATATATTTGTTAACAGTTTAACTAATCTGCCCTGCAACATGCTGGTTGATGTTTTAGTTTTCTTAGTTTGCATGCGTTAAAGTTTAGTCTTTTTGATGTACAGCTCAATGAGTTTTGACAAATGCATAGAGTCATGTATCATCACCCAGTTCCACTATTTCTTTGAACTCAGCAAGGTAAGTCCAGGTCCTCACCTCCACTTAAAAGTTCTGCCATCAAGGGACATCTGCTTATTGTCTTCTGTCCACACATCAAATGCCTTCAATGTGACCCCTGGATGTTCTCCAGCGAGCTGAAAGGAAAGAAATGTTCTTTCTTTATCACCAAATACTTCAACTGCAGAGTGGTTGTGCTACCAAGGCTGAAACTTTGGAAAAACCTGCATCTCTGAGGTAATTTTATGAGTATAATATAAAAGAAGAAAGTAAGGACTTATCTTTCAAGCACACAGTTGATGCAGTGTGCATTTGTTCCATCTTTATTTTCTCGATTTTCTTATTGTATGTATAACATGTTTACTAGATTGGGATCAATATTTCAAATTGTTTCTATAATTATAATTTAGGTGCCATCATTTTTAGCTATTTTAACTATCAGAGTTGCAAATTCAAAAGAACTCCACTTTATAAAACACACCATTAGTAGGGCATCTCATTATTATCTGTATAAACCATTTAAATATATTAGTAGTATTGTCTTGGCCAATTCTTTTAGTATATAATTCTTTTGTTAATTCAGCATATTTTCCCACTAATAATAATTTTCTAATTGTTTAATTTTGTCTTGCCTTCTATAACATGTTTTGAATCTGAATAATTATCAACTCTCATTTAATTTGTTCCCTTGGAGATAGAGAATACATGGTTGTAACACCTTATAAATCTCTTATTAAATTGATAAAGTTTACTCCTTTCTGGCTTTTCATGGAGATTAACTGAAGATCCTTGAAAACATTTTCTAAAAGCTGGCCTGGAACACAAAGCTCTCAGGTCTCCACATTAAAGTATTTTGCTTTGCATTCAAGGTTGTCAACATGACATGTGTGCTTCTGCTTTTACAATTATTTTAAATGTAGTTATTAAGTTCCTTTGGGAAATTGTTCTCCAGCTCTTGCATTTTCTTACATACCCTTTCTTTTATTTAGCCAAGATGCTAGAAGTGTGCTTCTTTTGAGAAATATACTTGCTTTTCATTAAAAAATGAAGAAAGACGGGGGGTGCATGGAGGCTACAAGAAGATAAAAAGCAGTGCTCAGAGAAAAGAGAATTTATTATGCTTAGCCAAACCTCAATTTTAGAAAGTTATTAGTATTTTATCCCAAAATAAAATTTAAGGTAAGCACAACTTTAACTTAGAAAAATATTCAGCATAATTATTTGCATAATTACTTTCTAGCTTCAAAGTAAAATAGAAGAAAACATGTTCAAGTTTTTATCAGGAGATGGGACTTGTAAAGCAATTTAATAATTTTAAGAATCAAATATCTTCTGAATGAAATGAAATATGCACAATTTTGTTCTTAATTGTTAAATTAAGGATGTCATCAATCTGATTAAAGGCTTTTAATTGAGTTGTCATCAAAGATATGAACAAAGGATGGCAAATATCTAGCACAAAGAGTACCACTCTTTGATGACACGCCCATGGGCAGACATCACTAATTAATCACAGAAACTTTTCCACTGTTATCAGCAGAAGTTTCAGAATTTTTCTTGTCATGGTCCTGCTAGGCACCAAATGCCCAGCATATAAAAACAAAGAAAAAGTTAAACTTATTTGCCATTGATTATATAACTGTAAACTCATCTCCATGAGGCATCAAATGCATGAGAAACATTCTTTTATGTGGATGTAGTTGTATAGGTTGCATTACTTCTTGACTAATCCCAATAAAACTCATTAAATGTCATGTAATTCCACAGGGTTTATCATGATATATATTATTTACACATAGATAATATTATAAATTAACAATAAAATTTCTTAAGACTATGATAAACTTTTTGAAAGATCTGCTATAGATACATTCATTCTTTATACAGTAGACGGCTTACCACCACGGACATGGAGATTGAGTGATAAAGTCACTTAACAAAATAGTTAAATACATACATCTATTTTAATGAAACTTAGAGAATGTGAGGATTATGAGTGGAATTAATACAGTAAAATAATGAGCAGGATTTACATTTACTGGGAGCTATATAAAAATCAACAAATCAATCCACACTAAGTTCATTTAGCTTCAGTTTTACACCTCCTAGGACAGGAATTGTGTAGCCCACAAAACAATTTATATTTTATCTGTACCATCTAATTAATTAAATGGCCCCAGAGTACCAGACTCACAAATCTCGTTAATAGCTGAATGCGGAAATAAAGGCTGTTCACCCCTACTAGAATAATATTTGCATATCCCCACCTGTGATGGGTAATAAGTACCTGCCACAAATCAGAATTATGAATTTTGTACGCCTAACAAAACCGCAGGGGAAATTATACCTCAGACATTCCATAATAATTGCAGCTAAGCTGTTTAGTGCCATCCACTTATTCTGCCTGAAGTGTTTAAAGCAGCAACAGTTGTAAATGAATTCAGGCACATATTCAAGGGAATGTCTTTTTTTTTTTCAAAAAGTTTTTCTGTCTTGCCATATGTAATTATCTTTATGGAAGTATTCAGCTGCGAGTTATAACGCATTCGCATTCAAAGAAGCAAATTAGAAAAAAAATAGAGGGTTCTGTCCATCAGCCCATTAGATGTGTACTAGAATTCTGTTTTTGAGATTTTGGAACAGCTTAAGGTAAGTTTTGAGGTATTGACACTATAAAACTTAGGTTGACTAGCTTGAGTGGGATTCTACTTGTGCAGTCTGTAAAATGGTAAAATTAGATTCAGGGTAGATAGTCCAGGAAATTGCGGCATTAAGATGGAGCAAATGCTGCAAATGCTGGACTAGTAACCCCGGATTTCAAGCTTACATATTGTGGCCCATCTCTAAAATGGTTTTTAGAGCTCCAGGATTGATTGTGGAGTTCATAGGTTCCTGGGAGGAATCTGGCCTGAGAGCCCTGCAATCCTAGACCTTTGCAACAATGGGAGTTGCAAAGGGCACATTTATCTTATTGCTAAGCTCATAGAGGGGAAGTGCCACGACAGGGTCCAGCATAGAGCATCACATTATAGGAAATAATAAGTTCCTTGGTATTAACAGTGAATTGCAACGACCATGTTCTGATTAAATATAGTATCTAATTAAATGACAAATAACTCTAGTAGGGACAAGATGTAACCTGTTTAGGAGGTATGGAAGTTACTGAACAATTTTGATGGCTGTGAAGTATATTGTAGGGATTAACTAAATACTAGAAGACCTAATGTCATCTCTTGCTAAGTATTGGCCTTGAGACCTTGAACAAGTTAATTTCTCTGAAATTCTCTTCCCTCAACTATAAAGTATTATCAAAAATAGTTTCATCTATTTACTAACTGACCAACAAAATCACCTACTTCTTGAGATAATTTTGGGCCTCAGTAGTTACACTGTATGCACCTTAGGATCACACTACAAGTGATTGCTACTGTTTTATTTTCCCATTATGGATCTTGCTGATTAGCTGCCTGCCTGAACCAAGTTTCTCCATTAAAGAGACTTTACTGCAAATAGGAAGGAAGGGCATAGGAGAGAATATACATAGGAAAGAAATATAATCCTTCAAAGACAAAGAATGTCTTCGTACCTATTTGGGGTGTGTGTGTGTGTCTACACTTAGCCTGAGTGTGTACATAAAAACTGCTCATTTTAAAAAGGGTTTTAAAAATAATTAGGATTTATATATTTTCAAAAGAGTGGGCAGAGTGCAATGAGTCACCAAGAGGTGATTAAGTCAGGTTGTTTGAGGCTCCCTGAGGTGACAGGATGGTCTGTAGGCTTTAGAAGAAGCTTATATAGCCTATTACCATGATGAAGTGAAATTTAAAATTACATTTTATATTTGTAAAGGGCTAACAGGCGAGGTCCCTATGGATTGTCAAATACTACATAAAATGCTATAAAAACCAGACCGTAATCTCTCACTAACTTACACATTAGCCTCAGGCAGTAAAGATGGTTTTTATTGGAACCAGATTTTGTGAGGGGAAAAAGAAAAGTTATGCACAGTTTATCCTGGATTTTCAGGCACTTTGCTTCTTCCTTGAGTTAACATGACATATTCCAAGTGATTAAATAAACTTATCGAGCAGCTCTTTTCATGCACTTGAAAGAGGCAAAGTAAAGAAGGATTTACTCTGAAGAGAGGTCTTAATTCTATCACTGAAAAGGGTCCCTGTTTTCTTCCAATCATTACTATGAAAACCAAGAAAGACAAGAAAAAAATAAACCTTCTGAAAAAGACTCTTGTAGAGAACTGCTTGTACTCCATGTACTATTTCACTTACCACCTTGTACCTTTGAAGATCAAAAGTAATACGTGTGGGAAGAATTCAGAAGACAGAGGAGATATTATTGTCAGTGCCGTGAATGCAACCCAGGAAAATAATATTTTGGATGTTAGCTCCTTCATTATCACTGAATTGCTAAGCAAGGTTGGTCAAATATTTTGAGGGACTGGTAAAGTTTTTAATCTTCGAGAGTAACTAACTTTGAACAACTTACAGTCAGATTTACAACATGTGGCAGATTTATAAATGATCTCTAGATTAAACAGTCAAGCAGTGAGCCTATTGGTGTCTTTGGTTTTGTGCTTCTTTCAAGAGTTAGAGATTTGTAGTAGCCTATAAGCCAGGTATAAGCTTTTATGTGGAGACAAACTTGGGGCTCTTTGGATATGGTTGTTTGGCCATTTACAGAGCTAGCTTGAGCAAATCAAGTTCTGATCTCCCCTAATGTTTAGGTTGTGCTGGTTGAGGACTAACCCTCTGTGATTTAGTAGTCAATGGGTAGAAGGTGGTGGCCAGTGTGAGTCTTGAGAATCCCAAGTAGGTGGCCCAAGTTTAATTACATGCCTTAGGAACTCGTGAAAAGTTGGTATGGTAAAAAGCACACATGGCTTTGTTGTCAAACTGACCTTTATCCCAATCTTACATCCTTCAATTACTAGCTGTGACTTTAGGCAGGTAAATTACCTTCTCTGAGCTTCAAGGAATTCTTTGTTTTTGTTTTTCATCTGTAAAATGATACCTACCTCAAAATATTTTTGGAAAGATGAAATAAAAATCTCAAGTAGAACCAGGGTTAAGTCATCTCACTGGAGCATGGATTCTGTGTATCCCAGAGCCCTAACCTTTAAGAGATAACCAGCAGAAGAGAAGCCCTCAAAGTTTGAGACATAGTGGTTAAAAAAAAAAATGCTTTTAAAAAGGAAAAGGAAATCAAGTGTTCATTGCTATAGAAAGATCTAATAAAATAGAAATTAAAATAATCTCTCCTTCAGCTTATACCCTTTCCAACTACTGTTTTACTCCCCTCTTCCACTAGCATCTTCCTTTACTTTACTAAACTGTCCTCATCACCGTCAACAATAAATTTATTGTCATTAAACCCAAAAATCACTTTCTGGTCCTCATTTTATTAGACCTAAAACTTGTACAATTTGGAGAGTTGGAAAGGAAGCATTGTATGTGGAAAGAGCTCAGAGTAAGTGTTTCAATGATGAATTGTCATCTTAGTAAATTCTTGAACTTGGAAAAGCTATTGGACGATTCTGAGCTCATTTTCCTTACCTGTTATCAGAACAAAAATTCCAGCCTTATTTATGAGGCTCTGTTAAGGACTAAGTTCTGATAACAATGCACAGAAACATCTACAGCTGCTCCTTGACTCTTGATAAGTTTACAACCCTTCAAAGCCATTGTAAGCTGAAATACTGTAAGTAAAACATGCACTTAATATACCCAACCTAGTGAATATACCCAACCTGCTAAATACCTAGCCTACCTTAAATGTGCTCAGAACACTTACATTAGACTACAGTTGGGCAAAATCATCTGGCAACACAGTAGAGAACCGGTTGCTCACCCTAGTGATCACAGGATTAACTGGAATCTGTGGGTCCCTGCCGCTGCCCAGAACTACAAGAGAGTATTGTATCTCCTATCACTAGCTTGGAAAAAGATCAAAATTCAGAATTCAAGTATGTCTTCTATTGAATGCATATCACTTTTGCACCATCATAAAATCAAAAAATTGTTAAGTTGAAGCATGGCAAGTTGGGGACCATCTGTAGTATCATGCTTGGAATGCGATAGGTGCTCAACAAGATATTTGGCTTTCCATTCCCCCTGACACAAAATGCATCCACATAGCAGCCACCTTCATTTTCTTCTCCCTTCTTATTATGCAAGCTCTTCCAGATTAGAAAATATATTTTAAATATCCATAATTTATAGTCCCTGGCATAGTGTTGGAAATATATTGCATGTTCCATACATTCTTACTGGTTGAATGAAGATGAAAAACAGTTTTACTGATACAGAGAAGTTCCCATAGAGGCAATATTGGTGGTTTCCTTTTAGTAGACAAATGTTTGTGAAGGATATTTTTGGATTTATCATGGGAGGTTGATGACACCAAATCAGATACAGTCTGCCCTCTGTATCCATGCATTCTGTATCTGCATATTTGGGGAAAAAATAAAAATAATAATCCAAATAAAAAAATTAATATAGTATAAAAATTACACAGTATTTACATTACTTTAGATATAAGTAATGTAGAGATGATTTAAAGTATATGCGAGGATGTGCATAGGTTATAAGCAAATATTACATTATTATAAGAGTCTTGAGTACCGGCAGATTTTGGTATCTGTGGGGTCCCGGAAGCAATCCTGCATAAATACTGTGAGAAAACTGTATCATGAAAAGACTATACATTGATAATCAATAACATATTTTAAACGTTTATTATGGACACATTATAGTAAGTGTTTTATTGCATTACTTCATTTAATCATCATTCAATCTTCAGGAAAACTGCTTTATCCTCATGTTACAAAAGAAATGATTGCTTACACAATTAGGCAAGCAGCTGAGATTACACACCGTCTGAGAGGAGACCAGAGTTTTAAACCCAAATCTACCTGTTTTACACAGACTATGATCTTATCCAGACACATGCCATGTGTCTGGAACCCCACCAAAGACCAGTTCTGAATACATGACCTACATGGCCCTGCCATGACTGCTGCCAACTTTGACTTTTCACATGCGCTTTCCCCTTCTCTTTTATAACCATACTAATCCTAATCTTTCATTTTTTTTTTGGTATAAATTTATGAGGTACACGTGTAATTATTTTACATGCATAGATTATATAGTGGTGAAGTCAGGGGCTTTTAGGCCATCACCCAAATAACATTCATTGTTCTCATTGAGTAATTTCTCATCCCCCCCCACTCTCTCACCCTCCTTAGTCAGCAATGTCTATCATTCCACACTCTATGTCCATGCGTACTCATTATTTAACTCCCACTTATAAGTGAGAACACGCAGTATTTGTCTTTCTGGGTCTAACTTGTTTCATTTAAAATTAGGGCCTCCAGTTCCATCCACGTTGCGGTAAAAGACACTATTTCATTCTTTTTATGGCTGAATAGTATTCCCTTGTGTATAATCTCTTCCACATGAGCTGTCTTGAATGTGTTTCTTCTTGCCACTGAAACACCTGATTACTCTTTTGATGGAAGACAGTATGGCAATGGTTTGGATGGAGTATGAGCCTGAAGCCAGGTGCAAACTAATGATAATAAGTATGACTTTGAGCAACTCAGCCTTTGGATGACATAATGATAGATACTTACAAGATTATTTTAATGACTGAGATAATGATGCAACACACTTTAAACAGCATTGATTATTAAAAAGATGAATACTTTTATTCTAGCTTCAAGGTTTCTTGCTGAAATTATGGTGTGAAGTTCAGTAAACCTTTTAATGTTCATTTTGGTTGTACCCAACATAAATGCTTATTAATATGTTTCCTTATATATTGTGTCTTCAAAAGAGAAGCAAGACATGAAAATCAGTAATTGAACTTGGCATGTAAATGGGGGAAGCTTTTTTAGGGATTGCCAGGGGAAAAGGCCACATATGAAACATTGATTTGTCTGCTTTTGTAAAAGACCAGAGAAATAAAGCAATAACTTTTGAGATTAAAATCAAAATACATATAAAATTGTATTTGAGCATTATTTTGGCCTGACACTGAAATTATTTTCTTTAACCCATTCAGTTTTAATTTATGTCAGATTCAAATTTGGTAATACATTTTACTCACTGCTACTTAAATTCATGACAAATTGCATGTATTTATATATATGTGTGCCATGCATGCTGTTATGTTTTGGAGAATATTATGAATTCAAAATGGATATCCTTATTAAAATATAATAAACTTTCTTTTTCTATTTCAAAAACATATAGTTTATAAACTGTGACTGTCTTAATAAATGCTGGAATTCTCCCATAATCGTCTTGGCAATTTGTTTACCTAAGATTTTCATACACTTATGATGAAATCAGGAATTACTAAGACCAGGCCATATTTCAGCAAAAAATCCTTATAATCGGTTGGGCTCTGAATCTTCTATCTAGATGTTTTTAATTTCTGCAACAGATTTTTCAGTGCATAATCTCACAGCTTTGTTAAGGACTGGTTAAGCAAAAACTGAAGTATATGAAAGACGGTTTTTATGTCCATGTGTACAGTAAGTAGATCTTAGGTTCATCCAGTTTTTTAAAAATCTAATCATTAATCACATCTCTATAAAAGGCTTCTTCTGTTCTCCCTTTTTCTATTTTTCAAGATTCATTTCCGTTATCAAAGATACTTAGTATTTCTTTAAGATTTACTACATTAAATAATTAGTACAACCTGCTTTACATGGCATTTAAGAATACCCAGATTACCCTGCAAAATACATAGAATGAACAATGGAAGTGGTCATTCAGGAGACACAAAATAAAGTATCCTTGGCTACTAGGATCATCACTTTGCTGCATCATATTGCATAATTAATTTTTTTGAGTCTTTATTTACTTAAGTGTAATGGAGGATTTCTAAGGTCTGCTAGAGATCTTGAAGTCTGTCTCTGACTTAACCCTTTCAGACGTATTTTCAACAAGTTCCCTACATGTTTCACTAGTTCCAGTTAAACCAGACTACCTACTCATTCATGCATGTGCCCATATATTTTCTGTCTTCTATTCTTTTGGCATTACTGATTTCTTTCTACAAAAAGTTCTCTCCCATTTCTGTCATTTCAAAGTCTTCCAGTTCTTTAAGATTCCTTTCTTACCACCCTCCAGCATCACACCCTCCCAGACACTTTACCACCCATAATGATATAGTCTCTGAAATTTTGCTTGAAACGTTTTTATTGATGCTATATGCAGAGTTTGATTACATTGTTTCTTGTTTCATCTTATCTACTAGGCTTGGAACAAAGGCATTCTTCTACTGACTTCTGCATTTTTTCTGTAGCACCTAATAGTACATGGCACATAGTAGGCACTCAATCAAGTGTCTGTAGAATGGGAAGTCTGGTCTATTATTCTGACACAATGCAAATGGTAAAATGATCTCCCATTAAACAAAAGCTTTTGGCCATTTATTCAGAATTCATTTTGTGCATTCTTTCTGGTTGTTCAAAGATGCAGTTTAATACCATTTTTTATTACACTATATGAGTATTAGCTCTCCCCTGACAGTAAGACAGGGAGAAAGATGATACCGTTTGGCTCTTTCTTTTCTCCAAGCCATTATGCAAAGAGTAAGCTCTAAGTGATGAGGTCATACCCCTGTGTCTAACAAAAAACGAGGCTGCTGCTTAAACATCTCAGACCATTTCCTGTAATCAGTTCACAATTTCTGTCTGATTACAATGTGCACAATTTTCCATTCACTTAATTTTTCTTAAAATTTTTGGATTAAACTAAGAAATTTTTGTCTGTTCCTCCTTTCCTGCAAAAACATTTTTCCTTCATAAATGAATCTCTAATTGGAATTTAAATGGTCATTTTCCAATAACTAAAGCTTTCTCCATGGATGTTAAAGCAAAGGCAACCCACATTTCCTACTAACCCTTCACCCTCATTATTATGACAGAAGCTCTATAGATCCAGTGGATTTTGACAGAAGAGATCTAGTTGAATCATCTCAAAGCCTCTGGCTATTATGACTGAGCAGCTACCAGTATGCAGAAACTGGTGCTTTGTTTGCCCTGAATCCCTGAGCCATCTGCACCACTCGGAAAGCACTGTGAACTTAGTCATTCAAAATGAATATTTAACAGTTCACTTTTGACATGCATTTTTAAATTTTTAAATTTAAATATTTATTTATTTATTTATTTATTTATTTATTTATTTATTTATTTTTAGTTTTTATTTGTAGCTTCTCAAATTTCTTGATCCCAGCTGTCCTGTGTATCATTGTGCTGGCATCCTTCTGTATTCACCTTGGTAAGACCAGTAATTCAGGATTATCAAATATAAACCTTTTTTTAGCCCTTGAATAATTTTCATGATAAACAAT
This sequence comes from Macaca nemestrina, assembly GCF_043159975.1. NCBI lineage: Eukaryota > Metazoa > Chordata > Mammalia > Primates > Cercopithecidae > Macaca > Macaca nemestrina. The sequence goes on along the minus strand of NC_092125.1, from coordinate 137,245,526 downwards.
CAGGACAGTCCCATTTCGTTGTTCATTTGTGTTTACTAAAAAACATTGGGGTTGGAATACATACACAGGAGGTTTATAATGCCTCTTTTTTTGTTATATTTGTTGATCTCATGTGCTTTAAAGCATTTATTTTTTTCAGATCATTGTAGCCTTGTGATGAGTTAAAATTAATGTCTTTTCATAGATTGTTTAATAAAGGTACATGAATGATAATAATTCTGAACCATTATCGAAGGGGTAGCATGCATGATTTCTCTATAGAGGTCCTCTAGGTTGAAGACATTTATGACAATGTAATCATTATAGTGTAATATGTAATACCTATAAGCAATTTTTACTAAGATCAATGACTGTTGCTGGTCCCATGACTGAGAAACTCTTAAGAATATCTCTACAGTGAAAATTAAAATAGTGCATTCTTTTCATATTTAAACATTAAAACAGAATTTAGAGCCTTAAGCCTTCCAAACCTGGTAAAGACCAATAGTGAGGTATCAGAGGGAGAATGAGATCTATCCATTCTTTTGAGCACCATATATGACACTTCACAATCTGGTCTTGCCTAATAATAAAGAGTTTAATCCTGTAGCTACAACCTGTTGAAAATTGCTTTGGTCCAGGACTTCTCACCCTTATTCTTATCATGTTTTGGGCTGGATAATTTTTAATGTATGTTCTTATGCATTGCAAAATGTTTAGCAGCTCCCTTGGCCTCTACCCATTAGGTTCCAGATGCTAGTAGCACCACCTTCCCAACTCATGACAAATATATACATGTATATATACATATATATATATATATCTCTCTCTCTCCAGACATTGCCAAATATTCTCCAAGGGGCAAAGTTGCTCCTCATCCTCATTTGAGAACCACTGTATTAGATCCAACACTTACCCTTTTATAATTTCCTGTGTGACTGATGTCAGGATTCAGAAAGTTTTCAGATGTTTTAAAATAAGGAAAATAAAGAAATTCAGTGTTTACAATGGGCAACAGAAAGTTTTTAAGTGTTTTATTAGAAAGTAACTGAGTGTTTACAACACTGCAGAAAGGGTTAAAGGAGAGGAATTCAGGGGAGCCCCATCAGACTAGAATGGGCATGTCAGTATAAACTGTGAGCCAGATTAAGGAAGCTGCTACTCCCCCTGCCATTGCCACAGCTGTCTCTCACATCCATAAAGTTTCTGACCAAAGTTGGGAATTCAGTGCTTGTGTTTATTCCCACCTTAATTCCTAGAACCAGCAGAAGCAACAGTATCCCAACCACATCACCCTTTCAAGCCTCTCAAACCTGTATATCATTCATTAGTTGAATCATATTTGCAGACATCTAGTTTCAAGGAAGTTTCTAGCCCCTGCAATATACATAGAAGATAAAAATGGAGAATGAGAATAAATACTGTGGGCAAAAATATCATATCCAGCATACTACGCTGTGGCACATCTGCTTGTTTTGGGCTTATAGTACCCTCTGCAGAGATGTGCTTCGTTTGTTCATTTATTAATCGGTTTATTCAATTATCATTCAGTCAGTCTTTCAATAACGACTTATTGAATACAGTATTAGGACTCTTCCAGGTGCCAATAACTTGAATTAGTTTACTAAAACGTGTTAGTGGGGAAGGCAATGAGTTAAGAGGGCATTAAATATGGTAGAAGTAGGCTCATGAATGCCTTTGGGACTCCTCTTTTCTCCCTTCTCTCCTCCTCTCTTTGCACTTTTCCTCTACTTTTCATCATCCTTTTCCTAGAATGGGCTTTTTCGAAAGGTGCAAAACCTAGAAGTTCCAGCTCACACTCTACCAACTTCACAGCTGCACAATTATTTTTTCAGCAAATACATATTGAGAACTCACTAAATGTTTATCCTTTTGTGTCTTAGTTCATTTTATACTGCTATAATCACACGGGATGCCACAGACTGGGTAATTTATAATGTACATACATTTATTCAGCTTATGGTTCTAGAGGCTGAGAAGTCCAAGAACATAGCATCAGCATCTTGCAAGGGCCTTCATAGTGTGTCATCCTATGGCAGAGGTGGAAGAGCATGAGAGTGCAAGAGAGAAAGAAAGCCAGATTCATCCTTTTACCAGAAACCCATTCCCTCAAGAGCTAACCCACTCCCCTGATCATGGCATTGATCTGCTCATAAGAGTAGAGCCTTCATGACCCATTCATGCTTAAAAGTCCTCACTTCTCAACATTGTTGCATTAGGGGTTAAGTTTCCAACACATGAACTTTGAGGAACACATTCAAACCATTGCACTATGTAGTTGTTGGGTATAGAATGAGAGAAATGTGAAAAGAAAGGGCTCTCTTTCTGTAAACACAGTTAATAAAGAACAAGTGAGTAACCAGGAAGAACCTCAGTTTTTACAGCTTGGGCCATGGGCTTTTTCTTTGACCATGCATTGTGGCCAAGGAATAGGTTATTATGATTGCCCCAGTAGAGGCCAAATGTCTAATCACTTGGACCTTTCAGTTAGAGGAGAGGGTAGGTAGCAGAGGCCAAGGTAAGAGAATTACATGACATGACTATCAGGGGAATTTCTGGGAAACAGAAGGCTGCTATATTTGTGTCCACTACAACTAGCTGCTAGGTACTAGGCACTACGCTAAGTGCTGAGGATACTGTAGTGGGTAAGACAATGTCCCTGGGTAAGCTTTTCTGTGAAACCTGATCCACCAGAGCTGACCACTCCCTCTTCTGGGGTACCAGTAGTTTGTGTTTGTTACTAACAATATTATTTCTTCTAATCAAACGTCCTCAGAAGACTGTGAAATTGAAGCCTCTGACATCTCGCTCCAGCATTCCACCTGGCATGTAGATGTGATCCCATGAATGTGCATTGGCTAAATGTTGGAAGAATGAAAGAACAAATGATGGCTTGATTAAGCAAATAAAAGGATGTCTCGCTTTCATACTGAGAGGATGGTAGATGAGGGCTTAGCTTTCTCCTTTCCTGAAGCAAGTCTATTGGAGAAGCGAGTCTGGCTCATGCAAAGGGTGATGGAGGGGCACCTGATCTGCTCTGACATGTTTCAGTTTAAGCTTATCTTTCCCTCACTCCTTTCCTGTAAGTCTATCTTCTTGGCTATGGGATTTTTTATTGAATTTCTGATATGTGAATGAATCACCATAAAAATGTAAGCTCTCTGTTGAATAAAATTACACACACAAAATACTCCTGGGAAAATGAGGCAAATAAGTCTCTTCAGTGGTGGCTATTTATAAGAACCTCCTCCACCTTTAAAATACACGTATTTCAATAGTCTTAAGTGTTTTTGGTTGAAATTTGAGCGAGAAAGACATATTATCTGTGAGAAGTGGCACTTAATCCTGGTTAACTATAAAAGCATTAAAAAACTTATAATGACTAAAAGTGTTTTAAGTGATCATATAAAATGTCTTCAGATTTCTTTTATCTTTTTATGGGAGGGGTAGTACAGAGGGGAGAGTGAGGTGAGTGCGACTATGATTAAAATCAATGAAGACCATTGCTGGTTTTAACACATGATGACAATATTGTACACCACAGTGGCACATAAAATGATATTACCCATAAATCCTTTGCCCTTTCTGATGCTTCTAAGAAAACACATGAAATCATTTTGACTGATTAACAAGGCTATGCTCTGCAGGCACTACTGACCCTGAAGTTACTGGTATTACCTAAAGTATCTGAGGTTATAAATCAGGAGCAGTTTGCATTATTAGAAGCAAGAAGATGTTTCTTAGGAAGGAAGAGAAAGCCAAGAATTATTTAGAGTGTTCCCACAGTATCATGCATAATATAAGAGGAACAATAAAAGAAACATAAGAAAATATAAGACTATAAGAAATGTAAGAAAATCTGTGATATTAATTCTTCGAAATGGGGTTACTGAAAATTAAACGATGTATTCCAGATTCAGAGGAAGGCAAACAATTCTCCATAGGTTAGGTTTTTCCTACTGGAAGATCTGTTGATAGTCACTTAGCTGGAACAGGGGGTTCAAATAGGGATATTAATTCTCTACACTTTCTGTTATCACTTACTAGTTGCCTAAATCACTCTCATCTTTGAGTTAAACTAGTTAACTCTGGATGGTGGATTGGTAGTTTTGGTGGAGTACTGATAGAGAACAGAGAAAAGATTAAATAACTTGTGAATTAAACGGAACAAGTAAAACAGTACATTTCTCAAAATAAGTGACTAAAAATCAGTAAGAATTATACACATTAGATTGTTGACTAAAGATCAGTAAGAACTCGACACATTAGATTGTGTCTATTGTTTGGATTCACATAACAACCAATATTTTGTGTTATATTAATTGGAAGGTAAGAAGGCCCATTCTTATCAGCAACCATATATGTACATCCCGTCACTCTCTCAAGAACCTCTACTGAATCAGAAGCAAACACTAGTTACAGAGAGACGTAAGGAGAAGCTTGGACTATTTGGTTCCAACATGACAATTTCTGAGATGTTTAGAATGACTAAATTATTATATGGGCATCATTTTGGATAACATCTGTAGTTAATAAACAAGTTCATAAATATCACATGGAAGTTCACTAAAAAAAATCCATTAGATCTATTTGATATAATTTACCTTATTTTATTATTAGAAATTCTTTTGCTTGCAAACAACAGAAATAGACTCAGATTAATTTAATTAAAATATTGAATTTTTGACTTTGTCTGAGTGGGTCTCCAAATTATATGTATTTTTTCTACCTTTTTATCTATATTCTTTACTTTCTATCAGCTTTCCAAGCCAGCTGGTTTGATTTGACAGAGCACCAAACTAGTTTTTTACTTTAGGTGTTAACAGTTTAAGCATGTGATCATTGTTATTTATGGTACATTTATTCATATGTATAACAAAAGTAATAATACTTGTGTCTCCTAGGGTTCCAGAAAGAATCAAATAGTGGTATGAAAGCACTTTGTTAAGACGTTGAATAAGTATAAGAGATCTATGCTTTCTTACTTTTGGTTTTATAGTTCTTAATATAACTATGTAATGGAAGTTCTTAATATAACCTTCATTTGTTTTTGGAACCTCCAAACAGGTACCAGATGAGTTCAGAGAATCAAAGGGAAAGAGGATAATCACACTTCAGAAAGAGTAGGAATTAAGGTGGCTATGGGGACCTAAACTGAAAGAGTTCTTAGAGTTTTAGAAGAACCAAGAAAAGAAGAACAAGAAGTTTACAGGAACTAAGCTTTGAAAAGTGTAGGGCACTGACTACCCTCTGTGGAATTTAAAACTTATATGTATAGTCTTACCATATATATCCCTATCAATAAAAGAATAAAATAAAGCTCAAAAAGTTCTCATTTTATTTTATTACCACCTTGGTTTATTTGTGGGGGGAAGAAGATAGAAATTAATATTTACTATTCTGACTGATTTTGATGTTCTATTATTACAAATATTGCCAATTTTCACTACCTCTGCTTTGTTGGTTCTCCAAGCAGATGCTTAGTCTGTCACTAGGCACTACTGTTAATATCATTCAATTCTAGTGACTCTGAGATTTTTATTTCTCTGTCTTCATGTTTCAGATATGCCACAGAGAGGATCCAGAGGGCCCATCTTCTGTCAGTTATCTACATTTGTATGTTAACTACAGCATCAAGACGCATAGGCATGGATACTAAGGATCCCCCTCTGTACACCAAGGCCAGTCCAAAGGACAGTGTGTCACTGTGAACTGTAAGTTCATCTCTCTTCTTCATATTTTTTTCTACCTACTTCGTGCTTTTTCTGTAAGTTGAGGCTGTTTATGGCCTCATCCTCAATTACCCTGTCCCTTATTATTCCCAGTTAATGGAGATTAAGCTTCATGACTTCCTAACTAAGACTGAAATCACAAGACATCACATAAATAAAGTGGCAAATGAATTAGACAAACGTTCAATATGCTATAAGGTGAATGTAAAAGTATATTGAAAAAAAATTCATACAAGGGAGAGGGAGAAGTTTTACTCTGGAGATAGAAGATACCAGAAGATTTCTTCATCTCTAAAATGGGTGTCACTTTCATTCCATTGTTAATTTAGGACAGCTTTTCTTGCAAAAGGAAATCTTGAGATGGTACTTCACATGTACTCAGAAGTGAGCCCTGTCAGCTTTTGTTTGGTGGCATCTATCATTTTCTCCTGTTTACCTTCTGGAACAGCTCTAGTGATGTCTGCTGTCAATGTATCTGATATGGTGTTAGTATGAGAATTAGTAACTTCGTCCTCCTTTTTTCTTCTACACATCAGCTTGATTTGCTATTAACCATCTCCTGCCTGTCCTTGACAACCCTCCTGTCACCCCTAGAAGCTGCTATTGATGATGTTTGCACTGTTGAAAGACCAAAGGTGGCAGAGACCTCTCTGGAGCCCTCAGTGCCCAAGTGGCTATTTTGTGCACAGGAAAACAAAACAAAACATTTATTTCTCCTTTTTTACACATTCTCATGTGAATATGAAAACAATGCTGCTTGTATCTCGTTAACTTCTTACCCATACTCTGCCACCTGCCCTTTCCATTTATCTTATACACAAACTGTGAAAAGCTAGATCAGGAGACCAAGAGTAATGTATACAAATAGCTCATCTTCCACTGTTTATTGTCACATATCCATGTGATGACAGGAACTCTGAGAACCATCCCACTTCCGTGAGAGAAGACAAGGCCATGTGTTGAGGATAGTAGATCAGAAAGATAGAAACAATCTGGGTTTTTGAAGACATTAATAATCTTTAGAATTCACCAAGGCTAGAAACTTTCTGCTTCTGGACTTCTTGGTTTCAGAGATAATACATATTTTTTGTTTCTTAAGATGTCACATTTTGCTATATAAAACTGAAAAGACATCTGGGCACAGTGGCTCATACCTGTAATCCAAGCACTTTGGGAGGCTGAGGCAAGTGGATTGCCTGAGGTCAGGAGTTCGAGACCAGCCTGGTCAAACAACATGGTGAAACCTCATCTTTACTAAAAATACAAAAATTAGCTGGGCATGGTGGCACGTGCCTGTAATCCCAGCTACTCAGGAGGCTGAGGTGGGAAAATGGCTTGAACCTGGAAGGCAGAGGTTGCAGTAAGCCTAGATCGCGGCCTGTACTCCAGCCTGGGCAACAGAGCAAGACTCCTAAAAAAAAAAAAAAAAAAAAAAAAGACAATAAATAATAATCCCATAACAAAAAAGCACAATCTATATGGAAATAAGAAAATTTTAATTATTAATTGTTGTTCTCTTCTAGGCTTTTATCTCAGGAGAATCAGCTTGTCATTGGATAATTTACCATCCTCTGTCTAATGATCTCTAGCTCTTTGATACAGTTTTAATTTTAGTTAAAGAGACATATATACACTTCAGTTATGGCAACACCACTTCTCCAACTAAGTGTTCCTTTAAAATTTTTATAAGTACATTTATGATTTTTTAAATGTCTAATGCATTAAAATGTTTAAGGAGAAATGGAAAGAGAAGGCAGCATTCAAGCACATTTCATTTTGTCTCCCAAAGCCATTAACAAGTGGATGGGATTATTTTCATATACTATAAATTCTTCTTCTTTGATTAGAATGGTTTCTGAGTTGCTTTTTCTCCATACTCTTAGGATAGTGACCATAGGCAAGATGTAACTATATCATTATAATAAAATTTCATTATTTAATAAAGAATGAATTTTTAAACAATTTAAAAATCTTTCCAGATATTAGAATGAGTATATGTTTTTCTTCATTCTCTCTATGGGCATAATTTCAAATAAAACAAAATAGATATATAAAGGCATAAGCCAAAAAACAAAGGAGGGAGTAGATGGGAAGAGAGTACATCAATCTATGGTTGCTCTTTGGAACTATTCCTTCTGGAAAAACAAACAAAAACTATATTGGGGATTGGGAGCCAATAAAGCAGAAATGAGAAGGATAAAGTCAAGGACACTTTTGAAAATTTTAGTCAAGGATGAAACAGATTTTTCACTGCAGAAGATCAGTAGGGCTTGGAAGCTGGAAATACTATGTCTATGAAGAGTAGGAAAGAGATATAACGGTCTGTAGAAGAATCAGTCGACCTCTTTCCCTCTTTCCTATGTCTGTGCACAGATTGCTTGGCATACAGGGATTTAGCCCACATGCAGAAAAGCAAAATGATGACAAATTTAAGCGAGGTTCTTCAATTAAACTGAACCGCCTCCTTGAGGGAGAAATAGGGTCACTAGTGTAGGAGATGGCACCCCAGCATTAAACAGTCTATCACTGAGGTGTCTGAAAATTTACTGCCAGCTCTCTGCTCACTTAAATTAAGCCAAGTCTGTCAGCCCTTAACTGTTTATGGTCAGATTTTGTGTAGTCTCTTAATTAAATGGACAACAAGAACCTCTAGACATTAGGGAAAATCCTCAGTGCAAAGTATAATCATCCAAATACTTACTTTAAAGAAAGAGACAAAAAGAAATCCTCCCCACAGGAAAAACAGATATTTTGGGAATAGAACAATATTTAGAAAACATCCTAATTAATGTGTCTAGAGAAATTTAGAAGAGAATGCTTTAATAAAGTGAGAGCAGGTTTACTTGAAAGGAGAAAAAATACCTAATACTAATAAGAAAGCACACTTGAATTTGAACATATAGATATTTACATAAATATCATATCTGTATATCTCTGTAAAATGATAAAGTGAAGAAAATCTCCTGGAAAATACATCAGAAATACTGAAAGGCAGACTAAATGAAATCTAAAGTAAAAGACATGGATAACCTTGTGAATCCAATGTCAGACAAACAGGTCTTCCAGAAGAGCACTGAAAATTCTAAAATCATGGCTGAACAACAAGACTAGAAAGCTAGCTGGAGTGAAACAATTGGGGAAAAATAATTGCGTACATCATTTAAAATAAGAGACCGATTGAAAATATAGTAAAAGGATTCTGTGAACTAAAAGCAAATTCCTTGAATGAAACTCTAGGATTATTCTCCTTGAGTGGAAAAGTGAATATATACTAAATCCTGAGAGGAGAACATATAATCCTAGCACATTACTTGTCTCTTTAGTAATAGTTATAAAATGGTCATAATACAAAAGCAGTGTATTTATTTATAATTTTAAGACGCCATCTATAGGCTAGGCACAGTGGCTTATGCCTGTAATCCCTGAACTTTAGGATGCCAAGGTGGGAGGATCAGTTGAGGTAAGGAGTTTGAGATCAGCCTAGACAAAACGGTGAAACTCCGTTTCTACTATAAATAAATAAATAAATAAATAAATAAATAAATAAATAAATAATAAATTAGCTGTGTATGGTGGCACGCACCTGTAGTTCCAGCTATTTGGGAGGCTAAGGCAGGAGAATTGCTTGAACCTGGGAGGTAGAGGTTACAGTGAGCCAAAATCGTGCCACTGCACTCCAGCAGGCTGGAAAGCAATAACAGCCTTCTGTAGTCTCACAGTTCTTAGATCTTGAAAGAGGGAAGAGATTGCAATGCATGCAGAATGGATCTTATCCTCGAAATATTTGAAACAGGAGGTAAGTTGAAACTAACTAAAGCTGCAACCAAGTCCCAACTGAGTTCAACTGTTTGGTCCTAAAGTGTTCATTTTTTTCATACCAGTTGCTGAGTTGCTTGGTTCTTATCTAGGGAGCAATATTTATTTACTTTACTTAATAAGGATATTTTAAATACTACATCTAGTTAAAAATAAATAATTAGATATTCAAAGATGCAAGACAAAGTAAATACTAATAACAGAAAAAACAGTCATAGAATTAGATTCAGATGTTGGAATTAATAGACAAACTATTGAAAGAGCTACCAAATATCTTAGAGGAATACATGAAAAATCGACAAAAAGATGAATTTTAAATTGAATTTTAAAAAGGGAACAAACTGGGCATTTTAGAACTAGAAAATATAAAACCTGAAATTACAAATTAATTGGATGGTTCAATTTCTGGGAAAATAGAGTAGATGTACTTTTCTACATTCTTCTCACTAAGTAAAACTAAAAACCCTGGACATTGTGTAAAAAGCAAACATAAGAAGACTTGAAAAGGTGGAGAAAAGAGGGCAGACTGGCTTAGAGACGTTGAGAATAACACAATGATGAGTTTCTTAGCTTTCTTCTTGCCTCCTATATTCTAAACTTGGAGCTGCAGAGCCAGTATCTCAGAAACACAATGGATACAGAGAAAAAAATAAAAGCCCTAGCTAACTGCGTTCCTTGTAGCCAAAGAACCAGGCAAAGGACAGCCTAGCAAGGCAACAATTACCCATTCCAGTCAAACACCACAGGAAAAAAACATGTACTCTGTGGCCAGCTGGGCCTTTCACCTCCACCCAGCCTAACAAAGAACCACACCCATCTCTGAAAATGTTCAATAGGAAGCCGATTGAACCTATTGAGCCTGCACTCTGAAGCCTGGATTCAGGTTCAATAGGAATCCTAGATTTCTAGGCCCATTGGGCAGGAATGAGATGGTGTTTCCTCCTGCCCCATACTGTTCCCGCAGGAGCACTGTCAGAGAATGTCATAAAAAATAAGACCTAGAATCTCATAACCTAATGTTATGACATCCCTGGAGTGTCGCTTCAACAGCCAAAAGCCTCTGTGGCCTGTGGTGCCATTACCCCAGTTTTGCTCAGGCTTGCTGGGCCCATTCGGCTTGGTAGGCTGCGACTGGCTTGCGCTACTGGCCCGGACGCCTGCCTGCCAAAGGCAACCAGAGTGGTGAGGAGTGTGTGAGCAAGTGAGCATGGGATCCAGCCACTGTGCACACCCAGGCACACTGGCTGCGGGAGGACAGGCAGCTCCAGGTGCCAGCATGGACACTAGCTCCCTGCAAGGTGGCAGCTGGACCAGGGGTACCATAAGCAGCTTCCATGGCTGGCACTGGGGAACACATGGTACATGGCAGGTTGGAGATACCAGGAACCACAGAGCCCCAAAGAGGGTGTCACAGCCCTGGCTTGGTGAGCTCCTAGGTCTGGGCTCCCCAGTGGGCCGCAGCTGTTCCCTCCCTCTCATTATTTGCAACGTAGCAAGCAAGGGGTGTGTTTCAGCCCTGTTTTTGTTACAGCTCTTTAGGCCCCACCAAGGTGTCTTGCGGAGTGTTCAGCTTTCAGCAGAGAGGAGACCCTGGAGTGGGTCTGCTCCGGCAGCTTGCCATGGCATCTCTCCTGTCTGGCTGTGTTCGGGGTTTTATGGCCTTCAAAGCGGAGGAAATGCTGCTGATTGGTTCATCAGTGGCTATGAGAAGCCCAGAAAAAAGACCATAAGTTCCCACTCCAGTCTGTGGGACTGGGAGCCCGACCCCCAGACTTCAGGCCTTCCCCAGCCTGAAGGTAGAGCTTCACCAGGGACCTGCCCCTTTCTGCCCAGGAGCCTGTCTGCCTCTTACAACTATTAGTTTGTGCTAAGGGACGCTTGAAGGCCAGCGGGAGCTGCCTTCAACGCCCCGGTTAGCTTCGCTCTCATGATCACTGGCGCCCGAAGTCTGGAGGGGGTTGAGGAGGCAGGGGGCTGGTGTGACCGTGCTGTACCCAGTTTGCTCACACCTGGCCACGTTGCAACAGCACACGGGCTCATCCTCAACTTTGCTCTGAGATCAAATGGGTGCAGGGAGCGGGGAGAGACCAGACAGTGGTAACAGGCATTTCTGAGCCTGCAGCGGTGGGAGGGGCGGGGGACCTTCCTGGGCTCTTGAGAGTGCAGAGAAGAGATGCCTGGGTCCACAGTCACAGCTGGGCGGGCGGCTGCAGCTGTCCCCGGTCGCGGGGAGAGGGGCTCCTTCCTTCCTGCTCCCAGTCCCTAAGAGCACTGGGATGGTCAGGTCTGCAGCTGCAGCTGGGCGCCCTCAACTGTGCTCAGGGAGCCCGAGGCTCCCACCCTGACAACTCAGAAGAAGGCAGGGCTTCCGACTGTTCCTGGCTCCCGCTAGTTCCATGGAGCATACAGCCCCAACCACGCCTCCTCCCCTGAAGGTGGTATCATGGCAGTGACCACTCTAGATGGGCGGCCGCTGCCATCACTAATACCAAAATATAAAGGTTTCAGTAAAAATCGCTCATCATACCAAAACCAAGCAGATCTCAAACTTAATGAAAAAACACACACCAGCTAACAGTGAAATAACAGAGACCTTAGAATCAAGAAAGATAATATAAAATCTCAGAGTCATAAAATCTTAGAATCTTAAAATCTTGGCAAAGATTTTAAAGTAGCCATGATTTTTTAAAAAAACTTCATGAGCAATTATGAACACCTTTGAAACAAGTGAAAAAATATCCAAAACCTCAGCAAAGGAAGTCCAGCAAAAAAATAAAAGATACAAAGAAAAACCAGATGAAAATTTTAGAAGTGAAAACAAAATAAAACGCCCAGTAGAGAGGCTCAACAGTAGAATACAGGGGATAGAAGAATGAATTAGCCACCTAACGATAGAATAATAGAAATTACCCAACTGAACAACATAGAGAAAACTGGAAAAAAAATGTCAGAGCTTCAAGGACTTAGGGGACTATAGCAAAATATTTTAATTTTGAAATATTGAAATGTTAGAAAGAGAGGAGAAACAGCAGGGCTGAAAAAATACTTGAAATAATGGCTGAATGCTTTGCACATTAAGTAAGAGACACTGACCTATAGGTGCAAGAAGCTGAATGAAGTTCAAAAAGAATGAACCAAAGACAGCCATGTCAAGACACATCATAAAGTCCCGATAATTAAAGACAAGGATAACATCTGGAAAGCAGCCAGAGAATAATGACACTTTATGTATTGGAGAAAAAAAATTAAAAAAAAAACAACGAATTCCTCTTAGCAACCATGGAAGTGAAAAGAAAGCGGCACCATACTTTTTCCAATGCTGAAAGAAAAGACTATCAACACAAATCTGTATGCTTATCAAATATGTTCTTTAGAAATTAAGGAAAAATCAAGATTTCTCAGATTAAGAAAAACTAATCTGGCAGATATGCCCTAAAAGAATAATTCATATAAGTTCTCTAAAGAGAAAGGAAACAATTTTTAAAAAAAGAATGTTGCAATTTTTGGAAGGAAGAAAGAACCTGTCAGCAAAAATATTGGTAAATACTTTAGGCTTTCTTTCTCTTCCTTAATTTTCTAAATTATGCTTTACAGCTAAAGTAAAAATTGTAACTCTGTGACTCTAACTGTATGTAGAGAAAATATTTCAGACAATTATATTATGAACAAAGGAATGTAAAGGGATGTAAAGAGAGGTAGGTCTTCTATACTTCACTCAAACTGGTGTAATAATGGCACCTGTGAATCATAGATATTATGTAGAACAACCTCTAAAAAAGCTATATAAGAGATACACTCCTAGAACACTATTAATAAAATAGAATCCTAAAAATAATGTAATCCTGTAACCCATCGGAAGATAAGAACTACAAACTAACATAGCTTCACTGGTGAATTCTACTATACATTTAAAAAAGAAACTCCCACACTTGGAACATTTTGTCTTACAATGGAGGCTAGCATAAACATGATGCCAAATCCCAACAAAGACATTGCAGAAGAAGAAAATTATAGAACAGTGTTCTTCATGATCATGGTCACAAAAACCTAACCATATTAGCCTATTTCAGTGTTGTATAAAATGGATAAATCAATATGAGCAAGTGGGATTTTCTATGAATGCAAATAAGCATGTAAAGAAATAAAAAGGATAGTTCGTTAAAAACAAAAGAAAAAAAGATGATTAGCTTAATTCATAGAGGAAAAAAGTAATATTTGCTACCTATTTAAATAAAGAAGAATTTATTCAATTTGAATTTTAAAATATCTACTAAAAATCCTGTAGCCAGCAGCATAGTCAGTGATAAAATATTGAGAGTTATCTCCTTAAAGGTCATAAACATGATAAATATTTCTGCCATCACTACTTATACTCACCATTGTACTGGAGGTCCTAGTCAGTATTTTAAGGCAAGAAGAAGAAATAAAAGACACAAATATTGAAAAGTAAGAAGACGATGTTTGTTTATTTGCAAACAATACTGTTGTGTATAACAAAAATTCCAAGAAATACACAAGCAGCTAGTTGCCTTGGAAGGTCATAGGTTCAAGACCAATATGCAAAAATCAATCTTATGTGTTTATGCTAGCAGCAAATAAATAGAAAATAAAATAAATAACTTCTGCAATAATACAAAAACTATCAAATTCTTAAGAATAAATTTATCAAAAGATATATGATATGTTTACCCTGAGTCCTACAAAACATTGGTGGGAAAAATTATCCATTAAGTCAAAACAACCCAGCACACGTTATCTGTAGAAATTGAAAGCTGCCTCTAAAATGTACATGGTAATGCAAAACAACAAGAAAGGCCAAAATAAAGAAACAAAAACCCAGAATGTTATTATTACTGATTGTTGACAACATAAAGGTAAGAATGCTATTGTCAGATATAATAAAAATGGAAGAGCATAAGAAAAGAAAGAAATGCTACTTTTTGAATTATATGAAATGTTATGTGAACGCTGAACAAGACTGAAGAAGAAATAAACTTATAATTATGTTGTTTGATGTTAAAGATATGCTCCATGGAGAAACCAATCATAGTTGTAAAATTATACCGACAGGTGGTAAATTACGGAAGTAGGGGATAGTATATATGAATTAATCTCACATCTATCACGAGAGTAAACCAATAGATATGTCTAAAGCTGGGGGAAAAAGGCAGTGTCAACATGAAAGAAAATCTCAAATGATGAAGATTAAGGGGAATTGCTCTGGGTACCAGGACTGGAAGCAGGGAAAGATGAGCTCAGAGATGGTTGCTTTTTATTACATTAATTCTTTATACGTCTTACTATGATAAGACTTCATAACATGTATTAATTGGTAAGTTAAAAAGCAAAGTACTTAAATTCAAAATATGATATCCAAGAGAAGAATGTACATTAAAATAAGTGACATCATAAAGTTAAAAAGGCAATGACCAATTAAGTCACCTTGGGATATAGGGGGAAGAAACTTTGATATTCAGCTATTGAATCCATCTTTATTTTTATTTTGCATTTTCTTATTTTTTTCAGGGGAATGACTATATTGTTTTAATAAAAAGATACATATTTATTATTAAAAATTTAATAGGAAGTTGCAGACAAAATGTAAAATATTTCTTCTAATTCCATCTTTATTCATCACCAGCATTATTCTTAGCCAACTGTTCTATGAGCTGTTAAGTTTGGAGGGATGAGTGGTAGAGCAATAAAGAAAAAAAAAGGATAACATGGCATCAAAGTGTAATACTATTTTAACATAAGAATTGATCTTTATTTAAATTTTACAGAGAAAAATCTCATAAGAAATAAGGGAAAGGACTGCTTAACTTCAAAAACTATTTCATCATCTCAAAATATACTATTTCATAGTAGATCCCTCTAATCCTTAGAAACTGAAAAACATTGCTCTTGAGTTGCCATTTTTAGCTGCATGTTTTAACCTTAGACAATATCAGTTGACCTCTGCTATGAGAGACAAAAGTATTAACTCTTTACACTTGCTCCCAGCTTCCATCTCCACCTCTCAAATTTTTATTAGTTATGTGTCATACTATTTAATACATATTACATTTATGTGTCATAATTTTATTGTTAAGCTTACATTTACCTTTATTTGGTAACCACAATTATTATAGGAAATAATCTTGATTATCACTCCAGATGTTTTACAGTGGTTTCTCCGTTCTGAAGTGGTTATTTTCTTTTCTTTTTTTTTTTTTTTTTGAGACGGAGTCTCGGTCTGTCGCCCAGGCTGGAGTGCAGTGGCCGGATCTCAGCTCACTGCAAGCTCCGCCTCCCGGGTTCACGCCATTCTCCTGCCTCAGCCTCCCGAGTAGCTGGGACTACAGGCGCCCGCCACCTCGCCCGGCTAGTTTTTTGTATTTTTTAGTAGAGATGGGGATTCACTGGGTTAGCCAGGATGGTCTCGATCTCCTGACCTCGTGATCCGCCGGTCTCGGCCTCCCAAAGTGCTGGGATTACAGGCTTGAGCCACCGCGCCCGGCCAGAAGTGGTTATTTTCACTTTTGAGTTTTGAGTAGTTTTCATAAGAAGTGTTTATCACATTTGAATGGAGAATATGGGAGTTCTGATTTTGTTTTTCTCTTTTTGTAAGAAATACAGAAGCATGTTTCAGAAGAATTTTGGTTGTCATTTGATTTGTCTGATATCTTGCCTGAGTCTAATATTTTGAATCACACATTCTCTCAGAACCTTCTAGAAATTGCTCCATTGTCTTCTGACATTGAATATAACTTTCCAGAAGTCTAAAGCCAACCTAAACTTTCTTCTGTCTGGATTCAATATGCCATTTTATGCCAGAATAACTGAACACTGCTTCATTTTTGAATTTCAGTGACAATCAGAATTTGTCTTGGGGTGGGTGGTTTTGTTGTCAAGAATTTGTCTTTGCAAAGGAGATCAATTCTGCTGTATTTCTCTCAGTTTTGTCTCCACCTTCCATGCATCTTTTTACTTTTTTTTTTCTTGCATCAAAATTAGATCCTTCATATGTAGAAACTTTTTGGAATACCATTCTTTATAGCATTAATCACAAAAAATGAAGAGGGAGGGTACTGATCTTGCCTGTAGAAATAAATATTAGCAGATAATTGTGAAAATAGGATACAATAGACTACTTTACTCCTAGGGAATACCAGAGACTTATAAATAAACACATAAGTCAGTGGTTGCATTCATCTATTACAGCCTCTTAAAAGCACAACCTTTGTTGCATTGTATCCGGGATATGCAGGAGGCTTGTCTAATTTTAAGATATAATGTTGCCTCTGACCATCTAGTAGTCAAGAATATCTTAGTAACAAATTAAGGCTAATTGGTTCGGATTTCTGAAGGAGAAATAAATACAAGTCTCCCACAATAATCCGATAGTTTATTTAACCATTTATTTCAGCCAATGAAATTAATGGGGCTGGTCTTTTGTTTAAGAAAACGTCGTTAATGTTTATGATTTAACATCCTATCCTACATTGACCAGGCATTTGCTGACATAAATTTAGTGCAAAATTGCCGGTTATTTTAATTTATGAATTGTTAGTACTAGCAGAATGTGTAGCACAGCTGTTACTCAATATTAGAAGGACATTTTTAAACATAATTTTTCTACATGATTAAAGACTATTGTAGAAGCAGAAGCTTAAAAATCAGTTTCACAAACTATTTTGCATCCTCATTGTTACAATATGATATTTGAAAAAAAAAGGAATATGAAGCTGTAAAATATGTATCGTCATGAATTCCCGTTCTGAAAAGTAATATTGCATTCTAAGATGCTGGAAATGTTGTTTACCTTTTCCTTTTGGAAAGATTTGTTGTAGATACAATGCAACACCAAAAATACATTATACACACACTGTATCCTAAGAACTAGACTAGACATTGGTATCATAGAAAAATCTGTCATGTTGGAATTCATTTATTTGGAAGGGAAATTCAATTGATATTTAATTGAATTCATAAAATCACAGAAAATGTTTAGACATGAAAAGTGAATCTAGTACAATCTACTTATTTTACAAAATGGAATTTTTTTTTCCAAACTATGGAGAGTCTAATACAATTTTTTTTAAACAGGGTAAAAGCAATGACTTAGTGAGTCCTTTCAATAAGTACAAAACAGAAATTAACTTTGCTTACAACATGATGGTAATCTAGCTCCTTATCCCGATTTCTTTTCGCTTTACACTTAAGATTCTATATCTGTGGTTTAAAATTTTATCAGAAGTTTGATGCAACTGATGTTTTAGCAAGTAATCCCAACGTTGTTTCCTGTAGGACAGGCTGATAATAGCAACCACTGATTCTATGTAACATATTGTATCTGATAGACTGCCATCTTCTTTTACAGGTTCAGGAACAGGCCAGATGTGAGGTCTGCTTCTTCACTTATCAGGATTTTCTTAGGAAAGTCTGTTCCAGTGATGAGTCGAAGAAATGATTTCCTACTGCTCTGCTGTTTTATGTTCATTTTTGTTTTAAAGAGAAAGATAGGGTATACTTACCAGGATTCTGTAAGAACTCAAATGTGGTAGTTTTCTCTGGGGTCTCAACTCTGTTTATTGTAGTTTGAGTAAAAAGAAGGGTCCTGGTTCTACCACTGGGAAATATATATATTTTGTTTCTTCATGAAGCTTGCTTTTCAGCAGTTAAGCATAAGTAGACCAGTTCCATTTGAACTGAATTGCCAAGTTTGCAAGGACTGGGAAGAGAATCCCCACTTTGCAAGACAATACGGTGATGGCTGAAGATGGCAAGCATTTCGCAAAATACCATATTTGACAAGCTCTTGGATGTTTTCTATAAGCTCTTTCAGATATTTCAAGGATAAAGGAATTGTTCTTTTTTCAGATATATCATTGTTCATAAAGTCGTTTGACCTTGTTTCTTGGCTAATGCAAAGTCTTCTAAGTTTTTCTTTGAAAGGAGTTAAGAGCTACCATTTTTACTAAAAATTTTTGTGTAACATATTTTTGTTGTTCCCCCTGCCTTTCAGTGTTGCACTTTCAATATGCTATTTGCAACAAAAATTTTAACTTGGGGGATAGAGAAAGAGGTAGTAATGCACATTCACCCATTAATTCTTTGCTCCTTCAACAAATAGTTATTGGATGCCTCCTATCACCAGTCACATTCAATACAAATGGATTAAGGTATTTTCCCTGTACTCATGTGGCTCACAGCCCAGTCTCTACCAGGGTACATGGAATTAACTAAGAAATCGGCACTAGGAGAATGCGTCTTAGTGTAGTCTTTACCTTGACTCTATGATTCTTACAGTATAAAGGCCAGAAATAGTGACACCTTCCGAACTGAGAAGATAATATGAGAAGCTGTTCACCCTTTCAAGTCCTTTAACATACTGGACAGTTTAGAGTTTTGGTGTATTCTGAATGAGGATGTAGAGAAGTTAATTCAGCTTGCAATATTGTCTAACTGGTTCAAATAGATATAGGGCTTACATCCTGGAAAGGATTTATGAAATCGAAGTTCCCCACAAGTGACTCTATGCAAATCCTCAATTCCAAGTTTGTTTTAAAATCAAGAAAATAATTACCTTGGTCAGTGCCATCGGGTACATACTCCTTCACTGTGTTCTGGCAGAAACTCAGAAAACCAATTCAGCAACTTAATTAAGTCCTCACAGGCAAGCATGTCCCAACTAGGCCATTTCTGGACAATGAGATTTCCTTCCCTGTTGGGTTCTAACTTACATCAATGTCTTAGGCTACCTTCGCAGCAGAAAGACAAAAATTTGGTACTTTTGGCCTCCATTTAAGTGTTTTAGGCAGACAGCAAAGTGAGGTAGCTATTTTTAAAAAATCATTCCTGGAACACGCAGAAAAGAATCGTCACTTCTCAAAAGTCTGAAAGGAAGTCTGCTAACACCGAGTTTTTGAGAGAGAAAGAAACAAAATCAATGACGAGAAATAATTCTCAGATTTCTGGTGAATGAAATGTTCTGATTAACACTAAAAATGTAATTCACTATACAGTAACATTTTAGGCTGAAGAGTGATTTCACTAGAGAGGTTTCTAAAGCATGGAGTGAGGAAAGCAATCACTTAAAAAAAATTCTCTAAATATGAGAAGAAATTTTAATCTGGAAGTTTATTATATCTCTCTAGAATTTTACAACGCAACAGAAGCAGACTTGTGCCTCAGATTGCTGAGATGTAGTTACAACATCAGTGAACGCTCATCATCTTCCCAAACTGCACATGTGACCTCCAGCATCTTGAATTCAGACCAGCCCATGTTTGCATGCAGCTCCCTAACTTAGCAATTCCAGTGCTGGTCTTTGTTTTGTTTTGCTTCCAAGCCTTCTACTATGGTGTCTTCTTCACGGAAGTATTTCTACATTACATTGTCCGGGACAAAGCTATTTTGTATGCACAGAAACTCACTTCAGGACTTTAAACTATTTTCTATTCTATAGTGGTTAATTTTTCATTTATGTGGCATCTTACTGAAGAGTAGTCAGCGCAGTTAACAATACATTGTGAAACAATAAATATTTTACTGGATATATAATCTCCACAATTTAAAAGTTTTATTTTCTGTGTGGATCTGTATAAAGCTAGAAATGTTAACATTTTGTGGATGCACATTTTTAATAATACACTCTATAATCACTATCAAACAAATGACCTGCACTTTAATAGGCGCTCCAGACATTAGCTGCCATTTCTGCTAAACTCAGTAAACTCTAATAAAGGTGTTTTATGGGAAGAGGTTTTTTTTTTTTTTTAAGAAGATATATTACTTAGATTTCATCAGCACATAAAAATGTTATCTTGGGAACACTGGAAGATTCATATATTTCTAAATTACAACACATTCCTGTCACTTTCACATGAGATCATTCTAATTTTTTTTAAATCATAGTTTAGATTGGGTCATGTTTCACACTTTATTCCATTTGAATTAATGATGTTATTTACTTGGAACTTGATTGTATACTTGCCTCACATTCTATGAGGTAGTTCATAAGAGGCAGCAACATAATAAAGAAGGAAAATGTTATTTACTCTCTTTCCCAATTCTCAGGAGCTTGGTGTAAATCCTACCCAATAAAACGTGTTTGGTTTGTTTCTGTATTCCTTTAAGGCTCAATATACAGAAGCAGGCAGCAGGAGTGCTCAGAGTCACAGTCTTTGTAGGATTTTACTCCTGAGCACCCGCAGTGCTTGCCCTTGATCTGGGAAACAAACGTATTCTCAGCTCTGGAACTCCTTGATCCAAGAAACAAAACTGTCTCCTGCCATGGAACTTCAGCTTCAGGAGTTGTTTTCGCCTCGCCAGCCCCAGGAGAGGCCAATAATCTCAGATAGCAAGGACTCAAGTGAATTGTGCACAATAAATATTTTCTCAAAGCAGCTATATGCATTAAATGAGAAGTGTATACTAAACAAAATTCCTTGTATTTCTAGAAATGCTTAATTTGGCTCCTATCAACGAAATCCAAACCTAAACATGACTCTAGTTCAAGGCCAGAGGAATGACCACATAAGCCAAGGGGTCAGGAAGTAGAAGAACAATTGGCATCAGAGCAACAAGGAAATAGAGGAGAATAAACTTCTCTTGGTGTACATTTCAACCCCAAGAGCTTCTGTGCATAATTTTGTCATCACAGAAAACACTGTGGAGTTCAGTAACAAGGTTAGCATGCCAGGCACCCCAGACCTTGGTTATTTAAAATGCCAGTTACTTACAGATCTCTGAATGTTGTGGCTCATGGGTTGAGGACAAAAGCATTCTAGCACCCTCTGGCATTGTCACCATTCTAAAGCCCTAACAGCATTTTCAGGTAGCCCTTCAAATTTCTGTGAGCCATAGGCAGGTAGCCATACTTAAGAGGCTGCAACTGACCAATGTGAAGTTAGAAATTAGTTTCTTATCATGGGGAGAAAACCACAAGAATCAGTGAAGCTGAATGGTGCCGGCAACCCTAGGTAAGCCACTTGAATAATTTGGATCTTATATTCCCCATTTTATAGAATCCAGACACAAATGGGAGACTGCTGACATTTAGGTTTCAAATGAAATATGGTCATAGGACTCTAGGCTTACATTTCTATCATTCTTTCTTGAGATGTTGAGGAGGATAGCTTACATTGTTCTTCAAATTGGGCTCAACCAAATTTGTGTAGGTCTGAAATTATCCACCACTAATCTCAGCTGTCACTCAGAACAAACTATGGAGTTTAGCCCCTTTATCTTTTTATCCATAAAGTAACCACACTTAGAATCCAACAGTGACAACAAAATAAAGATAACTGAACAAATACCACCTCCCCAAAGACCCTCCAAACAAGAAATAAGTGCAAACAAAAACTGACCACTCTAAGACCATTTTGCCTTGAGAAGAATACACCAATATGTGAGGAGATAGAGAGGGCTTAGATTTCATCAACACAAAACCCTTAAGATTGATTGTGGGACCTCCCTGTTCTTCAGAAACCGTGAGCATTCATTTGTGCCAATCTGAGTTCTAGCTCTCAGCAATTGCTCTCCCTTCTTAAAATCCACCTTGAAACCTGCACATTCTGCACATGTATCCCAGAATTTAAAGTAAAAATTTTAAAAATGGAGCAAAAAAAAAAAAAAATCCACTTGTCCCTGCCCAGAACTATAAAAGATTTTCAAAAAGTTCGTGGAAAATACATGTTATGCAAAAATTATGCATGGATTTCAAGAAATTTTGCACCAAAATAAACTCATATTAACTTTTCATAATATGTGTGAACAGGATCTCGCTTGAAGTCCTAAAAAGGATGAGATATCAGTTTGAAAAGAACTCTATTGGAGCAACATTGAATTCTGCTAAAATTGAAGCAAGAATAAACATTAAATTTATGGTAAAGCTTGGGTGGAAGAACAGTGAAATCATTAATGCTTTATGAAAAGTTTATGGGGACAGTGCTTCAAAGATATCAGCAGTTTAAAAATGGATAACTTATTTTAAAAAGGGACAAGACCATGTTGAAGATGAAGCCTGTGGTAGCAAACCTTTCACCTTAATTTGTGAGGGAAAAAATGAACCTTGTTTGTACCCTGATTGAAGAGGACTGATGCTTAACAGCAGAAACAATAGCCAGCAACATACACGTCTCAATTGATTCAGCTTACATAATTACGACTGAAAAATTAAAATTAAGCAAACTTTCCACTGGATGGGCAGAAAAACTATTGTACTCAGATCAGCTGCAGACAAGAGCAGAACTTTCAATGGGAACTTTAAACAAATGGAATCAAGATTTTGAAGCATTTCTTTGAAGAACTGTAATGGGGGATAAAACATGCCTTCATCAGTGTGATCCTGAAGACAAAGCATAATCAAAACAGTGGCTACCAACAGGTGGAGGCGGTCCAGTCAAAGCAAAAGAAGGCCTGTCCAGAGCAAAGGTCATTGCAACAGTTTTGTGAGGTGCTCAAGGGATTTTGTTTCTTGACTTTCTGGATGTCCAAAGAACAATAGCATTTGTGTATTATGAGAGTGTTTTCAGAAAGTTAGCCAAAACTTTAGCAGAAAAACTCCAGGAAAGCTTCATCAGAGAGTTTTTCTCTACCAAGACAATCCTCCTGTTCATTCCTCTAATCAAACAAGGGCAATTTTGTGAGAGTTTCAATAGGAAATTATTAGGCATCCATTTTACAGTCCTGATTTGGCTCCTTCTGACTTATATTTGTTTCCTAATCTTAAAAAATCCAGAAAGGCCACCCATTCTTTTTCAGGTAAAAAGACTTAATTTACTTAAATTACCTTCTTAATAAGGTAAAAAGACTTAATTTACATGGTTAAATTCCTAGGACCCATAGTTCTTTAGGAATAGACTAAATGACTGCTATTGTTGCTTACAAAAGTTTCTTGAACCTGATAGAGGTAGTGTTCAGAAACAAAGTTTATATTTTTTATTTGTTTCCTTGAATTCCATTTTTCATGAATTTTTAAAGTCTCCTCATGTATATGTATAAACATATAGAGTTATATATAAATAAATAACTGTATACATATGTAAATATATACAAATGTTATATGTTTTCATGCAGATTTACACATAAACCTAAGCTCAGCCTTCTGTGAGTTATCAAAAATCTTTACAATATTTTATTCCTAACAATGATCTATATGTTCTAGGTTTCACTATTTCTTCCTCCCTAACTGCGATGAAAGAGGTATATTTATCTGTTTCTACAAAACTTTGGTTTTCAATGCTCTTTTCATCCTCCTTCCCTTTTACATGTAATATGAGGTATCCAAACTGAATTGTTCTTTTAAGTTTCCTACTGTCTCTAGAAATCTATGAAATAACTTCATGTTTTATGGATTTGAAATACTTGAGAATTGGCAAAATCTTTATGCTTATGAAGATACATTGATGGCTCCAAGGCTCAGAGAAGAATGGCTGGAGGAAGGTGAAGGCTTGCATATGAAAACATTGTGCTTAGAGAGAGGTTCAAGAGGCCCTTTGTGTGTTGGGCTGGTACGTAAGGTTTAGAAATAAAGTAAACGGTTGGTTATGGGACTGATGCTGTGTATTTCTCCATTGATCAGTGAAAGATATTTTCCCTCAGTTGTGAACATCAAAGGTGGTATAACAACATAAAAGGAGTTACCACTGGGTGACAACCCAAGAGACACTTCATGCTGTCATGATTTTGCTGCATCTGCAGTGATTAAGTATATGATACTTAATTTTATAGATCTGGAGCTAGAAATGCTCAGGATAGAATAAGCTGACTCACAGGAATCTGAAGTATAACACCAAGTGTCAATTAATGAATTTACTAGGGAAATCCTCCTGTGTCTTTAGATGCCACGTGGGTCTTTGCTCTAAGCTATCATTACCATGTGTTGGCTTTAATGTTTGTTCTCAGAGGCAACGTTATTTTTCTCATTTGCAATTGCTTTGGGGTCACCTCAAGGTAGCCACCAACTTATTTTTTAGAAGTTTGATGGCCAGAGACATGTAATGGAGTCAGAATTGAATTAGATGGGTTGACTGCAAATTTAACTGCCTTTTCGTTATGCCAAACTGCATTGAATACAGCAAATAAAGGTAAAACAAATTATACTGTTTAATAATAGGATATGTTAATATTATTTTGTTCCCCCGTTGTAAAATGGAGACTAAATGCCTAAAAACAGTTTTAAACATAATAAAATTTAAACACTATTCTTTTATGCTTTTTTATTTAGCATATACATTTAAAAGCAATTAACTTTGAAATTTTAATGATTGCACTTGGAAATTATGGTAGCATTTGGTTGCATAAAATATTTATT
The DNA here is from genome assembly GCF_043159975.1 of Macaca nemestrina. Lineage (NCBI taxonomy): Eukaryota > Metazoa > Chordata > Mammalia > Primates > Cercopithecidae > Macaca > Macaca nemestrina. The sequence continues at coordinate 137,220,677 of NC_092125.1, read as the reverse complement.
CAGTTCAACATCAATGAAACCATTGAAGCTGAGTGTTGTAAATAAGAATGATAGTTTAAGGTAATCTGATGTATGAGGTCATTTCTTAATATGTATAATTTCAAAAATTTAGGATTTAACCATTCAAATCACTAAATATGATCATTAAGGACAATAAAGATTTTAAGTCATCTAGTCTACCTTCTCGATTTTGCCTAATTGTTTCTTATAGTAAACTGCCACGTTTACTTTCTCCCTTGTTTTAAATATCTTAAGGGATAGCCTTTCTCTAATATTGTCATAAAAGACACTTTTCAGAGGTTAATAGATTTCACAGCCAGGACATTTTTTCAGGAAATTTAGCCTGAATTTTTTTTTTCTTTTTTAAAAATATTTACTCAGCTGAGCACAGTGGCTCATGCCTGTAATCCCAGCACTTTGGGAGGCTGAGGCAGGCGGATCACTTGAGGTCAGGAGTTTGAGACCAGCCTGGTCAACATGGTGAAACTCCTTCTCTACTAAAAATACAAATATTAGCCGAGTGTGGTGGCAAGCATCTGTAATCCCAGCTACTCGGGAGGCTGAGGCAGGAAAATTGCTTGAACCTGGGAATTGGAGGTTGCAGTGAGCCGAGATCACTCAAGTGATCTGTCCAACTCAGCCTCCCAAAGTGCTAAGATTATAGGCGTGAGCCGCCAAGCCTGGCAGATATACCTTCACTTCATGTAAGTAAATGAGTTCCTGGCAAACTGTGTACAAATCCAGTGATGCACACTAAATGGTATCTTAAATGTACCTGTTCCAAATAGGTTTTTTTTACAAAAGTTCTTACAAAAGGTAAAAAATCAAAATTTCCTTTTTCTCTGTGTATGTATAGGAAAGAGGATTGGAAATCCTCTTTATTTGAGTGTTTTGGAAACCAGGTATGGACAAGATCCATGATCCATTACAAGATCCAACATGTATAGAGTTTTCAAAGTATTTTTACATATTTTATCTCATTTTTCCTTCTCAACCCTATATAAGACACGTAATGCTACTTCCATTTTATGAACAAGGAAACCAAATCTCAGAGAGTTTCACGGACTTGCTCCGGATAATAAAGTGGAAAATGGAAGAAACACATCTTACCAAGGTCTGTTGCTTCCAAATTTAGCAATTTTAAAAATAAGGAGCCTGGTAACTGAGGACAGAATTTGAGATCATGCGTCGTGTTTGAAATCTTGGTTCTTCCATTGAATTTTGGCTACTATCAGCAAATTAGATAACCTTCATAAACCTGAGTTTTCTCATTTAAAAATGGAAAGAATATTCTATATTTCCAATGGATGATGTGAGGGGTTACATAAGGTAACCCATGAAATACTTAACTATGTGGAAGCGCACATCGCTGACCTTCCTCCTGTTTGCACTGGCCACTACAATGAAAGTATAAATTTAGATTTTCTAACACTCAATCATAGCTGTCTTCTAAAGTCTTGACATGGTCTAGTAGAGAAGTTTTCGTAAGATAATATGCATCTTCGAGGACCTATGAGTTGGTATTATGTGTTCCTTAAAAGAAAGAAATACAGAATAAACGTAATTATTATTGTCTATTGCAATACTTGACGCTTTTGAAATCTAAACAATAATAATGAAAATCTCTGCTAAATTTTCTCAGTGCAAAGCACTGGTAGTCTAAAACAGTATTTTTTACACCAAGACCATAGTTGTTATACAAAGACTTTCCCAGTGTAATCCAGGCATGAATACTTTAAATAGTTCTCCCACTTTACAGAAGAAAGTCAGAGCCTGTTTCCATTGCAGATTACACTGTGGCGCTTTGCCGTGGGATATGAAACCTCCAGAGCACCTAACAATATGGAAATACTGGTAAGAGCAGCCCCTTCAGTACAAACCGAGGGATCTTACACACATAGCACTTCCTGGCTTTTCTTCAGAGTACATTGGCCCATACTGAGACATTCTGAATTCAGAATACAGGAAACAGTGAAATGGTAGAGATTAGTGACACTTCGTCTTATCAACATAATAAGAATATTTTATAGAAAATGTTGAGCTTTGTCTGAGTTCTGTAATTCTGGAAAACATAATTAAAGAAATTTAAATTAAAGAAATTCCCTTCTTTTTTTTTTTTTTTTTTGTTCTGGGAGACTGCTTACTGTAAAGAACTACCCATTCTCATATAATTTAGATAAATTCTGTGGATAATCCTCTTGTTTATTTAGCACCAGGCCAGACTCAGGCTTTCCAAATTTCCACTCTTTGCTTCATAAGTGAGTAGCTGAACTATTTGTCCCCACTGACCAATCAGAACAAAGCACTCGTTGATCTGATTTGATCAATCTTTTGTTAAGCTTCTCTCCTTCCCACTGGACCTTCAACATTGACCCACGGTCAGCCTGAGCCTGCTGAATAGGAAACAGCCCCTCTTTAGTGACCTCTCCTCAACACTACTGGACCACAAAAAGCCATATTTCCTGATCAGCTGCTGAATTCGGGTTCTTTTTAGCCTTGTCTACTCCTCCCCATGAAAGAAAAGCCCTTTTCTGCCTGACCTTCAAGGCACTCACTGATCTTGCAGTCAGAATATTCTCCGTATTGCAATAATCTTTCTAATAGTCTTTCTTTATGTAAGTCTAGACTTGTCTTTATTTGACAACACATTAGATAAAACAGATAAAATATTATGAGACTTCTCCCAGATTTGGTGAAGTTTATGTAATGAGAGAGTTAACATATATTTTATCAAATTGCGTTAAGAAATACATATTCTAGCTGCAGTGAATTCTCACCAGTGTTGAGAAATAAACTTACTTAAAACTTACAGTAAAACATTTTAGATATCAGGTTAAAATATGAAAAAGGATACATAGTTTTGCAAAATTATTGTAGGAGATACTTGAGCAAAAGAATTTGAGGACCTTAGCTCTAACAAACAACACCTAGGGAAGCAAATCATTGAAAAGATATGGTTCTATTTCAGGTTTGCTCCTGGAGGTCCTGTGATTTAGGACTTCTCCCTCTGAGAAAGGAGAAAGACACTTGAATTCACATCTTTTGAAAACATGTCTTAAAATGGGTTATTTGACTTTATCTCCTGAGTGAGTGGGTAGCGTGTGTAGTGAGAAGTGTCATATGTGCTGCTGAAGCTGGAGTTCTGGGAAGGCTAGGCCTGGGTAGTGGGCAGGACAGTCCCTCAGAGTGTGAAAGAAAGTAGAAGTCAAAACACAGACCTGACCAGGTGCAGTGGCTCACCTCTGTAATCTCAGCACTTTGGGAGGCCAAGGTGGGCAGATCATGAGGTCAAGAGATTGAGACTATCCTGGCCAACATGGTGAAGCCCCGTCTTTACTAAAAATACAAAAATTAGTTGGGTGTGGCCGCGCGCCTGTAGTCCCAGCCACTTGGGAGGCTGAGGCAGGAGAATGGGTTGAACCAGCGAGGCAGAGGTTGCAGTGAGCTGAGATTGTGCCATTACACTCCAGCCTGGCGACAGAGTGAGACACTGTCTCAAAAACAAACAAACAAACAAACAAAAAACCACAGACTTGCACAAAGGTGGCCTGGGGGAGCCTTGAGGCAGCCTCGAAGGATCAGGATGTATAATTACATGGCCGAGATGGAAACCAGAGGCAGTGACAGAGATGGAATGAAATGTTCGGTCAATGGGAAGGGCCAGGTTTTAATGGGAACCTGGTGTCTTATCCAAGGGCACAGAGGAATTTATTAAGGGCCTTGAGCTGATTGGGATGCGTCTGAGACCAAAGGGTAGAGTAAAATGTTTAGAAATGGACTTCTCATATCAGTTCTTACATTTTAATGATTGTTTCTGGCTTATTCAACACTTGCAGCTTCACTTCACTAATGATATAAACACAAAATACATTGTGCTACTACTTTCTAGGGTTTTTGTTTCAGTTTCCCAATTTATCTCATCTAATAAATATTTTGCAGCGTATCAGCTTGAAATGCATTTAGTTAATGTTGATTACCTCCTTACCTCTCTTAGTTTGACTTTTGCTAAAATAATGGCATCCATAGGAGGTCTTTCTTGTATCACTCAGAGTTGGCAGATGTTGCTGAAAGACTACCCACAAAGGTGTGGGCAAGCCATGCTGAGGTGCCAAGAGACTTAGCAGCAACAGGAGGCTGTGAGTATTTCTAAGCAGGAGGAGCATGGGATGGGGAGAGCATGGCCAGTGTCCAGCGAGAACAAAGAATGCAGGAGGGTTCTGGGGCTGAACTTGGAGCTGTGCAGAGACGTGGGATCTACCAGAGATGCAGCCACCAAGCACATGGGGTAGTGAGGAAACCATCTGGTCTCTCTCCTCCCATTCCTTTACTCTCTTCTTGTGCCTCTCACTGGCCTAACAAACTGAAAGCCAACAGGCAAGGGAGCCCAGGGAAAGCCTCACAGGAGGCTGACCTCCCAGGCCTTACAACAAAGCAGGTAAGACTGGAAAATATTCGGAGAGGTAAAATAAGGGGTTCTAATTCTCAAGGTTGGATGCCTTATATATTTTACTAACTTACTTTTTCTTCCCAAACCTCCTTCACTGAATGTGTTTGGAATATCCTCCTCATCTTGTTTCCTTTTTATTCGGCAAACTTTTGTATATATTGATTTTTGTTAATTTGGAGGAACATAATGCTGAATGTAAATAATAATTATGATAAAATAGTATAATTTTTATTAGAATCAAGATAGAAATTGATTTGGTAACCTACTTATCTACTAGTTTTTTAACTTTATTAAACAATCAAAAATTCTGGTATTGATTTGTTCTTTAAAAATCATATTTATTACTTCTAATTGAATTAACTTACTGGTTTTTCAATTTTTGAAAACATAATAAATTTCCAGAATTGTCTTTGTTTACTTCCATAAAATTAAGCACTGGTTTTTCCCACTATCTCCTTTTTTATATCTATATTTTGTATCTTTCAAAAAATGTTTCTTATTGTTAAAGATGATAACAGTCACCTTAAATTTCTATAGATATTTAAATTTGTAAATATGTCTTTGAATAATAGATATTTTAATAACATTTTTATATTCAATATATTTAAGTGGTAGTGGATGCACTAAAGATACACTTGAAACATGAATTAAACCTTACAATGTGTTTATTCAACAAACGTCTATCTATTGAGCACCCACAATGCACACGATGTTAATGGCTGGCATTTCCTGAGTGTTTAACATGTGCCAGACACTGTGCTAAATACCTTCAAGGGATTATTTCACACCCTCACGATAACATTGTGAAATAGGTTTTATTATTATTTTCACAGTTGTCTCTTGGAGAAACTGAAGCAGAGTGCAGTTAAATGCCTTGCTTAGGGTCCCAAAACCAGTGAATAATTGTTATGTTAACTGAAAGAGTCTGAGCCTTGAAACAATTTTTCAGTCTTTATGTACCTGATGTGGTTTACAAAGAATAATAAGGAATTGCTCTGTCTCAAATGAACTTATGTCCTCTCGGCATAGATCAAGGATGAACAATCTACAGCCCAAATCTGGTTTTATACTTGGTTTTATAAATAAAGTTTTATTGAAATGCAGTCCCACTCATTTGTTTATGTATTTTCTGTGATTGGTTTTGTTTTTGCTACAAGGGCAGAGTTGAATAATTATGACAAATACTGTATACTTGCAAGGACTAAAATACTTAGTGTATGACCCTTTACAGAAAAAGTTTGCCAGCCTCTGCCATAGATGTCTACAGAATTAATTACAAAATAAGGCAGTCTGTATTCAGCATTATTAAAGGAAAAAACGTGAACTGCAAAGAACAAATGATTAATTACAGTTTGAAAACAGGAGTGGGAAGTTTTTAGGAAGATGACTGTATTAATCAGTGTTCTTCAGAGAAACAGAACCAATACGACATATACAGACATAGAAGAGATTATTTATTATGGGAATTGGCTAAGAAATCTCAAGATATGCTGTCTGCAAGCTGAGTCTGAAGGCTTGAAAACAAGGAGGGCTGTTGGTGTTAAGTCCTGGAGTCTGAAGGGCCCAGAATCTGGAGTCCTAATGTCTGAAGGCAAGAGATGATGTCCTAGCTCGAAAAGGGAAAGTTAATTTATCCTTCCTCCACCTTTTTGTTCTATCCAGACCCTGAACAAATTGGATAATGCTGTTCACATTGGTTAGGGTGGATCTTCTTTATTCAGTCTCCTGACTCAAATGCTAATCTCTTCCAGAAACACCCTCTTAGATACATCCAGATATAATGTTTTGCCAGCTATTTGGGTATCCTTTTTTTTTTTTTTTTTTTTTTTTTTTTTTTTTTTTTTTTTTTTTTTTGAGACGGAGTCTCGCTCTGTCACCCAGGCTGGAGTGCAGTGGCCGGATCTCAGCTCACTGCAAGCTCCGCCTCCCGGGTTCACGCCATTCTCCTGCCTCAGCCTCCCGAGTAGCTGGGACTACAGGCGCCGCCACCTCGCCCGGCTAAGTTTTTGTATTTTTAGTAGAGACGGGGTTTCACTGTGTTAGCCAGGATGGTCTCGATCTCCTGACCTCGTGATCCGCCCGTCTCGGCCTCCCAAAGTGCTGGGATTACAGGCTTGAGCCACCGCGCCCGGCCTTGGGTATCCCTTAATCCAGTCAAGTTGACACATAAAATTAACCATCACAATAACATTATGACTTGAACCTTGAAAAGTGAGTGGAATTCCGGTGAAACCCCGTCTCTACTAAAAAATACAAAAAACTAGCCGGGCGAGGTGGCGGCGCCTGTAGTCCCAGCTACTCGGGAGGCTGAGGCAGGAGAATGGCGTGAACCCGGGAGGCGGAGCTTGCAGTGAGCTGAGATCCGACCACTGCACTCCAGCCTGGGTGACAGAGCGAGACTCCGTCTCAAAAAAAAAAAAAAAAAAAAAAGAAAAGTGAGTGGAATTCTCAAGCATTTACATTTACCATAAGGCAGTGCCCTGGAGTATAAACCAAGTACCATGACTCTCTTCTATTCTTCTATCTTAAAGATTATTAAGGCAACTCTTTTTTTTACCACCCCTGCCAGAACAACAATCCCAAAGTATTTCCAGTATTCTCTCTTAAAAGACCAAAGAATTCTACCAACAAGATGTCTCATTGTCCTCGCTGAAGTGTTTGAGAGATAGGCAAGAAAACAGGGCTCTTCTCCCTCAACTGCAGATTCTGATAATTTCAACAAGGAGGTGGAAAAACCCTGTTGTTCCCAAGCTTATGTTTTTGTCCAATTCTACATTGCTTGATATACTTCTAGGACATGCATATCTTCTGCTTCTGACTGTGATGCAGCCTGTTACCCTTCTGATGGCTGAACCTTAAAGTCATCTTCCCTTTTTTCTTAAGAATTCATGACAGTCCAATATTTTTGATTAACATAAAAGTCATTTTTGAACTTAGATTATTTTTTACAGAATACATCTCTTTGGAAAATTTACAAAGATTTATAAATACACAATGCAATGTATAAATACAGTGTACTCATACACATACAATGCATTGTGTGTTTAAAAATGTTCGCAAATTGCCACCTCTGCAAGGTGGCAGAGAGCATGCTCAGAAAAGTCATTACCAGAGCCATTTCTGTTGACTAATATATGACCTCCAAAGATTCAACTGTCAGAACAAGAGGAAACAAAGTGGGAAATCACAGAGACTAGGGAAAGTATGACCCTGGAACCCCATTACTTGTAGTGTCTACTTGGTCAGAGTGAATGCTTTACTTACTCAGCTTTGGCCTTGTCCATTTGTTTTACCTACTACATATTTCCAATTCACCAGCCATTGCTAAGTATGCAATACAGCCTTCATTTCCTAAGAGATATGAATTCCCCTTTAAAACAGAGTTATGTGAAACTCAAAAGGAAATAGTTTGTTGAGCAAGGATGTGAGTCAGCAAAAACTAGAAGGTGAAGGGAAAGGTTGAATTGTCAGTAGGAGGGGCACCTTGGTTCTAAGTCCAATCAAATTTTACTTCTTTGGAAACAATGAGGGTTTAACAGGAAGACCATTTCAATTTGGACCAAGATATAGAAAAGTATGGCATAAATGCAGATTACTGACATGACAAAAAAGATTTGGGGAATTAGAACACATTTTCTTGACTTATGCAGGCTGATTCCATTAATCAAGTAAACCTAAGTAAATGATTGGCACAATGGAGGTGTAAATATAATAATAATTCTCAAATTTACTACTTGTTAGTTCTTGATATTGGCCTAATTTTGATTCTTAGCCATTAATTATATACAAATCAATGAAGATGACTTTTACTGTAGGCATCAGAGTTTAAATTAAAAAACAGGAAAGGACAAAGGACCACATGCCTGGGAAGTTGGGCTGAGAATATGAGAATTAATTTTAGAACTACAGTTGAAGGACCCAGACTGTCTTCTTTGACTTCCAGCATAGCCTCTGATAAGGCAGTGGATAGTGAAATAGGTTGGCTTTTCCCAGTTGTCTTTCCTTCCCGTTGCTATTTCTACCACCTCCTAAGCAAAGTCTGAAAGAACTAGGAAAAGAGAGAAAGCAGAAGCCTTGATCATTCCAAAATGTAGGAGTACAAATTTGTATTTCCACTTGTAACTGCTGTGTTTTGTTGGAACTATTTATAAAGTTGTGGTTAAAGGTAAATGCTTCCTTATAACCTCATTTCTTATACCTGTGAATACTCATAGTTGTCTGTCAAATTTCATTATCTCCATCTTCTATGGCAGTAGAGTAATTGCCGTGTACTTGGCTGTCTAACAAGGCATTGAGTTTCCAGGCCCACCTTTCCTTCAGGGGCGGCCCTGGGACTAGGTTTCCACCAGTGGAATGTAAACCCAATTGATGTAAACATTTTTGCCTCCCCTCTCTCTTTGACCCTAAGCTTCAACTCCGCCCCTTCCAGCTAGCTTGGATGATAATGACTAGATCAAACGTGAAAGGCACACGTTGAAGGTGGGAAAGACAGCCTGAATTCATGAATGAGCACATCAAGCAAAGACATCCTCCAACATGGAGTATTCACCTCAGCCTGTCAAGGAAGAGAGAATAAGCAAATTTGCTCATAAGTCACCTTGTCCTTAAGTCTTCTGTGGCAGCAACTTAGCCTTTCACCCTAACTCATGCTATACTCGATCACATTTAAAAAAGACATGACAAAACTCTGTTTTACAATATATTTTAAAATCATTTTTTCTCTTAACTGAAACATGCAGTCAACTATTATTGAGTAAAGCAGAACTCTTCAGAACAGCAGAACATAAAGTATCTATTTCCTTTTTAAAATTTCATCTCTTAGCCTTTCCAAAATCTAAATCCTACACGTAGTCTTAATAATGATTTTTATTACTATGCAAATATCCCCTAAGTTTAATGTGGACTTAGAACTTGTATGGCCTCCCTGTTTAGATCTTCTGTGTGAGGGTACATATGAATAGCCATAGCTAACTGTGGCTTCAATTCCTACCTGACCCACTGGTAGTACCAGAAGTCCCCAAAAGTCTTCAATTATTATTTATGTTGTCTAAGTGAACTTTCTTTATTCCCTTTATTCTTCAGTTATTCTGAAGCAGTAGAAATAGCTCCCTTGTTTAGGAAACTTTTTTCAAAAGAAATTGTAAAATGTCAAAAGGGTTTGATTTGCATAGTTGAATTAAATTACAGAAATAACAAAGAATGCAACTTCTATCATGAGCATTTGTGTGTACTAAACCATCACAGAAAACCATTCCCTTACTTGTTAATCTTCCATGATAAAAATACCTGAAGTCAAGAAATAGGTCTGTCTTGTTTGCCATTTTTCTCCCAAGCACCTGGCACAGAGGTTGGCCAATGTAGACACTCATTAAATGTTTATTAAATTAATAAATAATGCTGATTTTTTTTCTCAGTAACAAGGTCAATAGCCATTTTTACTGATGCTGAGTCCTTGTGAAGGTGTCGAGTATATACATCTTGGTTCTAGCAACAGATAACAGGCATATGGCAATGGGTGTGATAGGAATATAGAGTGTGCTTTGGACTGCTCATGATTGATTACTGCTTCCAAAGGTAACTACTTGAGACAGTGAGAATCACAAGTGAGAATTCACTCAACACTTCCTGGATTTTTTTAGATCCTAGATGCTATTGACTGAATATTTGTCCCTTCAATTCTAAGTGCATATATTGCAATTCCAACACCAATGTGACAGTATTAAGAGGTGATGCTTCTGGAGTTGATGATGTCTTGAGGGCTCAGCCCTCATGAATGAGATTTGTGCTCTTATAATAGTGGCCCTATAGAGCTGCCTCAACCTTTCTACCGCATAAGGACACAGCAGGAAGGTGCCAACTATAAACCAGGAAACAGATTCTCATCAGACATCACATCTCCCCGGTGCCTAGAGCTTAGGCTTCCCAGCCTCCAGAATTGTTAGAAATAAATTCTGTTGTTTATAAGCCACTCAGTCTATTGTATTTTGTTATAGTAGCCCAAATGAAATAAGACGTTAGTTATGGTATTTATACTTCTTTAGGGTCTATTACCTGGCCTGATGCACTCAACTGTCTTCAGGCTTAGTACAGATGATTAGCATATCTAAAGATAGTTCATAGATAGGATCAGGTGTTTCTTCACAGTTATCAATTTACTTCTTTTCTCTTTCCAAACACTTTGGCAAAATGTGGACCAGTGATTTGACATGACTTTGTTTCCACAGGAAAATTGACTAGTGATAAAACTGGTTAGTAAACTCTACTCTAACTAGTATCAGAATTACAGTGGCTCCAATGAATTCAACTCCTTTTTAAAAATTATTGATGCCTAAACTGTTTTTGTCTAGTCATGATCTCTATTTTGCATTTCGCTTTCTCATTCTTCTTTTCTCTTGGCTCTCAGAAACAGACAGTGGAGCTAAAGGTCCAAAACATGAAAATAAAAATGTAAAGAGTCAAGATAAAGGATGCTCCAGGAATTAGTGATCATGCTAGGGCACTAAGTGGCAGACAGGATGCACTGCCAATGGCCAGTTGCTAATTTGGGTTGGTTTGGGTTGACTTGGGTTTCTGCACTCATTCCCTGCAGCAACACTGCTGCCCAACATCAAACAGATACAAAATTGTATTTGTAGTGTGTGATTCTGCTCCACTCACCACCACCTTGGATTTTTCTACTGCAACACCATGGCCAAGGCAAAGGACTATGAACTGAGAAAGTCCAGCCTCATAAAACCCCATTCGAATAAAAAACTAAAGGAGAGGCAAGCAGGACTAGCTGGAAATCGAAACATATGGATCCAGCAACCTCTGCTGAAACAGTCCTGTCAGAAAAGAGTAGGTATCGCGGTCTCCTCTAGCTCATTTCTGGAAGGCAAATAATCAGAGTGGTTCAGCACTCTTGTAGTTCAAAAACTCTTTACCCTTCCACTTTCCAAATTTATATTGCCATCAAATTTGACCTGAGCCTGGGGATATTGCTTCCTACCTAAATGGGATTACCCACAAAAGCCTTAATATAGTGCAGGTCACATAGCAAATTACCAACAAATGCTAGCTATTATCATCAGTACTGTTATTAATTTTAGCCAGGTGTTAGCCCTCAGGTACCGAGAGGAACCAATTTTGGGCTGAGATCCAAGTACCAACTGTTACTGTCATCAAACAAATATCTGTGATAGCCTATGTACAAGACAACATTTCAAAGGAGTTGAGTCTTATGGGATTTTTTTTTTTCATGTCTGTTGCCTTATTTCCAGTTGACAGTCCTTGTGGCCAAGATTGGAGAAAATTACCACTGGAAATATAAGAATTACAAATTTTCATTTAATAATAAAAGAAAATGCATGTTTCCCAAAAGCTTCATGGTACTCAGATATGCTAAGGGATTTTATTTATCTACTGTCTACATTTTCTTAGAATCTGTCTTCATAAAATCAGATCATTCAGAAATTGTATAGAGGGAAAAAAAAAAGGAAAGAAAAATAACTGCAAGTGTGTGTAAGTAGATACTCAACTCATTAGCAAGCAATATCCAGAAAAGACAGTTACCATATGGACTGCCATTACTGAAAAACTTCTTTCTCCTATCAAGGGGAGGGGCTGCTAAGAGGCTCTGGGATGGTTGTTAGAATGAAACATCATGCTTATTCCTACTCTCCGGAGTAAGTTCTCCACTCCCCCCACCCCCACTAACTCCCCCTCTTCCTTCCTTCCCTCCTCCCCCCCGCCCCGCCCCCCCCCGTCTGAGAGAGGCTGTTGCCTTTAAGGCTTCATTTTCTTTGTGAGCCTTTCTGAATGCTAATGTCTTTGCGACTCATTAACGGGGTTAGTTGTTTTGCACTCTGAGCACCAAGACATCTCATCAGGATGAACTGGGGCAAGGAAGCTTCCAGAAACACACCTGAGTCTCTGGGCAGTCATCTGCAGGCGATTGCCTCCAGGTGTTTGCCAGTGGGAACCCGTTGAAAGTCAATGCAATTTAGAGCAATTTCTCTGGCAGTGGAAATTAACCTGCAGGAATCTGCCGGCAACAGGTGTATTTCAGGGCAGACATACCAGCGTCCTGCACTGTGGAGACAGGACTTTGACTACCAGGTGTAGTGCAGAAGGCTGGATAATTGGAGGAGGCAGAAAATTAGTGCAGAGAAGATGGCCAAATTGCAGGTCAGCATGGGTTGGTGTAATTATTGGTTAACCCTCTCCTGCCTGTTAACCAAAAACTATTTGTGTGTTTGAGGAGCCAGGAAATCTGCTCTGAAGGGGCAAGAATTATCACTCCCTGCTCAAGCCAACTGAATTTTTTGATAGCTAAGATTTTCAGCAAGTTGTTTTTGGTTTAGTGTTTGATACTCAGACGATTGCCAGGAAAGCACAGGAAGAAGTGAATTTTAAGTACTTGAAAGCCTCCTGACTCAGAAACAAACATAATTTTACCTAGTGTGTTTGCCGCTTTTTACCTCTTTTGAAAAGACTTATAGGGAGGAATGTACATAATCAGGAAAGGCCATCTATGCTGTGTACCTCCAATTCTCCTTGATAGGTATTTCTACCTTTGTTCTTCTTCTCTATGGGCTCATAGTGTGACTCCTTGATATAATTATCTTTTCCTAAGTTTTTAATATCTATTATTCCTTCCACTTAACTTAGTTGGTTTAAATAGCTTTGCAATTAAACAAATTAAACAAAGTCCTGAACTGAAAAAATTTCTAACTACAACATAATTTTAAACCAAATCTTAGTATTGATTTAATATCCATGACATACAGTAATGGAAACTGTGTGATACAGGCTTTTGGCTCTCTGATCTAAAGTTTATAATATTCTTTGGAGATAAATAAAAATGTATATTTATTATTGTCAAATAAAGTGCTACCATAATTAATGATTATTATGAAAGCAGTTTTTTTTTCTATAAAACCAATTAGTTGACATTTTCAAGGAATTGAACAGGGAAATAGATTTATAGTTTTGAGGAATATTTATAAAGTGTTGGATAGATAACTTTAGAAGGGACATATCCTTTTTTCAATCAACACATACTTATAAAATTTAAATTATAGAAGGCAAAATAATTGATATTAAAATAAATTATGATTTTAGTCTTTGTTAAATTTTTTAATATAGTATTTATATCATTAGGTGAAATTGTATTTAAGTGTTTTATTCAGTATTTAACTAATTATATTTAAGCCAAGAGGCCTGCTAAGAAAAATTCGTATTTAGAATTTTTCATAAGTTTTGAGGATGAATTAAAAGCAGATGTCAACTTTGCTACCTCAAAATTTTCATGAGGAAAATTTCCCAAGTCGTTTATATTTGATCCAGAAATCATAATTAAAATGGAATAAAGGAAATTAAAAAATACTTCACATATTTTGTTCTCACTAGTCAAATTTCAAAGCAACAGACATTGCAAGACAACTTTAAGAAAACAATTATTAATACTTGTAATTTTGAGTCTACGGAGGTTAAACATGGTGTTTCAATTTTGTCAAGCTGAATATTTCTGTCGAGTAGTTCTCAAAATGTGGTCCCTGAACCTGCAGGCTAGTATCACGAGAGGTGAGGAAATAAACATAGTGGTTTTTGCTAGGAGTCCTCCAGTGATGCAGAGGGTGTGCCAAAGTATGAGAATCACTCCTTTAGACTGCTGACCATTTCCAGTAGTTCAATAGGAAGAATTTCAGAAAGATGCCCTAGCTATAAATCTGAAGCACAAAAGTTTCTCTAGAAAAGAAATAGGTGGCCCGGTGCAGTGGCTCACACTTGTAATCTCAACAATTTGGAAGGCCGAGGTTGGAGAATTGCTTGAATCCAAGGGTTCAAGCCTGGGCAATAGAGTGAGACCCCGTCTCTACAGAAAACAAAAAATTAGTTGGGCATGCATGACTGTCGGGAGGTGGAGACTGGAGGATCACTTAAGCCCAGAGGGTTGAGGCTGCAGTGATCATGCCACTGCACTCCAGCCTGCACGACAGAATGAGCAAAACCCTGTCTCACGAAACAACAACAACAACAAAAATTGCTGAAATATGTGTTTCTGAATTTCTTTCTCCTGGATGCAAAAAGGTAATTGGTATTAGCAAATGTGCCCATTGAAAGCAGGCATATTTTAGTATCACAAGTGTACACTGTAGTGATGGTGAGTACAAGCCAGCAGCTAACAGTCTTTAAAATAAGTGCTCTTGCACAATAATTTCACTTTTTAAATTTGACTATCAATGTTTTAATAATAGAATTGTAACTATAATTAAAATATGTGATAATTTCAAATTTATTCTTTTCTTCCACATGTTCTCTTCATGACGGTAATGTTCACTTTCAGTTGACTGTTGGTTTTAACAACAGGCTGTTCTCCACTGTACCAAAAGGTATATTTGGTGTAGATGTAAATTATAGTTTCCTTAACAAATCTGAGCCAGAAAGAAATCTCTTTGGTTTTTTCATACATGTATGTAGACCCCTTTATTATTCCCTATCTTGTGTCCTTACCTGTTTCTTTCTTAGCATGTTCTGTAATTTATAATTACTTTTTCATTTGCTTAGTGCATTGTTTGTCTCTCCTAAGTAGAGACAACCTCATAAGGCAGAGACATGCTTACTATTTTTTTCCTAATGTGTGGGACTGTGCTTAGTTCACAATCAGTACTCAATTGTTGAATTGTTGAATGAATGAATGCATACATTGATGCATTAATGTGTTCAATTAGGATAATTGAGTGCATGATATATAAATCAGATGCCAAAGTACATGCCAAACGCTTAATAAATGCTATGGTATAATAGTTGCCAGTTTCTCAATATGTAAAGTAAGTGGTTATACAGCTCTAACATTTACAAATTGAAGGGTTCCCACATGCAGTTCTTCAGATATGCATCCTTTGGTGGACTATGTAAACATTAGTAATGGTATTTTATATATAATTGCTGTAATTCTTTTATTTGTTTTTTTGTTTGTACATATTTATGGGGTTCATGTGTAATTTTGTTATATGCATGGATTGTGTAGTCTAATCAGAGAATTTTAGGGTATCCATCATCCAAATAACATACATTGTACCATTAATCAATTTCTCATTATCCTGATCTCCGTGCCCTATCTTTCTGTGTCCCTATTATCTATAATTCCACCTCTACCTTCACGTGAACACACTTTTTATCACCTATGTATAAGTGATATTTTGCTGTGTAGCAGCTTTTTTGTTTAAGTCCCATTTGTCTACTTCTTTTTTTGTTGCCTGTGCTTTTGAGGTCTTAATAATAAATTTTTTGCCTAGACCAATGTCCAGAAGAATTTTCACTACGTTTCCTTCTATTATTTTTATAGTTTGGGGTCTTGTGTTTAAGTCTTTAATCCATCTTGAGTTGGTCTCTGTATATGGTGAGAGAGTTCCAGTTTCATTTTTCTGCATATGACTATCCAATTTTCCCAGTACAATTTATTGAACAGAGTGTTCTTTTCCCGGTGTATGTTCTTGTTGGCTTTGTCAAAAATCAGTTAGCTGTAAATAAGTGGCTTTATTTCTGAGTTCTTTATTGTGTTCCATTAATCTATGTGTCTATTTTACACCAGTACCATGCTGTTTTGGTTACTATAGCCTTATAATATAAAATCAGATAATGTGATGCTTTTCACTTTTTTTTTCTTTTTGCTCAGGATTGCTATGGCTATATGAGCTCTTTCTTGGTTCCACATGAATTTTAGGTTTTGTCCTAATTCTGTGAAAAATGACATTGGCATTGTGTTAGGGATTGCACTGACTCTAGATTAGTTTGGTCAGTATGGTCATTTTAATGATATTTATTCTTTTGATCTATGAACATGAGATATTTTCCCATTCATTGGTGTCATTTTCAATTTTCTTCAGCAGTGTTTTGTAGTTTTCCTCATAGAGATATGTCACCCTCTGGTTAAATTTATTCCTAGATGTTTTATTTTCTTTGTTCCTCTTGTAAATGAGATTGCCTTCTTGATTTCTTTCTCAGCTAGATCATTATTGGTATATAGAAACATTACAGATTTTTTACATTGATTTTGTATCCTGCAACTTTACTGAATTCATTTATGAAAGCTAAGAGTTTTTTGGTGAAGTCTTTAGGTTTTTATAGCTATAAGATTATGTCATCAGTAAACAGAGATACTTTGGCTTCCTCTTTTCTAATTCAGATGCCTTTTATTTCTTTCTCTTGCCTGATTGCTCTAGCTAGGACCTCCAGTACTACGTTGACTAGGAGGAATAAAAGAGGGCATCTTTTTCTTGTTCCAATTCTTAAAGGAAATAAATACTTTCAATCTTCCCCATTCACTGTAATGTTGGTATAGGTTTGCCAAATATGGCCCTTATTGTTTTGAGGTTATGTTCCTTCTATGCCCAATTTGTTGAGGGTTTTTATCATGAAAGAATGTTAAATTTTATTAAAAGTTTTTCTGTATCTACTGAGATGATCATTTAGGTTTTTCCCTTTATTCTGTTTATGTGATATATTACAGTTAATGATTTGCATATTTGAACTATCTTTGCATCCCTGGTATAAAATCCACTTAATCACATCGTATTATCTATCCCATAAGCTGTTGGATTCAGTTTGCTATTATTTTGTTGAGGATTTTTGCATCAATGTTAATCAGTGATATTGGTCTGCGGTTTTCTTTTTTTGTTATGTCCTTGTCTGGTTTTGGTAATCAGGGTGACACTGGCCTCATAGAATGAGTTAGGGGAAACTCTTTCCTCCTTAAAGTTTTGGAGTAGTTTCAGGACGATAGATACAGTTTTTGTGTGTGTGTTTGGTAGAATTTGGCTGTGAATCTATCTAGTCCTGGGCTTTTCTTTGTTGGGAGATATTTTTATTACTAATTCTTGTTACTTGTTATTGGTCTGCTCATGTTTTCTATTTTTTTCCGTATTCAGTCTTGTTAGATTGTATATTTCCAGAAATTTACTTATTTCCTCTAGGTTTTCTATTTGTTCGTAATAGTCTCTGATGATTTTTTGTATTTCTGTGTTATGGGTATAATGTGTTCTTTTTCAATTCTGATTTTTGTTTATTTAGGTGTTCTCTATTTTCTTGGTTAGTCCAGTTAGCGGTTTATCAATTTTATTTGGCTTTTTGAAAAGCCACTTTTTGTTTTGTTGATCCCTGGCATTGTTTTCTTATTCTCTATTTCATTTAGTTCTGCACTGATCTTTGTTATTACTTTTCTTCTGCTAATTTGGGGTTTGGTTTGTTATTGCTTTTCTAGTTCCTTAAGGTATACCATTAGATTATTAATTTGTAATTGTTTTACTTTTTTAATCTAAGCATTTAATGTTACAAACTTTCCTCTTAGCACTGCTTTTGTTATATCTCACAGGTTTTAGTATATTGTGTTTTCATTTTAATTTGTTTCAAAAAATTTTTGATTTCCATATTAATTTCTTCATTGGCCCAATGGACATTCAGAAACATGTTTTATTTCTGTGTGTATTTATAGTTTCCCAAGTTCCTCCTGGTATTGATTTCTAGTTTTATTTCACTGTGGTTTAAGAAAATATTTGATATAATTTTGATTTTTAAAATTTGTTGAGCTTTGTTTTGTGGCCTAACACATGGCTTCTATTGGAGAATGTTTTATGTGCTGATGAAAAGAATATACATTCACCACTTATTGAGTAGAATGTTATGAAATGTCTATTAGGTCCATTTGGTCTAAAGTCCAGTTTAAGTCCAATGCTTCTGTGTTAATTTTCTGTCTAGATGATCAGTATAATGATGAAAGTGAGGTGTTAAAGTCACCCCCTATTATTGTATTGCATTCTGTCTCTCTATTTAGGTCTAGTAATATTTGTTTTATGGATCTTCGTGCTCCAGTATTAGGTGCATACATATTTAGAATTGTATATCCTCTTGCTGAATTGACTCATTTATCATCGTATAATGATCTTTGTCATTTTTTAAACTATTTTTGACTTAAAATCTGTTTTATATGATATTAGTATAGTTATTCTTGCTTGCTTTTGGTTTCTGTGTACATGGACTATCTTTTTCTGTCCCTTTCCTTTCAATGTTTATGTGTCATCAAAGATAAAATCAAAGATAAAATGAGTTTCTTGTGTGCAGCATATAGCTGAATCATGTTTTTTTATCTATTGAGTAGAATCTGTGTCTTTTTTTTTTATAAACTTAGGAGAAAATCTATGTCTTTTAATTGGAACTTTAATCCATGGGAATTCAACGTTATTATTGACATGTGAGATTTTGTTCCTGTCATATTGTTAATTGTTCCCTAGTTGTTTTATACATTCTTTGCTTCTTTTGTTTTTCTCTTAATGTTTGTCTTTGTGGTTTGGTGGGATTCTATAGTGGTGCCATTTGATTTCTTCTTTTTTCTCCTTGGTGTGATTGTTTTACCAGAAAGTTTTATAGTTTTGTGTGCTTTCATGATAGTAAATGTCATTCTTTTGCTTCCACATTTAGAATTTTCTTGACCATATCTTGTATGACTGGTATAGTGTTGAGGAATTCCTTCAACATTTGCTTGTCTGGGAAGGACTATTTCTCTTTTATTTATGAAAGTTAATCTTGCTAGACATGGTATTGGCTGGTAGCTTTTTTCTTTGAGCACTTTGAGTATATTATCCCATTCTCTTCTGCCTGTGAGGTTTCTGCTAAAAAGTTTGCTGTTAGTCTGATGGGATTTCCCTTATAGGTTACTAAAGATTTTTATGTGACTGTTTTATAATTTGACTTTTTGTTTTTACTTTGGACAATCTCATTGTAATGTGCCGTGACAGAGGACTTTTTGCATACTATTTGGGGATTGATAAGTCTCTTATATCTAGATGTCTAAAGTTTTTGCTAGACTAAGAAAATCTTCATCTATTATTTAATTAAATACATTTTCTAAACCTTTGGATTTATCATTGCTCTCAGGGATACTGATAATTTGAAACTATGGTCACCTTATATTGTCTCAAGTGTCTCTAAAGTTTTGCTTATTTTTGAAATTCTTTTTTTTCTTTATTCTTATCTGACTGGATTATTTCCAAAGGTCTGCTTTCAAGTTCTGAAATTATTCTTCTGTTTGGTCTAGTCTGTTTGAGCCTTTCCAATTTATTTTTTATTTCCTTCAATGAATCCTTCAATTCCAGATGGTGAGTGTCCCCCAATGGTGAGTGCATGTGCCAGCCATGACAGGTGGGAGTGGGATGATCCTCAGGCCCCTGGCACAGGGTTCAGGTGAGGGGTAGCACCTGCCATGCTAAAGTCCTGCCACAGGGAGGGTGGGGTTGACCTTAGAGACCACAGCATTGGCCACAGCATTTTCTACTACAGCGGGTAGGAAACATGCATCCCTCTCATGCCTTAGTCCAGTCAGGACTTGCTTCACAGGCCCAGCTATTACAGCAGAACTGGCTGACCAGTCAGATCCAGGGGATCTATGTAGTCTGCAACTCAACCCTGGTACACTGGAGTCACCGTCCAGGTTGGGACCAAGCCTCCATGGCAACTTTCACCCTGTTCAAGTCCCAGGGGTGGTGCCTGATTGCCAGCACTGGCATCTGCAGACCATGACATGCTTGCTTCTCAGTCTTAACTGTGGGCACCCTGCTGTTCATGTTCCACTTCCACAGGCAATAGCCTGAGTTTCTCTAACACCCAGTACCAGCACTGCAAAGTCCCAAAACAATGCACAATCTTTTAAAGGCTAACATCAAAAATGTCACCTTTTGGTAGTTGCTTAAGTCTCAGGAAAGGCATGGACCTAGAGCGAGCTGCCTCCTTAATGTAGTCCCTTTTCACACTCTCGTGGCGCCTTCCTAAGTTAGATTCAGAACTTGGGAGAGTCAAGGTGCTCTCCTGGCCTGTATTGTACAATTCCCCTGTGGGAAAGTGGACCACAGAGAAAATCTCCCACCCACCCTCTCCCCATATTGTGGAGTCTCTTCCACTTCCCAGACAGGCCAAATCAAGCAGCCTACCTCTTTTCCTTCTACTTCCTAGTTTCTGGTGTTTCCTGTAATTTTTCTGTTGACTTCCTCTGTTCTCTCTTGGATAATATCCTCAAAGGATAATTGTCTACACACTATTTTGGTTCTTCTAAGTAGATGAGGCAGCATGTAATGTTTCTAGTCAGCAACCTTGAAAAAGAAAACTGATTGCTCTAATTCCTATCCTAACTGCCATCTCTTTCATTTTCTTGAAGCTACACACACTCTGCTCCCCTCAAACATTTTTGATTATATCCTTTCGGAGGAAGTATGTAATACAGTCCTTTAATATTTCTTAGTATGTTGATCAACTGTCTTTTCTCCCATTAAATTATAAGTTTCCTGAGGGCGAAGAAAGTGTGGTCTTACTTATTTTTGCATCTTCTGCTAGCTAGTATATTGCCATGCTATCTACACAGAGAGAGTTAACGTTGGTAGCTTCAAGAATACATGCCAGCTTTATTTTCTCTTCTCCCTTTAACCCCATTGTTGTTGGCTGTGGTGAGCAGAATGAATCATACAGCAAAGACATAAGAGTCTGCAAGGAACTAGTATTCTGACATCTGGGAGAGACATGGAGAATCAGATTTCAGAATCCCCAGACATAAAAGTAATCAATGAATTCTGAGTGGGTGAACTAATAAGTAAGTCTCTGTGGGGATCAGTGTAAAGTCTGATTAAAGCTGCCAGCTCTGTCCTTCAAAAATATCTACAGCCAACTACAAGTGTAAAACAAAAAGTTTGCTAAGACTTAGGATAAAAAGAATGAATGATGTGCCATCTGAAGCTCTTTTTGGTATGTTCTCCGTAATTTGCTATGGGGTCATTAGGAGGCAAGGTTTCTAGTCTATTCTCTGACACCCATTCACTATGAGATTTAGACATAAAGATAAGTTCCTTAGATATCATATTCCCAATGTCCTCAGTTGACTTTTTAAGGGCCCAATTTTGTGAAGGGTTTACTGTGTTGACTTAAAAAGAAAAAAAAACCCATTCAACAAACTTCTTTGAATGCCTGTGAAAGATATCATAGTCTAATTCAGTGGTTAAAAATATGAGCTCTTGTATCAGATTGCATGGGTTCAAATCTCAACCCCACCTTTATTCATTATGTGAACTTGTGCAATTTACTTTCTATACTTCAGTGCTGACTTGCAAAGTGGGCTTAATAAAAGACCTGATGATTATCATGAGGATTAAAAGTTGTGTCATGAAAAGTAAATAGAATAGTGTTTGAGATATTATAAGAGATCAGTAAATGTCAGCTATTATTACATATCTGGGATGAACTCCCAGGGTATGTGGCCTATGGCTTATAATCAGGAGATAAACAGGACACAGCCTCTGTCCCAAAAGTGCAAGATCACAGATTAATGGCAGAGAGCTCAGAAAAGTAACAATTACACCGTAGGGTAATAGTACTACACACAAGGTCTCAAAAGAGCACCAATTAGGGGCACCAGATTCCACTTTATAAAGGTCAACAATTTTTTCTAAGAGGAACAGCCACTTGGTTCTTGACGGACACATTGGTATAGTCCTGGCATGAGGGAGGGAAGGTAATTATTGACAAGGGACTGGCTTCACTATAGAAGACTAGAGGTTTTACATGTTGCTCTGCTTTTAGGGAACTGCCCTAGGTGGTTTTAGTATGAATTTTTGTTCTATAATCCCCCACCTGTAAAAAGGAATTCATAATCCTTGACTAACAGCACTGAGATTGCTTAAATGTTAATGAGAAATGTATTTATAAACAATAATGGAGTAATGCGTCTTTTAGAACAAATAGGAATTTAGGAATTAAACAGACCTGAGTTCAAATTAAGGCTCATGTCTATGAATTTGAGCTAGTTGTCTAACCTCTTGAGGCCTCATTCTTCACTGACAAAAATCAGACATAATACCTATCACGTGAGCTATATGAAATCACTGGTGAGAACACTTAGCACATAGTAGTAGCTCTGTAATCATTAGTTTTGTTTTTTGCTATCGAAAGCCTTCAAAAGAAAGATTATTTCCCCTTGCAAATGAGTTCTAAAGATTGTTTATCAATGCAAGCATTTATCTCATCTTAGTATTAACTACTTAAAAATATGTTTCCCAGAGATCTTTTCTAGTATTTGAATCACAGAGCTTGGAATTTAATAGAGAGAATTTAAACGAGAAAATGAGAAGAGGAGGAGGAGGAAGTAAAAAAGAAGAGAAAAGGAGAGAAGGAAGAGGAAAAAAAAGACAAAGTATTTTACATCAACACATCTTGTTCAACTGTTGCTTAAGTGATCACTTTTCCTGACATTGTTATCACATGGTGGTAATATCAAATATTATTCAGTTTTTTTAGGCGCTTCCAACTTTGCATCGATTCCAGTCAAGATAGAGCCCTTCTCCATTCAGATCACCTACTCCTTGCAGTTAGAAAGTTTTGAAGCCAAGTGTCTGACAGCGCAAGCCCCAAACTCTGTCACAAATACACGTTTCCCATTAAGAGGAGAACATGACAGAAACCTAGAGAAGCTGCAAAACATATTACATTTAGTTTAGCTTCCCTGCCCTATTTTCTGGCACCCTAATACACAAAATCTCCTAGACCTGTCTATATTTTTTGGGACTTTGAAGCAGCGCACAACTCTCTGTGTCCCTTTAAATACAGTATTATTCCCATTGTAATGTAGTTAATTGCTAAAATAGAAGTGGTAGACAGCCCAGCTGTAATCTGCTATCTTACTAAAGGAAGCCAGTTTCAGGAATATCTCTCAATGACTTAAGCATTATATTTCATTTCTCTTCTTCTATCCAGTCCGTAGACAGTCGTTCTCCCAAGCCATGCCAGGAAACGTTGGTATCACAAGATTGCAGGCTCAGCTGCAGGAACTTGCTACAATACCTTCAATTTTATCATAGCAGTGATTTTACAGCCCTTCTTCTTTTCCTGGAAGTGTATGTACATTCACAGTGTGTGCTTAGTTAAAAATAATTGTGGAATGAGCTAAAGTAGAGAAAGTAGAAGGTGTGATTTGCATGCACAGAATTCTTCTAGGAAGCATCAAAACTGGTGGACTAAGAATGTGCTCCCTCTATCGAATGTTTCTCTTCATGTGAGTGCAATAAACTGGAAAATGCAATAATCTTACTTTTGAGAGTAATAATAATGATAACAAACATTACATATTTGTTTAAATGAAAAAGGCTATGGCTCAATCTTTTTCTTTGTAATTTTCCTTCTTTGGCTTCTAGTCAGTTTTCTGACTAGTCTCAGTGGCAGACAATTAACACAAAATACTTTCTATTCTGATGAGATATCACTGTAGTGAAAAATACAAGGAGAGGTGAAAAGTGTTAGACAGTGTTGGGCTAGTAGAGTGAATTGCTGCAGAGATAGCAGCTCAGGCAGCTCGTTATTATGAAATGTCCCTGGGTGTGATAGAATAGTCAAACAAAGGATATTCCTTTTCTTTCTTAATTAACAACTTGAAGATAAATAATTTTCCTCTTAAGCTCAAATCAGGATCAAGCAAAAACCCCTGTGTCCTTTGACTTCCCAAAGCTGCTGCATGAAGCATCACAGCCGTTTTTTTAAAACCTCCTTCTGATTTATTAACTTAAGATAAATGGCTTTGCTATCATAACCTGTCAGTGCCATGCAATGAAAAGGAAATCAGTGGTGGTAACTGTGTGCGAAGCTGCTCAGCGTAGCTAGCCTCAAACACTGGAGTCAAACCTTCAATAATTCTACCACCTTTCCCTGTAGAAAACGATCCACTGGCAAGTTTCTCTTTCATTAACTTTCTAAAGACGTCTGTCCTTGCAGAATCTCCAATTCAGCTGAACATGATGTATGAAATCCTGCCCACCTCATGCACAAAGAGCAGGAAGAAAATGTAGTGCTTATTGGAAACAGCAATATTGTATATGGAAGCTTCAGCAGACTCAACTGGAAAAGTTGCTCACTCGTGAAGATCCAAGGGCAAGGAGTTTCTCTCTCTCCATTTTTTAATTCTTCAAATTTGGCTCATTCTTCTTGGCTGTGAATTACCTTCTGAGGCAACCAATGAGGCAAAACTTGTAAGTAATTGCAATAATAAAAAATGAACAAATTTCCCAATATAACACATGCTTTATTTCTAAGATAACGGGCACTTTATGTCAAGCCTCCTCCTCTTTTTTCAATAAACTTGGAATACATTTATATACAGTGACTCATCAACACATATGCCAATCTTTTTTTGGTTCAGCAGAAAAAAAATCAAAAGCCAGAGGGCATGTAGGAAAAAATAGGTGATTTTGTTGGAATTCTCATTTATATATGTAGATGATCCTGTAAGCCCATGGATGTCATTTACAGCATTTATAAGGACATTGATAGTAACACAATCTCAATAGTGTGTATGTGAAGATTTTTTCACTTACTGGAAAACTTGATTCTTTTTCCTGTTTTGTTCATAACTGGATATCAGGATGTATTATCTATAAAAGTGGACTGCCAGACTGAACAAGACTTTATTTTTTTCCTTACCATCTGCAGTTTCTGAGGTCATCAGAGAAGATTTGCCAGATGCTTTTGCTTACCCAAGGGAAGTATGTTAAAGGGCCATGTGTTTTTCTGAAGCAAAGTATCGCTTTTACAGAGAAATGGCTGCCACCTAGAGCCAGTGCCTTCATAGTGAGTGCCCATGTGTTTCACAGTCCATGCTCACCTCTGGTAATTTCCAAAATCTGTCATCAAAATGACCCAGATCATGAACTCAGAGAGAAACAACCCATACTGCCTTGTCTGACCTCCCTGATAGTCTATCAACGAGATTGACTCTATCTCAGTCTTACGGATGCAATTCTTCATATACAAAAGATACTGCCATTTGTAGCACTTGTTCTAAGGCAGCAAAAGCCGCAGGAAGGACCAATTTTACCTATAGCACAGTATTCCAGAGAGCACAGGATTCCAGAGGTGTCTTAATTTTTGTTAATACTGGTTTCAATGGATGTTCCCCAGATTTGCAATGAGATTTTAATATTGAGAAAATCTCTGTCTTTGGCTCCTGGTGGAGTCAATAGCATGACTCAGCTTGCTTTTTTCATGAGTCTGTCCTTAGTAGCAGTGCAGTAAGTGACAAGTTACTTGACTCATCTAAGGTCCACATTCCTCTTCTGTTAAACATGGGAGGTGTTTGTGTGAACTGAATAAAGCAACGTGTGAAAAGGTATTTAGAAGGCTATGTCATGCTTTATAAATGGCAGGTATTGTATATATTTATTTGAAATAAATTCATTAATACATTCTTCATGATTAGGCTAGCCATAGTACTGATTAGCATGCTAGGAATCGTATAATGATTAGCTCAGGTTAAGGGTGCTCTCTGGAGTCAGACTGCCTGGATTCAAATCCTGGCTCCTCCACTTGAGCTGGGTGACCTTGAAAATTTTCTTAACCTCTGGGTCAGTCTTCTCAGCTGTGAAGTGGTGCTAATTAAAGTGCCTAGCTCAAAGGGCGGTTTAGAGGACTTAATAGTTGATATACCTAAAGTACTTAGAACATTTCCTGGCGTAGAGTAAGTGCTGATGAAATATTAGCTATTATCATCATGATTGTCATCATCTGAGGTGAAATTTGAACTATGAAGGTAAGTGATGAAGCTATTTGTAGGAGACAACTGCTTTTACCTTGGATTTTCTTATATACTTTTTAAAACCAAGTAATGACTTGTATTATTACATGACTACTACTTTTTTTGGGGACAGAGTCTCACTCTGTCACCCAGGCTGGAATGCGGTGGCATAATCTTGGCTCACTGCAACCTCCACCTCTGGAGTTCAAGTGATTCTCCTGCCTCAGCTTCCCAAGTAGCTGGGACTACAGGTGTGTGCCACCACACCTTGTACTTTTAGTAGAGATAGGGTTTTGCCATGTTGGCCAGGCTGGTCTCGAACTGCTGACCTCAGGTGATCTGCTCACCTCGGCCTCCCAAACTACTGGGATTACAGGCTGTGAGCCACCACACCTGGCCACATTACTACTACATTTATTTGAAAATTATTCAAGCATTATGCCCACATGAGATGCATGAGGCTTAAATGTGAATGTTGTCAATTGCAACAAAATTCCAGTATATTGTTTTCAAATAATAGAAATCTCTTTATTTTCAAAACTAACTAGCTCAAATAGAAGCCTCCTGTAAGCTCATGACCCCTAGTCAAATTCTTTAGTTCAGCAAGACTAATCTATGAAGAATTTAGGCATTTGGAACCTCCACCTCTGAACTTGTACTTTACGGTTAACACAATGTGACTTCCTTTGACATTTAAATCTTTATGATAATTTTCAGTAAATATTATCCCTGAATAATTATTATGTGGTTTTTTCCAACATCTATAATTACCCAATTTGGAAATAAGTTAGAGATTCTCCCTAAACCAAGTGGAACTTAAATTGACCAAATTTATGAATGTCATTTCTTCATATCACTATAATTCAACCAAGACCATTTGGAGAAGCAATCTGAAATATGTTTTCATTCCTCCTGGTAAATGAATAAAACAGAAAACTAACCTGACTTTTAAAATCACGTTTTAAAGACTACATAGAGCTCAAAGACATATCCATGGTGTGGCATTAAATGAAAAAAAAAAAAATCAAGTAAAATAATATTGTAATATTAAAAGCACTTTAATATAAAAAGTTCTTATGGTACATATGAAAATGATAGTAAAATGAGAGCAGGGATCAGTTCATTCTAAGGTATGGATTATTTTCATATTTTTCCTTACACAAAATGAAATATGTGACAATAATTTTAAATTTTCCTTTAAGCAATATAAATTATCATTATTATCTGGAATAGAAAACAGACAACAACAATATGACAACAATGAAATATTTTTCAGGTTTGGTTATGCTGAGTATGTAGCAGACACAGATTTGTAATGCCTAAATTCTCACATTTCTAATCCTGCAGGCCAATTACTCTGGTAAGTGAAGAAGAGTATTTAGCATAAACATAGGCTAACCATTCTCTGACAAAAACAATTTAGTCTGAATGAGATTTTCTAATTAACCAGGCACTTGCTACAATGTGCTCTGAAGAAATGGATTGGAAATGAATAAACAAATAAATAAATAAATGAATAATTCCACAGGAGGAAAAAAAAGTGTTCTGAAAGGATAAGGATTTTCAAAGGTAGGTTATTGGGGAAAAGCTGTTTGGAGTTTGAGGGATGTTTTCTGGTATTATTTGAATACAGAAGAGAAAAAAAATTGAGAAAGTGAAATGCATTGCTTTAGAGGAGAATTCAGTTAGAGTTGTATAAAAATAACCAGAGATAGACTTAGCCTGCCTCAGTGTTCCATGCTTTCCACTCCTTACATTACCTAATCTCACTTAATACTAACATGCATTTCTAAGCCATGAGATGCTTGAATGCCCCTAGCCCAGAAGTCCTTCTTTTCTCTGCTTTGACTGCAGGGGCTGGCTCTGCTTATGTGTTCCACTCTGCCAGGTCTGCCCTATACCTTCTTTTAGATGCACAAAGAGCCACTGAGGATCACTCTTAGGGAGGAGAAAATTCTTCATTTTTATACTCTTTACAAGGCTCTGCCAGGTGCCCTGGGTATTGGAAAGTTTCAGATAATACAAATTAAGAGCCATAACAGGTTCTTAATTTGTTATGAACAATTACACCTGGGAGCAAAAATGTGATAACAATGATTTGAGATGGGAAAGGGAGGGAAGAAAACCAATGCCATTACTTTAGTTTCTTTATTCATCTTAGTGGTTGAGTTCCCACTATGTAATATTGTGGTAGGTGGAGAAAAGAATATAAGATGCCCAAGACAGTTCTACTTGTGATAATGCTGTGTAGGCTCCCAGAAGCCAAATCTTCTCATAGATAACTATAAGCTCTGGACAAAAATACAAAAACAAACGAAAAAAAAACAACAATGACTATCTGGAGACTCTGGAAAGTAACCAAAAACAATAAATTTGAAGAGACAAAATTTTTTAAAGAGATGGCACAGAGAGTACCTCCCATCTCTATGGCTTTAGCCTGAGTGTGGTCTGATACCACAGTGTGGCTTGATTGTGGGTGCTGAAGCTCCCATGGAAACCATCCATCTTTCTCACTTGAAAAGGACCCAGCCTGGGGAAGCTCCAGCTGCTGACAAATGAGAGGTTATCCTAAAAAGGAGAGAAATGGAGCAGGACAGGACCAGTGTCTGTGTGTAAAGCCTGATAAAGGTCCTGAACCTGAGTCTTGCATGATCAGACAGACTGCAGGCAGCCTAGCTAACAAAAATAAAAAATAAAAAGAAAATTGTATTAGCCTCTTTTCACACTGCTATAAATAAATGCATGCATGCGGGGCTTAAAACCTACATGACAGGTTGATAGGTGCAGCAAACCACTATGGCACATGTATACCTATGTAACAAACCTGCACATTCTGCACATGTATCCCAGAACTTAAAGTATAATAAGAAAAAGAAGAAGAAAGCAAGGAAAGAAAGCAAGGAAAGAGAGAGAGAGAGAGAGAGAGAGAGAAAGAAAGAAAGAAAGAAAGAAAGAAAGAAAGAAAGAAAGAAAGAAAGAAAGAAAGAAAGAAAGAAAAGAAGCAGCACACCAACATGGCACATGTATACCTATGTAAAAAACCTGCACGTTGTGCACATGTATCCTATAACTTAAAGTATAATAATAAAAAATTTAAAAAAAGAAAGAAGGAAGGAATGAAGGAAGGAGAGAAAGAGAAAGAAGAAAGAAAGAAAGAAAGAAAGAAAGAAAGAAAGAAAGAAAGAAAGAAAGAAAGAAAGAGAAAGAAAGAAAGAAAGAAAGAAAAAGAAAGAAAGAGAAAGAAAGAAGGAGAAAGAAAGAACAAAAGAAAGGAAGGAAGGAAGGAAGAAAGAGAGAGAGACAGAAAGAAAGAAAGAAAGAAAGAAAGAAAGAAAGAAAGAAAGAAAGAAAGAAAGGAAAGAAAAAGAAAGAAGGAGAAAGAAAGAAAGAACAAAAGGAAGGAAGGAAGGAAGGAAGAAAGAGAGAAAGAAAGAAAGAAAGAAAGAAAGAAAGAAAGAAAGAAAGAAAGAAAGAAAGAAAGAAAGAAAGAAAGAAAGAAAGGAAGGAAGGAAGGAAGAAAGAAAGGAAGGGAGAGAAAGAAACAAAGGCAGGCTGGAGACTGGGTAACTTACAAAGGAAAGAAGTTTGACTCACAGTTCCACATGGCTGGGGAGACCTGAGGAAATTTACAATTACAGAGGAAGGGGAAACAGGCACCTTCTTCACAAGGCAGCAGGAGAAGAAGAAGGAAGGAGGAACTTCCAAATGTTTATAAAATAATCAGATCTTGTGAGAACTCACTCACTACCATGAGAACAGCATGGGGGAAACCACCCCCATGATCCAGTCACCTCCCACCTGGTCCCTACCTGACAACGTGGTGATTTTGGTGATTACAATTCGAGATGAGATTTGGGTGGGGACACAGAGCCAAACCATATCAGAAATGAATTGAAATTTGAGCCGCTAGTCACCTCAGGCAAGAGAGTGTTCACGGTTAGAGAAATGGTCTCACAGCTTTTCTCTTCCAATCTTTGTGAGGCAGCCTTCAGGGAAAAGTGGCACTTTGCTCCTCATTGAATTTCTCATCTCCCCTAAGCATATATTTGAACAAGAAAAAAGAAACTGAAGAGGGAAGACCAGGGAAAGAGAGGTGGCAGTGGGGCAGGAAGCCTGCACTCCCTGTGTCTGGCATAAAAGGAGAAATACATTTCCTGAGAACCCATAGCCAGGCTGGGACTATTTGGGGGGTATTGGGCCTGGTAGCAGGCCCAGGTAGGAGGCTGAGGTGGGCACATCAAGAGATGGGTACTGAGGCTGAAGTTGAGAAGAATCATGTTAGAAGATCTCTTATGCCTCCACAAGGAGGCAGCATTAAACACCAGCTATGCAACAGGCAGCACCAGCCAATGAAGGTCTTATAGCTTAATCCGTTAAGAGGAAATCTTTAAACCCCTTTCTTTATCTCCAGCCCCCAAGCTTCAACATATCCAAGGATCGAAGGCTTGCATAAAGCAGCACCACAGAAGTGTGAGAACAGCCTTTGCCCATTTTCCAGAGTGGATCCCTGAGCCAGGAGTCAGGCCTGCACTTTGAGGAGGTGAAGTGCTTTTGTGAGGACAAGCAAGAATGTCTTGTAATTTCAACTACCCTTAAAGCTGTTTCAGGGTTCCCTGATAATGAGCTAACTGATACCGGGACTTCCCTTCTTCATTCCCCAAGGAAAAGCTGCCTTCCAACTCAACACCTCATAGAACAAGGGCCGCCTAATATCCCTAGATGTGGGCAGCTGGCATTCCCCAGCATTCCCCTAACACCCGGCACCTAAGCTAAAAATGCTTGGGGCCTGAACTCCAAATGTTTATTCAACCATGCAAAGCCACTTGCACACTTGTCCTATAAAAAAGGAAAGCAAAAGAATGTTTTTCTCCTCTTGGAGCAGAGCCACACAGTGAATCTAGCAATGCACTGGCTCAAACATGCCCCCTTTTCAGCAGGATGCTGAAAGAAATAGGATCCATGCGTCTGCTGAAATTTCTATCTCTGAGTTTCTACCTAAACTAAGTGATACTTTCTGTTATTCCCAGTCACATCAAAACAAATGTGAGATTCAAATTTTAAACTGGGCTATACTGTAACAAATTAGACTTGACTCTTTTTGTTTTGTTTAAATAACAGAATGTGACTAGAAAACTATAGGATTCACCCAAGATGCTAAGACATGGCAAAGTGAGACCAAACATAGCACAACAAATAGTTGGAGACGAAATAAAAGCATATTACATTTGTGCACTACAATGTTCAGGCTATTCAACACACTGATTTCACATATACAGTCCCATTTATTGCTAACAATTACCCTGCAAAATAGGTACTATTATTGGGCACATTTTACATATAAAACGACTTAAAATTAGAGGAGGTAGTATATATTTTCCTAATTTTTGGCAGCCCAGAATCTAAAGCCCTTTTCTATGCTGAAGAATGCCCTGCCTCATGAGTGAGTCTTGCTGGAAAGAAGAGACCAGCTTCCAATATAAAAATTGAAAATACCAAATACTCACTTTTCCCATATTCCTTGATAACTATTACACTGACATTGGAAGAGTCTCCCCCAGCTGATGTGTGCATTTGAGTTTTTCCCAGAATCTAAAGATACAAAGAAAGAGGTCTTTTGCGGGAAACCACTCTGGTGAAAACGCCAGTGGAAGTCCTACACTGCGCCCGATTTCCAGTGGCAAGAATTTCAGTGGCTCCAGCAGCAATGCCCAGTGCTCCGTGACTATGGGTTGGCAATGTACGCAAACTGGTTGGGCCACTGCAGATGAAAGAGATGCTCAAGTGCTCAGTTATGTGTCTTGATTGGTAATGTGGCCATTGGCTGGGTAATGTACACACTGCTTCTCTGGCCCTTTTGAAGTGTCTGTTAGCCATAATAACTAGATTTATTTTCTGATTAAATGAGCTAAAATTTGGTTCAGACTGACTTAGGATAAGTAATTGCTCTCTAATCACACATAGAGCAAATGATGGAGCTGGAATTCCAGTCTTCACTAGGTCACACTGAATGATAAGATAATGTTATGAGCTGAATTCGTATGTTGAAGTCCTCATCTCCAGAACCTCAGAATGTCTGTATTTGGAGAAGAGTCTTTAATGCAGTAATTCATTGAAAGTGAGGTCAGTAAGGTGACTATAATTCAATATGACCTGAATCCTTATGGTAACAGAAAATCTGGACACAGAAACCCATATGGGAGGCCATGTGAAGACACAGGGAGAAAGCAGCCATCTGCGAGCCAAAGAGAGAGGCCTCAGAAGAAACCAGCTCTGCAGACACCTTGTAATTGGACGTCTGGCCTTCAGAACTGTGAAACAAGAAATTTCTGTTATTTAGGCCACCCAGTCTATGGTACTTTGTTATTGTTATGCCCAGACTGTTTGTTCCCCAAAGAAGACCACCAGAGTCCAGAGTCAAAGCCAAGTGGCAAGGATCTTTACTACAAGTTCGAACTTGGTCCCTCCTTTACACAGTATACAAGAGGGCCCTGAACAATGCGAGCGTTTGCTTTTTATAGCCCGAAAGTTGTAGGGGAACAAAGAAATTCTTTTGGCTCCTGCGCTTTCAGTAACCTTGAATGGCTGTCCCCTTATCGGAGACTTTCCAGGTGGTGTTTATACTGGGCTCAGGGAGTTTGAGAGATATATGGTGGTGGGATGGGAGGATGGGATGTGTTTGTGCTAGGCTCAGGGAGTTTTGAGCCCGGGGCTGAGGAATGTGCCCAGCTCCTTTCATTCCCCCCTTCTCTTCGGTATCTTTAGAGCCAATCTTGGGTCTTATAAGTCTGATTCTGTTTCAGCGTTTACAGGTTGGTATTGGGCTCTGAGGACCATGAGTTGTACAGTGTCAAATCTTTCCTTAACAAATTGTAAAATTCTGTTAACAACACAAGGTCCTACGGTAAGCAGAAATAGTAGACTTAGCAGGGGTCCAAGGAAGGGGGCTAACAGAGAAAACATAGAGGAATTCCACCATTGGTCTGCAGCTGAAGCAAACTGCCATGTTTTTACTTCAGTGCTTAACTTGCGTAACTGTTGGACCCGGTCCTCTACAAGTCCTGATTCATTTATGTAGAAACAACAGTCTTCTTTTAGAAATATACATGTACCACCTTTTTCTGCAGTGAGTAGGTCTAGGGCTCTCCGGTTCTGCAAGGTTACCTGAGCTAGGGACGTGAGCTGCCGCTGAAGGGAGGCAAGGGACTCAGCCGACTCCTCCATAGCAACGGCAAATTGTTGGTATAACTTGTTACTTTCTATGAGGGTGTGACCTAGGGCTCCCCCCGCCAGTCCGGCCGCAATGAAGGATGCGGTGAGGGAGATTCCTGCAATGAGGGGGAGAAATATGGCTCGTGCAGGTCTTGGTCTAGGGTCTCTTGTCGGTGTCGCTTGACCAGGACCCAGTCTCCCGGCTGGTACGGATGGGGTGTCGGTGGGGGACCGGTCTCATATAGTTCCTTCAGCTTGGGCCAGATTTCTTGATGAATTTTCTGCAAGGCTTGTAGGGAAAATAAGAGTTCAGAGACATTTTCTGTTTCGGACTTGAGCAGATCATCTTTTAGGCCGGGAACTAAGGGTGGGGGTTTGCCATACATAATTTTATAAGGAGTAAGGCCTAGTCTGTAAGGGGTATTATGGGCCCGGAACAGAGCGTAGGGGAGAAGGACCACCCAATTAGCGCCAGTCTCCATAGTCAATTTAGTTAAGGTCTCTTTTAAGGTCCGATTCATTCTCTCTACCTGTCCTGAACTCTGGGGCCTGTAACCGCAATGTAGTTTCTAATTTGCCCCAAGGATGGAAGCCAAATCCTGACTTACCTTAGCGACGAAGGCCAGCCTATTATCTGACCTTATCTGGACGGGGAAGCCATACCTGGGGAGAATATCTTCCAGGATTTTCTTTGCTACAACCTGAGCAGTTTCTTTCTTGGTGGGGAATGCTTCAGTCCACCCTGAAAAAGTATCTACAAAGACAAGTAAGTACCGATACCCGTATTTTCCTGGCTTTATCTCAGTAAAATCTACTTCCCAGTAGATACCGGGCCTGGTTCCCCTGAGCCTTGTTCCCGTTGCAGCCTGGGATTGGGGATAGGCGTTGTTAAGCTGGCAGACTTTGCAACTTGTCATGATGTTGCTGGCCATCTCGGCTGTATGTCTGAATTTGAGCTTAGAGCGTTTGATCAGGTCTATCATCCGCCGAGCACCCAGGTGGGTGGTTCAGTGGATGTGTTCTAACACTTGTTGTTCTAATTTTTCTGGTAGGATGGTTTGGTCATTAGTATCAGTCCACCACCCATTCTGGATCTGTTTCAGGGGAAGCTTGTCAATCCACTGGAGATCTTGTTCTGAATAATCAGGGAAATATGGCAAGTCCTGGGGGCCCAGGTCAGGGAGCTGGAGTGCAAGGAGTTGGCTGGGAGCCTTTGCTACCTTTCTTGCAGTTTGGTCCACCAGAAAGTTGCCTTGAGCAGTTGGAGTAGTTAGTTTTTGATGCCCTGGGCAATGCATAATGGCTAACTTTTCTGGCCTCCATAGGGCTGTTATCAGGGCTAGGATTTCTTGCTTGTTTTTTATCTCTTTTCCTTTAGCCGTCAGTAACCCCCGCTCCCTGTAAATGGCCCCATGTATATGCGCTGTTGCAAAAGCATATCGGCTGTCTGTATATACCGTCAGCTTTTTCCCCGCCCCTAAGGTAAGAGCTTGGGTGAGCGCTATCAATTCGGCCTTCTGGGCCGATGTCCCTGGGGGCAGGGGTTCCGCCCAGATTACCTCAGTCTCTGAAGTCACTGCCGCTCCAGCATACCTCTGGCCCTGATGCATGAAGCTGCTCCTATCAGTGAACCAGACGAGGTCGGCATCAGGAAGTGGGCGATCCTGCAGGTCTTCTCGAACTCCGTGCACCTGAGCTAGTATCTCGGTGCAGTCGTGGAGTGGGGCGTCCAGGTCCGGGTTGGGCAGCAGCGAGGCAGGGTTTAAGGTCATTGGGGGCAGGAAAGTTATCCCAGGTCTTCATGGAGGGCCTCATCGAACAGGGTAGGAGAGTTTTTGAATCCTTGCGGCAGTCTGGTCTATGTCAGTTGGCCACTTATGCCCTTATTAGGGTTATTCTGCTCGAAGGCGAAGAGCTTTTGGCTCTGAGGGGCTAAAGGCAAACTGAAGAAAGCATCTTTTAAATCTAAAACAGTGTACCATTGATGTTTAGGGTTTAGGGTACTCAAGAGGGTATATGGGTTAGGCACAGTTGGATGTATGTCCACAACCCTCTTATTGATTTTTCTTAAGTCTTGTACAGGTCTGTATTCTCCACTATTAGGTTTTCGTACCGGCAACAATGGAGTATTCCAGGGTGAGTGACATGAGCGGAGGACCCCTTGGTCAAGGAGCCGGCGGATATGCGGGGCAATTCCTTTCTTGGCCTCTAGGGGCATCAGGTATTGGCGTACCCGCACGGGGTCTGCCCCAGGTTTAAGTTTAACAAATAAAGCAGGACGGTGTTTTGCTAGTCCTAAGCCCCCTGTTTCCGCCCAAGCTTCTGGATATTGCTGGAGCCAGGTTGCTATGTCCTGGTCAGGGGCCGTTTGCTCCTGGTGGAGCCGGTACTTATCTTCTAGGGTTATAGTTAGGACAGACACGGGTTGATTGTGGGAGTTGGTCACGATGGGCCCCTTAGGGAGGAAATGGATCTGTGCTCCTGTATTGACCAAGAACTGGACCGGGGACCCCTCCACTTGCAAAGTTACCTTAGGTTCGGGGAGGGGATCCGAACCCCGTCTTCCCTAGTCTTCATTTTGAGTGACTAGTATGGGTGTAGACCTAGGGGGTCCCTGTCCTCGTTGTTTCTTTTTGGGGCAGTCTCTTACCCAGTGGCCAGCCTCCTTGCAGTAGGCACATTGGTCTTTTTTTTCAGATTATCATGCCTTGGGGGGCCACCTGGGTTGGGTGTACTCTGGCTGTAGATGCTCTTTCTGTACTACTGCTGCCAGGACCTTGGTCATTTTTTCAGTGGCCTTAAATTGCCTTTCTTCTGGAGTATCTCTGTTATTGTAAACCCGCTGGGCTATCTGAAGGAGGTCCTGAATCCGCTTTCCTTCCAAGTCTTCTAATTTTTGGAGTTTTCTCTGGGGCTGCCTGATTTACGAATGACATTACAACAGCTGTCTGACTTTCTGGAGCCTCTGGATCTATGAGGGTGTACTGTCTAAAAGCTTCCATTAATCTTTCTAAGTAGGTGGCTGGGCTCTCTGTCTTTTCTTGCCGAATAGAATATATTTTAGCCAAATTAGTGGGCTTGCGAGCAGCTGCCCGGAGACCTGCCATTAGAGTCTGGCGATAAAGGTGTAGCCGTCCCCTACCTTCTGCTGTGTTGTAGTCCTACGCCGGCCTGGTCAGAGGAAAGGTCGCGTTTATGAGGTCAGGGTTAGCAGTCGGTTGACCGTCGTCCCCCGGGACAAGCTTTCTAGCTTCTACCTGTATTCTCTCTCGCTCCTCCGTGGTAAACAAGATTCGGAGGAGCTGCTGACAATCATCCCAAGTGGGCTGGTGGGTGAACATGACACTATCCAGTAAAGCCAGTAGATCTTTGGGGTTGTCTGAAAACCGAGCACTCTGAGTTTTCCAGTTATACAGATTACTGGTGGAGAATGGCCAGTACTGGAGCCTGGGGATTCCTGTGTCATCTGGGGGTCCTATTTCCCGGAGGGGTAAAGCCACCGTGGAGTCAGGCGGCTGGGGGGGGGCTAGTCCGCGAAGTACGCCTTTGCGTCTGCCCCGCCGGCCCCTCAAAGTTACTTTCCCTTTCAGCAGGCCCGTGAGTGCCGGCTGCCTCCCCTCCGCCTGCTCTCTCCTGCTCTTTCATTCACACGCGCTCTCTTTCTCTCTGTCATCCCGTGTCCTTTCTCCTTCACACTCAGTCTTTTTTTCTTTCTGTCTCTCTCTCTGACTCTCCATGTCTGCCGTTTCTTCCCCTTTCTCTTTCCGATTTCCCTTCTCACTTTCTCCCTCTCCCGTCTCTTATGGTCTTTCTCTCACTCATTCTCTCCCTCTCCCCAGTCTCACTTTCTGTGTCTCTTTTTGTAAAGGAATGTGGGTTAGAATCCCTGTAAAGGAAATCTGCGCCAGAAGCCGGGAGCCCGGGGACCGGGCCGCGAGTGCGGCGCCGGAAGCGCGCGCCGGAAGCCGGGAGCCCGGGGACCGGGCCGGGAGCGCGGCGCCGGAAGCCGGGAGCCCGGGGACCGGGGCCGGGAGCGCGGCGCCGGAAGCTGGGAGCCCGGGGACCGGGGCAATTCAGACAGCGAGCGCACACCCGGGGACCTGGGCAATTCAGACAGCGAGCGCGCACCCGGGGACCGGGGCAATTCAGACCGCGAGCGCGCACCCGGGGACCGGGGCAATTCAGACAGCGAGCACGCACCCGGGGACCGGGGCAATTCAGACAGCGAGCGCGCACCC
The DNA here is from genome assembly GCF_043159975.1 of Macaca nemestrina. Lineage (NCBI taxonomy): Eukaryota > Metazoa > Chordata > Mammalia > Primates > Cercopithecidae > Macaca > Macaca nemestrina. Next base: position 137,183,209 of record NC_092125.1, on the reverse strand, counting down.
GGGGACCGGGGCAATTCAGACAGTGAGCGCGCACCCGGGGACCGGGGTCAGATTCAGCTGTTGCCCGGATCGCGAACGCGCTCCGGCAACTCAGATCGCAATTTAAATCAGAAGAGAGCCAGGGGACGTCTCCCACCGGTCTCCATTGGCTGTCCTATAGCGCGTCCGCCAGGACTGTGCCAGCTTCAGTTTCAGACCTCGCGAGTCACAGATTCAGATTCAGAACAGACACTCAGACACAGACAGACAAACGGAGACGAGCCAGCTCACCTATCAGTAGATCGATCTTAGCAGATCCGTTGACCAGGGGTCTGGTGGGCTTGGGGAATCCCGGATGAGACCCCAGATGTTATGCCCAGACTGTTTGTTCCCCAAAGAAGACCACCAGAGTCCAGAGTCAAAGCCAAGTGGCAAGGATCTTTACTACAAGTTCGAACTTGGTCCCTCCTTTACACAGTATACAAGAGGGCCCTGAACAATGCGAGCGTTTGCTTTTTATAGCCCGAAAGTTGTAGGGGAACAAAGAAATTCTTTTGGCTCCTGCGCTTTCAGTAACCTTGAATGGCTGTCCCCTTATCGGAGACTTTCCAGGTGGTGTTTATACTGGGCTCAGGGAGTTTGAGAGATATATGGTGGTGGGATGGGAGGATGGGATGTGTTTGTGCTAGGCTCAGGGAGTTTTGAGCCCGGGGCTGAGGAATGTGCCCAGCTCCTTTCATTATGGCAGTCCTAGTAAACTAGTACCAGGAATGAGGAATATGAAAGAATTCAAGATGATCTCAAAGTTGCTCAATGAGGTCATTTGAGAAAAGATGAAGGGTATGAGAGGAGTAGCTATTGCAGAAGGAGAACAAGATCATGAATTCAGTTTAGAAAACTTTGATTTTGAGACCTCTGCAGGAGAAAGTAAGAGAAAGCTTCCAAGGCCTAGCTTCCTTTAGAGAGTGCTGGGAGAGACCTAAAGTTGAGGAATAGAGAGAAAAGGCACCTCTGGACACCCACTGGCATTGGATCCAGCTCTGAGTTGCTTGCTTTCTGGACTTTAGAATGACAAAGCAGGTTTATGCACAGTTTCTCAATAAACAAGTCCCACTGAAGGTCACAGGCCCATTTCAACAGCTGGAGGAACCAAAGTCGGCAGTACTGGGCCATACTAGTGAAGGGCTGTTCCTGGACAGGGGTGTTACCTTATTGGGAAGATGAAGTGTTCATCCAGCATTAAGCCTGTAGCTATAAGCCAGGGATGAGACAAGGGTGTTTGCATTTGTTAGCATGAAGACAAACAAATCCAACACCCTTAGGTCAGAATTTCAGCTTAACTTGGTGTCTTGTGCTTGAATATCCTCTGCAACCTCTCCTGACTTTCCACTTTCCAAAGTGAGTCTTTTAAAATGCTCATGTTTTGGCTCACGCCTGTAATCCCAGCACTTTGGGAGGTCGAGAGGGCAGATCACGAGGTTAGGAGATCGAGACCATCCTGGCTAACACGGTGAAACCCCATCTCTAATAAAAATACAAAACATTAGCCAGGCGTGGTGGCGGGCACCTGTAGTCCCAGCTACTTGAGAGGCTGAGGCAGGAGAATGGTGTGAACCCCAAAGGCGGAGCTTACAGTGAGCTGAGATCGCACCACTGCACTCCAGTCTGGGTGACAGAGCAAGACTCTGCCTCAAAAAAAAAAAAAAAAAAAAAAATGGCCACGTTTATTGGTCTTATGCTTATAAAAAAAAAGTCTATGTGGACAAGCACTCGTTGATTTAATAAATAATGCTTAAGTGCTTACTCTGTGCCAGGATTCTGAAAAGCACTGTGGGTAAATGGTAGGCAAATCTAAACCTGTTCATGTCTTCGGAGAGTCTACTGTTTGAACAGAAAAAGAGAAGAAGAGAATGAGGCCAAACAAGAGGCTGTTCACCTGAGGAAATGGATGGGAGGTGGGCAAGCCCACCTGGCAGAGGCTCACCTGGCTGAATACCTATGAAATTGCCATGGATGATCTCAAAATTCAAAGAAAAGTCCTGTTCATAGAAATAAAAACCTTGAAAACACAAATTCATAGGCAAAGGGCTGAGAGGCCACATAAATTACTTTCAGTGAAAACAACAAATAATATTTCTATTATTTCTGTTTCATTATTCAAGGCAGTCGTGATGGGAACTTGAAAGCATGAGAGTCAGGGCAAAGAGAATTACTGAAAGAGTAAAACTGTCTTAAAGATGTGAGGTTGGCCACTTATGGAGAGGACAAGCACGACAGGGCTTGGGGGACCAAAGTCCAGCTGCACTGACCCCACTCAGCTCTGCTCTGTTCAACCTCTTCCCAACCCTGTCCCCATCCCCAGACAAGCAGAAGTTGTGGATAAAGATTGTTTTTGCCCTCCACATCTCCAATAATCTCTTTTTAAATGGCTGCAACCAACCCAACAAAAGAACTTACTTAACGTATTAGTAGTATCTTAAATGATGAAATTTTATCTTGTCCATAAAATAGCTGCAATTAAAACAAATTATCTCTTTCCATTCATAGCTTAATTCATATAGCACATGTGATAGAGCCTTTTTAATTGCTCACTTTTATTGGTCTTATTTCAAAATGAATTCATGTTTATAGTCTAGCATTTAGAAAATTCCAAGGCAAAGCTAGGCTACATTTGTGTGGTTCCTCTTGGTGTCTCCAGTGCCCCATGCCACCGCTGCACAGAGGACATTAAGCATTGGACACAGAGAACTAAAGGAATCACCCATAGTTAATCCTTAATCACCACTTAAGGAATCACCCATAATCTCAATACCAACAGATACTTACCCTCACTTTTTTGATATGTTTTTTCCAGTCACTTGTGTATGTAAGCATACATACAAAAACAGGGGTGTTTGTGTGTGTGTAAAAATGTGTGTTTACAGAGTTCGTTTTACAGGAAAGCACAAAGTCAGATAGTTGTTATAGGGCACCTATGGGAAATGTCATAGGAGACTAAAGATGCGACGAAACTTTGGGACCACCACTCTCAATCATCCTAACACTTGATCTTTCCATGGCTACCCTAAGGTAGAATAAATGGCTTTTGTAAAGCACTTACTTAAATCTCCTCTCCTTAATTGAGGTACTCTGCTTTCTTACCCTTATTTATGTATCCAAGTTAGGGAGAAACATCCCATTATGTCACAAATAAGATTAAAAGTAGTCGTAATTAAATTTCACCATGTGCCCTGAGTTTTCCCAGCTGAGAATTATAAGAAAAAAATCAAAAGGTCTTCTCCTCTTACTAGACTACTAGACTTACTAGACCACTCACCAAATGGTCATTACATTTTCCTGTAGGCTGCAGACAAGATCTCTCTATCATCTATCATAAGATCTCTCTCTCAATCACCAAGTGAAAAAACACACTCGGGGGTCCAGGAATGTGTAGGCAATTGAAGAGTTTCTCTTTTAAGAATGGCAGTTCATCAGGCTAAGTGTCCAAGAAAATAATGAAAAAAATGTGGTATATTCATACTGGGGGATATGCCAGATTTAAAAAAAAAAAACACATTTGAGTTACACATAGCCACATGGATAAATCTCTAATGCAGAACTTTTAATAAGAAAAAGGCAGATTGCAGAAATATATACATGGCAGTATAATATCATGTATATAAAGTTTCAACACAAAAACATGCTATATATCTTTTATGGATATATCCATGTGCAGTAAAAAATATAAAATAGGCATGAGAATGACAAAGACAAATTTTAGAGGATTTATTACCTTAGGGAGAAAAAGAAACGGCATCATAAGGATTACGAGATTTGAATCGAATCTACAATATTTTATTCCTTAAGCTGAGTAGCGGGTACCTGGGTGTTCATATACTCAAAACCATTTTTGTCGCAAGAAATATTTTAAAAATTTTTAAAAAGCTAGATAATATGATTGACATCTCCAGGTACTTGAAGATCTGGCATGTTGATGATGGAAAGTATCCTATGACTAGTGGGTAAAGCTATTATGAAGGCAAATTTTAGGTCATTCTTAGGAAAAATCTAAAAGGGCTGTCTAAAAATGAACAGTGTCTTCCATGTGATTAAGGAGTAAAACAGAGTTAAGGTCTTCAGAGGTAGCAAATTACAGTGCAAGCAGAGTTCACTTGTCTTTGTCTTAAAAGCAAAGATTTCTTTTCTCTTGCAGAATTCCCGGGACATATCCTGATAAAGCTTTATATCTCAGCAGCATCACTCTGATTGCTCTTTTTTCAGTTGGTGTCGTTGGAAGCCCCTAAACCCTATTTCACTTCAGTGCCATTGACTGGCACTTCCTGCCACTTACATCATAGCCAGTTGGCAGTGCCCGGGTTAGACAGATCTGCTACCTGGTTCTGGTTCTGCATTATTGTCATTCCTTGTGCCAGTCATAAGGATTCACTGGCACCCCTCAGAGATTAGGAGTTCTCCAGGTCTGGAGATATTAAAAAAGAGAGAGATGGTCAGGGATGCTATAGAAGGGATTTTAGTAGTCTCTGGTATGCTGGAGCACATAACCTTTGAGTATGGATTTCCATATTCATTTAATCAAGAAATGTTTAATGAGTGTTCACTTTGCGCAAGGCACCTCGCTTGTTAAGCTTCTATGGCTCTAGAATTTGTCTTTGAAAATGCATCTCTAACTTTACAGAAATGAAAATTGAGACACGATGGGAAAACTTATTTTAAGTAAACAATAAGGCAGGCAGGCAGGCTGTGGTTTGCAGACCCACCGCTTCTAGTCTTATTGCCAAGAGCACTATGAGAGTTACAGGAACATTTTGGAGATAATGGCTACATTCACAGACTGGTACATGTCTTACAGTGGAAGACACCCCAGAGGTTATCCAATTCAAGTACTTCATTTTAAAGATGAGGAAACAAAAGCCTAGGGAGGTGTGTGGCTAACTGATTGCAAAATCTATTCTCAGATATGGTATTTCCTTCCCAACCTTGAAGGTTATGTTCCTGAAAACCTCCACGGTAAGGAGAAATTACGTTTGAGGAACTTATGACCTTAGGAAGAAAATAGAGTTTGGGGAGTAAGATAGTGAGTGAATCTGTGAAAGTTATCATCATTGTTTTATATCTACTAACAAAATGATGTAGGTACCATTGATACCCACTTTATTTTATGCTAAACACATTCATTTGTAATGATGAATCTTGTGCAGGTGATTTTTATTTACTTCTTAGAATTCCTTATTAACAATTCTTTAGGCTCTCTCTATACATACTTTTTGTAAAACTTCTTGTGAGTCATTGCTTTTTTGCGTAAATATTGGTTCCAGTGGATTGTTTGCTGTTTCAGGTCCTGTTGTCTCTGCTTTTTTGCGCCTTTGACATTATCATTGGAACTTATAACTTCTAACCTCTACTCTGACTCAACTTGGTTGTTTCCTGATTCCTCTTGCTTCTTCTTGCTGTTCCTTCTCTCTGCTGTCCTTTAATTGTAGCTGCTCACCAGGACTATGCCGTAAACTTTCACCTTCTCTCACTGTTTGCTCTCCCTATGTAACTATCATGTTTGATAACGAGGTCCTGCTGAGTAAGCCTGCTTGCTATCTTTCCAGGCTGTGCTTTCCCACTCCTGCAGCCACTGCCTTAATTCAGGTTATCACTGTCTCTCACCAGGACCCCTGCAGTCATCTCCTTGATTGGTCAATGCTTTCATTATTTGCTTTGTGCTCTGAGTGAAATTTTCTTATGACGGCTTGTAGTTCCCAGTGGCTGCATGTGCCTATAGAACACTAACTTCCTAAGCATTTCCTCCAAGGCCCTCCATCTTAGCTCTTGTACCCTTTACTCCAGCCATATTTATCGACCCTACTTGATGGCCTAATGTACCAGACTATTTGGCATCTTCATGCCTTTGTGAACTGACTTTTCTTCATCAGGAATGCCCTTCACTCTGCCCCTCTCACTCTAACCATTTCACCTCCCATGTGCAATCACCTACATGGTGAACATCTACTCTTCCTCGAAAACTTTGCTCATACCATCACCTCTCCCTTGGAGGTACCACTTCCTACTTCTACTTTCTGCTCATCTCCTACCTCATTAAAGAGAATGGGAGGTTCCCGCCACAAAATCTGAAAGCCTCCCACCACAAAACCTGTCTTCTTCCCTCTGTGCAATTCAATATAATTCCTTGTAATCAAATGCTCATCCCTGAATTCATGTTGGGAATCCCATCCCTCTCACTTTCTCAAGAAGTTCAATGCTTCCGTCAGACTGTCTCCAGTCAATTATTCCCATCAGCACATAGCCATAATCCAGTATTACTGTCCTAAAACAATATTCCATATTGATCCACATCCCTTTCCAGCTACCATTCATTCTTTTCTCTCTTTCACAATAAAACTCCATAAAATAGTTGTGTACACACAGCACCTTTACATTTTCACTTCACAGTCACTTTGGAATTCACTTTAAATTGGCATTCACCCACATGACCCAGTTGGTCACTAATGATCTTTATATTGCTGCGTCCACATTTTCATCTCACTAGAACTCTCAGCAACATCCAACAATGGACCATTCTCTTCTCAAAATTGACCACTCTCTCCCCAAAATTGTTCTTGGCTTACATGATTTCATGTTTCCCTGGTCTTTTATCTGCTTCTCTACCTGCTCCTCCTAAGCCTCTGTTGTGTCTTTTCTTCCACTTTCTGTAATACCTCTAAGTATTGAATTTCCTCCGTATTCTGCTCTGAACCCCATGCCTTAAGTTTCCATAAATAATCTCATTCATCCTCATGGCTTAAAATACCAATTCCAAGCCAATGACTCCTACCTCTGTATCTCTAGTCCTAACCTTTCCTCTGACCTCCTGACTTACACACTTGTTTTTATAACACCCACTTATGAATGCTTCATGAACATCTCACATAAATATACCCAAGACTGCATTTTTATTTCCCTCCAAAAATCTAGTCCTCCTTCCATCCTCCCTGCCTCTTTTTTTTTTTTTTTTTTTGGCAACATCATCCACCCTGTTGATCAGGCCTGGACCCTGAGAGCCATTCGTTATTTCTCCCTGTCTTTCTTCTTCTAGTCCAATTCATCACTAAGTCTGATCATCTGTCTCCTAAATGCATCGTAAGGAGATCCACTTGTCTTCATTGTTACTGCCACATTGTAGTTGATCCACTATTATTTTAAACCTAACAACCACAATACCTTCAAACTGATCTCCATGTACACAGAACACAGTGACTCTCATCCTTAATTGAATCTCTACAAAGCCACATAAACAGTCTTTCTTGAAACATAAATCCCAGCATGACACTACCTGACATGCAATCTCTCTTTGCACTTTGTCTTAGTCCGGGCACATCAATGTTGCTATAAGTCCTGTTGGTCAACCTCCTGCCCTGTTCCCTGAGCTCATTTTACATTAGTGAATCCTCACTCTCCACTCTCTAGACTGACTCCTGACATTTTCTCAAGCAAGTTGATTTCTTTCTCATCTTCATCCTTCACATGTGGTACACGATGCTTCCCAAGTTTAGAACTCCACTCTCCCTTATGTTCTCGTAAAGGATTCATATGTCCTTTAGGTCTTGGCTTAAATGCCATCTTTTCAGAGAAGCCTTCTCTGGCGACCTTATCTTAGTCAATCTTCCATTGTTGTATTGTTGTATTTATTTGCTTTGTTTCTTGCTACTTCCTCTACTTGACTCTGTAGAAGGCTCTGCATAATTGACCAAAATATATACAGTGTTTGTCAGAGTCCTAGTCACCTATTAGTACTAAGGAATTATTTGTTGAATAACTTAATGATTTTTTGCAGTCACACAAGTGTTGTTTTGATTGCCTGGAAATAATTGCCTAAGATGACATGAAAGATTAAAGAGTGAAGAGTAGAAGATAGCACCACTTTGGGTTAAAAGTTTACTTAAGTCAGTAACTCCTCAAGAAACAGCTACCAGCATTCCTGGGACTATTATGCCCTGGTCTACTTGTAGTCTGTTTGTATTCCAGCCTACTTTGGCACCTTGTTGTCTCTGCTTACTGACCTTCTGCATAAGAGTAAAATAGAAAGTGACTTGGAACCATGGATACCTAAAGTGTGACATTTAAAAAAAATCCTCAGAAAAACTAATATCCTGGTTATCTTTGAATGTGCTAAGAGACTCTTTTTTTTTAATGTTTTTTATTTTGAATATAGAGAACATTGAGGTTTAAAATGGAAAATTCTATTAAAAAGTAAAAGGGATGCGTTTAGATATCTTACAGTTACCTCTGCCACTGTCCCTCCCATTCCTTATAGGAAACTAACATTTAGTAGAATTTTATATTTATTCTGCTATTTGGGCAAATATAAACAAATGCAAATATAATTTTTTCTTTTCCTCCATTTTTATTCAAAATATAAGTAATATGCACAATTTTGTATCTTACCTTTTTTATTTAATATATTCTGGAAAACGTTCTGTATTAGTATACAAAGATTATTCTTTTTTCACAGCTGCATAATATTCCAACCTGTGGCTATATCAAAGATTATTTAACCAGTACCCCATAGATGGACATTTGGAGTGTCCCCAATCTTTTGTGAGGAAAGACTATGTATGTATAAATTCCCAGAAGCTAAACTGATGGACCAATGTATAATGCATTTAAAAATTTTCATAAATATTGTTAGCTGGGTTTCAGAGAGTCTTTTGTTCCCACAACCTTTACAATAAAATGTGCCACCAAAGTTTTGACTTTTTTTTCTATTTCAATTGGTAAAACCTGACATTTCAATGTAGGTTTTATTTGAATTTATTATTATGAGTATGGTTAAGCATCCAATTTATATATTCACTTTTTCTGTGAATTAACAATTCATGCTTTTGCTCATTTTTAATTTGATTCTTCTAGCTTGTTTTTCCATATCAACTTCAGATTCGGCTGGTAAAGTTCCATCAAAAAAAAAAAATGTGTAGTTTTATTGAGATTGCATTAAATATATCAGTTAACTCAAAAATAGACTTTTCTTAATAATGTAGAGTCTTCCTACCCTAGAACTTGGTAAATTTTGCTGTTTTTTCAAGTCTACATTGTGTGTACATCAAGTGAATTTTACGGTTCTCTTTATATAGCTGTCTACAATTCTAGTTGTTTTCCATAGATATTTTAGGTCTTTTGCTATTATAAATGTGGTTCTTATTTTTCAAATATTTTCTGTCTGATTGTTGTTTGTATATATGAAAGCCAAAAAATAGAAGTAGATAAATTCAATTTCATTCGTATTAAATAAATTATTTTTTGTAGTCTTTACCTGATTCTCTTGTAGTTGTGGCTAAACACTCATATGTAAATAAGGATAGATTTACCCCCTTTATTTGTAATTTTTATTTCCAATATCTTTCTATTTTTAAATGTTAATATGGAATCCTTCTTGTAATATGAAATTATAGTAATGTAAAGGAATTGAGAGACTTATCATGTTCCTGAGTTTGATGAAGATGATTCTAGAGTTTCACCATTATATTTGATGCTGATATATAAATATTACGGAGATCAGTTTCAGCAAAGATAGAATAATTATGTATCATAAACAAAACAAGCCAAAAGTCTCAGTGATGTGAACAAATTCTATTCGAGTTTGTTGATTATGTTGTCCGGCTCCTCTTTGTCCTTACTTATTTTTTGTTCGCTTGATCTTTCTTGGACTGAAAGTGGTAAATCAAAGCCTTGTGCAGTCAGCGTCTTTCCACTTCTCTACATGTTTCCTGCAAATGCTGTTTTGTTATACTTGCTGCCATTTTGATACATATATATTCATATATTTATAATTTTATTTCCTCTCTTAACATTACAAATTTTCTTCGTTATTTTGTTATGCTTATTAGCCAAAAATCAACTTTGATAACTAAGATTTCAAGCCCTACCAAACTAGTACATGTCTCATTGTCGAGCATTTGCAGTCAGTTTTCCCAGTGTCCTTGCATAATACAGACCCAAGTCTTCTTTCATTTCAGGAAAATGTTCTTAACTTATATTTATGATTTTTTTCAGTTTTATTATTTTGATTTTCTTTGGGGAGAAATTTACTAATGGATATATTTGCATCTCTGATTGTTTTTAAATCTCCTTTATTTCTGTTTCCCTTTGCTTTTCTAGTTTCTATCCTCTGTCTTTTATTCTCTGTGGTGTCTACTCTGTCATGTGCAAAAATTAGTCTCCGTTTCTGAAATAATTGTATCTTATCTATTTCTTTCCTGAGCTCTGTCAGTAACTGCTTTGCCTCCTTCAATCCTTGATGCTTTTAGTCTAAGATACACTTTCCTGATTTCTTGTATTTCTGTTTTGTGGTTTTGTTTCATAACAGTGATTGCTTCAGTATTATTTGATATTGGATTAAAATTTTCATATGCTTTTAGGGTAATTTTTTTCCTATTGAATTTTCATCATTTTTAGAAGTTTTCTAATTTTTAAAACATTTTTTCTTGAAGTATCTTTGTATTTTTGTCTTTGTGTTGTGCCCATTCTTTGCTTGATGCTCATATTAAATGAGTTAGGTTTTTGTGGACTTGGTAATAGCCAGAGTTTCCTAGAGCAAAGGAGAAGGGAGAAGGACAAAGTATACTTTGAGTCTCTGTGGGTCAAAGACACCATTTTTGTTGCTACAGGGATAGATATATTTTTAAAATATAGTGTTTCTTTCTTTCAGAACCTTTTTAAATTCAGGAATACTTAATCAGCAAGTCCTGTACTTGCCTGGATCCTTTATAAGTGCTGCCCTTTATGGGCACAGGCCTTGCCTTCTAATGTCATCTATGTATTAAATAATTAGGTATTGTTTATTTGTTCTTGTTGCAGTATTCTCAGATCTGCCTTTGGGACCCACTGGGCACTTTTCCTGCTGCACATGCTGTCTCTTCCTCCATTTGATTTTCATTTGGTCTCAGTCTAGTTCTCAGTAATTTTTGCTTATGATAAAGTTTGGTTGGTTTTTTTGTTTGTTTTTGGGGACTTTTTTGTAAGTCTTCTGAGAATTTCTGAGAACTACCCCACTCAGCCCCTGAGCCTGCCCACACCTTCTCACTATTCTGCCTCAGTGTTCTATGGGTAAGCCTGCAGGCTCTGTTGGTGTCAGTTACTTTAGAAGATTATCTATTTTTTTCTGTTTTCTAGTCTCCATGAAAATAGAATTTTAGGTTATTTTTGTACATTCTCTTGCTCTACTCATTTTCCAAGAGGAAACATGGCAATATTCAGAACTAAACTGCTGTCGCTTTCCTTCAGAAAACCCTACTGCAAAGATTTTTTTTGTTGCCATCAGGCCTGTCCCTAACATTTGCAATTCCAGGAGCAAAAGTAGGCCAACACACCATGTGCCAAAATCTTTAAGGGTCAGAAATCAAACTAACAAACTATTAAATGAAACATGTTCTATTCTCTTTCTTTAACACATATACCTTCATAATGACTTGCACGACCAGATTCCAGTGTAGAATTTTCAGATTTGGGGGCATGCCACTCCTGTCCTTAACCTGCGCCCCACTTCTCTTACCATCAAAAACTGTTTGCACCCCATGAAGGGCCTGGTGAGCATACACGGAACATCCCAGCCAGATTGTCCATGCTCCTTCCACATTATCTGCAATCAGCTGCCCCTTGGCTAGGCTGAGGATCTGAAGGTGTGCCCAATGGTAATATAGCCCATCCTTGGGATGCTCAGAGAGGATGGGAAGGCCTCTGAACTGGGCTCCCCAAAGCATGTTCTACAAGTTGATTGGGGCATTTCCTCTTGGCCGTGTGAACTCTTTATTCAGGGGAGAGGGAGAGGTATTGGCCAAAGGCAGGCCAGAAGAGGGCTGCCAAAAGTGTGAACACCATGTGATTTTCCACTGCTGTTTGAGTTTTTATCATTAATGTTTATTTATTTAATCATAAAAAAGCTTAATTTTTTTTTTAAAAAGGAACTTTGAATGAATCAGTGGCCTTTTGTTCATTTAAAGAATGTCTCGTGTTTTTCTATTTGAAATGTAAAAGCTAAGTAAGTAGAAAGTAAGATTTCTGGTCGTCTTAATTTTCTTCTTTGTCCTTTCCTATAGGCTATGTATTTTCAGGTCTAAATGTGTCCTGTTTTCATAATTTAAAAAAAATGGTAAAAATATAAAAGGGAAGTCTTCAAAAATAAATAGAAACCCCTCCAACAGGGAATCTAATACTAATATCTGTTACAGGTTAAAAAATTGATTTTCATTTTTCTCTGGTGAACCCAGGGCATATTTTTCAAATGCTTTTCTCTTTTTTTTCCAACACACACACATGCACACATGTACATGTTTCTGAATCTTAAGAAATGTGTATCCGTTAAAGGTTTCACTTATCATGACAGCAGATTCAACTTCGGATCTTTGAACATACCTATAACATGTAAGACGATGTAAATATGTGCCCGGACAAGCTCTGTAGCTATGACCCTTGTGCGTTTTACTCTCTGATGTTCAGGTCCATTGTCAGCAAGCAGAACATCCACAGAGAGGGCCCAGCTGCTCCCCACAAGCCCCTTTTCACTTGCTAGGGTGCCTATGCATCTGTTCCGATGGATATACCAACTTCCTGTAGTGTTTTCTAGACAGGAAATTAAATGAGTATGGAGCTGCCAGTGTCTAAAAGGCACAAGATCAAGTTCCCTGACTCAGCTCCAATATGTGAGTGGTGGGTTTTCCAGTATCTGATGGATGGTCCTTACCTCCTTGAGTCCCTGGTTCCTCCATGGGTCCCTGGTTCCTCCTTTTGAAAAGCTTTTAGGACTTTTCCTCAGAACATTTCCCCTCTCCATGCTTAGGTCTACTAATTGGATAAAACTGTTAGTATTATTAAATTTTTACTTTGCTAATTCCCTATACTTGTACAAGTCTTTATGTCTTCTGTTTGTAATATTAAGTCTGCAATTAGAGTGATATTTCATTTTTTTTTGTTGTTTTTGGGTGTTTTTTTTTTTTTTTTTTTTTTTTTTGGCTTGGAGCTAGCAGTAGGACATTGATTTAATTCAAATTCATTATTTCTCAGTTTCCCTAATTCACTTCTTGTTCTTCATCTATAGGATTTCTTTCCTTAAGTTATGATCTTTGAGGACTCACATAGCAAATGACCTAGATGAAAATATTTGTGGTTTTAAATAATTCTTATAGGCCCTGAGTAAACAAGAGTTCTGATGAAGAGGTCATTTCTCCCTTCTCAGCAGTACGACTTCATTTTCAACACAATGCCCTTATGATCTGTAGATTTATTTCACCAATCGTAAGACAACATAGTTAACCTCATGACCAGATAGTTTCTGTTTATCCCATAACTGTGTCTTCTACTTAGCTAAGTGTTCCGCAAAGCATTTGGAAAGTGTATTTTGTATGTTAGCATTTTTTGTGGGCATTTTCTTGATTTTTTGTTTTCTTTTCCTAAAATCAGTTCTTTCAGAAAATGAATCTCCAACTTCTATATTTTTAAATTTTTTTCTACTTTTTATTTGATACTCTCTTGAAATGTACATTATATGAAAATTAGGAGGATTATTTAAGCAAAACATAAACAAAAGAAGAAGAAAAGAGGGAAAAAAGCATGTATAAATCCACTAAGATAATAATTGTTACTATCCTCATTTTAGTGCACAATGAAAAATGGAAGGTTTTTTTCTTTCTCTTTTCCAAATACACTGCTACACATAATGGAAGCCTCTCCAAGGATAACCCTATTCATGAGCAATTATTCTAAAGTGTTTCATTTCTAAATATAGAATCTAGAATCTAAAAATTTACTAAATGCAAGGATGACATCATATAAATAGATATCCAAACCTCTTATGCCATATTAATGAAAGTGCTCATTTCTATGTCTGAAGATATGTGGGTCTTATCTTTTTACACCATGTTTTGCCTGAATTTTATTTCTCCTTTCTGCATGATCCAGCCAGCCATACTGCCTGTGTAAATACAACTCAGGTTTTTCTTTTTTTTCCTTTTGATACTCAGAAATCCATCTTGAACATTTTTGATCAGTGTGCAGTGCATTAAATACTACAGCAGATGGTGCTTTTTGATGATGTGTTTCTACATGAAGCAACATTTTGTCTTGTATGCTGCATTATCAAAAAATCAAACATGTAATTATGCAAATATGTATGCCTTTATAATAATCAAGTTTTATTGTAAATGGTTGATGCACATCAATTTGATCCTGTAGTGCTGTTTTAAGTGCGGTTTAAGTGGCTTTTCAGTGTACCCAGAGGCAACACAAATGCATCTCTGGAATATTAATAAAATCCTGAATCTTTGAGACCCCAACTGGAATCTCATTGCTTGTACTGATTGAAACGAAATGCTAATCCTTTCCTTTAAAAAAAATCCCCTTTGTTATTTAAAACACTGATATTAGTATGATATAAAGGGCCATTTTATTTTAAATTGTATTTTAATGTAGTTGTTAAAATAATGCCTAATCATACTATATTCAGTCTTCACAATGTAAATTTGATGAGACATGAATCCAATCATTTTGCAAACAATGAATGCAGTCATGTATTCTAACCAGTCCGGTTTTTCTAATTCCATAAATTTCTACTGCCAGTGGCTGTTTACCGGTTTCACTTTTGGATGCATTAGCTGTCTTTTGTGGGGACAAGTATTGTGAATATTCATTCCAGAAACAATTGACTTCTTATTAAAAAAAAAAAAAAAAAAAAAAAAAAAGAAGGAGGAGGAGGAGGAAGATTCTTTAAGTTGAATTCCTATGAGCATTTTCAAGGAGGAATACAACATAGACAGTGAAATTTTTTACTGAACAGAATCTGGGTTTTGTACATTGGATTGTTTCACGGATACATGGGAGTGCCCGCCCGACTCTCCCCAAATACAAACACTCACACATTCTGTTGTGGTTAAACTAAACAGATGGATGTGGGTACTGATAATCTATGACTGTAAATTATTTTTGCTTGTTTGTTTCTTTTGAAGAGAAATAAAAGGCTGAAAAAAGCAGAATACAAAAGGAAGCACAATGTAGCTTTAAAGGGAAGAAAATAACCACGTAGTTTCCTTTTTCTATTTTCAGTTCTCCTTCGCTTTATATTTACTTTGTTTATTGGGTTTACTGTAATATGGGTTGTGTTTTCAATGGCTACCACTCCCTCACAAGATGAAACATGCACTTTTTTCGCTCTGGTCTCATGCCTGATCCCCTCTGCACTATCCTTCATCTTACCATAGAGCATTTCTCCCTTCCAAATATGTGGGTTTATTTGATATTTTTCTTCCTTTTCACCTATTGTTTATATGCTGTCATTAAATCTCTGCCTCTTTTTACTTGCCTAGTGCAAAACTCTGACTCACAGGCTCTAATGCACATTGCCCATGCTCACTGGGTCCTCCCTATTTTGGTTACGTTGAAGGATGACTTGTTTGCTGTCCTATCTGCAGTGTGATGTCTTTGTAGAAAGTTACATGGTTATACCTCCTTCTAAATTTTGTATCTCCGTTTATGCCTTTCTCTGATCCATCAAGATCAAGGTAGATGAAGATCAAGATCCAGATAGATGGGTAGAGAGATGGATAGATAGATTCTTTTTATTGGTAGAGGTGGGGGGCATGATGGACTAGAGTCTTTTACTGCTTAGATATCTATGTATAATCACATTTGAAATAAAACCTCAATGATTCATATCTGAATATTTAAAAATAATGTTAATGCTCTATCTCTTTCTAAGAATATTTAAGAGCTTAAAACTTCCCTATAATTACTCTCATAGATATCAATTATTCATGTCAGTTTGCATCCTCCAGGCCACATTAGTACTATTCTAGATGACTGAAACTTAACTGTTGGGCATGTCATTAAAAATTCTGAGTTTTGTTATTTGTTACTGCAGTGGAATTTTCAATAGAAAAATGGCACAATCCCAGGTCTATTTAAATTGCACACCACAGAGGCATCTATATTAACATAGCTGTTAAGTAATATTAGTGGCCATTTGTAAAGGTCAAGTCAAGCTCTAGATGGTTTTCAGATTCCAACCTATGTCATTTTCTTCTCTGTCCACAACCAGAGCTCTAGGGATGGCTCCTGAATTCAAGAGGAACTTAGCCTGAATTTCTGTTTGAGTGCCCATTAGATCCAGGATTTTGTTAATGACTGTGTTACCAATCGGTTAAGGCTGACCTGAAGATTCCTAGAAAAATGCATATCTTTAAATTATGTTCGAATGTAAGTTATTTTATTTTAATTTTATATTCTCATAGGTAAGTTTTATGTAAACCTAAGAATAAGGACCAGTTAGTTGGGGTTTTTGTTGTTGTTGTTGTTTCTTTCCAGTAGCCACATTTGTTTTTGCAAGACGGGATTCATACATGATTTGAAACATACATTTGATGCTTCTATCAGTCCTTTTAATCTTTATGAGGAAAATCAATAGCATCCCTGGCCTTTTGACTGTTTCTAAAATATGCAAATATAATATGCAATGCGTTTTTTCAGCTTTTGAATTAAAACTTAGATGACATGATATTTCAAGCTCAGTTTAGAGCTAAAAACATGACAGGAACATACACAATTGTAGCATTGATTTTAATAGAGTAACAAGAAATGTAGTCACATATTCTGCTTAAGTTTCTCCCGCAGAAATTGCTTCTGCATCAGAGCCTATTACAAATGCAATTCACCAAGGTCTTATGGGTGACAAAGCTTTAATTAGCATCACATTGTTTTCTAATGTGATTTTGCACTTGTAAAAACAGGATTAGGAATCAAAATATACTTTTATAAATGCCAATTTTAATTGCATTACTGATGGTGTGCAGGTCTTTAAGCACCCCACGCAGCTTCTCACATAATACCTCTCTATTTGAAGGATTAAGTGTAAAACATAAAGAAAAGACGGCATATATTGTCCAATAAAACACCTTTAAATCAGAAGAGAAAATACAGTCACTTATAGTATACAATACTTCACCCAACATCAGCGCCTTCTGAAATCAGCGCCCCCACAGAATTCAGAGCCCATAAAATAGGTAGTGCTTAGTAATTTGTCGTTTTATTTCATAGCAGGGAAATTAGAGCAGCAGTGCACGATGGGCATGCCTGCTTGAGAACAAGTCTCAAGACCTGCCAACGTCTTTCTAGGTTCTCCTTTACAGAACATCTGCATTTTTTGTTTGGAATTTGACATTCTTGCTACCTTTATTTTACTTTTGTGTTTGTTGTTGTTATGTGTGATTCCGTCTATTCCCTCTCCCAAGGGAGTCTTTTAAGAAAGAGTCCATCTTCTTTTGCTCAGGGCATTTTTTAAAGAAGATCATGGTTAATAGGTTTAATCTTTGAATTAGAAATTTGTTGTAAAGAAAAAAAAAATCACACTATTTCAGCATTATACCATATCTGTATTCTGAGTTCTTTAATAGACTTGTGCTCACTCACCTGCACCAGACACCTTCCATAGGTAAGCAACAACTTTTCCTCACCTTTTAAACAGAGGTGATCCAATGATACAGTAGGGTTAAGCAATTTATCACAGGTTAGCCAATATTTCAGTTGGAAATATGAGACCAAAGTGTGTATTTCTATTTCTCAGCTTGCAGCTGAGACCCAAGAAAGATGAAAACTGGAAATCATCTGAAGGGCTCGTGTTTAAAGAATAAATCCTGTTTTTCTTGTGTTTTGTTTTTTGTTGGTGAAGTAAATAAATAGTGCCTCTAAGCTTTGGTTATTTGGAGAGGGATTGGAACTGAAATGATCTTAGTTGAAAGTGCATTTTAATTGTAAGATGTTGCTTCAGTGCTGCAAATGAAATGATTATTTGGAAAACTGATTTTTATTCTGTAGCAGCTCTACATAGACTATGCTATTTCCATAAACTATGTTTGTGTCCATTTAGCTATTTACTTAAATCAGTGAAGATATTTTATGTTGCAATACAAATGTAATTACGTTATTTATATTTGAGTTTTTAAAAATATAAAAAACTGAAGTTTTCAATTTTTTTTTTACTGGTTTCCTCTCTTTAACTTCTTATTTTGAAAATTTTCAAACCAATAAGAAGAATGCAAGAACAGTACAATGCATTGGATTGTTTTTAAATCTTTATTTTCTGGAGGAGAAAAAACCTTACTGCTGGGTCAATGCAAATTTTTAGGTTTTTTTTTTTCATTCCTCTTTAATTGCTTCTTAATTTCTTATTGATCCACTAACTAAAGGATTATTGTTTGATTCACTGAGTGAGCCTGCAAGATTGTCTGGGTAAAATTAAATCAGTTGACCTAGCCTCTTTTACTAGAAATTGGGTTGTGCAATCATAATAGTTCCATGCACTCGATAAGACAAAGCAAGAAAGAAGAGCACAGCCAGGAAGCTCCATAACATGCATCCTATTTTAATTCATTGCCACGCTTTTGCTGTACACATTAGGCAGAGGAGCTTTGTAGGAAAAATCCAGCTTTGTAGGAGAAATCCAGTGGTGCTCAATTGCCATGAGATTTTCTTTTATTTTGTTCATAGATTATGATTTAAATAACTAAATAAAAAAGGCTTGTCATTAAACTATACATGGGATGCCACATACTGTGTCCAACTTTAACCCATGCTTTTTAATATCAATTTTTTCTTTAGTCTTAGCTGTCTCCTTTCTGTCTTTTCTTCACCCTACCCCATGCTCATTCTTGTCCCTGTGCCTTAATTCCCGTTGTTTCTCTCTCTTGGGTTTCATTCAACAAAAACGGTTAACGTCTACCTTTTTTCTGCCTGTCTAAAGTCCTTGAGCACTTTTGAATAACAGCTCAAGTCCCGTTGTCTCAGGAAAGCCCCACCTGATGTGGCTAACCAAGAGCTGTCAATCCGTCCTATTACTCTGCTGCTGCTCCTATGCCATCTCGTGTAGTGGAACACCTTATGTAGCCTGCCTGATTATCCAATTATTTCATATGTGTCTGTGTTACATATGTTCCGTGTCAGTAGGTCTTGCTTTTTTATATCTGTCGTGTCACCCTTTCCCCCACTTTGCATAGGAATGGATCTTATTACACAGGCATATAGTGAAGTAGGGAGTAGCCTGAGATCTGTTTAGAAGGCAGCAAGTAAGTTAGACAAGCCAGATCCTGAAAAGGAAGGAATTCTAGGACCTTAGACAGCAGGGATCAAGGACCCAGCCTAAAAACATACAGCCTGAAGAAAGTCAGAATCTGGACACAGTCACATGTGTAATGTTCCAGCAGCAAAAACAAAAAAGAATCTAGATACTAAGATGTGTCTGGACCTTCTGTGATTACAAGTATGTAAGGATCAGCCTCCAAGCTGATCCTGAAGTATGAACAGATCTATACAGCTACTTGGAATCCAGTGGAAAAGTCTGCAGGGCAGAGGGAAGTGAGGAAACGGGAATTTGACAGTTCCTGAAAGATACGTAAGTAGTGCTTAATAAATGCTGGCTCATTAATTAAAGTCCATTCAAAAAAGCAGTAATGACACTCCTCTACACCTGGATGCTAGTACAAATTATGACAAGTGGATAATATTCAAGTTATAATCAACTCGCATGTATTTCCCTGATGTCTATCTGAATTTTTTTCTACCTTCCAAGTTTTCAGATATTATATACAAGGACCATTGACCAACTAACTTCAGAGACAGGAATAAAAATTTTGTATGTTTTATATGACTTTTCTTTTAATAAGTTACCCCAGATTTCCTTTTCTGTTAGTTTGTTTTGGTTTTGGTTTTCTGGAGACAGAGTCTTATTCTGTCACCCAGGCTAGAGTGCAGAGGTACAATCACGACGCATTGCAGCCTTGATCTCCTGGGTTCAAACGATCTTCCCAGCTCAGCCTCCCGACTAATTGGGACGACAAGTCCATCCCACCCAGCCAGCTAATTTTTTTGTAGGGATGGGTTCTCATTTTGTTGCCCAGGCTGGTCTTGAACTCCCGGGCTGAAGTGATCTTCCTGCCTTGACCTCCCAAAGTGCTAGGATTCCAGGCTTGAGCCAGCACACTCAGCCCAGATTTCTTTCAATTGCCAAATTCCTCTTCAGTAAACAACTTTCAGCTATCTGCTGTTGAAGACAGTGAATTATTCATGACCAATTTATAGTCATGATAGAGGAGTTTCTTTTTATTTTATGCACTATGGTCCCACCAGTATGTACCTAGCCCCCATATGCCTACCTTTCAAATATTCTTAAGTGTTTCTCATAATACCTGTGTGGCAGCACTTCAAATGTCTCACACATCTTGCTCACTAGAGAACTCTCAATCAATGTTGGATTCTAAGACCTCTGACTCTGACATGAAGACAAGTTTTGGAGGTCAATTTATACCTCTGTTTTTCACCCATAGATATAATGGTAGATATAAGTCATGGAAAACATATTAGCTTTGTTGCTAAGAGACTCTCTGTTAACAGTTCTCCATTTGGTCTTCAACAGGTTGCTTCTTTTGTAACTTCTCTGGGCCTGTTTTCTTTCCTGTAATAGAAGGGAGTCAAATCTGTATTGACTTGGGTTCCATGTATTAGACACTGTTTTTATTTCAGACATAAATCCAAAATTTTAGGTCTAAATCTTACATAACTATGTTGATTCATGGGGACTGATATGGTTTGTCTCTGTGTCCCCAACCAAATCTCATCGTGTACTTCCCATAATTCCCACGTGTTGTGGGAGGGACCTTGTAGGAGACAACTGAATCATGGGGGCAGATCTTTCCCATGCTGTTCTTGGGACAGCGAACGGGTCTCATGAGATCTGATAGTTTTAAAAACAGGAGTTTCTCTGCACAAGCTCTCTTTGCCTGCCGCCATCCATGTAAGACGTGGCTTGCTCTTCCTTGCCTTCTGCCATGATTTTGAGGCTTCCCCAGCCACATGGAACTGTGAGTTCTCCATTAAACATCTTTCCTTTGTAAATTGCCCAGTTTGGGTGTATCTTTATCAACAGCATGAAAACGGACTAATACAGGGACAAATCAAAGTGCGAATGAAGTGTATCCCAAACAACCTTATAAGGTACTTGATATGTTTTTGTAATTTTCTGACAGTTTTGAAACTGAGTAGGACATTTTTCTCAGATGGTTTAGTGATTTCTTGATGGTTGGATTGCTCGCTGGTATGGGGCATTCATTGTTGCCTATCTTATCCTTGACTATTAAGATTATGCTTAATAGATTTGAATTTTTAGTCTCATAACTTAAAGATAATAATATTGATCACAGGTCACATTTTGTGGCACTTTTTATATGTTGAGCAGCATTCTAAATGCTTTAAATCTGTTGAGTCATTCAGTCTTGAAAACAACCTTACTACACGTATTCCATTATTATCTCCATCTGCAGACCAGGATACGGTCTATTTAAGCGCATAGAGCTTAAAAAGCTTGCTTGAGATCACCTAAGTAGAAGTTTAGGCTCTTCAATTGGAAACCTGGCAGCATAGGTCCAGCATCCGTGTGCTTAATGGTTACACTACCTTTCATCTTATTGTTCAAAATGCCCAAAGAGAAAGCATGACCTTGGCTAATGTTTTCAGAGTAGGTGAAACTTTTCACATATGCTGAATAATCACAATGTATTTGTGGGGTAGCTGTTAACACTACAGAACAGTTAGTTAAATTTTCATACTTTGCGATTCCTGCTAGCCAGCAGGGATTCTGAACGTGAATGCTAACACTCTGAGAATGCCACCCCATTTGGAATTCCAGGGAATGAACCATAACAATCAACAGGGACACAGAACATCCCCACATCAAAGAGGTGAAGTTAGTCACAAGTGACAATTTGGTGTTAAATAATTAAATTGTTTTAGCTGTTAACTGTAAGTGAATGTTGTTTTTAATTGCACTTTAATAATGCCATGCCCTTTATAACCAAAATTAATGTTTTCTGTCGCTCTGTTTTTGAAGTATGTGTCAGTTTAATTAAACTATTAATGGTAGACAGATTTTAACTACTTTGTATTCTTCATTAAATTGTATCTGTTCAACAAGCATAAACAGGAAGATGGAGTCGGTGAGGAGCAGATTCATGTTCTGCCTGATAAATCACTCATCATCAGATAAGATGATGCCTTGTGCTTGTTTAGGTGCTTGCTCCCCATGATAAATCCACTTCCAGGTTAGAATATTCATAGAGTTCATTTAAAAATAAAAGCAACTGCTCCTTTGAAAAAACATGGACCAAGTAAAATGATTTGTTGCACTTTTGTGACTCATATAACAATAAAAAAATGCACACCCTGAACACCTGTGATGACAATGGCTTTCAGTTCATTTGGGAACATAAGTACCTTTCTTCCATCTAAATCTGACAATTTAGGGAAGAGGGACTGCAAGAGGCCTTGGCTTCCTCTCCTTCGTCCTTTCTGGATTGCCTAATTATAGCTGAGTCTCTTGCAAAATGCATGAAACCAACTTAACATAAAGCAGCCATTTGTTTTTATTGCCAGAGATGACAATTGATAAAGTAAACACAGTGCATACCCCAAGCATCTCTTGGATTCAATTCAAGAGAATCGATTGAGTCTTGGTTAAAGATCAGGAAGAACTAGAGCAGGATAATTTCTTGTCTCTTCAGCCCACTGATGACATATGCAAATAGAAAAGGGAACCTAATTGGCAAGCACTTAAAGAAGCAGGACAGTATCGAAATTACACTTCTCTAGCAAGAAGAATGGCTAGGCTACATCTGCTGCATATAGTCAAAGATGTAACATGTTATAATGGAGACAAGTGTGTCCTTCCTTTGTGTGGCAGATCAATCAATAGCTTTTCATGTGATCTTGTTCACTATTATGTTAGTAATGAAACCCTCGTGTGATGTGACAACTGTGGAATAACATTTGGTCACAAAGCTGGTGTTAACAAGCACAACTGGCACTCTGGTAATTAGACTGATTTCTGGTCTCTTCTTTCACAAATTGTCGATAAGTGCAGTAAACAGGCCGTTGATTCCTCTCCAAACAGCTATATTAAGCTTCATATTCTTGGAAATTCATCTAGTAGGTTTGTTTATGAGGGCAAAGCCATAGAAGAGAAAATTAATTATATGACAATCTTTCCCTCATGGCCATCCTATATATGTGTAAACACATGTATGTATGTATCCATCTATCTATCTGTCTATCTCTACTATCAAATTTTGTCAGTAAAATTCAAAGCATATATTAGCATATTTAGTTTTAATTAACTGGCAGTTGGCTGAGAACAAGATTCACACAAACAGGGACCCAGTGCTCATCTCTGGGTTTAAGATTCACTAAAAGAAGCAGGGAGCTGTAAGCATACATTAAATGGAAAGCAGAAACACACACAAAACTACCTCCTTTACACTTTTGTACAAGAGGAGCTCCGTTTGAAACTATAATTAAGTTTAGCCCCGGAAAGAAACTTTAATATATGAACCTAATGTCTTCCTTATTATCCACTCTGACAATTATTTTTTGCTTTTAATGTTTTCTCCTACTATATGAATTTTCTGTAGAGGTGCAGGAGGAACTATTCAATATAAAGCAAATGGAAATCTGATCCAACCATAGACAATCAGTGAGCTTTTCTCTCAAAACTCCCCCACTGTTATCAAAAAGTACTAATTGCATTTAAATGTGGGTGGCCCTGAGTTCTGGGTGAAGTTTATCCAGATGGGACCCCTGCTTCATGGAAGCTCTGATTGAACAGGCAAAGCTAAGAAGGCCTGACGTGCCTCCAGCAGTCAAAAGGCAATTTTGTTCAAGGAAATCTCCATTATATGATCGCTGGAAACATTTGGAAGCCAAAATGAATTCCTGGCAGAACCAAGTCTTTTGTGAAGGTTTTGTTTTAAGCCCCTCTATGGTTCAGTCCATCCCTTCAATCCCAGATATTTGTTTGCTGCTTGGTACACAGAAGCTTAGAAACAAAATACATTTTGTCATGGCAAGTTTTGTTGGATTGTTTTCTTTGCCTCTCAGACTTGGATTTTCATTCTCTGACAGGTTTTTAGATATCATTTTTGTTGTTGTTGAGTTCTAG
Organism: Macaca nemestrina; assembly: GCF_043159975.1. NCBI lineage: Eukaryota > Metazoa > Chordata > Mammalia > Primates > Cercopithecidae > Macaca > Macaca nemestrina. The sequence goes on along the minus strand of NC_092125.1, from coordinate 137,159,226 downwards.
TGGATATGGATATTGAAATATTTTCTTTTCTATTTCTTTCATATTTTTAGAAATGGGATCCTGCTCTGTCACCTAGGCTGGAGTACAGCGGTGTGATCATGACTCACTGCAACCTTGAACTCCTGGGCTCAAGCGATCTCCCTGCCTTAGGCTTCCAAATTGCTGGGATTACAGACATGAGCCACTGTGCCCAGTCTCTCCGTCTACATTTCAATCATGTAAGTCGTGGAGGGTTAGTCCTCAATTGGCACAACTTGGGCACTAGGGGAGATCAGTCAGCACTTTGAGTTTCTGCTCAAACTAGCCCTGGATATAGTCCTAATTTATAGATATTAATTTAAGAGGTGAAGCAGCCAAATCTAAATAGCCAGCAGTATGTACCCCACATAAAAGCTTAGACCAGGCTTCTAGACTATTGCAAATCCTTAACTCGTGAAAAGAGAATGGAACAGGGTGCAGTGACACATGCCTATAATCCCAGCACTTTGGGAGGCCGAGGTGGGAGTATTGCTTGAGCCCAGAAGTTTGAGACCAGCCTGGGCAACATGACAAAACCCTGTCTCTACAGAAAATTTTAAAAATTAGCCAGGCGTAGTGCCATGCACCTGTAGTCCCAGCTACTGGAGAGGCTAAGGTGGAAGGATCACTTGAGCTCAGGAGGTTGAGGTTGCAATGATCATGTCACTGACCTCCAAGCCTGGGTAACAGAGAAAGAACCTGTCTCGAAAATATTTTTTGAAAAAAGAGAAAGAGAGAATGAAACAAAATGCTCACTGCTCAATTGTTAAATCTAGAGATCATTTGCAAATCCACCACATGTTGTAAATGTAACTGTATGGGCTCTATGCGTTAGAGTTAGAACTTTTCCTTCTTTTGTCCCCATGATTCATGGCCCTTTATCTATAGCTATCCCTCCCTTGCCCTCCAACTAGTTATTAAAGCCACAATTTGAGCATACTTCATGGTAGGCAACATCCATTATCTAATTTTCTCCTGATGACTACCTTATGAATCTATTAAAGGGAAAGTTGAACTTTGCAAATGCTGCTCCAGGTCACGTTGCTCTATGTATTGGAGTTAGAATTCAAACCCAGCTCTACCTGGCTCTTCTTACTCTACAATTCACCACCTTAGGGATGAAAAAGTCCAGTGAGGGATAACAGACGTTGTCACAGATATTTGCTAAAAATGCCCCCCACATCCTCCCAGGTGCCATTTGATGTTCATCCCCACTATTCCCTTATAACTGGATTTGGGCATTTAGTCTTGCTCCTTGAATTTGGTGACCACAGAAACTTCCTTTGTCTGTTTCCCACTTGGAAGTGTTTTCTACACACTCTCTGAAATTATCATCTACTCTCTGCAAGACTACATTTATCAGACCCAAGCCCACAGAGCTGGGGTCTCAATACCTTCATGAACACTTTTTGCTAATGGAGAAAAAATTTAGATGCCATATAAGGATGGTGACAAGGTAGTGATAAGACTGAAGATAAATTTTCAAAAAAAATTGAGTGCAGGATAGAGAATGGGTTGTAGGGAGACAAATGTGGGTACACAGAGACAAATTAAAAGGCTATCACGGTAATGCAGGTGAAGAAATGGTCTTAGCTTGCACCAGGGCAGTTCCAGTGAAGGCCATTGACTAAGAACACATACTGGAGCCAGACTGCCCACGTCTGATTCCCCACTTTGCCATTCTCTAACTACGGGACCTTGGGCAAGTTACTTAACTCCTCTGTGTGTCAGTTGTGTCACTTGAAAATGGGGTTGATGTATTATAGTAACTGCTTCCTAAGGTTATGAATATTAAATGAATTGAGATATTTAAGAGTGGCTAGCCTACAGTGAGTGCAATAAAGGTGTTAGTTATCGAAAGCAGTGGAAATGGAGTGGAGAGAGATAAGATGTAAGAAGATAGAATATTTAAGCCATTTAGTTGATTTGCTTTGGAGAAGAATAAGAGAGGTGTCTAGTATGATTCCTAGGTTTCTGCCTTGAAGCATTGCTTTCTGATGCTTCAGTCCCAATAGGTGCAATTTTGTAAGGAGGGAAGGTGAAGATGTGAAGAGCCCTAGGAGTGGGCAGATTGGAAGCATGTGTTTACTCACTGATTAGCTAGATTCACTCACCAGTTAAGGTTTCTACAAGTTAAGACATGCCTGAGACCTTTGAGAGATTTCTCCCTCCTATGAGAGGTCATGAATGTTAAGTTTAAGGATTTTTGGTATTTACTGTATCATTTTCATCCTACAGCTAAGCAAGCTGAGAATAAGAGACATGACTTGCCACATTCAAGAAGCTGAAAGTGAAGTAACACACATTTACCTGATTCCAGATCCTGTGTTGTTTCACTGTGGCCCATTGCCCCACAAGCCTCCAGTGACACCCAGACCTAGGACTAGGGGCCTGGGGAAGTACCAGATTAGACCTTAGGGCTACAAGATGATAAATGATGGACTTAGTCCAGAGTGTGCATTTTAATGGGGCAATGCCTAAAGGACTAATTTGGTACTGTGATACTTAGGGTATTTGCTTATTTATTTATTTTGTTCTTACTCTTAAGTGGCGTAATTGCATTTAGAAGATAAGACATTGAAAACAAACTATTCTATCCTCAGAATGGTTTGTGTCATCTGCTCTTTGAGAGTTAGTTTTTGTTCATGTGTTTGTTTAACTACATGGAAGTTGAAGAAAAATGTCAATGGTCAGATTTTTTTTTTTTTTTGGCAGAGTCTTACTTTGTCACCCAGGCTGGAGTGCAGTGGCACAATGTCAGCTCACTGCAGCCTCCACCTCCTGGGTTCAAGTGATTCTGCTGCCTCAGCCTCCTGAGTAACTGGGATTACAGGCACCCACCACTATGCCTAGCTAATTTTTTTGTATTTTTTAATAAACACAGGGTTTCACCATGTTGGCTAGGCTGCTCTCAAACTCCTGACCTCAAGTGATTTGCCCACCTTGGCCTCCCAAAGGGCTAGCATTACAGGTGTGAACCACGGTGGCCAATGTCATATTTTTTTTTCCCACAAGTATGTAATAGAGATTTAGGAGAGCCATAGTTGGCTATATTCAAGGAAATTAAATTGTTTTTAAATAAAGATCCATGAAACTACAATAAACATCATAAACATGAAATAAATTAGAAGTATGTACTAGACAGTGTTATTCCTCAGTAAGTGTTAAGAAAAGTTTTATCAATTAATCTTAATTCTCTAGATAATCATTATATCCTTGCAAGATGTTTCTATCTTGAAACATTTATTTGCCACATTATACACATAGATATTATTATTTTATTCATTTGTAGAATACTGTCTGTATTCAAGGCACTATTCTGCACATCGAGATGCAATAATGAACATAATCAAGTTTCTGCTCTCATTAAGCTTTGCTTCTAGTGAGGACACAAATAACAAACAACCAAACAAATGAGTAATCTAATATTTCTATATGTATTAGTTAGAGCTAAGCACCCCAACTCAAGCCTCCCTCCTCCAAAATTGCTAAAATCATGTGTTTTTCTTTCAACAGTCTAAGATGCCTGGTAGTGAGTAGCTCAATCCCTGTGCACATTTAGAAAGAATTAGAATTCCTTCCAGGTATCTGCTGCACCATCTCCTATGGCACTGTTGGCTGATTAAGCTAGGTCACCATTACATACAGGTGACAGCTACCAGGAAGATCTTAAGCTACCAGTGGCTTCCTCGCAGCACACTATATTGGAGGGAACTTAGAAACGAAAGGAGGCCAATGAAAGTGTGGCTAGGTCACCGTGCGGTCAGCTTCAATTCTGTTACTTTGGAAGGAGAAGAGAGAGGATTTTAATGGCTATCTAGTAGTCTCTGCATAATTTTGTACTGTTGTTTAACAACATAGGAGATGATTATGGAGATTATTATGGTAAATTATCATAAAAATTTCTCTTCAAGTATTGATTAACCATTCTGCTGGAGCATATAGTTTGTTTCCATTGTTTTATTACTATGGACAAATTAAAATATTAGTGGTTCATGATTACCTTTCTTATTCTCTGCTTAAGACATATTTATAGAAATAAACTTATTAGTAATATTTGGAAAGCTTTATTTGTTATCAATCATTTTCCAAAAGCATTATATACATTTTCATTTACCTATAGAATTTTTTTTCACACTCTTGCTAGAAATGAACATGGACCTTGTTACTTATTAATATGGGAGACAAAAACACTATCTTGTTTAATTAAATATTTCTTTGATTACTATTTGATTTTTTCTTCAATATTTTAAGGTAATTACATTTCTTTCATGTACCTGTTGGGATATTTTAATTACATTGAATAAATTTTTATAGATTAAGTATTAATCCTTTGTTATATTTGTTACCAGTGTGTGTTTTTCTTAAGCACTTTTAAATATTATATGGAAAACATATTTTTAAAATATACAATTATGTTCTAATAATGACACTCATTAAAACTTCCAGCATCTCCAGTCAATTGTATTCAGCAGTCACCTCTTCTTTGGCTTGCATGTGGATCTTTCAGACATACGGCTCAACACAAGCTGAGTATCTTCAGAGTAGCCCCTCTCAGACTGAGTCATGGTTTGCAAAAGTGTTAACCAGTTTGGAAGAAGGTGCCTCCTGCTTTCTACTATTTCTTCAGAACATAACCTAAAGTATGTGATCTTAGGTGACATTTGTCTATCTTTATTCACTTCATTTGTCCTTTGAGAGAAATTTGAAAGGAGAAGGTACAAGGTAGTGTGAGATCTCTTCTCCCTGTTAGCTTCCTCCATACATTTGGTTGTCCCATTCATTTCCATCATAATATCCCAGGTGGCTCATTCTCAGACAACTTTCTTTTAACCAGTCCTATCACTTTAGGGTGTATTTGTAAAGAATGAATGACTTTATGAAGTTCACAGTCAACATTTAAGCATGAAAATTCCCTTTCCCAAAAGTATATAACTGAAGTTTTGTAGGAATATTTTATGATTTACAATATACCAGTCAGCTTTTGCTAAGTTAGAAAGTGAAGTAAACACAATTTTAAGCCAGGCAGGGTGGTTCACGCCTATAATCTCAGCACTTTGGGAGGCAGGTGGATTGCTTGAGCCCAATAGTTGGAGACCAGCCTAAGCAAGATGGCAAAATCCCATCTCTAACACAAATACAAAAAGCCAGGTGCGGTGGTGCATGCCTGCAGTCCCAGCTACTTGAGAGGCAGAGGTGGGAGGATCGCTTGAGTCTGGGAGGTTGAGGCTGCAGTGAGCCATGATCGCACCACTGCACTCCAGCCTGGGACAAATTAAAATATTAGTGGTTCATGATTACATTTTTTATTATCTCCTTAAGATATATTTATAGAAATATATGTACTAGGAATATTTGGAAAGTTATTTGTTGTTAATCATTTTCCAAAAGCATTATATACATTTTTATTTACCTATAGAATTTTTTATGAAAAATTTTTACAACAAAATTTATGACAAAAAAAGACAAAAAAAATAAAAACAAAAAACAAATAATTTTTAAAATAAGAGCTTTACCTTTCATGATACCTACTCTGACCATCCCTTTTAAAAATGAAATCCTCATAACGCCATACACACTGTTCTTTTCCGATTAATTTTTTTCTCATCATATTATTTCTATCTAACACACTATATTATTTAGTTATGTTATTATCTGTGTCACTCTGATAGAACACAAGTTCCACAAGGGCAAGATTTTTGTCTACTTTGCTAACTGATATAGTCCCAGAGTCACAGTAGGCACTGGAAAAAATAATCATTAAATGAAGGGAAAGAAAACTCAGTGGCTTATAATAACAAACGTTTTCCCTACTCATATCACATGCCTTTCAAGGATTGGAGGCGTCCCTGCTCCATGGCCTTCTCATTCTGATATCCAGTTCTCAAAAGCGCCAGAATCTTGGAAACATTGGCCTAGTTACACAGAGAGAAAAAGATGATGGAACTCAAGACAGCTTCAGCTAGAAGCACAGGTCACTTCCACTCACATTCCCTTGGTTAAGGCAATTAATTTACCCAAGCAATATGTCAAAAGGGTGGTGATGCATAATCCTCTCACAGAGACAGACAATGAATATTTGAAACAATTATACAGGTTTCACACTAGTATTCTCCTCCTTTTCCTTCCTTATAACACATATGAAAAAAGTTACCAGAAAGCAGAGAAAAACCTTCATAGTGTATTTATGTTCTCCAAAAATACCAAATGCAGTGCAAAAGGAAGTGATAATGGGATCTAATCTATAGTGTGGGGGTAACTAGATAAGAATAATTGTTCTAAAAAAGATCCCAATTAGAAGTGAATTTGAGTTCTTATAGCTATGCATTCCCATGTGCTCTCCCTCGCTCTTCCTCTCTTGTTATTACAAGGCATTCCATTCAAAGGTAATAACTTTTTGAAGATGCAATAACCATAATATCGCCTGTTTTAGATACTGAGCAGAATTCTCAATGCAATATTCAAAGTAAGAACTGGTTATACATGTAACCATTCTATGAGGCTTAAGAAACCCCAAACCCAACATACTGCAAAACTTAATTGAAAAAAAAAAAAAAAAAAAAAAAAAAAAAAAAAAAAACTTTTACAGTGACAAAGGAAACTCCTATAAACCTGTATGAATGTTCAGGGTTTTTACTCAAAATTACTTTAATTTTGAATATCAGTAGAGAATACACAGCACAATTTCTCACCAAGTAGTTCAGATAGATTCTCTAGGGACTTTAAGATTTAAGTTAGTTATTGAGAAGAAGAGCAAATACATGTATTCAACCCAAAGCACAGATAACAAACTCATCTACACAACTTATTTGCACAAAATTGGTTTTGAGATTGTTGTATGGAAAGACAAAATATATACATATTGTCACTTTGACCTGAAGGCTTCATATTAATAACAGTGGCTACAAATGCCCTTCCATAAACCTACTCCCTAACAATATTATTTGATAGGCCACTTTGCCTTCTTACTTTCTCTCTTATTATTTTTCCTCTTCTTCTTTCTGTTGAATTTGCCCTGATACATCAGGAAGTATAATAAGTGCTAATGATATATTCCCTGCCCATGAGGACTTTACAGTCTGATAAAACAAACAGGTGAGTAAATGAACAATTGAGATGAGAGTGATAAGAAAAAATGGCACAATGACAGAAACATCATCAATGTCAAATAAGCATAGGAAAGCAGATATACGGATGTCAAATAAGCATATGAAAAAGATGCTCCACGTAATGTCATATGTCATCAGGAAAATGAAAATTAAAACATCAGTAAGATACCACCACACACCTTCTAGAATGGCAAAGTCCAGAACACTGACAACACTAAATGCTGGTGAGGATGTGAAATGACAGGAATGCTCATTCTTTGCTGGTGGGAATGCAAAATGGTACAGCCACTTTGAAAGACAGACAGTTGGGCAGTTTCTTACAAAACTAAACATACACTCACCATACCATCCAGCAATCCAACTCCTTGATATTTTCCCAAAGGATTTGAAAACAGCTCTACACAAAAACATTCACACAGGTGTTTATAGCAGCTTTTTTTTTTTGTGGCACGGGGGTGACAGGGTCTCACTCTGTTGCCCACGCTGGAGTGCAGTGGAATAATCTCAGTTCATCTCAACTTCCACCTCCCAGGTTCAAGTGATTCTTGTGACTCAGGTTCCCAAGTAGCTAGGATTACAGGCCTCTCCCACCAGGCCCGGCTATTTTGTATTTTTAGTAGAGACAGTGTTCACCATGTTGGCCAGGCTTGTCTCAAACTCCTGGCCTCAAGCAGTCCACCCACCTCTGCCTCCCAAAGTGTTGGGATTACAGGCATGAGCCACCATGCCTGGCCCTATAGCAACTTTAGTCATAATTGCCCAAACTTAGAAGCAACCAAGATGTCTTTCAGTAGGCAAATGCATAAATAAAATTTGGTACATCCAGACAATGGAGTTCTGATCAGCACTAAAAAGAAATGAGCTAATAAGCCAGGAAAAGACAAGGCAGAAACTTAAAGGCATATTACTAAGTGCAAGAAGTCAATCTGTAAAGGCCACACTCTGTATGTTTCATACCATATGATATTCTAGAAAAGTCAGAACTACACAGATAATGAAAAGATCAGCAGTTACTGAGATGAGGCTAAATGGAGAAATGAACAAGCAGAGAACAAGGATTTTTAGGGTAATGAAACTATTGCTATTTCAGTAGTTTACATTTCTTAGTTTCACTATGCTAAAAATTATAGGTGCCATAATGGTGGATACATGCCATTATGTTTGTTCAAATGCATAGAATGTACAACACCAATAGTGAACACTAACGCAAAATATGGACTTTCGGCGATTATGATGCATCAGTGTAGCTTCATCAGTTTTAACAAATGTGCCATGCTGGTGAGGATGTTGATAGTGGGGGAAGCTGCGTTGTGTGGTGGAAGCAGGTGTATGTATGGGAAATCTCTGTACCTTCCACTCAATATTTCTGTGAACCTAAAATGGTTCTAAATATATCTAATTCTATCTAGGAATTTTTTTACTCTACAATAACCTTGACATATATTTGTTATTTATTGGGCTAAGAATTGTTGGGTAATACAGTATCTATAATGGATTAAATCTGTGATATTCCTCTGAATTTAAAAGATTACTTGAATTGGCTTTTTGGAATTCTAGATGAATAGTGTTGCTCTGTGGTGACACAGAATAAAGCTACCAGGCTCAGTAGACTCTTTAGATTTTATCCCTCAATCTTCCTTTCCTAGCATTTCAAGTTGAATTCTCTCTTCCTCTCTGAAAGAAAAAAAAAAAAAAAAGTCTTCTTTCCAGAAATACAAAAAATAGATATCCACTTGATATGGTTTGCCAGTGTCCTCACCCAAATCTTATCTTGAATTGTAGCTCCCTTAATCCCCATGTGTCATGGGATTAAGGTAATTGAATCATGGGGGGCAGGATTTTCTCATACTATTCTCATGATTGTGAATAAGTCTCATGAGATGTGATGGTTTGAAAAAGGGCAGTTCCCCTGCATGCGATCTCTTGCCTGCCACCATGTAAGAGGTGCCTTTGCTCCTCCTTTGCCTTCCTCCGTGATTTTGAGGCCTCCCCATCCATGTGTAACTATGAGTTCATTAAACCTCTTTTTCTTTATAAATTACCCAGTCTCGAGTATTTCTCATAGCAGTATAAAAATGGACTGATACACACTTTAGAGAGTCTTAATGTCCCTGTTCGTTAAACTGCTCCTTGTCTCCCAACTGAAGCAAGTTACTGTTTTACTGTTTCTTTTGTAGGATTTTGTCTAAAGTTATGATGCATATTGAATACATAAATTTAATAAATTAATTACATAAAATAATGAAAATCATTCTAATTACACAAGAGTGTTGCATAAAACACAGTTGAACCAGTCAATTTTCATGTGATTTGGTCAACAAGTAAAACTAATCCAAGGTTCCCATGGTTACACAGGTCTAAGTTATACAATCATACTCAGGAATTATACTATAGTTATTATCTAATATATGGAACATGCATTATTATATTTAATTATATAATTTTACAACCACATATTAAAGAAAGAAAGATAGTGAAAAAGGCCTTAGTATTAAAGTCTGCTTTCTCTTCGTTGTTAGAATTAACAGTGAAGCTAGCATGTTTTAGGTCTTCCAGAATAATTCAATGGGGCCATCAATTTGTACACATGTCCTCTCTCTGCCTCAGCTATGATTTCCTTCTTTCATATTGAAACTCAAGACAAAGTAAGAAATGTACACAATTACATATGCAGCTTTCCAGTGTAATTTTCCCTTTCTAGTATAATGAAAATCCTGTTTTGCCAAACCTTCTATTGGAATTGGTTAAATTTACCCCCAATTGTTGTTTGTGGTTTGCCGATTAGTTTTGCTAATGAATTAACTAGTGCAACTGACCACTTGCAGAGCTATTCTCAGTATAATGAATGTAATTATTTAACACTAAACCAGGACAGCATCTTTCTTTTTCTGTGACAGGCATTATTCTTTATTCTCCCATTAGCCAGGTGCCCTGATCTCTGTAAACTAGTTATTGACCTGCTCGTTTATGGAGTTTCGCTCTAAATGTTCCTTCCCTTATTTAACTCAAGCAAGCTCCCATAATTTCTCCTCCCCATACAGGGTTAGCATGTAAAGAGTTCATTGTTCATTTATTGTGAGTAAAGCAAGGCGTCAGGGAGCTATTCTTAGATAGATGCTCACACTCCTGAGCCCTGCTTACTTGTCCCTGGTTATAATGGATACAAAACCGTATGGGGCTGAGCGAGCATCATGTAAGCTCCATAGGAAATCTGAGGCAATGAATCATGGAGCTGGACTCCTGCTGAGGACTGTGTGTCTGAACAGACTACAAATAGACAGAAAAGCAGCTTAAGCAAGTAGCTTTCATATGACAGGAATGCATATATTAGACATAAGAGGAAACTATTTGGATAAGGATGTTTATATATAAAGGACAATAATAATTCTTCCAGCCAGACTCTGAGAGAGCAAACTGTTCGTGAAGAACAATGCCTCTTGGGCCCACATTGATGTGTTTCAGGCCTATCTTCTGCCACTACTTAATATCCCTTTTAAAAAAAATGTCACACAATATTGGATCACCTTGACCATGATGTATTGTGTCAGGGCACATGCAATGAGACATAGTGAGATGTGACTGACGAAGCCTAAAGTAAAGATTAGATGTCACGAATTAAACAAAAAGCCTTTGCCATCATTCACGATTGAACTTCACTTTGAAACTGTGAAAAATTAAAAGAGTTTCAAATTACATAAGAGAGTTGTGTATAATTCACACAACTCTCTTATGTAATTTAGTAGTATTACATAAGAAATACTACAAAGAATATGTAGTATTCTTTCGCATATATTGTCTTCAGATAGCAAATGCTGTATGTTATACTTGACCTCTAGCTGTGGAAATGTAATTGTGCTGTTTAAAAAAAAAAGGAAACAATAAACACCCCACCTTAGAGAAACCTTGTTAACATAATTATTAAATATTTATGTTTGAATAATGATACTTTAATACATCTTTTTCTTCACTGCAATTCTCAGAGTCCTTTTAAGAGTAACTTGCCTTGACAGCGTAGGAATTTTGAGATAAAGAAAAGACAAATTAGGACAGTTTTGTAGGGGGAAACGAGATTATAATGAAAAGTTTATGGTGTGAAGAATGCAGAAACAGGATCTATTGCTTTCCTTCCAAGGCTGCTTATGTATATGCATGGTAAGTGAAAAAAGTCATATAAACATATACATAAACATGTTTATATTTGTCCCTGTGCATGCTCCCTAGGCTATTAAAGCAAAACATACATGTATAATGAACATGGATGGAAATAATCAGCCTCTCTCAGCATAACAAATATGACTCAAGCTGGGAATTCATCCAATGAAATAAACTCTAGATTAAGAATATTACCAAGGAAGAGAATGAGCTAGGCCAAGAAAAAGGGGTGGGGGTGGGGGGAGGGATAGAATTATAGCAAATTACAGTGGAGGTGTTTTGAATCTTTTGGTAGAGCTGTTCTGAGTTTGGTGAGCATGTGGCATTACCAGGCATTCAAAATAACACTTCTATCAAATAAAAGCTAGGCAGCATCTCATCACATTCTCAAGTCACAAATTGAACTCCAAAAAAAGCAGGGATCTGAAATCAAACTTCCTTGCTCAAATCTTTAGAAAAGAATTTAAAGCTTTAAAACTAAAGTGCATATCCTTGATGATGTTAATTGTAACCACCAAAGGCCATGGGCTGGGTGAGGGCAGTACAAATAAGGTTTGTTGGTGCACTGCCATCTATGTGTCTCAGAGCCTTGGGCATAGAGCATGCTCAACGAATAATTTCAAATAGAATTTAAATGAAGTTATACAATGTACTAGCTATGTATGTTGTTGATTTCATAGTGAAAAAAGTGAAGCCAAGAAATTAAGATTTAGAAGTTCTCAGGTAAATAGTTCAAACTAAATATCCCATTTTTCACTATGTTTTCAGTATCATATAATACATGGACATTTTTTAGTTGAGATGTGGTGAATGTATCATTTATCTCCCTTAAAGGCTTATGCTTTTGTGTTTTATTTAAAGTTAATAAAGTTCTTTTCCTGTATTTTTTTCTTTTTAAGATTACACTTTTCACATTTAAATCTTAAATCCACTTGGAATTACTTTTTTATAAATCAAGTGAGGTGGGGATATAATTAAAGCATAATCTTCTTATTTGTTGAATTGTTAATTCCCTTCTGTTATGCAATAGCATTTCTGGAATATATAATATAATAACTTGCTATTACTATGTTATTATTATAGTAAGTTGCAGTGGTCTGTTTTTAGGTAATCTATTCTTTTCCAAAAATATTTTTCTATACCAATATCGCATATCACAATGTTTGATCATTATGACTTCTATGGAGCTTGATACTGCAAATCCTCCCACCTTGTACTTCCTCAAAGATGTCTGGCTAATATTGGCCTTGACATTTCCATGTAATTTTAGAATGAGCTCGTCAAACTCCATTAAAAAAATCTGTTCTTAAAATTAAGTTCATATTTAACTTATACATCGATTTGGGGAAACTAAATGTTTTAACAATGTTGAAGCTCTCCACCCACAAACACGTTGAATTACTTAATATCTTTAGCCTTCGTTATGTCTTTCAGTACTCTTTTATTATTTTCTACACAAAAGTTGAACATCTTTTGTAAAATGTGTTACTATGTTCATTTCGGTTTTTGGACCCTTTTTAAATGACAATTTTTAGCATTTCTAATTCTAAATTTTAGCATTTTCTAATCCATTTGTTAATATTGAATTTGTGTTCAGAATACCTGCTTAATGATCTTACTGATTGTAATAATTCGTCTGTAAATTATTTTGGGTTTTCTATGCAGATAATCATATTGTCTTTTAAAAATAAAATTTTGATTTCTTCTTTTTCCACCCATGTATATTTTATTTCTTTTTCCTATTTCTGTTAGGCCCTTTCAGACACTCTAATCCTCCAGGTTTCGAAGTGATGGTAATAAGACTCCTGTCTTGATCCTGACTTTAAAATAAAAAGCTACTGATATTTCAATATTTCACCATTATGTATATTTGGTATAGTTTTAGTTAAAACCACTTAGTTAAGTTATAAATTATACTTCTATTTCTACTTTGATAATTGTTATACTTTTATCATTAGTATATGTTGTATTTTCCGTATCTTGATTTCGCTGTTTCTTTTTAAATCTTTCATTGTGAGAAACTGTCTAGTATTAAACCATTCTTATCTTCCTTGGCACACCAATTTAAGTTAATTGCTTGAACTCCTGGGCTCAAGTGGTCCTCCTTCCTCAGCCTCCTGTGCAGCTGGGACTACAAGCACATGCCACTGTGCCCAGCTTGTATTATTTCCTTTATTATACTTCTGTGATTTAGCTTCCTTTTCTATTTTTTAAATTGGTATGCTAATTGATTTTAAGTCATTCTTTTTCTTTTCTAACAAACATTAAAAGACAAAAATCACTCTCTTAATTACTTCAATGGTATCCCACAAGTATTGATAGGTAATCTTTTTATTTTCAATCAATTTTAAAAAGGGTGAAAATGTATTATTATTATTTTTGGACTCATGGATTACTTAAACATTTGTGTTTGAATTTTCTTGAAATTGCTTCAGTGATAATTTTTACTGATTTAAATGATGATGCAATGGTTTTGGTTATCTTTTTATTATTGAGTTCATGATGATGTATGATTCAATTGTGTTTTAGTTAGAAAACATAGGCTATATTATATTGTTTTTGCTATCAGTTTGGTTTGCTTTAAAGTGTATTCCGTCAATTTTCATGATGTTATGTTTGTGCTTGAGAATAATGCCCAGGATTGCATACAAATCTGTTAAAATATACTTGATAACTAGACTAGTCAGATATTCCATATAGTTACATATTTTCTGTGTAATCAACCAATTATTGGGAAAGTTTTGTTAAACTCAGCCATTAAGATTGTAGACTAATCATCAATTCCTCCTTATAATTATATCAGTTTGTTTCTTGATATATTTCAAGGCTATCTTATTATGCACTAAAATGTTCAGAATTTCTCTATTTGCTTGTCAAATAATTTTGTGTTTTTTTCTCATCTTTTGACATTTTTATCCCAAAAAATGGTTTCAAGTCTATTTGATATTAGTAGAGCTGCCATAGTGTTTTTTCATTAGAATTTGCCTGTTGTATTTTTGCTATCTTTTTACTTCAACTGTTTATACTTATATGTTTTATGCATGCCTTTTGCAAGTAACAAGAAAATATTTTTAAACCAATCTCAAAAATCTCTCATTTTTAACTGTTAAATGTAGTTTATTCACATTTATTTGTTTACTGACCTGGTTAGACATATTTCTATTATACTATGTTTTGCTTCCTATATATCATATCTTTTTTAGGGGACAGAGATTGTTTTTTTCTTTCTTGAATTCTAGCTCTATAGATTTATGCTTTTACTTCTCCCTCCATCCTCTACTGACTTACTGCTCATTTTATTTCTATTCATTTTGTGGCTATCCTTCAAATTTTATTATATCTTGATGAGCAATTATTCTAAATTGTATTATAATCCTTATCTATTCTCAGTCAGTACAAAGGTCTTAAGGCATTAACTTGAAACCCTTCAGTTTGACATGTATTGTTGCTTGAACTTTTATTTCCACAATAAATAGCTGTGCTTAACTTACTAGTTTTACACTATCAGGAATTATTTACATGTGCTTATGATTTCCCAGTTTATTGACCTGCTATTATTTTCTGAGTGTGTGTCTCACTTCTTTCCTTCTAGAGTTTTTTCATTCTGTTTCTTGCATCTCACCCTTTCCTTTGTTAGTTTCTTCTTCCTGATTTTTTTTTCATTTTGGATCTCTTTCTGTGAGGATCTATGAGTGAGATTAAACTTAACAATCTTTGTTCAGAAATATTTTATGCTACACCAATTCTTACGTGAAAACTTATCTGTGTAAAATTTGTATTGACAGTTACTTCTCTCTTGTACCATAAAAGTTATTATTCTAACATCTCCTATTATTTTTGCTTTTTATTTAACGTGTTGCAGTTTTACTATGATGTACCTATAGCTACATGTCAATTTATTTATTCACTTATAAATGTATTTATTTAACTATACTCAGGACTTGTTCATCATATGTTTTACTAAGTCTGAAACAGTCTTAGCTACTACCTCTTGTGGTAGGCTGAGTAATGGCCCCTAAAGGGATCCACATCCCCAATCTCTGTAAATGTTACCTTATGTGGCAGAAGGCACTTTCACCAGATCTATTTTCCATTTTTCTGCTGTTATTCAGCAGTGTGTAATATGCTCATTAACTCTCCCATCAAATTTCTAGTTTTACTGACTATATTTTTCTTTTCTAGTGGTTCTATTGGATCTTTTTAATGATTGTTTTCTTTTCGTTTTTAATACTTTCTTATTGGATGTTTATAAGTCCTTCTTTTACATTTCAATAAATTTTAAGCATATTGAAATTAAAATTCCTTAGTTCTAAGTCTGAAATCCATATGAGTTTGATACCAATGTCTGTTATGCCTGCTGACTCTTCTCATAATGGATTATTTTCTTATATGTTTATAATGTTGAATTGTGAGGTTATATTCAGCTGGACTTTATCTGTAGGAGTCCAGTGTTGCATGGTTGAAATGACTGGAATGTGTGTATTACAGATGCTACTACAGAAGTGTCACCAGTCTGAAAATAATTTTGTATTTTTTTTTTAAGTTTGAAGATTTCTAGACTCCCAGACATAGCCTAAACTTAAATTCCAGACCATAAAGAAGGTAGATGTTCAGGTAAAAATCTCTGAGTAGGCATTCTTTCTACCTAGATCCCAGGCCAAAATGGGCAAGTTTCAAGTTTCTTTACAGATTCCTGCACCGGCAGCAGATTTTCTTCCCCTTCCCTCCATTTTCTCATATTTTTTCATTAAGCACCTTCCAAGTCCTAAGTTTTAGAGAGGGTCTAAGTTCCCACTCTCCACATTGAATGGGTCCAGAATCTGGTCTCCTATTTCCATCCAGATGCTAATCCAAGAATTTGTAGATTACTCAATAGAAAAATTCTTTTAGTGTGGCTTCAGCAACAGCTCATTTGCCTTTAGCTCTGGTGCTCATTTTTCTTCATGTCTTGTCCCAGAGATTTTCCCAGCTTTCTGAAAAATTTAGCCTTTACAGGGATGATTGTAACATTTTATCATGCATTTGTGGGCTTTTGTAGTAAGAAATAAGTTTATTTTATCTTGTTCAAAATTTTCCTGGAAGTGAAAAGCCGGCATAAATTGTTAAGGTAATATTTTAAAGCACGCCCATCTTGAGACAAAGCTTCTTTTTTTTCTTGCCTACTTTGTGGGTAGTCAAGCAGAGTTGGATGTGCCCTTGATGTCAATGCTTGGAAAGTTTCTCCTTTGGGGGGAAGATGGAGAAGATTTCTTATAAAATCATCTGAAATCTAGCATTCTGTTTTCATACTCAACCACAAACCCTAATATTTCAGCTTACTTTTACAAATGTTCTTGATTCAATTTTAAAGAAAAGTTTTCTCTAATGACGAAGATACCTTTTTTCTTTTCTGTTCTCCAAATTATTGGTAAGAGAAGATGCCTTTTGCTATAATTTTCCTCTTACAGTGGTGTTAATATTTTGATAAGCATAGGTATATTATTTTAGAAATAACAATCTAAAATATAGTTAGTAGCTCATGGATTGAATACAAATTAGATGATTGAAATATGATATTTAATGAAGCTTGATTCTGTCCCTGAGCTACATAAGCTTATTTTGTCCTCTGTTATTTTTGCTTCCCTTTTCCTAATAAAAGGATTAGAGTGTTGATTATAATCCATGTGGCTATGAAGGGAAAAGTGATAATAATCATATAATTTGCCACTGCCTATTAAGTGATTACCATGGCTAGACATTGTGATATATTTTCCATGTATATTATCTAATTCAATCCTTAGAATATTCCTATAACATGGTATAATTTTATCTATTTTTTTAGATAAGATAACCAAGCTTTTATAAGGTGTCCAAGGCCACACTACAGGTAAGCAATGGATCTAGGATTTGAATAAAGCCTTATCTGTCTTTAAAACAGAAGATTTTAAGGTGCTCTTAATCTTCTAGCATCATACTATATACAGAGAAAAGACATACAAACAAATAATAATTATTTATAGTAAATATGTAATATGTATAGTAAAAAATTTAACCTTGTCCTAAAAGAAATCTGGCTTTTGTCCTTGACTTATGGGAAGTAGTCTGTAAGCCCTTGGAATGCCATGCCTGAGAGAAGCATCTTTGCCTGAGGTCATATGGGATTGTGTGACAATATGATTTTGGGTAGGGAGTGGCCATACCAGATAGTATTTGGAGTGAGGGTTAACTTTGCCAGAAGAACAGCAATGTGATTTAGGGCAAGAGCTTTGGGTCAAAGGAGTATCAGTAGACCTGGAGACTGAGATCCACCATAAAAGAAATTAATCAATCAATCATGCTTACATTATGGGACTCCGTTGAAAACTCCGGATGTCAGAGCTCAGAGGAACTTCTTGAGCAGGCAATACTCCATGCATATTGTCACATATTAATGCCAGGAAAGCAACATGCCCTGACTCCATGAGGAGACATCACCAGAACCTGTAGGTTTACTACTTTGCTGGACTCTACCCTATGCCCTTCTTTCCTTGGCTAATTTTAATCTGGATCTTTTTCCTGCAATAAACCATACTTACCAATGGTTACATTGCAGCTTTCAGTGAGCTCTGCAAGTTCTTCTGGAGAATCATTGAAATTGGACCCCCTAGAACTTGCAGTTTGTATCAAAAATGAGTGTCTTGTGTAGGCTGTGTTTCCTCTACCTGTAAAGTTGGCTAACTCCAAGAAAATAGAGAGTTGTAAAAAGTGAGCTGTTGAATCACAGGAAAGACTAGAGGAAAATGCCTGAGCAAGTCAGAAAAGTGTAAACTTTACCTAGAAGGTTATTTTAGGAAAAATTAAAGCATTAAAGCATATGCAAAGACAAGGAATCAGGAAGCAAATATTACATTTAATTTAGTCAAATTTACCATATTTAAATGATACAAAAAACAAACATACAAACAAAACAAAGCTACCAACTAAACTAAGAAAGACTAATAACTGTAGGACATATATTAAAGATGTGAAAAGTATCTTGAAGTCAATAAAGATATAAGGCAGACTAATTACGAACCGATGCTAAAACAAGCATGGTTCATATATTTGATACAGGCATACCTCATTTTATTTTTGCCTTGCTTGATTGTGCTTTGCAGGTAATTGCATTTTTCGCAATTACCAGTTTTTGGCAATCATGTATCCAGCAAGTCTACCCAAGCCATTTTTTCCAACAGCACGTGCTCACTTTGTGTCGATGTCACATTTTGGCATTTCTGGCAATATTTTTCATTCTTTTTCATTATTTTTCATCATTGTTTTTCATTATTGATTCAAACTTTTTCATTATTGTTATATCTGTTATGATGATCTGTGATCAGTGATCTTCGATGGTACTGTTGTAATCGCTTTGGGCCACCACAAACCTTGCCCGTATGAGACAGCAAACTTAATAAATGTGTGTTCTGACTGTTCCACCAACCAGCCATTCCCCCATCTCTCTTCATCTCCTTGGGCCTCTCTATTCCCTGAGATACAAAAATACTGATATTGGATCAGTTAATAAATAAAATGGCCTCCAAGTGTTCAAGTGAAAGGAAGTGTCTCATGTCTCTCACTTTAAATCAAAAGCTAGAAATGAGTTAGCTCAGTGAGGAAGGCATGTTGAAAGCTGAGATAGGTCAAAAGCTAGACCTCTTGTGCCAAATAGTTAGCCAAGCTGTGAAAGCAAAGAAAAGTTATTGAAATAAATTAAAAGCTCTACTCCAGTGAACACACAAATGATAAGAAAGCAAAACAGACTTATTGCTGATATGGAGAAAGGGGTAGTAGTCTGGATAGAAGATCTAACTGGCCACAAGAGTCATTCCCTTAAACCGAAGCCTAATCCAGAGGAAGGCCATAACTTGTCAATTCTACAAAGTCTGAGAGAGGTGAGAGAAAACTACAGAAGAAAAGTTGGCAGCTAGCAAGTTTGGTTCACGAAGTTTAAGAGAACAAGCCATCTCCATAACATAAAAGTGGAAGGTAAAGCAGTAAGTGCTGATGTGGAAGCTACAGCAAGTTGGCCAGGCACAGTGGCTCACACCTGTACTTCCAGCACTTTGGGAGGCCGAAGCTGGTGGATCACCTGAGGTCAGGAGTTTGAGACCAGCCTGGCCAACATGGTGAAACCCCGTCTCTACTAAAAATGCAAAAAATTTGCCAGGTATGGTGTAGGCGCCTGTAATCCCAGCTACTCAGGAGACTGAGGCTGGAGAATTGCTTGAATCCAGGAGGCAGAGGGTGCAGTGAGCTGATATCATGCCATTGCACTCCAGCCTGGGCAACAAGAGCAAGACTCCATCTCAAAAAAAAAATATATATATATATATATATGTGTGTGTGTGTGTGTGTGTGTGTGTATAGCAAGTTATCTAGAAGATCTAACTAAGAAATCGGTGAAAGTGGCTACATTAAGCTATCTATTTTCAAAATAGATTAGACAATCTTTCACTGGAAGAAGATGTCATCTAGGACTTGCATAGCGACAGAAGAGAAGTTAGTTCTTGGTTTCAAAGCTTCAAAGGACAGGCTGACTCTTTCATTAGGGGCTAATGACTTTATTTATTTGATCCTATAACATTCTGAACATTTTAGGGCCCTTTAGAATTATGCTAAATCTACTCTGCCTGTGCTTTGTAAACGGAACAACAAAGCCTGGATAACAGTACATCTGTTTAGAGCATGAATTTCTAAATACTTTAAGCCCACTGTTGAGACTTATTGCTCAGAAAAAAAGATTCCTTTCAAAATATTACTGTTCATTGACAATTCACCTGATCACCCAAGATCCCTGATGGAGATGTACAAGGAGATTAATGTTGTTTTCATGCCTGCTAACACAACATCCACTCTGTAGCCCATAAATCAAGGAGTAATTTTGACTTTCAGGTCTTGTATTTAAGAAATACATTTAGAAATACATATAGGCTATAGTTGCTATACATAATGAATCCTTTGATGAATCTGGGCAAAGTAAACTGAAAACTTTCTGGAAAGAATTCACCATTCTAGATGCCATTAAGAACATTTGTGATCCATGGAAGTGAGTCAAAATATTAGCATTAACAAGAATTTGGAAGAAGTTGATTACAAACCTCACTGATGATTTTGATAGGTTCAAGATTTTAGTGGAGGAAGTAACTGGTGAAAATAGCAAGTGAACTAGAATGAGGAGTGAAGCCTGAGCATGGATTGCTGTAACCTCATAATAAAACTTGAACAGATGAGGAGTTGCTTCTTATGGATGAGCAAAAAACTGTAGTTTTCTGAGATGAAATCTACTCCTGGGTAAAGGCACTGTAAACATTGTTGAAATGATAAGAAAGGATTTAGACTATTACATAAACGTAGATGATAAAGAAGCAGCAGAGTTTGAGAAAACTGACTAAAATTTTGAAAGAAGTTCACTGTGGGCAAAATGCTATAAAACAACATTGCATGCTACAAAGAAACCTTTGATAAAAGAAACTCAACTGATACAGCAAACTTCATAGATGTCTTATTTTCAGAAATTGCAACAACCACTCTACCCTTCAGCCACCTCCACCTTGGCCAGTCAGCTGCCATCAACATCGATGCAGACCCTCTGTCAGCAAAAAGATTATGAGTCTAAAGCTGAGTGATTTTTCAGGACTCAGTTGGACTCACACATGCTATTTTTACCTAGCTGTCAGTCAGCTTCTGGTATTTTTCTGACTGTTGGCTGGAGTGACAGTGATAGCCTCAGAAGATCGTTAGCATTTTTTAGCAATAAAGTATCTTTAAATTAAAGCATATACTCTTTTTTAGACATAATGCTATTGCACACCTAATAGACTGGTATAATGTAAGCATAAGAGTTATATGCACTGAGAAACAAAAAAATTGTGTGTGATTTGCTTTATTGCAATATTTGCTTTATTGTGGTTGTCTAGAACTGAACCCATGGTATGTCCAAGTTATACCTATATTTCAAGGGCAGGAGTGAAGGAAAAAATATTGATGGGAGGCATTAGCAAGGAATGGTATTGGAGAAGTAACTTAGAGCCAGACTGTGAAATTTAGGGTGAAATGTGTTAAATAGCTACTATGTGCCAATGGTCCCTTTGATAAAAACGTAAAGCACATCTTTCAACAGTCAAGAGTGACTTGACAGTGCAGTATAGATATGGAGAAACAGTACATTATAGATATGGAGAAACTGAGGTTCACAGGGGCTACAAAGTTTCCCAGGGTACAAGACTGATTAATTTAGGAAGCTAAGATGTTAAAGCAGGCTTTTCTGATTTTAAAATGCATATAAAGTGTTTAGACTACCTGTAGCAGAAGCCTTAAGCAGGGGAATAGGGCCAGGCATGGCGGCTCATGCTGGCAATCCCAACACTTTGGGAGACTGAAGTAAGAGGATCGCTTGAGCCCAAGAGTGTAAGACCAGCCTAGGCAACATAGTGAGAACCCATCTCTAATAAAAATTTAAAAATAAAATGAAAAAGTATGGGAATGGCATGATAGTATTTCTCTTCAGGAATATAACTCTATTAGGTCTGGGAAAACACTGGTAACAAAGAGTCCGGTGGGTTTTTGCAATGATCTGAGCTGATGGTTTGTGGTCATAAGTTAAGGAAGGATGGCACTTTGGATGTGGAAAGGACGATCTAAAAAAGCAACAGGGATGACTCTGAAGTTCCTCGAATGGAAATTTATGGCTATCAAACTTGCAAAACACTTAAAGGACCGTTGAATAGTGACTTAAAACTAAAATGTATTTTAAGTTTCGGGTGCTTGTTAGACATCCTGATTGTGCTGTTCCTTATATCTGATAGGGCTAATGTATACATGTTTAGGTGACATCAGTATATATACAAAATGGGAACAGCCAAGGGGTGGAAACCACTCAAGAACAGCATATAGAAGTAGAGAAAATAATAGAGTCCAGACTTCTAAGAAACTCCAACATCTAAGGGCAACCAAAATGAAGTACTGCTGTGCTTTAACACAACAATTTTGATTACTCAAAATCAAAATCCATGGGGTAGTAATTTAGGCCAGTCAGCTGGGTGATTTTTCAGGACTCAGCTGGACTTACACCTGCTACTTTTACCCAGCTGTCAGTCAGCTTCTGGTATTTTTCTGGCTGTCGGCTGGAGTGACAGTGGTGACTGGACCATGTGTCTCAGATCATCCAGCAGGCTAGTCCAGGCTTGCTCAGATGGCAGCTCTGCAGGTATCCAAGAATGTGAACAAAGCATGAAAGGACTCTTACGATATAGGTGTGGGGCTGGTACGCTGCCACTACTACTCCTCTCTGTTGGTCAAAACCAATCTCAAGGGCAACCAGATTCAAGCAGAAGGAAAATTGACTTTACTTGCTATTTTGTTGAGACGGACTTTACTTCTTAATAGGAGGAATGGCCAGCATATTGCGAGAGGATGCAGGAATAAAGAATTGTGACACTTTTGCAATCTACCACAGACAAGGAGATGAGGAGGTGAAAATAGGCACTGTTCTCTACCATTGTCAATAAAAAGGTGATGAGATGATAATGCGGACCCTCCATGTGCAAGGAAGTGTATGGCAGGTTCTTATTCCCATAAATAGGAGAATAAAGTTCACCTTAAGGTTCTTTGCATCTCCAATTTCTTTTGGTGCTCATGCCCAACATCACATCAGCACTCAGCTTGCTTTCAGTTACAAGTCACCGCACATGTGATACATTCCCAAGTTTGGGAATGCCGGAACATCAGTACCAATTTGAAGAGATGAATCAGAATAGAGCATTTTATCTGATCTGGTAAGGTTTGTTTCTGTCAAATTCCATTTTCCAATTAGCCACTGAAATAATCTTTCTAAACTGCATTTTCTACTGTGTTGGTTCAGGTCCTTAGAGGAGCAGTCACCAAAACAGAATTATAAATGCAAGATAATTCTCAGAGAAACTTTCACCTAGGATTTTCTACATATAATTTTAATTAATGATCACAGGTGCATAAATGGTGTTTTATCAGCCTTCAGCAACATTTTAATCTGATCAGTGTAGACATGTAAGCTAGCTGAATTGCACCAAAATCATCTAGTACATGTATTGAATTTTTGAGAACACTATTCTGTGAACTGACTAGTGATGCCGCATAGGAATCCTACAGCAACAAGGGTCCAAGTCTTTTTTTCACATCTCTAGTCAACATTCAAGTATAGGACTGTATTTATGATGTCATTATTAAGCAGCATTTCTTATAGGACAATTTAGTGACACTTTTTGGGCAGCAAATCTAATGATACTTACTGAGAACAGAGAAATCTATATCTTCAAGCAGACGAGATCTCTCACAGGGGCACCACCGTGATATAGCTAATAATAGTAACAACAAAGGGTAAACAGTTATATGTGATTGTGATGTTCTTTGCTTCAATACTCATCAAATACAAGGAAGAGTTGGTCTCAGCATGCTGTAAGATGATAGTTAATATTTAATAGTGATAATGTTTGTTAGTGACAGATGATTAGCTTTAAGTGTCTTATGAATAATAAATAAACTAGGTGGGTGTCTGGTGTCTGTCACAAAGGTGTATTCAAAGCCAACCAAGCTGCCCTTGATTTGGCTTTGGAGACCTTGCATGCACAGGCGATAGCAGAATGTGCCTTCAGGAATTGAGGCTTTTTCACATTTTAGCACTAAAAACAGTAGGGGAATTCTTGGCACTTTCTCAAGCCTCTCAGATTCTACTGAAGTCCTGAGATGAAGGAAAGTTCATCTCAGATGTTTTAGCAAATAGAAAACTGCTGGAAAATGTTTCTCTTGTTCCCTGGCCCTGTTGAATTCATAACACTTAAACACCTGTGTCCATCAAATAGAACACACAGGATCACAGCTAGAGCTGTTCTTGACTTTGCAATTTCATTGACTGACAGTTTAATATCTATTTATTTTCACATCTGACACCAGTAAAGACAGGTTGGCATCATGAATGTCAAGGCATTATGCTGACAACTGTATTTTTTTTTCATCATTTGTGGGGGGGTGGTAAAAGAAGGTTCAACATTCTCAAAAAAAAAAAAAATGTTCTTTTCAAGCAGTGCAGCTCCAATAAAGACCAAATTATAGTTCAGAAATAATTGGCAGTAACTATTGATAGGTTACCTGTACATATTTATATAGGAACGGGTACATTCAATTTGAGATTTACTAGTAAACTAACTGTTACTGTTATACTCCAGAATGAAATGTGTAATTATACTATTTAAATAGCTGAAACAGCTGCCATTACTGTGGACTGTGTAAACAGTATTTTCCGTGCTAAAATTGAATGTTTAGAATATGGTCCCTTATTTTCAGCAGCTCTTGTTTAGTCTCTGAAATACAAACAAGAGGTCTAGCCTTATCCTAGTTCCATGATATCAGAATAACACTCTAGATAAGAAGCATTCACACAATGAAAGTGAGATGGATTTTAAAAACCTTTCTCGAGATCACAGTATTGCTCAAAATTAACCACCAAGATAGAGAACAAAACATTCACATTAGGCTTCCTGCAAAATACATTTAGTTTCCATACGCTGAAGCAGAGCAGCAGCAAAGTCCTTTGTCTCTCATTTACACCCGCTATCTAAACAGAAAATAATTCAATTTTACTGTACTCCATGTATGACTGGAGAAATATTATTATGATGTTGAGATCACTGAACTTTTCAGTCTGCTATCCTGAGAATTTTCTCATGGCTAGAGGTAAGGTCTGATAATTCACAGAACCAGTTTCACTGTGCAACCATTAAGGAGCTGCCTTATAATCAGGCAGCATTGAATGGACTGACTTTATTGCCTTTATAGTTGAGGACTGAAGTATACTATTACATCTTACAGTTCTCCTCCCCAATGTCATTTTGCCAAGTACTCTAAGAATGAAATATGCTCTCTAAACTGGAATTGTGTTCAGAGTGCATTCATTCACAGAAATTAGGCCTGAGATTGATTGTGGATTTCTACAAAATCACATTAATTTCAGTTCTTGGCAATTACAGTATAATTAGTGTTATTGATGTAGCAGCCTCATAAATAAATATTTTGTAGCTATATAGGGGGTTTTTGTTTGTTTGTTGTTTTATTTGCTTGTTTAGGCTTCATTTGTGGCTGAAATTAGACCTGGGTGTCTAAGCTCTTTCTGTAGAGGAATCATTCAGGGAGGCGGTAAAGAAAGAGATGAATCAGGACCCTTCCTCCAATTTACTGAGTCCATCTCAAAGGCACACTTCTTCGAGCTGAATCCTGACTCTCCCTGTCTTAAGTTCTCCGTTTCCCACACCTCCTCCTCCCTACGGTCAGTTTCCCTATTTCTATCACCATCAACCTTCTCCACTGTCCTCACAAAATGATGAACTAAGATGCAATGTTCTTAAGCCTTTCCTCCAATGATCCTAGTTGTTTCTTATATGTGCTTTTGTTCTACACCACCTCTTATATTTTGCAAGTCAAACTCTCTTAATTGGCCAGGTACGCTATATTTGGAATTAGAAGCTCTGAGCTTGAATTCCAGGCTCTGCCACTCCTGTACATGTCCTTGAGCAAATATTCATTTATTCTAAAATGAGGGTGGGCCGTGTGCAGTGGTTCACGCCTTGTAATCTCAGCACTTTGGGAGGCTGAGGCTGGTGGATGGCTTGTGCCCAGGAGTTTGAGACCAGCCTGGGCAACATGGCAAAACTCCATCTCTACAAAATTTTAAAAAATAGCCAGGCACAGTGGTGTGCCCCTGTAGACCCAGCTACTCAGCAGACTGAACTGGGAGGATCACTTGAGCCTGAGAGGTCGGGGCCACAGTGAGCCAAGATCATGCCACTGTACTTCAGCCTCAATGACAGAGTGAGACCCTGTCTCAAAAATTAACTTAAATTAAATTAAAATTAAATAAAATGAGGGTAATGCTAGTTTTTCCATTAGCCAAATGTTCATTGAACAACTACTGTGTTCCAGGAATGATTTTAGGAACTACAGACAGAACAATGAAAATAGAATCTCTCAAGGCTCCTCCGTCCTGAGTCTTACATTTTGTAATTACCAACCCTTAACGGATTTAATAGAAAATATGTGTGAAAACTTGTTATAAACTATAACATGTATCTGTAATGTATTTTATGCCATTAATAAATCAGAAAACACTTGATTTTAGTTTTGTCTTACCCATTCCAGAAATAATCAACTTGCCATCTTACGAGGCCTAGCTTTCTAAAGTTGGTGAAAAGAGGCAAAGAAAATAGAAAATATTTGCAAGAGAGAGAGAGAGATCATGTAGTAGTGTCTTCATTTATAAATTGATAGAAATTTAATCTACGAATACTCAATTGTTGGATTTTTCTAGAAGGTATGTTTTTAATCTATGTATTTATAGTTTTCAACAACATTAGTTTTAAAGGAAACAACTCAAAACACTAAATTTCTGTTGTCACTAAATGCAATTCAAGATATTTTTACATATTAGACTGAAAGGTATTCTTGATACATTTTTCCTGTTTTTTGAGAATATATATAGCTTTAAGGTGAAGAGTAGTTTTGATTTTCAGACAAATTTAATGGTGCATTTTATAAATAAATAGGAAGACATGGACTTTCATAAACTTAATTCTTTCCTGACTTCATCTTACATATATCCCCGAAAAACCCAAGATGATGAACAATTTTATTCTAATTTTGAATATAAGAAATTTTTGTATATGAGAAAACAATACGTTCCATACATTTAAACAATTAAGTAGATAAGTAACATTTTAAATCCTGTGGGGAAAATCCTTCCCTTTATTGAATGGCAGAGAACAGTCACATATTTTATGAGTGACATCAAGTAATCAAAAACTGGCCCCACCACTGCTGTCTGCTCTCAGTGAATGGCAGCTGCTCCTGTTCCTTCCTGCAGGCAGCTTCTGTCGTTTCCCAAACTTGCTCTCTCAGGTCACACTCTTGGGCCTCTAATGGCCCTGAGCCCTGATGTGGTGCTGCCCCTGAGCCAGCCTGACTCACCAGAGGGTGCCCTTGATTAGAATTGGGAGACAAATGAGACTGTCACATGATCACAACCTCATTGTTTGTATCCCCGTAAAAAGAAAAAGAGAGTTTTAAGGGCTAATAAAATTTTCCATTATAATGTCATCCTTAATAGCAATGCTATTTTGCTGAAGAGAGATAAGCAAACGGAATAGAAAATGATGTAAAGCTAAAAAGCGGGTGCTGTATTGGGGCACTCGGAAATACTACTGGGAAATATTTACTAACTTTCAACAATTTCTTGAAAGGGCTACTCCAAAGGGATGAAAGCTTGTAGAGTTTCTCACATAACTCTTTCTGCCGCAATCAATGTCCAATATGAGCCATATAAGAGATAAAACTCAAACAACAGCAGCAAAAATTAATGAAAGGACCATCTCAGCATATGTTCTATGTGAAAAACCCACATTGCCCTTTTAATCAATAAGTCAGTAGAAATACACTCAAGGCATTCTTAAATTACCACCTCTGGTTTTAATTTGAAGAATGGAAAATTAGCCACCAGGATTATCTTTTTTTTTTTTAAGTGACAACCATCACTAGGTCATATTTATTTAAGAGTATTTTACTTGTATAAAAATGAGTCTTAGTACTGTAATAATAAAACAACAGTGTTTTTTCATTTATGAAGCATGTAAACGTCCAATGTACTTTTACTCATATGATGTATTACACTACATTCTGATGTAATATAACATAACATACTATGAAACTAGCAGTCTAATAATTAATACTTTAAACACAGCCATTTGTAATGTGGAATGTTCTGGAATATTCTTATAAATTCAAAGTGGCTCATTTGCTAATCAAATGTCTCCAATATCATCATTCCCAGAAAATGATAATGAAGACACTAGTAAACTCTGAAAACCTATAGGAGAGATTCATTGACTTTTCTTCTGAAAGACTCCAAATTATTACTATTTAACTCTCAAAAGTAATTACCAAAACACTGTGCCTCTTAAGTATTTTCACTTGTGATATGTCTGTGAGGGTGGCTTCTGGTCTCAGGATTATGGAGTCCATTTGCGCTATCAATGAGGTAGACATAGCAACGAATATTCTTTAGAACAAATGGGGTATTTGTCCCGTAATCAGCTTATAGATGACAAGTTCAAATAAAAAGCTAATCTGCTGACAGCTGAGCATCACCTCTATCTCAGTAATTTTTGGCATTAATTAAATTACACGTTTGGCATGACTCTCTCAAATAGTTTCTTTCTTTTCAAGCAACTTAATTAATACCATCGTACTCCTTAGCTATATTGGTTGGTTGGGATCTAGCATTTCAGTGCATCCCATTCATCTTCATAGTTATTTTAAAGGAATGTGAAAGGTAAGAAAGCATTTGTGTGTAATTTTGAACTTTCAACATACAAGATAAGAATCTAGACTGTGGTGTGGCATCTGCCGTGGGGTGTGAAAAGGTCCTGTCAACGACACAGATGTTTGAAAGCCTCACTCCTATAAAATATTTCACAAGGAAGAACATTTATCTTTGCAGCTCATGCCTGTAAACCCAGCATTTTGGGAGGCCAAGGCTGGAGGATAACTTGACTCCAGGAGTTCAGGACTAGCCTGAGCAACATAGTGAGACTGTTTCTAATTAAAAATGAAACAAAACAGAAAACAAGGAACATATATCTCCAACTTACATTTTGGACTGATTAAAAAAGCAGGTATTTGAGGCCGGGTGTGGTGGCTCACGCCTGTAATCCCAGCACTTTGGGAGGCCGAGGCGGGCAGATCACGAGGTCAGGGGATCGAGACCACCCTGGCCAACAAGGTGAAACCCCATCTCCACTAAAAATACAAAAATTAGCCAGGCATGGTGGTGCGTGCCTGTAATCCCAGCTACTCGGGAGGCTGAGGCAGGAGAATCGTTTGAACTCAGGAGGCGGAGGTTGCAGTAAGTTGAGATCGTGCCACTGCACTCCAGCCTGGGTGACAGAGCGAAACTCTGTCTCAAAAAAAGAAATGAAAAGAAAAGAAAAAAAGCAGGCATTTGAAAATCATTTAAAAAGAAAACATTGAAAAGGAAGCCAGAAAGCAATTAGAATACATGGATATACACCAATCTTTGATCCTCTCATATAATACAATCCTTAACTGTTTTTAGGTGTGCACAGGTAAGTGTTGCCTTTCCAGGTTATGATATCTAGTAGGAGATGTGGGCTGTCTCTTTCTTGAAGAGCCAAATGCAGAATATATGTATGGTGGTATAAAACCAAAGGCAATTTGCCCCTTACGAAATAAGCAAATATACTTAGCAAAACTGACCATCAAAAACATTGTTTGCCTGAGCTAGTGTTTTCATATTTTCACCTCTAAATAATAAAGAATAAAGTTACATTTCTGAAAAACAAAAGATAATGAAAGAACTTTAGTGATTTTACTTAAAAAAATGAATTTTTGCTCCAAATTTTGTGTCCAGGTATTTGTTGGCTGCTCTAAAGGATGTGTCAAAGACTAAGCATGTCTTTCTTTGCAAATGCCAAAGAGCTGAATTTTCAATTTGGGGGTTTCTTTCAGATTGTGTTCGTGTTATGTAGCTTCTCAGAGTTGAAGAAGAAGAAAAAAAAAATCATAGAATCACAGAAAATCAGAGAGGTGGAAAAGGTTCTGTGTCTTTTTTTCCAGTTAAAAAAACTGGTCTAACATTGTTTGAATAACTCACCTGTAAGTCACCTAGAAAATTAGCAGCAGAGTCATTAAAACATTGCAATCCTGGACATCCTGAGTGACTGACTTGTATGTTTTCCATATGTCACTCTCTTATTAGAAAAGTTGCTTTAAAATAAAGTGTTATTTTTGTGTCAATTAAATTAATACAAACATATTGTTTAAAATTCAAGTAGAGGCAGGTAATCATTCCGCTTGCCTCAGTTGTCCTCACACCCAGCTCTGCTTTGCAGTCTCCATATGTAACCATTTCTGAGTTTCATTTTGCTGTTGTTGACACACTTTCCTTGTCCCTCTAAATAGAACACCCATCCTGCCATTTTTGTACTTACCTGCTTTAAACATTATCTTTTAGCTCAGGCTATGATGGATAACACATTAATGTATTTATACCACTCCCCACTTGTCCTCTCCTTAATTTTGCAAAATGCTTAAAACATTATTATGTTTCTCTACTTGCAATTTCAAATAGTATTTTTAGCCTCTATTTCTTACCCCATAGCAGTAGCTCTTGATTCTACATTTTTAAAACAATGATATTAACCTTCTCACATTTTTCTATACCCCTACTCCCAATTCCATTCCAAACATGTCTCACAATCTATCTTTACTTTTACAATGTCTAGGTAGATTTCATTTAGATTCTGTTTTTAACCCATAAGAAAGTCTTTTGTTATTTGTCTGTGGATGGATCCTAATGAAAATCGTTAATTACCATTTGTAACATTATAACTACGTAAATATTGTTTATTTCAGAGTCAAGGATTTTGCAGCAATTATGTTTCCTTCACTACAGTTTAAATGACACAACACTGTGTGAATTTTTCTGGAATCAAGTTGTAATGAATCCACCTTTTTTTTTTTCTTTTCTTTTCTTTTTTTTTTAAGACAGGGTTACCCTCTGTCACCCAGCCTGGAGTGCAGTGGAACAATCATAGCTCACTGTAACCTTGAACTCCTGGGCTAAAGAGATCCTTTTATCACAGCCTGCCAGGTAGCTGGGACTACAAGTGTTACGTTCAACTATTTATTTATTTATTTATTTATTTATTTATTTTTAATTTTTTGTAGAAACAGTATCTCACTATGTTACCCAGACTGGTTTCAAACTCCTGAGTTCAAGTGATCCTCCTACCTTGGCCTTCTAAAGTGCTGGCCTTATAGGTGTGAGCCACCGTGCCTAGCCCTGAATTCTCCTTTTCTTACACTTTTGAAATGGCTTCACTTAATCTTTTATTTACTAATTCAGTGAATATTTAGTGAGCCTCTGTTACAGGTGCTAGGGGCTCAACAATTAGTAAAACAAAAGTCCCTGCTTTCATGATGTTTATACTGTAGTTGGGGTATGGAATACAAAAAACAAGTATACCGTAAGTATATCAGTATTAAGTGGTGATAAGTGTTGTGAAGAAAAAGAAAACAAGGATAACAGAATAAGAACTGCTATTAAAGAAGGAGGTCAGGTAAGGCTTTCATGATAATATTTGAAGTTAGACCTATTGGAAGTGAAGGAAAATGTCATGTGGGTATTGATGGGAAGAGGAAAGGAAATAGCAAGTGCAATGACCCTGAGATAACCATGTGATTTGTGTGCTCAAGAAACAGCAAGAAAGCCAGTTTGGCTGGAGCAGAATGAAGAGCATGATAGTTGTAGGAACTGATGTCAGATATGTATCAAGAGGCTAGATCAAGTATCATCTGTGGACTTTGGGTTTCACTCTAAGTGAGATAAGAAGCCATGGGAAAATTCTGAACAAATCAGTAACATAATCTGATTTATGTTCGGACAATGTTGCAGAGGTTCAGGTGAGAGACTACAATGACTTTGAGCAAGATAGATGCTGCATTTGTTATGGAAGGACCTATAAGATTTTCTGATGTATTAGAAGTGGCACGGAGGAAAAAACAGAGAAGTTGAGGATGATTACAAAATATATGTGATTTTGGTAGAATACATAGGCGTGGGAAAGACTAGATAAAAAGCAGTGTTTTCTTTTAGTTGGTTTATGTTTTGTGCTTGTGTTTCTGGGGCGATCTGCAGAGATCTGTGCTAGTTGATTTCTGCACCTTGTGTATGTTGTCATCTGAAATTTTTCTTTATTGTTTTACTAGATTGAGTTTGTTGTTTCTCACTTTCCATGGATTATACTTTTTTCTTTTTCTTCTGTATTTTTGTAATTTTTGCTCCATCTATCAAGTACATTCCTAAGAATATAAGCTGTCGAATTTTCTATGTTCTTGCATGTTGAAAAATACCTTTATTTTTCTTACACACTAAAGTAATAGCTTGATCAGCTATGTGTAATTCTGGCTTTGGGAGAAGTAAACACAGGGACTCTTGTTTAATCCATTGTTATCCATTTGCTTTTCAGAAGCCTATTACCAATTTGATACTATTCCTTGGTAGGTGATCTAATGGTTCCCTCTGGAAACTTTTAGAATCTCCTCTGTTTCATCATTGTTACAGAATTTCACAATGATGTGCTTGAGTGTAGGTCTTTCTACAGGGAATGTGCTGAGTACTCAGTGTGTCCTTCTATGCTGAAAGCTCGTGGAAGTTCTCTTGTTTTTTGTCCACCAATTACTCCATTCTCTTTCTGCAATTTCTCTTAATTGAATTGCTAAGTGTATTACATTGATCTTCTATGTCTTTTATGTTTTCACACGTGTTTTATACCTCTTTTTTCCCATTCTATTTTCTGGGACAGTGGCATGTATTAAAATCCCAACACTTTCTTTGAATTTTGTATTTCAATGTCATAAATTTTGTTTTCCAAGAGATCCCTCATTCTTTATTTTTTCACTGACCATTTCATACCTTTTTAGAGAATGTATCAATTTCTTTTTAAATCTCTTTGAGTTCTAATTACAAAGATTATTTTGTGAAAGTTTTATTATCTTTTCTCCCAAAGGCTTTTTCGGTAGGTGTTTATTTTTGTCTTTCACTTTCATGCAACTGGATCTCCTAAAATAATGATCTTTGACTTCATACTGAACAGTGAGGTTTTTAAATGCTACTTAAGAGCATGATGAACATATTCAGGGTCTGATGACTGCCTGGCCCTCAAGTACCCTAGGAATTCCAAGTGCCACGGCTTTTCTCTAGGATTCTAATGTTCACCTTAGACATACTAGTTCTTCTTAAATACATCATGTAATTTCTTCTCAGA
Source organism: Macaca nemestrina (assembly GCF_043159975.1). Taxonomy (NCBI): domain Eukaryota; kingdom Metazoa; phylum Chordata; class Mammalia; order Primates; family Cercopithecidae; genus Macaca; species Macaca nemestrina. Next base: position 137,126,084 of record NC_092125.1, on the reverse strand, counting down.
AGAAACCTTTAGTCTTTTCCTTGGACAAAACATCTAGCTATACCAGGCATTCCATGCATGGACCTGGTGCTGGTGATTTCAAATGTTCTGTAGAAAGGCTTTTAATAAACCCACTGCTTTCTGGTCGCTTTCCCCTTTATAACTGGTCTTTCTAAATCTGGGTTCTTTGGGGATTTATAGGGCAAGTAGGCCCTTCTCTGGACCAATTCTCTCTCCTGTTACCGTTTCTTTAACAGATTTTGTTCTCTCAGAAATTGTGTTTTAGGCATTGCTCACCTGAGAATCTCTTTCCAAATTTCAATGTCTATTATATCTTTTTGTATTATTTAATGAGATTTAACAAGAAAGAGCAACAGGAAGGAGAGGAAAAACTTGTGATAAATCCATCTCCTTGAACAAAAAGCTTTTGAAAATGCATTCTAACCCTAGGTGTCTCTCCCCAGAACACTCTCCCTTAAATAGTAGTCACCATAGACTACATAATATTAAAGATAAATAAGTATAGGACTCAGCCAGTCATCTAGGATGTACTTCTTAAATGCATAGAACCATTTCCATAAAAAGACTAATCTACCCACGGATCCCAATCAGCCACCCACTGCAAAGTGATGGAAATAAAATGACAGGTATTTAATGCCACTAAAATAGCTAATCCTACAGTGTCTTGTTGGATAATGCTCTGCTCAAAATAATTCTGATTATGCCTGTTGTTATTATGCTGTTAACACTACTAAATTTAATATCAATACCCACAGAGAGGCTATGGTTATTTTTCACAGAAACTCCATGGTTCCAATTTGTACCAATTGGATATTAAATAACTCACAAAAATAACTCATAACAAAGGACAGGAAGAAATAATTTAGGTGTCATAAATTGGATAGTATGTTACAATGAAAACTAAAAGCAATTGAGTATGTTAGGTATTTATGAAGGAAAGCTGTGTCTATGAATTCAACAAGTTTGACTAAATTTAGTTTAAAAAAAAAAAAACAGGTAGAGACGAGGGAATGGGAACAAAACTAAGCACATTTCTAGTTGTCTGTCTCTAAATAAAAAGATTTGACTAAAGTATCTCTTTTCCAGCAGTTGTTTGTGTACCTAAAAATAATCTTACCTTTAAGGAGGCCTCCATCTATAGTTGATCTGTAGGAAGCCCTGGGGGTAAAGAGAAGACTTTACTTAACGAAAAGCTAGCCTGAAAATTGCCTCAAGGCAAAAGCCATTATACACTTCTCTTCCATCCCTTAGATAAACAAAAAGCAGAGCTTCCCACTGATACAAATCAGCCCACAACTTGGCTCTCATTAGTTCTAAGTCTATGGAAATCTTCAGAATCTTGGATCACCCCACCAAGCTCATTATGTGTTTAAAATTAGGCATTCTTTTCATGAGAAGCAACAGGAGTTCCTCCTGTAGCACAGATATATATATATCTATATATATATATATGGACCCCCGAGGTTTTGTTAAGGTAACAAAATGCATTAAAAGTGTTCACTAGGCCTTCTTGGTACTTGTTAGCCCAGATTTCATACACAGCACTAAAACAGAGCAGTGATTGCTGTACCCAAATCCATTTAGATTCTAGAGACTAGATGTCTGGTCTTTTTAAAATACACTTTTAATTCTAAATCTACTTGTTTACTTTCTATTTTTGAAAATGTTTAGGGGGAAAGGGCATTTGGTTATCAATGTCAAACATGCTAAAACCACGTAAAAAAAAAAATTGTAAGAGGTCAGGGATTCAAGAACACAACTCAGATTCTATTCTGCTTTATAACAAGACCTAGATTATTCAACTTCCATGAGCCCAGAAAATAAAATTGCCTGGCTCTCTTTGATATAATTATAGCCACAAAGTGTCCAAAGTCTTTTTATTTATGTCAAATTAAAGCAGATACTCGTGGCACTGAAGCTCACTGAAATGTTTCTATTTAATGTGTTCCATGACTTGTGAGGCTCTGGGAAGCAAAGGGGGCAACTGGGGAGGTAGGTTGCATTCATGTGTAGTAAAAAGTCATTCTGAAGAAAAAATCTAGCTGGCAGACCCACAGCTCTGAATCATGTGCCAGCCAGCCTCTGCAACCTGATAACTCTCTGCTGCTTTGCTCCCACTATTTCCCAACTTACCAGGACAACATAGGAATGCAGTACTTATTATAAAACAATGCTATGGGACATAAAATCTCAGCCTGCTGCCCCCATTGCTCATGTGATACAGGTGTACATCTTGAGGAGGGCACAGAGTACAACTTGCCTTCAGCATGGAAAAGAAGCAATTACTTAGCCGTTAAGAAAAATCCTAATATCATTATCAGATGACCCCAATTACCACCTGATATCTGGCTATTATTTTAAATGGATTTAAAACACATTTTAAAATCTCAAATTCAAATCACTATGGAAATAGCATAAGTTATCATAAAGGTGTTTTGAGATAATTCTAAATGTCAATTTAGCATATTTTCATATATTGGTTGTCTAAAGTGAATGAATAGCTTCTTTTATGAGGTAAATGTCATTTGGTCAAATGAAAAGGACAATCACATTTAAAGGTCAGTTATTATGGTGAGGTAGTTGTAGTTACTAGTGTTAAAAATCTCACTATATTATCTTTAAACAAGAGTACCCCACTATTTTGAATATAATAAAATTACATACAGTGGCTTGGCTGCTTATCTTCTTTGTTCCAATTTTTGCTACCATGTTGATCTTCTAGTATTTCTCTTTTAGCTCAAACCATTTTTTTTTTTCCAGTGGATCTCACTAGATCATTGCCTCTATTTTTGATACAGTAAGGCCAAACACCACATATATTTCAATGGCATCTTTTATGTGTGTGTGTGTGTGTGTGTGTGTGTAATTTGAAAGAACTAAATTATTTACTTGTCAAAAAGTAAGAATTTTTTTAGAGTCAGGGACTAAGTTTCTAAAAAGAAACCACAGAGAATCTGAAAATTCAGACCTATACACCCATTCCTAAGACTAAATTTCTCAAATCATGTCCTGTGTGGTATGGTAGCGAAGGCCCTCAGTCCCCTAAAGGTTTGCTGAAAACTCACTGAAAGAATGGGGGACATAGATCCTGGCAAAACAGGTTACCGGAGAGAGAAAGGTAGAGGAATTCTCTTGAGGGGCAATAAAGAATTACTAGAGAGAATGAATGGCTCAGGGAACAATTGATTAACTTGTAAATAGTTATCATTGATAGTGAAAAAGTTTGTTCAGCTGTGGTTACATTCTTGGTCTTACAGGGAGAGGAAGAAAAAAACAATTGTTCTCCTTGGTGGATCTGGATCTTAGGTAGAGTAGAGCCTTGCTTTGGGAGATATGGTGGTGGCTGGGTGGGGAGATCAGAGGGACCTTGAAGCTTCTTCCATTCAGCATGTCAATACTCCATGTTTTGTAGTATTGGTTTCTGACCTCCGGCACTGGAAACACCATAACAACCATTTAAACTGAGGAGTTTCTTGCTCACAAAACAATATGTTACTGCAATAAGAAGCAATTTGTCTTTTCTCCCCACTCTACTCTGTGTGTGTGTGTGTCTGCCCGTGTGTGTTTGAGACAGGGTCTTGCTGTGTCTCCCAGGCTGAAAGGCAGTGGCCCGAACATGGCTCACTGCAAACTCCACCACTTGAACTCAAGGGATTCTCCCACCTCAGCTTCCTGAGCAACTGGGACTATGAATGTGCCCACCACTCCTGGCTACTATTTGTATTTTTTTTTTGTAGAGATGGGGTTTTGACATGTTGCCCAGGCGGGTCTTGAACTTCTGGTCTTAAGCAATCCTCCTGCCTCACCCTCTCAAAGTGCTGGGATTATAGGTATGAGCCACCACATTTAGCAGTCACTGTACTCTTAATACATGTGCAAGCATGCGCACACACACACACACATGCACACATAGCCTTGACTACTTGACTTGCAGTTATTCTCAATTGGCTACAAAACAACTGTGTGTGGATATTAAATTGTCTCTTTTCAAAAAACATTTTCAATGATTCTGGTTTTTAAACTGGAAATAAAAAATTATTATTTTCTAATTATTTTTACAACTGAAACTGAGAGGTGAAGCCAGTTAGACTTCCTGGGTCGAGTGGGGACTTGGAGAACTTTTCTGTCTAGCTAAAGGTTTGTAAGCACACCAGTCAGCACTCTGGGTCTAGCTAAAGGTTTGTAGATGCACCAGTCAGCACTCTGTAAAAACGTACCAATCAGCACTCTGTGTCTAGCTAAAGGTTTGTAAGTGCACCAATCAGCACTCTGTAAAAACGCACCAATCAGTGCTCTGTGTCTAACTAAAGGTTTGTAAATGCACCAATCGGCACTCTGTAAAAATGACCAATCAGTGCTCTGTGAAATGGACCAATCAGCAGGATGTGGGTGGGGCCAAATAAGGAAATAAAAGCTGTCCACCCGAGCCAGCAGCGGCAACCCCCTTGGGTCCTCTTCCACACTGTGAAAGCTTTGCTCTTTTGCTCTTCACAATAAATCTTGCTGCTGTTCACTCTTTGGGTCTGCACTACCTTTATGAGCTGTAACACTCACATGAGGGTCTGCGGTTTTATTCCTGAAGTCAGCGAGACCACAAACCCACCAGGAGGAACAAACAACTCTGGACATGCCACCTTTAAGAGCTGTAACACTCACTGCGAAGGTCTACAGCTTCACTCCTGAAGTTAGCGAGACCACAAACCCACCAGAAGGAAGAAACTCCAAACACATCTGAACATCTGAAGGAAGAAACTCCGGACACACCATCTTTAAGAACTGTAACACTCACTGCACGGGTGCACGGCTTCATTCTTGAAGTCACTGAGACCAAGAACCCACTGGAAGGAACCAATTCCGGACACAAGACCATGAAGATACAGTTACTAAACATTTATTTAGGTCTTCTCCTTTGATGCAAACCTATCTATGAGATTAACAACAACATATAAGTTAATATAGTGAATAATTTAAATATTATTCATTTATTTTGGTCATTTGCTCAAGAGATTTTTTTTTAAGCCCCAATTTTTCTCTGTTTAAATATTTATTTTGATGCTATTTCATCTTAGCCATGGCTCTCAAACTTCACAGATAGTCATAATAACCAAAAGGAAATGATGGCTGGTGGTTATAATTGTTTTTAACTTTCATCAGAAGTCAGTATAAACATTTGAAAACACCAAATTGCATAATAATTATACATTTTACTGTGATATTCTCCTCCATGTCTATTGTAAGGGCAAAGAAAACTTTTTCTTTTACTCTCTGAAGGTTCAATAATTGAATCTGCTGAAATAAACTGACAATAGACAGATTAACAGGAGAAAAGGTATATAAATGTGTTACATGCATAACAGGAGAAAAGGTATACAAATTTGTTACATGCATGTGAATAGGAGTCTCACAGTAAGACTCACAGAAGGGCCAAATGGTTGAAACCTAAATAGTATTTTGAGTTTCGCAAAGAAATAAGGGTTTGGGGCTTCTGGGAAGAGGTGATAACAGGTTATAGGTGGTTGAGGGGAGGAAACAGGGTGAACAAAGTTTGTCTTGTTATGCAGATAAGGTCTGTTAGGTAGCAATCCTCAGCAAAATAGGGGATATTGACCCTTACTGTCTTTTCCTGTGAGTTAATCTTCCCTGTTTGATAAGATTATGGGAAGGAGACTCAAAACAATTTCATTCTTTCTGGAGGAGCTTCCCTTAGTCAGATAAGGGAACCTCAAAGAAAGCCCATCCCTGCATTTGCTGCTCCTAGGTACTCTCAGTTTAGAGTATCACTTCCCAAGCCCCAACACTATTCTTTCTCACTTGACACTCAAGTACAGGAATATGTTTTAATTTTTGCAGCTTTTGAATAATCCAATTCAAGTTTTAGTCTAGTTTCTTAAACAATTATTAACAGGAATTGATAAAAAGTCTTTGTTTCACCAGTGGACATGACTTTAGAATGACATAATAATTAATAGAAAGAGGGGAGCAAGCATCCCTTGTTCCTTTCGCTTCCTAGCAAATACCTGGGGTATGTGAGGGTGAGAAAGTAAGGCATCCCTCTTTCTTTCTTCTGTCCTTATATCCCCAGGTCCTAGTGACTGTGACAGGGTGTTACCCATGGGTGTCAAGGTGGCTTTCACCCATGTTAACAGTAGGGGCTGGGGGTGGGCATATCTGCTCTTACCCAATATGTCCTATCTCCCTTGCTGTCTGTAGCCTTTGAGTTACCTTGACCTCATTTATGCCATGGATACTTGCATGACCTTTATCCATGAAATGGGAGACTTGGCTTAATTGACAAGAATTAGTCATGTTCACCTGTGCTGCACCTTTTAATTTCCATTATTATCTGCCTCCGGATCCCCTAGATCCAGTTTTCTTTCCTAGGGATTTGACCTGAAGCTTGGAATTGAGTTTGGGACAAAAATGTGTTTCCAGCAGGGATGGGGGTGGGTGTTGCATGGATTTCTTATCATAAGCCAAATGCTAAGGTGAAGCTGGAGAAATGAGTCCTTCTCCAACAAGGGAGATAAAAGGATGTCCTGTGACATGCCCAGATAACTAGTGGCTATAGTTGCTAAGCTATGCTAAGATTTGAGTGCATGGGGCTTGTCTTCGATTAGCTCCCTTGGTCTTATTTTTCCAAAAAGGAAACCTGTGGGTGATGGGCATCCAATTTGTTCTCATCACCCAGCAGGATTTGCAGGATAATTGCTTGGAAACAGAATGCTGATCCAGATTTTTACATTGCCCATCCCCTTTTGTCCCTGCTGAGCTGCAATCGGAGATCACTGGTTGGTTCACAGAATAAGCAGAGTTAGTCTAAAATGTAGGTAAAAGCTTAAAAAAAAACTTATGAGTCTAGAACTTAATGACAAATGTATAATACATTTTGAAACATAATTTCTCTCTCTCCAGTCCTCATTTTTTATTAAAAACAAATCATGATAAGACTGTGATATTTGCAAAATAGACTTTAGTCTTATACTTGGCCTGATTATTTGCATAAAGTGCAGCAAGAATAATTATTTTTATATAGGTCTTTTAGATTGGCTTTGATGGAACTCTGTTCCACAAGGAATCTCAGATGGGACTTTCCAAAGCTAAGTGCAGTCACTGGTTTGTACCCTCAAATACCTGTGAATTGGGTAAGTGCCTCTCTTCTTGAGGTCTCAAAGCATGGGGTTCCTGGGCCTGTTAGAAAGTGACATTCTTCACTTATCACAGGTTAAGAACCCTGTACAGGGACTATGTAGACAAGGTAGGAAGCCAGATTTCCCAAGGGGTTTTTATCAGGTCTGCAAGTTCAGCTTGACTCCTTTAAGGGAAGCATATCCATCTAGTCAAAGCCTTGATAAAACAAGCAGTTTCTTCAATTGAATCATGTTGCAAAAGAAAATGGATTCTTACTGCACTGATGCAAACAACTATATTGCCATCAGTTAAGAATACTCAGAATACTCACAACTAGTTTCCAAATTCTGGGGAAGCCAGGCAGAGAGAGAGAGAGAGAGAGAGAGAGAGAAAGAGAGAGAGAGATGAAAATGCTCGAAATTTTGTTCACAGAAGTATATCTTAATTAATAAAGGCCATAAGTAGCTTAAAATAAGTTTTGTTGACTCTGGAAAACAAAACAAAGATCAGCAATGTTCTAAGCAAAAGTCGAAATAATTACTTGTTTTCTATTAGTTCAGTCCATTCAGTTAACTCTTATTTTGCTTGATATTCATAAACATTTCAGCTTTTAATGAGTCCTGTATGTTTTTCCTTATACCAATGTCACAATCTCCAAAGCTATCAGAAAACTGCATTTGAGAACTTCTGTCACAGTTCTATAGCTGTTTATATGTCATCTTTTGAAGAGGATCAAAACAAGACAACAATTTTCTGTGAATAACAAAATGTCTAGGGTAGTTACATTCAGAAACACAATTGACAAAGAAATTTGCTATCTGTGGTTTACAATAACTTAAAATAACAACCTTAATTGTGATTGATAGCATATACTCAGATATTAGAATTTTAGAAATCCCATACAATTTCACAACGTATATTCATATTATTCCCTAAAATGTAATCTGAAGAAGATTAAACATCATTTTGGCAATCCTATGTACCTAAACATGTCAAATAATCCTGTTTATCTCTCTTCTAGATGCTCCAGAGGCCCTCTGTAGCTTCCAAAAGCTAGGCATCAGCAAAGACACCTTTTGAAACTGAAGTTTGCTTTGGGGAAGCCTGTTACATATGTTAGATGTTTAAAACACTTGATGTTTTGAAATAGAATTCCAGATTTCCATAAGTTATTTGTTTTGCCAAAACGATGACTCAAAAATTCTTTAAAAAGCAAAAACCTTTTCTATCTCTTTGCAAATTTTTCTAAAGAGCAGATTAGTGCCTTAGAGTACCTTGCTGCACTTTTATTTCAATGCTTAATTTACAAAAAAGCCATATAATACCCCTTTGAATGTAGTCAATATGTTTACACATGGGATTTCTTTTGCAAGATTAATTTTTACGGCCCTTCCATAACTTGTTTGAACTTTTAGCTTTATCTTACCTAATTCAAAACCATCCTTTAACCCTAGGCAATTTACATTTTGAGAACATCTGCATTTTACCAGTGATCTTTAAGGCTGTTTTTATTTCTCAAAAATTAAAGTCATGTGAACTAAAAGGTACCACAACTTCTATTTTTCCTTTAAAAATATTTGATACAAGTGCTTATCCTTCTTTCAGTCAATTAGAGCTCTTTTTTTGTAGACTTCACACACACACAACACATATATAACTACACAGACAGATGGAAGATTTTTTGTTTGCCAGTCTTCCAGTTGGATTATTGGCCTCCTAGTGGAGCCCTTAAGACCAAAGCTAGGAAAGCATGCAGTTTCTAAGCCCTAATAAATAGGTATTGCTGGAAGACAAAAACAGATTTTGAGAGGGATCCATTCACCTCTAATTCCTGGGGCTCCTTGAGGAAAACAGAGGTCTCTCCCAAAATGACATCCATGGCACCTTTTCTGTTTTTTCCAAGGAGTCCCAGGCCATCAGAAAATATCTTAGGGCCTCTCATGTATGCATTAAGAGTGGCAATGCAAAATAGAGAAAAATAGTTCAGTCAACTGAGAAGAAAATCTTTTTCCAGGAAAACAAAATCCAGGAAGAGAGAGAGAAAAAAAGACTTTTAAAATATACCTATAATTAGGATACCTGTTTTTAATTAAGCTGAGTGCTCGTTAAGAAAATCCTTTTAAATCCCTTATTACCTGACTTTAGTCATGCCAAGTGGCCAATATTTCTGGCTTTTGAACTTTACCAAAGGTAACCTCCCAAGTGCTCAGAGAAAAGAAAATTCAAGGTGGTTCGTGGAGGGGAAAAGAATCAACAAATGGCAATGGTCATGCAGAAGATATCATACCAGAAAGGACTTGTTCCATAAGCCAGGATTGAACCTGGGCTGTCATTGTAATATGGTGGAGGCTAAAACAAAGCACTGCCACGTGGTTACAGGTCATACTTCCAAGGATGTAAAATGAGATGGAGGCCTGCAGCAAAGTTTTCCACCGACCTATTTGCTGAGTTTGCTCAAACAGTGGGTTTATGGAGTCCTAGGCCTGCATCTCATCCTAAGATCCTCCTCTTTCTGACAGAACTATACAGAGAGACACGCAAAGCACACCAGATTGGCTACAGCTTAAGACTAACCTCACAAATTCTTTTTCATAATTAAAACTTTACAGAGAATATAAACAGTGACCGTTGCAGTCCTGGTCTAATAAAACGTCTTTTAAAAGGAAAAAAAAAGGATTTCACATAAAAGTTAACTTCCGACCTGGTGGAGAAAAGAAAAAAAGCAGCTTTAAAGTGCAGGGCTATGTTAACTGCTGACAAGGTAGAGAAAAGAAAAGAAAAAACAGCTTAAAGTGCAGGACTGGAAAGATGCCTTGCAGAAGAACCTCTTATTCTTATGCAAATGGATTCCTCCAACTTGGAGAGAAACTTTTAATTGCTGTTTGACAGAGCTGGATCCCTCGGTGGAGGGAGGGGAAGACTCAGTGGATGTGTGGCCGGGGACACTGGCCAGGCTGCCACATGGGGCCCTTGGGCCATGTGCCCCAGCCCCAGCTGGGAGGGGATGGGAGTGTGGAGCTGCCACTCGACTGTCTGTTCTGCATGTGCCTGTGGCCATTGGGGTGGGGTAGTGCCATTACAGTCCCAATAAAGGAAGGAAAATTCCGGGAAAAGGCTTATTCCTGACCCCTGAGAGCAACGAGGGATGGGGGGCACAGTTTTCTCTACTCTCAGAATAAGTCCAAGGACAAAAAGCTCAGAAACAAGAGGGAAAAATATTTTTTGGTCCGCATTTTACTCACTTTTCCTCATGTCCTCATATGAGCTGCCAATATGATGCAGGATCTTTTGCTTCTTAGTTTAGCTAAAATCCAGGTTCTTGTCATATGACCAGGAAAAATTAGGCATGTGGGCACATTGAAAGGTGTGGAGAGTGGAATTAATACATACATTGAAAGGTGAGGAGAGTGGAATTTATTAGAAGCTCTCAGCGAAAAAAAATAAAAAAGGAGGGGAGGTCCAGCCAACAGGCTTCCACCTCACAGATTGAATACCAGGCCACCACACACATGAGCGGAAGAGGCCAGGTTCCAACTAGCAACAGTTTCAAGCAGGTTTTTAAAGGAAAAGAGGCAGTTCTAAGTTGCTTACCACGAATTTACATTAAAATAACAGATGTTGTTGATTGGCTCTACATTAATCTTTGTATCACAAGTTCTAGGAACATGAAGATAATGGGTGAGGCAGCTAGTCAGGGACAAGTTAACTTAAAATGATTGATCCCGGGCATGCATGTGGGGGGCATATCGGAAGACCTATATTCATGTCCCCCTGGGCTGCGTTCCTCAGAGAGCTCAGGCTTCTCTGAGCCATTTTTCTTCTCTCACAATTTATTCCTACCCTCACCAAAATGTTCATGAAGAAAGATTTCATGGTCAAATATTTTTGAGAGACATCATCTACATCCCTCTGACCACCAACCGTCTTCTCCACCAGCACCACCCCTAGCACTGTCATTTTAAAATGTTGACAATATATGCCAAAGTGTCTCAGATACTCTGGAGTCATTAAACACACACACACACACACACACACACACACACACACACACACACCTGTTCCAAAAATTGGCCATGAAACTGTATCACAGAGATTAGCAGAACACACTTCAGAAAGCACTGGACAGAGGCTGGGCTCACTGCAAACCACTATGACATAAGTGAGAGTTTTTCAGGAAAGTGAGTGCCTCAGGTGGGAAATGGCTCAAATAGAGCCTATGATAGGAAATCGAAGGCATTTCATACAGCAGAGGATTTCATGGCCTGACCAGTCAAGTCAGCTTCTTCAGAAAGGGTAATTATTTATGTGTAACCATTTCTTTATCTTTTTATTTTTATTTTTTCAGTTTCACCTCCGAGTGAGACTAGATGATCTAATAAATGTGAATTGGTACCAAAGAAGAAACCACACCCATGGGGATAACAATATTGGCTCCTGTTTCAATATTGTTTTATCTTGACCCTGGACTAGCAAACCCATCCCTGAGTATAATATGGAGATTTTTGACCTTCAGTGTACTCAGACCTCATTTGTTTTCCACTGTGCCTCCTACCCCAGATGGCCAGTTATAATATCATCTTTGGGTGCCATATTCTCCTATAGCTATTCCTATTCCTACAACCACTTTTTCCTTGGTAGGTATTTTCCTTCATATTTCTGTCTTTAACCTCTCTCTGTCCAACCTGGCCTATTAGGTACTCCCACTCTAAGCCAATCATTCTTATTAAAAAAGTGATTAGATATATTTGTTAATAGCCATTAGAAATTACTGTTGGCTACCCAGCCCCTAAGCAATAGTGAAAACAATTACAGTTTAGGTTCAAGTATAAAATCAAAGTATCCTTAGATAAAAAATCTTAAATGTCACTATGAAAATGGAGGAAAAATGGACTCTCAAAGGTCAAGTATCTGTCTTCCTATTCCTATTTCATTCATGTTTTCTTGTTACCTTCAACTGTTTCTTTTGCTCTGCCATGCTCATTACAATCAGCTACACCCCATAATGTATGCTCAAATGCAGCACGATCTCTCTGGATGTATCTCATCCCATAGTTTTCTGAGTCAGAGACTGTAGTTACCTAGTAGATTCACACTCATTGCAAGCACTGATGTCATTGTTGTAACCTTTCAGCAGAACAGTGGATAACAAGCCAACATGGATAATTAGTAATGAAAAGATGAAAGTACTCAAGTTCTACAGAGGACAGTTAGTTAAAGGACAGAACTGAACTTAAGCTCTCTGCTTTTGATCTACATAATGCACTTTTATTCAGTCAAACTGGATCAGGTGTCACAATATCGAATCTCTTTAGTAGATACAAGTATTGCGCAATGTCAATAATTCTCTCTGGTTAAAAAGGGAAAGGGGACTTTTTCTGGTTAACTAGATGAATAGACATTTGTTTGTGGTTAGCTAATCAAGCTTACAAGCAATTTCAAAAGTTTAGAGTGTAAAGACATTATGTGTAGTTGTCAGCAGGGCTTGGACCCAGGGCAAGGTAAGTGAAGTAAATCTGGCACTTATCTCAGTGCAAGATTTAAGGAGGAAGGGTGCCAATAGTATAGCTAAATGTATTTTCATGCCATACATTTAAAAATCCCCTTTAAGGCAAAAAGTCATGATGAAGTATCAAAATGTTTAATAAAGACAGCATCAGTAACAGTGCTGTACTGAGCTATGGTAGAGCCCAAGGTAAAAAAAAAAAAAAAAAAAAAAAAAAAAAATTGTAGTACTGATTTTGTTTTCATTTAAAATTTTTATATTTTGTTCACTGTGGACTTTTTCATCAATTTTGATTTTTTTTTTAAGACTGAAGGTATCTGTGGAGTGAATTTTTAAATATTGCCTTAAAATAATATTTATCTTGATTATTGAGTATTTAAATTTTGTGCCCAAAGCAAATTCCTTGCTTGCCTCTCCCTAGACCTTGTGCTGTCTTGGAGCTATTGTTTTTTAATGTTCTAGTTAAATCTGAAAATTCTTTTTCGTTTTAAAAAAATTCTCATAATTTCGGGTCAAAAGCCCATACCATACATTTATGGCCAACTGAATTTCAGCAATGGTGCCAAGAATTTTCAATGGAGAAGGATAGTGTTTACAACAAATAGTGCTAGAACCATCAAATGTCCACCTGCGTTTACTACACACCAAAGTTAACACAAAATTGATCATAGTCCTAAGTTCAGAACTGAAACTACAAAATTCTTAAGAAGAAAACATAGAAAAAAATGTTTGTCACTTGGGGTTAGGCAAAGCATTCTTAGATATCACACCAAAAACAAAAGTTTTTAACAACAACAAAAAAAATAGATAGAATAGACTTTATCAGAGTTAAAAATCTTTTGTCTTTCAAGGGACACTATGAAGAAAGCAAAAAAAGCAACCTACAAAATGGAAGAAAACACTTACAAATCATATATACATTAATGGACTAGCTTCCACAATATATAAAGAATGTCTTACAACTCAACAATAAAAATATAAGTAATCCAATTAGAAAATCAGCAAAGGATTTGAATAGACATTTCTATAAAAAGGATATATAAACAGTCAATAAGCACATGAAGGAAAAAATGCTCGATACCATTAGTGATTAGAAAACTTTAAATTAAATCACAATGAGAGAGCACTTCACACTCACTAGGATTCCATAACCAAAAAGAAAATAAGTGCTGGTAGAGTAATTGAAACTCTCATACCTTGCTGGTGGGAATGTACAATGCTCCAGCCTTGTTGGAAACAGTTTGATAGTTTCTCAAAATGTTAAACATAGAGTGACCATATGACTTCATCAATGCTAAGAGAAATGAAAACATCCACACAAAAATCTGCACACATATATTTCACAGCAGCACTATTCAAAATAGGCCAAAGATGAAAATAACACAAATATCTATCAACTGAGAAATGAATAAACAAAATGTAATGCTTTCGTAAAACTGTACAGCATGGATGAAACTTGAAAACAGTAGGCGAAGTGAAAAAAAGCCAGTCAAAAAAGTCCACATTGTGTGATGCCTTTTACATAAAATCAAGTATTAATTCATTTACATGAAGTAAACAGAACAGGTAAGTCTAAATCTATTGAGACAGAAATTAGGTTGGTGGTTGCCAGGGATTGAGATGAGGAAGGAATGGGGAGTTACTGTTAATGGATACAAGGTTTCTTTTTGTGGGTAATGAAAATTATCTAAAATTGATTGTGTTGAGAGTTATGCAACTCTGTGAATATACTAAACACTATTGAATTGTATACCTTACATGAGTAAATCGTACAGTATGTAAATTATATCTCAATAAAACTCTTTAAATAATTTTTTCCAGAGATTAGGAGATACCCACTTCTGACCTCCATTTTCTTATCTTTGGTTGAGCTCCCAGTAAAAGCTTTGGCAAAGAACTTTATTCCTCAGAATGGCCTCTGTCAATGATTCCTCTGTTACTATAAAGTTAAATTTTGTTGCCAAATAGCAAATGAAAAACCATCATTAGGCAAAGTTTTACTTTTTCTCAACAGAATTCTTCACACTACTCCTTTTGTTTTGCTTTGTTTTGTTTAATTGACAAATAAAAATTATTTATACTTATGTACAACGTGATGTTTTGAAATCCAAATATGTATACAAGGAAGAATGGCTAACTGGAGCTAATCAACCTAAGTGTCCATCAATGAATGGATGAATAAAGAAAATGTGGTATATATACACTACGGAATACTATTCAGCCTTTAAAAAGGAGGAAATTCTGTCATTTGCGACATGGATGAACCTGGAGGACATTATAGTAAATGAAATAATCCATTCACATTTCTCTTTTGATTCATTTGACTCATTGGGGTGATTTGAACTAACTTGCATTTAGAAGCTCACCTAAAACAAAGGGTGGGAGGTGCATAGAGTCCACAGGATTTCCTTGGTCACATGCTACAAACCATCTCATTCAACTTTTTTATTTTTTATGTTTTTTAGTTTCAGGAAGTTAGGTATGGTGTTTGAGTAACTAGGGAACATATTTTGCTTTATGGAAAGATTCTAGCCTCTGCCTTATTCTCAACGTAGAATCTATTTTCTAAGGAGATCTCTTTTTCTCTTTTGACTTTAAGAGAGTAGACATTTTAATGGGCATGCCAGTCAATGTTTCTTCATACGTTCCAGCATGATAACCTAGTCCAGTTACAGACACTGAAAACAACAACAGCAAACAAAAACAAAGCAAAACAAAACAATACAAAACAAAACCCAGTAAGTACCTGATTAGAAGTATAAGAACTCTGCATATCGCTCTCACTGACTTCAGCATTCACTGATAGCCATCCAAGACAGTTTACAGCATAAAGTGCTGGTATTACCATAGTAGGGGATCACTAAAGTGGTGTGATTTAAAAGAGACAATGTTCTCCAAACGTTTTCTCTCTTGTACTTCCTGAATATATTCAAGGCATGGAAAGGCTTATAAGCAATATTAGAAGATGAAGCATTGAAGGAATGGGGAGATTTTGTACTGAAGATTTCTTTGGGAAGTGAGCTTGTGGTTACTACCTTCACACATTGGAAGGTTGTAGGAGAAGGAGCTGAGTTTTCTTTGCAGCTGTAAAAGATAAAACTGGCATCAAAGGATAGATATTTCCACTGACAGTTTTGACTTTACCTCATTATAAAGAACTCTTTTAGCAGTCAACACTGAAGGGAATAGAACCTCCTCGAGGTTTCATATTCCCAGGCACTGGGATTGTTCACACTGAAACTGATAAACTTCTGTTTCTTAAATTATGTAGATGAACATTAAAATCTATTCCACCTGAGATTCTCCAATGCATTTTATCACCCAGTCTGGAATCACTCAGTTTAATGAATATTCCTTTGTAAAGTACAAATAATTATAACCACCTCCCACTTATTAACACCATAGTATGCATTAGTTTTATTATTATTATTATTATTATTATTATTACCCAACTTAAATAAACTGTTCTGAAGTGTTAGGGTAGATTTTGTTTTGTTTTGTTTGGTTTGGTTTGGTGTGGTTTTCAGAGAATAGAGAAGAAGGCTGAAACATAAATTAGTTTAGATTAAGTTTAGAAGCCTGACTGGGGGACTCTGGTCAATCAAAAAGCAGCATAAAACAGAGTCCTCAGAGGGATTGCAGAAGAGGGATGGTAACCAATCTTAAAAGTTGCCTACCTTTCTTAGAGGGTAGGGATAATATAAAAAAATAAATACAGAACATTCCTCCTCCAGGGATTATCTAGACTTAACGCATGTTGGCTGTACCTCTCAGGTCTCAATACAATTTCCCCTAGGCAAGGACAGAAGGTGTAGATAGGTCCCATTAGCTCTATGCTAGAAACCATACACTTTTTGAAAAAGATCTGTATCAATCACTTTTTCAGTTAGGTTACTAAAGAAGGTAAAGAATGAGACTTCAACTAATAAATTACACAATGCATGATACGTACCAAATATTATTCTAACTATCCAAATTCATTTTTTAAAATGCCCTCAGTAAGTAAGGAGGTTTTAAAATGGAGAAAAACTCGCCCCCATTCCCATGAGCTATGAAGAAAACAGCTGTGGGTAGGGTTGGGCTTGAATCTGAGATATCATTCAAGCAAAAAGCAAAGTCTGAACATCAGAGTGCCAACAGGGTTGTTGCTTCTCGGCACAATGCAAGAGGAACAGAACTATGCAACAGGATAATCTGTATTCATTATCCTTTCAATAACTATCATGCCACATATTTCAAAATGGCTCCACAGAAAAGATGCCGAAGAAGACAGCTAAAACGTTCATTGGTAAGTTATTGTCTTTGTATAATATACATTTAAAGGGAGCTACAAATGTAAAGGCAGATGTGTAATATATGGCTGGCACCGTTTTTATTTTCTTATACATCTTGCTACTGTCTGGGGGCAATGCTCTAGCGACTACTGAAATATAATAGCTGCTTTCTCTCTCAGTACACAATTTGACAGCATTTATTCTTTCCTTCAGTGAACATAATTACTTCACATATGGAACCTGTGATAGCCTACAGGCATCTGAGGGAAACCAGAATCATGCAATCTGTCCCCTTTGCGAGCTTAATTTACATTCACAAGTGTCATTTTATTAGGGCTGGCATCGTGTAGAATAAAAATTACAGGTCAGCTATGGCATGTCACTGGGAAGTGTGCTTAAGTCAATAATGTGGTGTTATTACATGTGGGATAATTTTACAAGGAACATCTCACAGGAGGAATCTGACCCTTATTTCTTAGTTTTCAGCTTTACTATCAACCACAAGGTAATTCATTTAGAAATAAGTATTGTAACAAATAGTTTAGCCTCCTGCAAATATTTGTGCTGTGTCATACCCTTCAATATAACTTGGTAATGACATCTTGAATCTTCATGGACATGGAGAATTTACCTTGCTAGCTATTAAAAGTGGGCATGTTTGAATTTGTGTAATCAAAATGGCATCAGGGAGAGGCTTGTGCCCTTTATTTGGGCCAGGTTGAGAGTAGAATTTAAGAAGATTGTGTTACTGACCCTTTCCATTATAATTAAAGCATCATTGTTGATTTAGTAGATGTTCCCAGGGAATGGGAGGAGTGAGGCAAGCTGTAGGCATTACAACTCACGATTGTTTCTCTGTTTGAACAGTGAGGGGGCGATCTTGAAGTAGCCCTTCTTCCTATTTGGCTCCCTTCTCTGTTGATGATGTCAGAAATTATTTTAACACGAGAAGTTAGAGATGGCCAGTAAATTCTAAAACATGATTTCTTCATGATGCCATGTTCTTTAATGAAATATATTACCTAATAAATAATCAAACATAATTCTCAGATGGTAATGATGATGTGCACTGTACCCATCCTTGAAAGCCATGGGCCAAGCCAAGACCTGCCATCGGCACAGCTGATAAACACTCGCAGCTTCATCCCACTAGGGGTGGCCACAAGTATGGAGATCACTGAATCATTGGAAAACCAAGCTGAGTCTAGGGAGGGGCAAAGTCAAGGACTGGGGTTCACATGCTGAACTAAAAGCAGAATCCTTGAAGTCCAGGCAGGCAAGAGGGAAAAAACATAGGAAGTGTCTGAATAATTTTTAGGCACAGAAAGAGAGCTGTTTTGACAAGCATAAGCATTGGGATTAGATCTGTTTGCCAAAGTCTTATTGTTTGTTTGGTTTTTCTTAAGACTAATTTAGGCCTTACTGAATCTCTAGAATTGCCTTAAATTTCTTTAATTTTTAGAATGTTTATCAAATAAGTACATAAACATGTTTAGAAAATCTAATGGTAGAAAACAACTTAATTTGAGAAACTGTTATTCTATGTACCCTATGCCCACAGCCCCATACTCCAGAAGCAATTTCTTTTACCCTCCAACTTTAGGTCTAGTCTTACTCTCCATATTACTTAAATTTATGCCTATGCTGACATTTGTAATCTGTCTACTGTAGGAATTATCTGTTGGTTTACCACTTTGAATGAATATTGAGTAGTTTATAATTTGCTGCTGAAAATAACAGACTATGAGTGATCTTTATAATCATTAAAACTTCTTGGCCTGCCATGATGGCTCACACCTGTAATCCTAACACTTTGGAAGGCTGAGGTGGCAAGATTGCTTGAGCTAGGAGTTCAAGACAAGCCTGGACAACATATAAGACCTTGTCTCTACAAAAATTTTAAAATAAATAAATTTAAAAATTAAAGACATTAAGTAACTAAAAAAAATCTGAATCACAAGAGAGGAAAAAGTTGTGATATGCTTTTATCAGATATCATCACATACTTCTCCATGCATAATATTTAAGACTTTGCAACTACTGTGCATTAGACTCTGGGAAAGAAGAAAGAGGTGTAGGATTCTTTCCCTCATATTTTCATCCAAGACACGGGCCATATATGCTAATTCTACAAAAATTCCTCCACTTGCTAAGGAGGGTACCTGATAGTTTTCTTAGTATGATTCCTTCTTCATCTCCTGTAGTCGACCTTGATTAAGATACTTTCCCTCTGGATTTTTTTCAGTGGCATGACCCAATCAATTCTCTTGAACATTTAAGTCCATTTCATTTGACATTTCTGTTGCTTTTAACCAGAGGCATTTTAACTGATCCAATCAATTAAGAAAAACTATTGCATCCCCTAAGAAAAAGTCTAATTGAAAAAACATATATTTATGGTTCACTATGTGCTACAGCTGTTATCTGGATACAAAGAAAACTAAGTTAATACCGCCCCTCAAGGGGATCATAGTCTATTTTTAAAAATATAACATAAATAGTACAACAATGAAGAGACACTAATAAAGTACAGAGGATGGGGAGAACCTAATTCTTTCTGAGAGATTAAAGAATGGGAAGGATTGAAAAGTTGTTTTTTTTTTGTTTGTTTTTTTTTTTTTGAGATGGAGTTTTGCTCTTGTCGCCCAGGCTGGAGTGCAATGGCGTGATCTCAGCTCACTGCAACTTCTGCCTCCTGTGTTCAAGTGATTCCCCTGCCTCAGCCTCCTGAGTAGTTGGGATTACAGGGTGCCTGCCACCATGCCCAGCTACTATTTGTATTTTTATTAGAGATGGGGTTTCACCATTTTGGCCAGGCTGGTCCTGAAGTCCTGACCTCAGGTGATCCACCCACCTTGGCCTCCCAAAGTGCTAGGATGACAGGTGTGAGCCACTGCCCTAGCACAGGAAAGACTTTTAAAAGGAGAGAATGTTTGGACTACATTTGAAAGGACGATTGTTTTAATAGACTCTCATTTGCCTGTAAATGACAGAAACCTTCCTAAAAATGCTTTACACTAAAAGAAAAAAAAAATTCATAGTCTCAATACATGAGAGTCACATTTGATCTAATTACTCAAGCAATGCCATCCAGAATCTGGTTTCCATTCCCATGTCTGAAAGTAAGATGGCACTGCCATATTCAGGCTTTATCCTACCATCTTACCATCCTCAGGAAAAAGAATAGAGGGCTTCATTCCCAATGGTTTCAACAACTTTTGCAAATGTTCTTCCACTATCTGCTGGCCTCCATTGTTTCTGATGATTCATTTGTATCATTTCCTTTTATATGCATGTTATTTTTTTCTGTCTTCAACTAAAAAAAAATTCAGCAGTTTGACTACTATGGGCCTATATGAGATTTTCTTTGTATTTATTCTACTTGATGTCCATTGAGTTTCTTGAATCTGTAAATTTATGTCACTCACTGAATTTGGAAAAAATTTAAGCCATCATTAAAAAATGTTTGTATAACTCGTGTTCTTTCTGCTCTCCCTTTGAGACTCCAATTATATGTATGTTAAATCTTTAAATATTTCCCACAGCTCTCTGAGGATATTTTAATATTTTTCAATCTTTTCTTTGTTCTTCAGACTGGATAATTTCTATTGATTTATCTTTAAGTTCACTGACTGTGTTTCCTTGGTTATCTTCATTCTTCTATTTGTTCAATTCAGCAAATTTGTTATTTTAGATGCTATACTTTTCAGTTCTAGAGTTTACATTTGATTCATTTTTTATAGTTTATTTTTCTCTGAGCCAGCAGTGCTACTTAGTTGCTGCGAGATATAGGCAAGTTGTTTAACTTTTCTGGGCCTCCCTTTCCTCATAAGTGAAAAACAATTATTGCTATTAGGCAAGCTAATTGTTAAGACCAAATGCATGTAATATTTACTACAATGTTTTAAAACAATAGTAGCTATTATTATGGTGGATTATTATTTTCTGTTTTGTTTTGTTTTGTTGCTTTTTAGAGACAAGATCTTGCTCTGTTACCAAGGCTGGAGTGCAGTGGCATGATTTCACTGCAGTCTCGACATCCCAGACTCAGGTGATGATCTTCCATGGTGTATTATTTTAATTGCCTCCTGTTTTGTCTTGACTGCCACTCCCACTTTAACCATTCTCCACTTTCATATTATGTTAGAATCATCCTTACATAACATACCCTCTCAGACTCAGGTGATGATCTTCCATGGTGTATTATTTTAATTGCCTCCTATTTTCATTGCCTTGACTGCCACTCCCATTTAACCATTCTCCACTTTCATGTTATGTTAGAATCATCCTTACATAGCATAAATTAGTTGACTCCCGTCATTAAAGGATTTAATGATGGTTTAATACCTACAGTATAGCATCTCAATTTCTTTTATTTCTTTCTCTTTCTCTTTCTTTCTTTCTTTCTTTCTTTCTTTCTTTCTTTCTTTCTTTCTTTCTTTCTTTCTTTCTCTTTCTTTCTTTCTCTTTCTTTCTTTCTTTCTTTCTTTCTTTCTTTCTTTCTTTCTTTCTTTCTCTCTCTCTCTCTCTCTCTCTCTCTCTCTCTCTCTCTCTCTCTCTTTCTTTCTTTTTTTGATGAAGTCTCACTGACACTCAGGCTAGAGTGCAATGATCTTGGCTCACTGCAACCTCTGCCTCCCAGATTCAAGAATCCTCCTGTCTTAGCCTTCTATCTTTATTTCTTTATTTGACTTCTAATACTTTTCATTATTTAGCTCCACTGTTTTACCAGATCCATCTCTCGCTATTTCTATGGACTCTACACACTCACATGTCTCATCACCTGCTCTTTCCCATCATGGCTATTACAGTAACAATTCCACATTTGTACATGCTATTACCTGAGTCTAGCATTTCTCCACAACCTATCCCCTACCCTGCATGTACTTATCATCTTGTACAATCTGGCTTAGGTGTATCATCCTTTGTGGATTTTTTTCTAATTTATTTTGAGAAGGATAGTCTCTCCTACTATGCTCCCATGACACTATATTTATTTCTCTATTATTATACTTCAATTTTATTGAAATTATTATCTACTTATGTATCTCTATCCTTCCCAACCCGTTTCTCCCCTGACCAGACCAGACTACAAGATCCTTGATATCATTAACTTGTCTTTTTCACTTTTGGTTCTTAAGTTCATAAGCACATAGCTATGACATAGTAAAAAGCTGAAAAAAATATTTACATGATGATTAAATATATTAATAACAATAATTTATTTTACTTCTAATACTTTTAGATTACCAGGTATATTTTTGAATGAAAACCAAGTACATTTTTGTGGAGGACATCAACTTCTTGCCATGTGGACCACTTCATAAGGAAGCTTTCAACATGGCAGCTGACTTCCTTCAGAGTAAGTGCACAAGAAGGCAGAAATAGGGCACCCTAGATGGAAGACACTGTTTTTTTGTAATCTAATCACAGGATAACATTCCACCATTTTTTCCATATTCTATTTATTATGTGCAGGTCACCAGGTCCAGCCCACGCTCATGGAGTGATTACACAAGGGCGTGTGTATCAAAAGGTGAGGATTCACTGGATGCCACCTTAGAGGCTCTCTACTGCAACAACAATTAACAGTTTTAAACAAGCTTTTTTCTAATAATAAAAGTAAGAAATCTCATTACTGAAAATTTGGAAACAAACTTGTAGAAAAGAAGAAAAAGCCATTCTACTGTCTAGGGAAACCCAGTTAATATTCTGAAGTATCACACTAATTTTTAAACCAAATTTTATATAGTTGAAATGATACCATGCATATCTCATTTCAGTTATTATTATGTCTCCGAAAATGCCACATTATTGTGATAGATATATCATTGCTTATCCATTCTCTGTTGAATATTTTGAATGTTTACTTTTTTAGAAGCAATACTGCCATTATTTTCTAAGACTGGATTCAGTTTTCTTTCTTTTAAGACAGAGTTTCATTCTATCACCCAGGCTAGAGTGCAGTGGCATGATGACAGCTCACTGTAGCTTCTACCTTCTGTGCTGAAGCAATCTTCCCCCCTCAGCTTCCCGAGTAGCTGGAACCACAGGTGTATGCCACCACACCCAGGTAACTTCTTTTTTTTTTTTTTTTCTTTTTTTTTAACTTTTTGTAAAGACATGTCTCCTTGTGTTGCCCAGGATGCTCTTGAACTCCTGAGCCTAAGTGATCTTCCCACCTTGGCCTCCCAAAGTGCTAGGATTACAGGCATGAGCCATCACAGCAGGCCAATAAACAGTTTTCAAATGAACAAGCATAACTTGAAATTTTTTGATGCTAAAAAGAAAAAAATAATTTTAAAAATGGGGGCAGGTTACAGCTACCATAACAGAAGGAACATATCTGCCCTGTGCCATTGTTAGAGTGTGGCTTTTTTATTTTTACACTGTCTATGTGTTTGTTTAGGGGTTTTATTTGACGGTATTTACTTGGAACTAATCAGAAAACTCTTTCGTGTATGCTTCATTTAAATTCTTCTTCAGAGGTGGAAAAGACAGGCTTTATGAATAGATCATATTCCACAGGTTGACAAAACAGCCCTGTTGCAATTATTTTTATTAATAACAATAATAACCTTTGTTTAGTGTTTTACCTTGTGAAGAAGGTAAGACAGGTATTATTGTCATCTACATGTTTCAGAAATGTAGAGAACTTGCAGTCATTTGCCCCAGGTCATCCAACTATTGTGATGAAATATGCAAATTATAAAATTGGCCACATTATGCAAATTATACACAAATACACACACAAGCCAATTTACATACTTAACTATATTTCTAAATCAAGACTTCAGGTTTAAGTAAATTCAGTTTATGAAAAAGCCAACTGACATCCTATTCTATATCTTCAAAAAAGGATTTCAAATGTATTTAAATTCAGTTTATTCAACAGTAAACTAATATGCTTAACTACAGCTTCAAATCAAAATTTCAGGTTTATATAATTTCAGGGTAGTTGATTCTAGTCAAAGATCTGCAGATAGCACCTTTGAAATTTTGACAGACTTCCATGGTTACCATGATAACGTTTCTTAATGTTAGAAAAATAAATTTCCTAAGAAAAACTGTTCTATATAGTAAAAGGACATACAATATATTTGCTAAGAGAGTCTATAATATGTAAAAATAAAAACATAATATCCATAGTATACTAAAGAGCATACATTATAAAATCGTTCTAATATTATATTAAAAACCTGGGCAAGGTGCTACATACTTGTAGTCCCAGCTATTCTTGAAGCTGAAGCAGGAGGATTGCTTGAACTTAGGAGTTAGAGGCCAGCCTGGGGAACATAGTAAAATTTCATCTCTTTAAAATAATTATATTAAAAGCATGCATTATAAAATTGCTAGGGAAAACTAAATATATATATTTTTGAATCTCAAAAATAAGAATGATGAGCATACACTTTTAGAGGAATGGTAAATGCTTTGTGCATGCAGTTTTTTGTTTGTTTTGTTTTTATTTTTTAAAATAGAATTGTCTTGAAGACTGGTTAAAGTTTGCTCATCTCTGAACCTCCAGAAAGGCCCTCTCCTACCCCCTTCTCCATTTGAGTGGATTTTTAAAAAAAATGTATTTCGAAATGATTATAGATTCACCAAATGTTGTAAGTATAGTACTATAGAGAGATCTTGTATACCTAACTTTTCCTAGTGGTTACATCTTATATTGCTATGATACAATATCAAACATTGATATTGTTTGATATTATATTGATATTGTAACATTGCGACAATGTGTGTAAATAGTTTGATGCCATTTCATCACATATGTAGACTCATGTAAACACCACTGCAATAAACATGTAGAATGATCCCATCACTACAAGAATGTGGCTCATGCTACCCCTTGTAATCATATCCACTTCCCTCCCCACCACCATCCTTAACCCCTAGTTAATTTGTTCTCCATCTCTATGACCTTTTCATTTCAAACGTGATATATCAACGGAATCATATAGATTGTGATTTTTACATTGACTTCCCCCACTCAGCATAATGCTCTTGAGATCCATTCAAGTTGCATGTATCAATAGGTAATTTTTATTGTTGAGTAGTACTGTCTGGTATAAATGGACCACAGCTTTAAAATATCATTTTGGGGGGATATTTTTAACTAACAGTCTTAACTTGACTCAGAAGTGACCATGGAGAAGAATCTTATCTACCTATAAGGCATTCTCCTGGCACTCAGAGATTTTCCAATCAAGGAAGTAATTGAAGAAAGGAAAAAAAAAAAAAAAAAACAAACAACAACAACAACAACAAAAAAACTAAACATGATTACTGCAATTTTCAGGTTGAATAAAATAAATACCATAGAATAGGGATTTTTGGAAGGTGGCTTATGTCTTGATTTTCTGTTTAAATATCTTTTCTCTAGAAGTAAAACTTTACAAAAATACCAGTATCTATAGAGCCATTTAAATAAACCAAGCAAGCAGAAAGACAAAGCAAGAACCAACTTCAGGATTTAAAGCCAAATCTAGTTTAAAAATCTTGGTAGTTTATCACCAAATATTATGCTCTAATAAAGCTATCAGAATAATTTCTTTTTAATCTACAATTTCTTCCTACCCCAATATAATCTTGATCAGAAGTTTGAAAGAAAAATAAAATAAATTCCATCTACACGAATTTCTGGTTTTCACTCTTGTGCATATCCTCGATGTGCTGTCAGTCATATTTCCCCAGTTTTGTATGAAATTTGGTGTGACAATTTAAAACCTAGTCACTGCTTTCCTGATGAAGCAATAGCTCATCCTCTGATTTGCATTCTGATTGCTAGCCGGTTTATGGAGTGAATTATCCTTTTTATTGCTATTTGTAACTTAAAAGACTGGTATTAAAATCTCTAGTGGAGCAATTAAGATCTGTTTGTTCATGAGAATCGTGAAATAGATTTTATTTTCACACTGAATTTTTTCTATTCCAATAAATTATTTAAAAAATAATTTAGTTGATGCAAATATCAAAATATATACAGGTTATACTATATCCCTGATGGATAGAACTTCATTTTTGTGATTCTAAGTAAGAATTCACATATAACAAATAAAGGCTTACTCTTCCTAACATTTAAAGAGCTCTTAGAAATCAGTACAACAGGCCGGGCGCGGTGGCTCACGCCTGTAATCCCAGCACTTTGGGAGACCAAGGCGGACAGATCACGAGATCAAGAGATCGAGACCATCCTGGCCAACATGGTGAAACCCTGTCTCTACTAAAAATACAAAAATTAGCTGGGTGTAATCGCATGCGCCTGTAGTCCCAGCTACTCGGGAGGCTGAGGCGGGAGAATCATTTGAACCCAGGAGGCGGAGGTTGCAGTGAGTCAAGATCGCACCACTGCACTCCAACCTGGTAACAGAGACTCAGGTCTCAAAAAACAACAACAAAAAAGAAATCAATAAAACACAAGTTTCCAAATAGGCACCTGCTTTACAAATTAAGAAATATAAATAGCTAAAAAGCATATTAAAAATGTTCAATCTCAGTGCTAATAAAGACGCTAGTCAAAATAACATTAAGATAATATATCACATTTATTTTTTTCTTTTTTAGTTACTATATTGGATAGTATTCAGGGAAATAGTCATTCATGCTCAGCTCCAAGGTGATTTAGCAATGTGCGTCAAAACCCTGAACATTTTGCAAACCCCTTACCCTACAATTCTATCTTAAGGAAATGATAATGGATATGCCAAATGTTTATGTACCACTATCACTATATTTTTAATGTAAAAATTAGAAAAAAATTAAATGACCAAAGACTAGAGGTTGGTTAAATAAATTATGGTATATTTGTGCATTAAAATTCTATCTGATAATTAACAACTATGTTCTGAAGGAAACAAAATTGATATGAAAATATTTATAATGTGTTTTAAGGAAAAATAATTTATACAGGTGTTCAGTTTGGAGTGGCTCTATACATGTGTGTTTGTTCATGGTGTGATTTCTTGCTGACTATTCATCATTAGCTGAAAAAAAAAAAAAAGAGTAAGAAAATGACCTAGAAAATAATAGCAGCCACGGTATTTCAGGTATTTTATTGTACTTATTGGTATTTTTACAAATTAATATAGTCATTATGTATTACTATCGCAATCAGTATTGAAAAGAGACAAAACAATAAGAGATATTTTAAGAAAAGACCAGAGAAAGGTGTACCATTTCTCTCGGTAAATTTGGCAAGAATGATAGCTCTAAAATGAGAATTCAGAGACTCATACTGCATATTATGATTCCTTATAAAGAGCAACTTAATTTTGCTAAAGAAAAATAACACTGTTGATTCTGGAGTGGTGACTAGAAATGTAATGACTCATCTTCATTATGTATTCCTTACTTCAAGCTCAAATTCAAAGACTTGGAGAATAATAAAACTCTGTGATTCTCAGACTCCGCAATTCCATTCCGGATGAACATCTATCTCTCCTTTGTGCTCCAAGTTCTACCCTGTGGTTCATTTCATCTGTTAGAGCCTTTTACAACCAGTCAGGTCTTTCACTTAATAATTGATAAGCTGACCAACTGTACAGTACCTTATCAAATCTGGATCTATCATTTCTGTTTATGGGAATTCCAAGTCTCTCATCCTGCATTCTCTGGTGCTTCCAAAATGCATTTGTTCTCTGTACGCATTTGCCAAAGGGCCTTAGAAAACCTCGGAGTAGGAAGGCAACGCAGAGGGAATCTTTCCTAGGTAGCATCTCTGAGGCAGATTATTACATAATTTCTCCTCAAAAACCCTACACATTTATGAAAAGTGATTCCATTTTTAATAAACTGGCATGCCTCCATGCAAGCTGATCTTGGTTCTTAAACAACTCCATGCACTTTACCCTTCCCATGTCTATGTCCATGCTGGTTCTTTAGTCCACTGCATTCTTGCCTTTCACATCCTTCTGTTAAAATCCAGCTTATCCTGGATAAGATAAAAGTACTTAAGAAATAGTTCCATTATTTTATTATTGCCTTCTCCTTTTCCAATATTACTCTCAGGGTAAATTCTTTGCTCCTTTAGCCTCTATAAGGAATATGTCTTTTTCATTTTTTTATTCCCCACAGCATGTAATTAAGGGCCTCTCACTCAGTAAACAGAAAATGTTTAGTGAACTAATACTGCCTAGTAGACTGACCCGACAGATGATGTGGGGTTTAACAGCTCTTTCAGATTTGGAAAAGTCAGTCTAGATTGATGAAAGATGTCTGAATTCTAAAACACTTGTAAAAAAAAAAGTCCTGTAATGCCGCGGTTGATATATTATCTTTGAGTAATGTTACACACGTAGCTTTTCTTTTGGTAACAGTCCATAATAATGTATTGAATGACTTCTAGGTAACTTTTCCCCCACACACATGATTATTTCTGAAATATTTGAAAGTAATTTTTGCTGCTATTGATAAACGATCTTCGAGTCTTATTTATATTAACCATTTGCTTAGTAAATGTTTTTAACACAGCACAACAATAATAAATTCCCCCAAAGTGAGATCAACTTATTAAACATATATTCCGTGATCCTCTGCTATGTGTGGGAATCAGACATTAGGAAAAATAAGTGAAATATACAGTATGTTAGAAAGTGACAAATAATATGAAGAAAAATAAAACAATGAAGGGGTATCAGAGTTGGGGGGCAAAATAAATCCAAATAAATTAAACTTTATTGTACTTCTCACTTTACAGTTCTGTATGTACTTTGGTTCCTGTTTCTTGAGTCATACTAGAACCTCTTCATTTCTTAAGTTGTAAGACAAAGCATAATGGAACTTAATTGAACTGAAAACACAGGAATATATGTTTTAATGCTGCAATGTGGCCAAGACGATTTGAAGTGCTTGAAGAAATGAGGAATGCAGCACATATGTGTAAAGAAGTAAATTCACGTAGTTCATTGAAGTCAATAAAGTAAAAACAGAAAGCAATTATTTTTATTAGTTTTCTTTTTGACATGCCAACATTAAACATTTCGGAATAGATATTTGAATCCAGTTCCATAACACCTATATTACAATATCATTGCGATTAAATATTAATGAAATACATTAGTTTTATGGGGACATTTTTTTTCTACCATGGCAATCCAGGGTTGCTTCTTTCCCTTTAAACTCTGATCTATCCTGTTATTAGCTGATACTGCATACTAGATATGTAGAGGCACTCTGAATTTTGGAGTGAAATGCCACTTAAAATTTATTCAGGTAAATTGTGGATTCCTAAGAAATGTGATCCAGGCTTTGAATTAGGCATTTCTAGGGAAAGGAAGCAAGGGAGAAAAGGAAGGAAGGAAGGGAGGAATGGAGGGAGGGAGGAAGGACTGAAGGAAGGGGAGTAAGAAGGGAGAGAGGGAGGAAAGGGAGAGAGGAGTGGAGAAGAAGGAGAAAGGAGAGGAAGAAGGAGAAAGGGGAGGAGGAAGGAGAAAAAAACGAGACAGAAAAAAGGAGGAATAGGGAAAGAAAAAATAGGAAGTAGAAAGAGAAACTATGATAATAGAATTATGGCAAACTGTAAAAAAAATAGCATACTTGGATATAATATTATCAAGTGCTATGTAAATAACTTGATTTTCTGGGTTTTTGTTTCAAGAAAATGCTTATTTTCTTAGTTACAAAGTTTGTGGTCACTGAAAATGCCCTGGATTTTAGTCTACATTTGATCTCTATAAGCCATCTGCCTCTTTGGCAATAGCTATTACATAAATGTTACCTAGATATTTATTTGTCTTCAAATTATTTTTAATATACCCTATCCTCTATAGTCTACTATTGTTTTTAGTTCTCTGGCTCTTATGCTTTCTTTATAATAGATAAATATGTGGCATCCACGGAAAACTTTCAGTTCTAAAGGTCCTGAGATTTTACTAGTTTCTACAGCTCTCTGCTGAATATTTCAGAAACATTTACACAATAGTTTCTCCAACAGAGCCATAATATTCACATTTTATTTGTTTAGCAACTGATTATATGTGTGGTGAAACCTTTCTCAGTCAGTTCTGAGATCCGTTGCTGGCCAATTTATAATAAATAGGTTATTTTAACATTAGTAACTCTTACTTGACTTTTTGCTCTGGTTTATACCTGTTATTACAGAGCCCGCAAGCATCATTAACATTTTCTCCACCACTGAAGAATTTCTGGAGCTTCCCCAAGGGTACCTCACATGTGCTCGGATATGAGATCCATCAAGTACGAGTCCCACTTGCATGGATGCCATCCCGCCCACCACTATCCAGACCTGTCCAGCATGGCTGTCTATACCAGGCTTTCCTGCCTTGTCCTCTGGTACCACGACCACCCCTTTTGCTGGGGCGTCCCATGCATTGGAGTGTTCATGGAGCTGAAGCTCCAATGTATTCCGTGGCAAAATAAAGAAAGCTTCTCTCTCTCTGTCTCTCTGGCATGTAATACCTTGTTGAAACAGGTTTCTAAGCTGTGCTGCTTATACCTTAATTTAAGAGTTTCTAGTGAACTACATTTTTCAGTTTTCAGTCACAACGCTTCTTCCGCTGGGCCTTAGATATGCAACAAAATGAATGACAGAGACCCTGCTATAGGTAGAATCCCTCTGACAACTGATACACCGGAAATTGGGTAAAATCTAGACTGCTCTCTCTTCCCTAAGGAGGTATTGGTTCCTGATAGTCTCCACAGCCCCTCAAATCCTGGTATGACTACCCCAAACAGGTCAGGAGACATATCCATGGAGGCCTTGCTCCCAGTACTAGGCACTGTTTAGGCATAAATGAGGAGCACCATTCCGCAAGCTAAGCCAGGTCACTGTCTTCCTACTTTCTGTCTTTTGACTACTTCAATATTTTAGATTCTGACCACTTTATAAGTTAGATTATGTACTTTTTGTGACTCATATAGAAGATATTTTTTCAATGAAGTAACTTCAACATTTTTATTCAATTCCAAGAAAGATTTTGTTGAGTGAAGGAAAAAGATTATTCAAGGAATATCTATTAACATCAATAGCCCATGTGGCTTATTTCTTCCATTTCAAAGTTAATTGATGATGGATTCATTTGGCAATTAAATATGATTTATACTACTTGTTTACTATTTAACATACCTTGTTTTGACTAGTTAATGTGTTTCCAAAATAGAGCATGCTATTACACCCAATCAGCTTTATTATTTTCATACTTAAAAACAAATCATGACTAAGTAGACCATAGCTAAGAATGTGTTCATATGGTGATGTTTTTCTCTACTGATTCCCCATCGTCTCGAAGGGTGCCTAGAGCATGTACAAAACACACTGGATGCATGAACGAAGAATGAATGCGTCTATCAGTCATTCAATCAAGTTTTCTGGAGTGCAGTATGATCTTGTTAATTCAGTGTTTATTCACCTCCGTAATGTATTCAGATCTCTGCTAAGTTAACTAAATTCTACCAAAGGGTTTCCCCCAGCAACTCTACCCCTCATTTAGGTATCCTGAGTAGAGACTAGCCTCCCTGGTCCTAGCCCCACTCCATTCTTGAATGTGTCTGGCAGGCTTGGGGCTGCTTACAAGCCCTTTTCCACCCCACCTTCTCCTTTGCTCCCTTTTCCTTCAACAACCATCACTAGTCTGGCTCTCCACTTCCTTCTTGGTCTCCCACATCCAGTTCTCACGGCCATGTACTGCTGTGGGCCTTCACTCTAGCTCCATTATTTTGGATTCATCATACACATTCTCTCCTTTTGATGGGCTGTTTCCTCAGACACGTCCAAACAAACAGGTAAGTCTGAGATTGACTCTCCTGATCCACAGCCCTGCCCAGCCAGCCTTGTCCCAGAAGCAGCGAGATGAAGTCCATGGAGCATTGTTTCTCATCTGGAAACCCATGAGCCCCCTGATTCAAAAATTACCTGCAGTGACTTAAAAATAAAGATTCCCAATATCCTGCTTTCAAGAAGCATGTAACTGGAAAAATTGTGGACTGCATCTAAATGCATGAGAATATGTTGTTCTTTATTCGAATTGTGCTTTCTCCTGATGATTTGAGTATAAAAACACCTCCTAAACTCCTTCAGATCTAGTAGTAATGGAGTTAATTTCAATTTTATTAAGAATTTTCACTTGCATGTAAGAAAGCACTCAAGCTGAAATAATTGGCTCACTTCTTTGTAAAATTCATCTTCACATTTGTGAATTCCTCTGAACAAAATGTGAGAATTCTGTATATGTGTTTTGTCGAGCATAGCTATGTATATGAACCATTATTAAGTGATCAAAGTGCTCTGTGGGTCAGAATTTTCTGTTAGGTTTATAAAAGATTCTCCCCTAAATATATTGAGGCAGCTTTTTTGCTAACACATTTTGGGACTCCCGGATTTAGTTTCTGATGTCATTGTATGTCTTAAATCAAGTCTTCCTTGGCATCCCTGATTGTGGCACTTTCCAGCTCGAAACTCCGTAGCATCCTGTTTATACAGCTCTAATGGCACTTATCACACTGTATCTTGAATTGCATTTGTTTTCATTTATTTTATCTTGATGGCATTTCAGGGCAAACCGCTACCACCTGTCAGCAAAATGTGAGGGTAATGAAGCTGAAAATCTGGGGAGGGTCACGAATTGGATACTAAAGAATTATCAAAATGCAAAACCA
The DNA here is from genome assembly GCF_043159975.1 of Macaca nemestrina. Taxonomy (NCBI): domain Eukaryota; kingdom Metazoa; phylum Chordata; class Mammalia; order Primates; family Cercopithecidae; genus Macaca; species Macaca nemestrina. The sequence continues at coordinate 137,093,561 of NC_092125.1, read as the reverse complement.
CACTCATGCTGGTCGGTGGAAGTCAAGTTGAAGATGTGGCTAATGGAACAAGAAACATTAAATCCATATAGGGCATGTATGAGAATCAAAGTCCATGGGGAAACATGAGGTTGTGGAGAGAGGAATCTAATAAAAAGGCAAACATGAGAAGTAACGGTAATATGCACTTGTTCTATTCAGATGTGTTTTCGTGGCTGTACTCTTGTACCATTTTGAGTTCTTTTTTGAAGGCCCAGAGCTTCTCACGTCTTTGTAAGTCTTAAAGAAGCAGTCAATTCTGTGTGACAAGCAAAGAATCCTATTTCCCATATTTCTATAACTTCAGTGACTGTGGCTACTTTTATTTCTCCATAGCATTTAACACTGACACAAATGTAAGTAATAAATCAAATTTGAATGAATAAATGAATAAAGTGTACATGTTTCACTTTTTTTTCTTTTTCTGAGACAGTCTTGCTCTGTTACCCAGGTTGGAGTGCAATGGCAACCTCAACTTCCCATGTTCAAGCGATCCTCCCACCTCAGCCTCCCAGGCAGCTGAGACTATAGGGACTCACCACCACGCCCAGCTACTTTTTGTATTTTCTGGAGAGATGAGGTCTCATCATGTTGCCCAGGCTGGACTCGAACTGTGTTTTTCACTTTTCAGAGTTAACTACAAAATTCAACAGACACTGGTATTTGTTCGTGAATACTAGTATACTCTTCTGTGGTTGAGGTAGCAAGTTCTCCAATTATACTTTCTATTGCCTCATGAGTCTTCACCTATTAGCAAGTAAGTTTTCTTTAATGGCATATTTAGGATCATTTTAGTGATGGTCATTTATAATAAAAAACAAAGACTACAGTACGCTTATACACAGAGTGCTAATGTATTGTTTAATTCTACTCCATCTGCAAATGTTTGCTTTCTTTTATTAGCTGCATTAGAAGAGGCTAATTTGTATAGTGTTTACATGTTATTTTCCCCAGTGAGGTGTCTGCTGTCATGCTTCCATGGCTCTATTATACCAGAAAATGGTACCACATTGCTTTCGATTGCTTTAATATAAAAATCAATAAAAAGAATTATATGGGGGGGAATCCTCTTAGAGCTGAAAATATGTAATAAACAAGAATGAGAGCAACATTTAAAAAATTCTTGAACATATTTGATCTTTTTTCCTCTCATCTTTTGCTTTTCTCCTTAAAAGTAAAAAGTCACCTCCTGTGTGTCTCAGAGGTACAGCTGTATTACCTAGTGCCGCTGCTGCATCATCTCTGTAGCAGCCGCTGTGTGACAGTTATTTTGCACAGTGCAGGGTAGAAAAAGGACCCAGCAGAGACAGTCGACAGCATAATTAAGAAACGCTCTTCTTGTTCCACTGATCCCCATTATCTTTTCTTCTCACCTTGGCCTGTGTTCTTCTTCTTCATGAAATGGTAGTAGTTTTCAGTCTTGGTGAGAAAATAACAATTCAGCTAACCCCAAACGATAGGAAAACTTGTGCACAGAGTCGCAGGTACATACAGAGTCCAAGTGAGCAAACTAACCTAGTCATTTTCGGGCCAAATTTGAGGCAGATAAAGCAAAAATAGAGATATGGCAGAGGTCAGACATTGCTAGCTGAATTTGTTAAAGAAACTGGAAGCCATTGATTAGTTGTAGGCTTTTTAGTCCAAGAAATGTTTGTCACTGTCCTCAGAGATTTTGTCTTCTTAAGCCATTTTGTGTGTGTGTGTGTGTGTGTGCGCGCGTGTGTGTGTGTGTGTAGACAGAGTCTCACTCTGCTGCCCTGGCTGTAGTACAGGGATGTGACCACAGCTCACTGCAGCCTCAGTCTCCGGGGCTCAAGGAATCCTTTTGCCTCAGCCTCCTAAAGTGCTGGGGTTGCAGGCCTGAGTCACCATACCTGGTCCAAATTTTTGATAAAGCATTTCTGGTGGAGCATTTCTGGGGTAAACCCCACACAAATAGCCATGACTCAAAGTGAAAACTGACCTAACTCAAACTCCACTTTGCTTCAAGGCCTGAAAACTGGTAATCAGTCAGATTACCACAATATGACAAATATTTTTTTGCTCAGATAGATAGGTGATAGATGATAGATAGATAGATAGAGAGATAAGCAGACTATCATTTAAACTATTCGTTTACACTGTACAGGTAGTTTGAAAAATGTCTTCATGGGTATGGCTTCACATTATAGATGTCTTATGATAGAATCCCCAAGCACGCACATATCACCAAAATACTTTTCTATTTGTATTCTAGGTTCAGTATTTAAAAGGAATCCTATAATATAATCTCCAATATATTACTAAATAAGCTTATTTTGTGTGTGTGTGTGTGTGTGTGTGTGTGTGTGTGTGTGTGTATTTGGATGTGTCATCACAAAGATTTTAAGGCTGATTGATGTAACTTCATTTGTTGTTCATAATGAATAGAATCATTTTAAGAGATGGATTTGAGGTCAGGCGCAGTGGCTCACACCTATAATCCCAGCATTTTGAAAGGTCGAGGCAGGCGGATTACTTGAGCTCAGGAGTTCAAGACCAGCCTGGACAATATGGTGAAACTCCATCTCTACAAAAAATACAAAAAAATTAGCTGGATGTGGTGGTGTGCGCCTGTCATCCCAGATACTTGGGGCCTCTGAGGCAGGAAGATCCCTTGAACCCAGGAGGTCAAGGCTTCAGTGAGCCGAGATCCTGCCACTGCACTCCAGCCTGAGTGACAAAGTGAGACACTGTCCAAAAAAAAAAAAAAAGGCCAGAGGACAGCAGGGGGAAGAAAGAGATAGAGTTGAGAGAAGGTAGTAGAAAGATTTTTGTCTAGGCCGGGCGCGGTGGCTCAAGCCTGTAATCCCAGCACTTTGGGAGGCTGAGACGGGTGGATCATGAGGTCAGGAGATCGAGACCATTCTGGCTAACACAGTGAAACCCCGTCTCTACTAAAAGTACAAAAAAAGTAGCCAGGCGTGGTGGCGGGCGCCTGTAGTCCCAGCTACTCAGGAGGCTGAAGCAGGAGAATGGCGTGAACCCGGCAGGCGGAGCTTGCAGTGAGCTGAGATCGCGCCACTGCACTCCAGCCTGGGCAACAGAGCAAGACTCCATCTCAGAAAAAAAGAAAAAAAAGAAAGGTTTTTGTCTGACTCTAAATAAGGGTAAAATTCATGTTGATTTAAAAAGAATTAGGTTGGCTCAAAAAGAAAGGGTGGGGAAGGGAGTATATGCTAAGGCCACTGGGGAGCTATTCTTGTGGGTGGTGGCCATTTACTCTTCAATAAAACATGACTACTTACCATAGCAACCAGAGTAGTAGATAGTATATGTGCTGCCTCTGAGATACAGTGCTTAATAAAGAAATACTTGCAGTGAAGAATGAACAAACACATGGGCAGTTTTTTACAATCTCATAATAGAAAACAATGTCTTTTTCAAAAGCAGTTATATTTTCCCAATTTTTAATACACAGCTACTGTGTGATAATCAATACAATATGCCACAAGCCATTTGTCTTTCTTTGTGACTGGCTTGCCTTTAAAAGTGATAATTTTTATTTGGGTGCTTGTTTCAACAGGATGAATGTTGCATTTCAGAAGGCACCAAGCTGTGATGGGGGGAAGGTAGCCTTTACTTTTCTAGAATGGGAAGTACAAAACGGCTCAAGTCCCTGCCTAGGGAGCACACAGATCCATGTGAGTCTCTGAGGTATGACCAGGTATATTTCTCACATAATATCTACAACTTTCTTTTGAATTTTGTCAAGGGAGGAGGGGCTTCAGTGGTCTGCTGAAGAGGCTGTTCATTGCTTTCAGTGGCAACTTAGATCCTCCATGCTTTTTTCTAAGCTCATTTATATACTTTGGCTGCTAGTTTACCTTGCAACTCCCTGAGCTTTGCATGCGAGGGTCTTGAATTATCTTGTAATAATACTACTCCCTGTGAGTGGTTTCAAAATTTTACAATAATGTTTATTTTGCATGTGTGGGATTATTCATGTATCATTACTACAAGCAGGTATGTTCCATATGTCATAAAAGTTAAATTTTTACTTGGAAATCATAGCCAAAGAACACTTTTTTTCCTGATGAAAGTAATTTAAATTGAAGTAAGACCCTCTAATACCACCATCTGTACAAGTAAATTACTTTCAGAGTAATTAAATATGCATATCTGAGCCATGTACTGTACAGATGAACCAAGTTTTATTGAAGCAATATGCTTATAAATCCCTTAGGTGTTAAAGCTGAAGAACTAATGGCATTTTATATTTATGCAGATACAAATAAGCACAAAGAAATATATTTGACTAGTTTCATCTTTTTTAAAAAGTACATTTTATCAACTTTTCCTAGTTAATATTTCCACCAAATAGTATGATCAATATCTTTATTAGTCTAACATTCTGCATTGATTTAAAGCTTCACCAGTTATTTTCCTATTGTATGTATGTCTGGATTTAAGATAGTGCCCAATCACTTATCTTCTGCAGGTTCCTGGGGAGCAGAGCAACGCAGTGAAACTGAAATTATTAAGTTGTCTGAATTCATAACAGTTGGACTTGCCCCTCCATGAAATAGCACTGCACAGCCAATTGGAATTCATGGCCCTGGCCCTTTATTGCATCATCATGGTTTATAGTCCATAACAAATACAAATACAGAAAGGAACCATAACAATATGATACATCTGACCTGCCAGCCTACCTTCTGGGGCTTTACTTGATGAGCTTACATTCTCAATGCATGGGACAAAAGCAAAGGGAACACTCTCCGTTTACCCCTTATAAGGCCTGACCTTGGACCCCTAGTCCGTATCTTTGACCTTGTCATCACCACCGCAGGCAGCCAATCTCAACTGGGAACAGCAGTGATTTATGTAAGTTTTCCCAGAAACAAGGCTTCGTGAAGGCTTCCCGATGTGAGTTTAAAAGTGGTTTCCCACTGTGGTGAGATACCCCAGTTGCTTTTATAAAGCATTAATGTCTTCCTTACTAGAGCTGAAAAGTGACTTGGGCTCCGAAAATGGTCTGATAAATCGAAAGCTACCAAAGGAAGTTTCTTTGTCAGGAACTTTTTCATCTCAGATTGATAAAAATGGAATGTTTTTCTCTCAGATTGTTCTTAATCCTTAGGAATGTAGTAATTAATTTTTATTTCCTTCACATCAATTAATTCTCATTAAAGTAAAATTAAATGTTCATTGGAAAATGTTGGGACTTTTTCTTATTGCTAGCATCCTCTCATCTTTATAACAAAAGTGGATAAAACCTGCAAGTGATACGGAACTTAAAAAAAAAATGCATACTTACTTGCCCTTTAACAAACAAACCAAATAAATAAATGCTTTCCATTTCAAGACAGGGTCTCACTTTGTTGCCCAAGCTGCAGTGCTGTGGCATGATCTCAGCTCACTGTAGCTTTGATCTCCTGGGATCAAGTTATCCTTCTGCCTAGGCCTCTTGAGTAGCTGGGACTACAGGCATATGCCACCACACCTGACTGATTTTTTTTAAATGTTATTTTTCATAGAGGTGGGGTCTTGCTGTGTTTCCCAGGCTGGTCTCGAACTCCTGTGCTCAAGTGATCCTCCCATCTCAGACTCCCAAAGTGCTAGGATTACAGGCATGAGCCACTGCACCCCAAAACTTGCTTGAACAAAGGAAATTCCAAGTCATCTTTGGAATAGAAGCACCAAGGAATGCTCTATGTATCTTCTTTGGTGCATTTCACTTTTTCATTTGTTTAACATAAGTCAAAGGGAACAAAAAATGCAATACCTTTAAAAGTCAGATTAAGGTTGCATATCACATTATTGAAAATGCATTTAAGACTAGAAGGCTGGAATTGTCCTCTAAAAGCAATCTATTTTATTCCACTCTCTTTTGGCAGGAGCTCATTTAAACTATCCTGTTCAGTGTATCCTCATTGGAAAAGTCACCTTCAAAAAGTGTCTTTCCATTGCTGATCCATGACTAGCCCCTGGCCCCAAATTTTTAGCACTCTGCCACTAAAAGAAAAAATGGGAACAGGGTAATACAAGTTTCAAAAAGTTAGGAATTTATGAAAATTATGAAAAACTTTCCTCTTTTTGATGGTTAAGAATGTGAACTCCAGAATCAGACTATCAGAGTTTGACTGCAGGGTGTCCTGCTGGTGAGCTACAAAACCAGGACAAGTTAATTAATCTTCTTATGCCTTTTAAGATTTTCACACTTTAAAATAGGTATAATAACATTCCCACTTTCTAGAGTCTCTGTGGGAATCAAATGATGTTATACATACATGCTTAGAACAGTGCCTGACACAGAGTAAGTGCTCAATCAGTCTTAGCCATGATGTTGACCATGTGTCTTTCCTTCATATTTAGTTTCTAAATGGCCAAATTAGACTCTTTTTATACAGCTACATATCCTTTATGGCACTAATCACAACTGTAACTTTATGTTTATTCGTGTGTTTGGTTGATAACAGTTCCCATCGAAACTATAAGGACGTGAGGAAACAGATTCACTACCACAGCCCCACATTTTATTTGGCACAGTGCCTGATTGAGAATACATTTCCAATGTATATATTTGAATAAATACATGTTTTTTTATTTAACATACCTACTTGGAAAAACTAAAGAGCTGGCAACTTTATGACAGTCCCCATCTTTTCAAAGTATTTCCTAGTGAATGAAGCCTGAATTGTTTTGGAAACATCATTCTATTAGAAGCTTTCACCACTGCCTTAAGAAGCCCAATTTAGCATTTGACTGCTGAGTCACAAAGGTTTTCTTTCTAATTTAAACCACTTCTGTTACAGAAGAAGTCCACTGTTGTTACTGTAAAGAGGAGGAAACCTGCCCGCGATACTTCACAGTAATTTTCTACCAGAGACTTAAATAGGATGATTTTTTTCCTTTGCAAGTGTATTGAAATGTGTTATCCAAAATTGAATACAGATTTCAAAGTCAAATAGTAATAACAAAACAGAGTCCAATATAGCTTAGAGAATTTTAATCACGGAATCTTATAAAATTTACACTCTATAACTTCTCTCCTTTCATCTAGTCTGGATAAATATGATTTTGTTTCAGACATGTATTTGGAACTCCAGAAACTGTTTACAAGGATCAAGTCTGATTTTACTAGGGACTGCCAGTGAGGTTCCAGGTTCCCCCAATCTGACGTTCTAAGTCTCTCACTTCTGTTGAGCAATATTTCATTGCACAGATTCCTTAAAATCTAAAAGACTCCTGGGGAAGGAATAACTGGAATAATAGTCTGTATACTGTTGTCTTAATTGGAAACAGCTGATTCGATGGGACAGGAAGAGGTGACCCTGGATTTTCATGTTTTCTTCATATTGTGCAATGATTATATATTGCTTTTCTCAGGTAAAAATAAAATATAGTTTTAAAAATAGTTCACCTTGGCTTTAGGTTGACTCTCTGTGGTACAATTCTAAAACTCTTAGGTATACAATAATTCAGATGATTAACTCTTCCTTATCCACCTACGAGTATAATATAATCACAGTGACAATCATTTTAATTAGACAGTGAGTGGAGCCCCACACAGAATTGATGTTTAGAGCTGTCTAGCAGTCTAGGACTGGGAGGATTAGTAGGGATCGGTAAGGGGATCGGAATGGAGTATCCGCTAGAAGAGATTAAAAGACAAATTATTATAGGAGAGTCAGGGTAGTTGAAAGAAGCAGCAGATAAGCAGCTCTCTTAAAATTGTTTGCTTTTTCAAGGCATTTCAACCAAATATGAAAGCAGCTCATACTACCTTTAGTCTCTAAATAGAGAAGAGTAAGAGAATGAACATATCTCTAGTTTGCACATTTTCTGCCAACGTATTCCAAATTACCTCTCAGGAAAAATCTGACTAGCAGAAACTTTACCTGAAAACTTTGTCCCTTAAGAAAGTACACATTTTCTTATCATGAATTTCAAACACACGAGTTTTAAATACCCTTTGAAGTAATCTTCAAATTCTGTATGTTACTGTAAATTAAGAACCCTCCATCACAATGCACATTTATGTATGCAAACCTATATTTCCTTTGAGCACTCCTCTCACTCTACCACCATTCAAAATAATAGCCCAAGCCTTAGCCGGGCGAGGTGGTGGGCGCCTGTAGTCCCAGCTACTCGGGAGGCTGAGGCAGGAGAATGGCGTAAATCCGGGAGGCGGAGCTTGCAGTGAGCTGAGATCCGGCCACTGCACTCCAGCCCGGGCGACAAAGCGAGACTCCGTCTCAAAAAAAAAAAAAAAAAAAAAATAGCCCAAGCCAAAAACTCATTAGTAATCAATATTACTATGAAACTTAAAGTAGAATTACTATGGGTGTCAAAAGGACTTTATAATTTCATGTGGACAATTATTTCAGGTTTCTAGACTGCTTACTTCTCAGTGTTCTGTTTTTTTGTTTTTCTATTTTTTTATAGCAGGTGGGTTTTTTGTTTTATTTTTATCATCATAATCATAATCATCATCTTCTTCTTCATCATGATATGGTGATGCTTTTACTGAGATCTTGCTGGACCATGAATTATTGTTACCAAAGGGATCTGAGAGGCTGAACCCAAAGGAATATGAGTCCCTTCAATGAGAGTGGACTTATGGTATCAAGTCCGAGAAGCATCCAAAAGAATTTGCTTTCATCCTCCAACACAGGTAAGGTTTCACCTCTTCATTTTTGGATACTATTGATCGAATCTGAATATTTTCTATTTTGTTCAACTCTGGGAAATGAGCGGATATTGGAAACTTTTAGATCTACTTTAGTTTTTAGTCTTGGAAGAGGATGATAAGATGTGGGGGGGATTGAAAGCTTTTCCTTGTTCTAAAATGGGTATATTTATACTTGCTCATGACCTTTGAAAGCAAAACTATGTACACTTTCTAAAATTATTTCAGAACCTAAAATAAAGGTTTCAAAAGCAGCACTTTCTAAATGCCAAGGAAAATAACAGAATGTTCTTCTGTTTACAATTCTTCCTCAACTGTTTTATAGATAGAATTTTAAAATAGATTTTGTCTATGAAAGATAGTGTTCATTTAAATTGCACTAGCATGCAATTATGCCACAAGATGTTGTCATCTATTTAAAATAGCTTTTTGTCTCCTGAGATGTTTATTTCAAATAGTTACACTAAATTAGAGTTTCTACTAGAGAAAGATTAAAACTCCAGAATTTTTAAAAAATCTACATCCTGCAAGGCAAAAGAAAACTTATAAGTTTTGGGAAATAGCAAAGGCAGCATCTCCTCAGACCCTGAGGCACCATTTGGTGCTAAAATTCCAGTACCAAGTGGAGAGTTTTAATTGCATTTGCTTTCAGAACACTGGAAGAATACAATGACGGCCAGATGTGAGATAGTATCTCACTTAATTCTTGAGTTTTTTTCATTCTGGAAGTTAAGAAATCAGGTAAAACTAGTTATAAGACAGTATATAGACATCCAATTAAAAGAGAAGCTTAGAAATCAGCTAACATATACTCAAATGAACATTATTTAGCTTCCCTAGAGAAAGGCCTTGATAGCCTTAATCACAAATCCGCTCAGGAAAAAAATATCTGGTAGAAACTCATTAGGATTTTCTGGCCGAAACTAAACTCTTTTGTTAAGAATTACCATCTACACTATGGCTGGGTTGAAGAAACTATATATAAAAGTCCATAAGAGCAACATCAATAAAAGTAACAAAAATTACTTAAAAACTATACCAAGTGGTCGTGTACTTTTGGCCATGAGCGAATAAATGAGTCCAAACTTACCCTTTCATCATAAATATTTAGAAAATGGAACTAAATATATGACACAATAGATTTTAGGAAATGGACACTCAGCATCACAAAATTATGATTCCTGAGAAGAAAGAAAAAATAAAAATAAAATGAACCTTGCAATCACTTCAATTTCTGCCTGGAGGCAGCTTCCAGGCTATGGTGCAGGGAGAGAGAACCCAGACTTGTGGTCTTACCCAAATGAGAAAACAAACACCATAAAGGCTAGAATTTTCAAGACAGAGTCCAAGAAAGAAGGGAGATATATAGAAAGAGCTTCAGAAATCTGCATAAAGTCTTCTTGAGTTTTTAAATGAATACTAATCTGCATACACCTATGTAGAAATTCCATGAAGTCAGGCAAAAAGCTACCTTTAGAGAAAGAAAAATTACTAGAGAACTGCAAAACAAATAGTTCCCAGAGCTCACACAAAGCAGGAAATCATTCAAATTCCCAACAGCCAGAGTGGAGAGACCTCATTGACTATATGGGACATTCATAAGAAAATTCAGAAGGGTTACGATGTATTTATAGGGCTAATGTTGGCCTAGAATAAACCTTATTCTAGACTTACCTTAAAATTCTGGAAACAAGCTTTGAAAGGATCAAACTAATTCTCAAGTAATTTGGCTGTTCTTAAAGAAATACAACAATATCCAACCCTCAAATGTATAAGATTAGCAATGTTTGGCATGCAGTCAAATATTCTTATGTGTAACAAATAACAGGAAAACTTGACTCATAACCAGGAAAGAAATCATTTTATAGAAACATAGTCGGAAATGGCAGAGGTAATGGAAGCAAGCAGGCAAGGATGGTAATCAGTATGCTCAAAGGATTAAAGAAAATGTGAATAAATATGGAGAAGAATATTTTTGCAAAGACCCAAATGAAACATCTAGAGATGGAATATAAAATATATGAAATGAAAATTTTGCTAAATAGTGTTAACAGCATAGTAGACATTTCAGGGGGAAAAAAAGGCTAGTGAACGTGACAAAATAGGAATATAAACTATTCAGAATAAGGCTGACAAAGAAAATAGGAAAAAGGCAACCAACCAACAAAAAGCAACACCACAATAGCCTATATGGTAGTATCAAGTGCTCTAGCATATGTTTGAAAGTCCCTGCAAGAAAAGAAAGAGAATGTGGGGTAAAAAAAAAAAAAAAAAAAAAAAAAGAAAACTTGAAGAAATAATGGCTTTTTTTTTTTTTCAAACTCATGACAAATAAACCTAGAGATCCAAGAAACATATAGAACTCTGAGAAAGATGAGAACAACTAAACATATATTAAGGTACATGTAATAAAATTTCTGAAAAGCATTCATAAGAAGAAACTCTTAATAATGGCCAATAAAAATATACATTACGTACACAGGGAGAAACAAGATAAGAATGACAACAGACTTCTTATCAGAATCTTAGCAATCCAGAAGACAATGGAATGCCATCTTTAAAGTGCTTAAAAAATAACCTGTAAATGTGTTATTCAATATAAATTTAAATATTTCACAAATGAAGATGAAACAAGGTTGTTTATTTTCTGGGAAAATGAAAGCAAGCAGAGTGATATGATTTGTACCTGTGTCCTTGCCCAAATTTAATGTTAAAATAAAATCCCCAGTGGTGGAGGGGGGTGCTGGTGGGAGTGATTGGATCATGGGGACAGATTTTCATGGTTTAGTACCATTTCCTCTTGGCACTGCATAGTGATATATTTCTCAGAAGATCTGGTTGTTTAAAAGTGTATAGTACCTCCCTATTCTCTTCTTCCTGCTCCTGGTCGTGTGAAGTGCCAGCTCCCCCTTCACCTTCAGCCATGATTGTAAATTGGCTCCCAAGAAGCTGAGCAGGTGCACCATGCTTTTTATACAGCCTCCAGAACTGTGAGCCAATTAAACCTCTTACCTTTATAAATTACCCCATCTCAAGTATTTCTTTATAGCAGTGCAAAACAGACTAATAAAGAAAATTGGTACTGAGAAGTGGGACATCGCTATAAAGATACCTGAAAACGTAGAAGCAGCATTGGAAGTGAGTGATGGACAGAGGCTGGAACAATTTTGAGGGCTCAGAAGAAGACAAGAAGATGAGGGAAATTTTGGAACTTCCCAGAGACTTGTTAAATTATTGTGACCAAAATGCTGATAGTGATATGGATAGTGAAGGCCAGGCTGAGGAGGTCTCAGATGAAAAAGAGGAACTTACTGGGAACTGGAGCAGTCACTTTTGTTACACTTTAGCAAAGAGCTTGGGTGCACTGTGCCTCTGACGTAAGGATCTGTGGAACTTTGAACTTTAGAGTGCAGCAAAGTATTCAAGATGTGATCAGACTGCATCTAACAATCTAAATTCATATATGGGAGAAAAGAAATGATCTGAAACTGGAACTTATATTTAAAAGGGAAGCAGAGCATAAAAGTTTGAAAAATTTGCAGGCTGCCTACCTGGTAAAAAATAAAAGCCCATTTTCAGGGGAGGAATTCAAGCTGGCTGCAGAAATTTGCATAACCAAAAGGAAGACAAGTACTAATAGCCAAGACAACAACAAGAGGCCTCCAAGGAATTTCAGAGACCATCATAGCAGCCCCTCCCATCACAGGCCCAGAGGCCTAGGAAGACTGAATGGTTTCATGGGCCAGGCCCAGGACCCTCCTGCACAGTCTTGGGACACTGCTTTCCTATCTCAGCTGCTCTAGTTCCAGTCGTGGCTCAAAGGAGCTCAGGTACAGCTCAGGCCACTGCTTCAGTGGGAGCAAACCATAACCTCAGCAGTTTCCATGTGGTGTTAAGCCAGTGGATGCACAGAGTGCAATAGTTGAGGATTAGGAGCCTCCGCCTAGATTTTAGAGGATGTATGGAAAAGTCTGGATGTCTAAGAAGAAGCCTGCTTCAGGAATGAATCCCTAATAGAGAACCTTTACTAGGGCAGTGTGGAAAGGAAATGTGGTGTTGGAGGCCTTACACAGAGTCCCCACTGGGTCCCGGCTTAGTGGAGCTGTGAGAAGCCACCATCCTCCAGACCCCAGAATTGTAGATCCACTGACAGCTTGCACCATGCACCTGGAAAAATGACAGGTACTTGAAGCCGGCCCGTGAAAGCAGCATTGGGAGCTGTACCCGGCAAAGCCTCAGGGGCAGAACTGCCCAAGGCTTTGGGAGCCCACCCCTTGCACCAGTGTGCACTGGATGTAAGTCATGGAGTCAAAAGAGATTATTGTGTCACTTTAAGATTTAATGATTGCCCTGCTGGGCTTCAGACTTCTGTGAGACATGTAGCTCCTTTCTTTTGGCTTATTTCTCCCTTTTGGAATGAGAGGTTTTACCCAATGCCTATGCCAAAATTGAATCTGGGAAGTAACTAACTTGTTTTTTATTTAACAGGCTCCTAGGCAGAAGGGACTTGTCTTATCTCAAATGAGACATTGGATTGTGGACTTTTGAGCTAATGTTGGAATGGGTTAAGACTTTGGAGGACTATTGGGAAGGCATGAATGGATTTTGCAATGTGAGAAAGACATGAGACTTAGGAGGGGCCAGGGCAGAATAATATGGTTTGGCTCTGTGTCCCCACCCAAATCTCATATTGAAATGTAATTCTTAATGCTGGAGGTGGGGCCTGGTGGGAGGTGATTTGATCATGGGGGTGGTTTCTCATGGTTTATCATCATCCCCCCTTAGTACTGCATAGTGACAGATTTCTCACAAGATTTGGTTGTTTAAAGGTGAGTAGCACCTTTCTCCCACTTCTTCCTGCTTCTGGCCATGTGAAGTGCCAGCTCCCCCTTCACCTTCCACCATGATTTTAAGTTTCCTGAGGCCTCCCAAGAAGATGAGCGGACACATCATGCTTTTTGTACAGCCTGCAGAACCATGAGCCAATGAAATCCCTTAACTTTATAAACTACCCAATCTCTGGTATTTCTTCATAGCAGTGAAAGAATGAACTAATACACCGAGAGGATTTATTGCCAGTAGGTCTTCACTTCAAAAAATACCATAACACTTACACTCTCCCAAGACTAAACCAGGAAGAAGTTGAATCCCTGAATAGACCAATAGCAGGCTCTGACATTGAGGCAATAATTAATAGCCTACCAACCAAAAAAAGTCCAAGACCAGACAGATTCACAGCCGAATTCTACCAGAGGTAAAAGGAGGAGTTGGTACCATTCCCTCTGAAACTGTTCCAATCAATAGAAAAAGAGGGAATCCTCCCTAACTCATTTTATGAGGCCAACATCATCCTGATACCAAAGCCTGACAGAGATACAACAAGAAAAGAGAATTTTAGACCAATATCCCTGATGAACATTGATGCAAAAATCCTCAATAAAATACTGGCAAACCAAATCCAACAGCACATCAAAAAGCTTACCCACCATGATCAAGTAGGCTTCATCCCTGGGATTCAAGGCTGGTTCAACACATGCAAATCAATAAACATAATCCAGCATATAAACAGAACCAAAGACAAAAACCACATGATTATCTCAATAGATGCAGAAAAGGCTTTTGACAAAATTCAACAGCCCTTCATGCTAAAAATGCTCAATAAATTCAGTATTGATGGGACGTATCTCAAAATAATAAGAGCTATTTATGACAAACCCACAGCCAATATCATACTGAATGGGCAAAAACTGGAACCATTCCCATTGAAAACTGGCACAAGACAGGGATGCCCTCTCTCACCACTCCTATTCAACATAGTGTTGGAAGTTCTGGCTAGGGCAATCAGGCAAGAGAAAGAAATCAAGGGTATTCAGTTAGGAAAAGAAGTCGTCAAATTGTCCCTGTTTGCAGATGACATGATTGTATATTTAGAAAACCCCATCATCTCAGCCCAAAATCTCCTTAAGCTGATAAGCAACTTCAGCAAAGTCTCAGGATACAAAATCAATGTGCAAAAATCACAAGAATTCTTATACACCATTAACAGACAAAGAGAGTTCATGAATGAACTCCCATCCACAATAGCTTCAAAGAGAATAAAATACCAAGGAATCCAACTTACAAGGGATGTAAAGGACCTCTTCAAGGAGAACTACAAACCACTGCTCAGTGAAATAAAAGAGGACACAAACAAATGGAAGAACATACCATGCTCATGGATAGGAAGAATCAATATTGTGAAAATGGCCATACTGCCCAAGGTAATTTATAAATTCAATGCCATCCTCAATAAGCTACCAATGACTTTCCTCACAGAATGGGAAAAAAACTTCTTTAAAGTTCACATGGAACCAAAAAAGACCCCACATTGCCAAGACAATCCTAAGCCAAAAGAACAAAGCTGGAGGCATCACGCTACCTGACTTCAAACTATACTACAAGGCTACAGTAACCAAAACAGCATGGTACTGGTACCAAAACAGAGACATAGACCAATGGAACAGAAGAGAGCCCTCAGAAATAATACCACACATCTACAGCCATCTGATCTTTGACAAACCTGACAAAAACAAGAAATGGGGAAAGGATTCCCTATTTAATAAATGGTATTGGGAAAATTGGCTAGCCATAAGTAGAAAGCTGAAACTGGATCCTTTCCTTATTCCTTATATGAAAATTAATTCAAGATGGATTAGAGACTTAAATGTTAGACCTAAAACCATAAAAACCCTAGAAGAAAATCTAGGTAATACCATTCAGGACATAGGCATGGGCAAGGACTTCATGTCTAAAACACCAAAAGCAACAGCAACAAAAGCCAAAATTGACAAATGGGATCTAATTAAACTAAAGAGCTTCTGCACAGCAAAAGAAACTACCATCAGAGTGAACAGGCAACCTACAGAATGGGAGAACATTTTTGCAATCTACTCATCTGATGAAGGGCTAATATCCAGAACCTATAAAGAACTCAATCAAATTTACAAGAAAAAAAACAAACAACCCCATCAAAAAGCGGGCACAGGATATGAACAGACAGTTCTTAAAAGAAGACATTCATACAGTCAACAGACACATGAAAAATGCTCATCATCGCTCGCCATCAGAGAAATGCAAATCAAAACTACAATGAGACACCATCTCACACCAGTTAGAATGGCAATCATTAAAAAATCAGGAAACAACAGGTGCTGGAGAGGATGTGGAGAAATAGGAACACTTTTACACTGTTGGTGGGACTGTAAACTAGTTCAACCATTGCAGAAAATAGTGTGGCGATTCCTCAAAGATCTAGAACTAGAAATACCATTTGACCCAGCCATCCCATTACTGGGGATATACCCAAAGGATTATAAGTCATGCTGCTATAAAGACACATGCACACGTATGTTTATTGCGGCACTATTCACAATAGCAAAGACTTGGAATCAACCCAAATGTCCATCAGTGACAGACTGGATTAAGAAAATGTGGCACATATACACCATGGAATACTGCAGCCATAAAAAAGCATGAATTTTTGTCCTTTGTAGGGACATGGATGCAGTTGGAAACCATCATTCTCAGCAAACTATTGCAAGAACAGAAAACCAAACACTGCATGTTATCACTCATAGGTGGGAACTGAACAATGAGATCACTTGGACACAGGAAGGGGAACATCACACAACGGGTCCTATTGTGGGGAGGGAGGGGGGAGGGACAGCATTAGGAGATATACCTAATGTAAATGACGAGTTAATGGGTGCAGCACACCAACATGGCACATGTATACATTTGTAACAAACCTGCACATTGTGCACATGTACCCTAGAACTTAAAGTATAATAAAAAAAAATCACACACACACAAAAAGTCATAAGAAGTTCTTCAGACAGAAAGAAATTATTAGCAGATGAAAACTTGGAGTAACACAGTAGAATAAAGAATATCAGAACATAGAATACTTTATTTCCTTATTTAAAAAATCTCTTCAAAAGATAATTGATTACTTAAAGCAGAAAACAATATTGTTATAAGATTTGTAACATGTCAAAATAATAGATGACAGCAGCATAATGGATATAATAGGAAAACAATAGTAAACTGTTTCAAGACTTTTATATCACATGTAATGAGGTGTAACATAATATGAAGGTTAACTGTGACAGGTTAAACATGCACCTTTTAAATCCTAGTGCAACTGCTGAAAGTATAAATCAAAGAGCAGAAGCTGATAAACCAATAGTGGAGATAAAAGAAATTTATAAAAATAAACTAAAATGAAAAAAGGAAATGAGGAAAACAGAGACAAATATAGCTAAAACAAATAGAAAATAAGTAGAAAGTCTTCAGATTTAATGCCAGTTGCACCAATCATATATCCACTAAAGGAAAAAGAAAACAATTTAATTAAAAGGAATAGATTGTCAAACTGGATAAAAAGAAAGCAAAATCCAACTATATGTTGTCTACAGCAAACAACTTTAAAAATAAATATAGTTTTTTACATATATGTAGACAGACATAGACATAGATGCAAAAAGCTATACTATGAAAACACTCATAATGAGAAAGCTAAAGTGGCTATATTAATATTAGACAAAGTAGCCTTCAGAAAGAGAAATAAAATTAGGAATAAAGAGGGACATTTTATAATTATAAAGAAGATGTAATGATCACATATATTATATATACATTATATTACATATATAAATATAAAATATATATGCACCTCCCAATAAAGAGCTTCGAATACCTACAGGAAAACCTGACAAAATTGAAAGAAGAAATAAATAAATCCACAATTGTAGTTGGACATTTCAACATTCCTCTCCCAGATGCTGATGTAAAAAACAATGGAAAATCAATAATAATATAAATGATTTAAAACATTATCACCATCTTACCTAACTTTCATAGAACACTGAACTAACAACTGTAAAATATGGGGTTTTATTAAGTGCATGTGGAATATTCCCCATGATAGGGCATATGCTGGAACATAAAACAAGTCTTAAATTTTAAAGGAATAAACTAATACAGAGTAGGTTCTCTTATCACAATGAAATTAATTTAGAAATTAATAACAGAAAGCTACCTCTAAAATCCCCAAATATTTAGAAATTAAATACCGCAGTTGAATATTATATTAGAAATCCCAGTTAATGAAACAAATAACAAATAATACATGCAGTAGAATAGAAGAAACCAAATTTCAGATAAATTAACCATTAGACAAATAGGAATTTCATGAAGATTCCTGCAAATAAGATCAGTATACAAAATTCAAAAGCATTCCTATACATATTCATGACTAATAATAAAATTTACTAGAAATAAAAGATTTTATTCCAGTAGTAATAAAAATTATGAAGTATGTAGAGATAACTGTAACAAATCCTATACACAGTAAAACATAGTAGATTGGAATAAACAAAGAGATATGCTAAGTTCATGAGTGAGATGGCCCAATATCCTAAAAATGTTAATTTAAAATGTTTCTAAAAAGAAGGAGATGAAAGAAGGGAAAGGGGAAGGGGAAAAGGAAGAAGGGGAAAGAGAAGGAAGAAGAGGAAGAGGAGAAAGGAGGAGAAGGAAAAAGAAGATGAGGAGGATAAGGAAGAAGAAATCAACACTTTCAAATCAATTTCCTGATAAGGAATCTTATGGAATTTGACAATTTATGCATAAGAGAAAAGGACAAAAAACAGCTAATACAATTTTAAGGACTAACAACTTCTGGTTAATTGCTCACCATAGCAAAACTTACATTTCTATCATAATTAAAACAGCGTAACACTGATGCATGCTAAACAAATAAACAAATTAAAAAGGATAAAAATCCCAGAAACAGAGCAGTGTACATACAAAAATTAATATATAACTCTGGTGACATTATAAGTAACAAAAGGATAGTCTATTAAGTAAATGATATAGGAAAAATTGGTCAGATAGGCACAAAATAAAAATTGGATCTCTACATCACATTATACACAAAAAATTTAAGCAGAAATAAATTATTTCCTAATTTGTATTAAAATTGGCAAAATAGTATTTATTTAAGAGAAGATAGGATTGGGTAGAATGTCTTTAAAATGATATAAAATACAAACCACAAAAACATATTACTAAATATAATAATGTTAATTTTTAAGATGTTTACATTATAACAAAAATTCTCAAGTAAAGTAAAATAAGATAGTAATAGACAAAGATGAAACAATTGAAAAACAAAATAAAGTAGTATTGGATTATAATCTAAATATTCATGACTCCACATTGATATAATTCGATGATTGAATAAATAAAATAAATGACGGAAAATAGACAAATCTCCCATGTGAAATAATTCCAAAAGAGATGGAACATAATTTAAGTTTGGAATGTCTACTTTGACTTCTTTCCAAAGAGTTCAGTCAGTATGGAAAGGGAGGAAAAATGATTTGCTTTAGAATGGAGAAATCTGACAAACTCAGCCAGGTGAAGGATGTTAGTATCAACAGTTAATAAGACATGTTGATAATAGGTATCAGTCATATGATGTGATAAGAATGGTACTTTTCGTCTGTGGCTTTCCTTCCCCAAACCCATAAACCCATTTCACCATGAGATAAATATCATGTGAATTTCAGTAGAAGGGCTTCCTACAAAATATTTGACTAGACACCTCAAAATTGTTAAGGGCATCGAAAACAAAAACAAAAACAAAAGTCTGAGAAACTCACAGCTAAGAGGAGCCTAAGAGAGACATCATGGCTAAATGTAGTATGAGTATGATCTATTGGATGGAATCCTGGTACAGAAAAAGAACATTAGGTAAGAAAATTTGAATGAAGTATGGACTTTACTTAATAATAATATATAATATTGGTTCAATAATTGTGACAAGTGTACCATACTAATGTAAGATATTAATAAAAAGGAAAACTAAGTGTGAGTATGTAAGAATTTTCTGTACTATTGTCTTAGTCTATTCAGGCTGCTATAACAAAAACCATAGCTTACATAGTTTACAAACAGCAGAAATGTATTCCTTATAGTTCTGGAAGCTGGAAATGTCAAGATCTTAGGCACAGGCAGATTTGGTGTTTTGTGAGGGCCCGTTTCCTGGTTTGTGGATGGCACATTTTTGTTATGTCCTCACGTGGTGGAAAAGGGACATGGCAGCCCTGTGGAGCCTCTTTTATTAAAAACACTAGTTTTATTTATGAAGGCTCTGCCCTCATGACCTAATAAATTCCCAAAGGCCCCAACTCCTAATACTATCACATTGGTGATTAGGTTTCAACATGTAAATTTGGACACAAACATTCAGACCGTAGCAACTATCTTTGCATTTTTTTTTATAACTCTAAAATTGTTCTAGCATGAAAGTTTTTCTTAAAAAGAGAAGGTAGCCATAGTGTGGAAGAAATTTTTTGCAACAGGTATAACAGGTAAAGATTAGCATCTAGGATATGTAAAACACTATAACAAATCAATAACTAAAAATCATATAATATGAAAGAAAAATTGGGAAAGCGTATGAACCATCAATTAACAAAATAGGTACCCCTAATAGCAATAAAAATATGAAAAGTATCTTAACCTCACAATTCATAAAGGCAGTACAAATTTATATTACAATGTGATGAAACTACACATACATCATATGATTTAAAATTTTTTAAGTATGACCATGTAGAAGGAGAGGTAGAACAATTACAATTCTCATGCTCTAATTATAGAATGAAAGGTCAAACATGCTAGAAAGTTAATTACATTTGATAGAGTTGAGGACAAACCATGCTTTCAACTCAATAATTCAACCTCAGTGTATGTATATGATAGAGCAGTTTCTGTCCTACTGGTGATTTCATGCAACTGAGGAATGTGCATCAGCGTTCTAGGGGATACACAGGCATGATTTTATGGAACCATCTGATATAGTTTGGATTTGGGCAGAGACCCAAATCTTGTGTTGAATAGGAGGAGGGGCTTGGTGGGAGGTGACTGGACCACAGGTGCAGATTTCCCCCCTTGCTGTTCTCATGATGGGCTCTCAAGAGATGTGATCTTTTAAAAGTATGTGGCACTTCTCTCTGCTCTTTCTCTGTGTCTCTTGCTCCATCATGGTAAGACATGCTTGTTTCTCCTTTGCTTTCTGCTACAAGTTTTCTGAGGCCTCCCAGGCATGCTTCCTGTTAAGCCTGCAGAACTGTGAGTCAATTAAACCTCCCTTCTTCATAAATTCCCCAGTCTTAGTCTCAGGTAGCTCTTCATAGCAGTGGGAGAACAGACTAATACACCATCCTTTAGACATTCAACTTCATTTTAGAATTTTTAGAAATGAGTCTTTAGAAAACAGGTTTGCCTTTTTCTTTTCTTTTCTTTTCTTTTTGAGACAGGGTCTTGCTCTGTACCCCAGGCTGTAGTCTCAACCTCCCAGGCTCAACTGATCCTCCCACCTCAGCCTTCCCGGTAGCTGGGACCACAGGTGTGTGCCACCATACCTGGCTAATTTTTTATGTTTTTGTAGAGATAGGGTTTTGCTATGTTATTCAGGCAGGGTTCAAGCCCTTGAGCTCCAGTGTACCTCCCATCTCAGCCTCCCAAAAGTGCTAGGATTATAAGCATGAGCCACCATGCTCGACCTACCTATTTTCTTTTCTTACCTACCTCACCTTCACAATCATGCTTTTTTTTTTTTAAAGAAAGGGAAACAGTTTCCCTCAGTGAACCTTACTGTGATGACTTGGCCTAGGTCTAAAAAAATATCTGCTTGCCAAAGAGACATTTCAAGAATACATAGCTCATGAAAGACAGTCCCAGGACTGCAGACACTAAGCTTGGTTATGAAATATTGAAGGTCAGTGGTTACATTCATCCATGTGAATAGAAGAAGTCAAAGGCCCCGTCTTTATATTTTTAATTGATACTTCTATCTATCTTAGAAATAGAATTAAAAATGAGATGGTTGCCATGGAGATGAGTATGAAAGCATATTTATTTGAATTGAAACATAAAGTCATATATTTCTGACAGAAAATAAGTCTGATAGCTGCTTGTTTTGACAATGAAGACTGGGTATCCATTTAAGTTAAATGATACATATTTTCTATCAATCAGATTCACCAAATCTGCTCTGAGGTTTTGGCCAAAATATATTTAAAGCATGAATACAAAATATAATATGCTGAAACATGTATCTTTTGCAATTCTTAAATTTGAATTAAAAAATAGATGTTAACTTAAAAATGTGTAGGGTGATATAAGTAGTTTTCAAATAAACTAAATGTCTACCAAAGGGAAACTGAATTAATGAATTCTGGTATATTCAAACAATGTAATAATACATATCATCAGTTAAAATAAATAGATTTACAAATATCTTCAAAAACCTCAAAAATAAAGCAAGCTGCAGAATATATTCTTTGAGTATCCTGTCATCTAGTATTTATTGAGAAGCTATTATATACCAAGCATTATGTTAGGTGGTTGGGATATAGTAATCAACAAACAAAAACTTCTGCTCTTATAAGGCTCACATTTTCTCAGAGAAGAAAAAAAACAAGCAATATACAAACAAACAAAATATCAACAAATACACATGATTCTAGAGCTATTTGTCAAATAATGATAAAAATGGGAAGGAAGATAGGGAATGCTAGCATAGGCAGTGTGGGATGAGGTACCAGTCTTAAAAAGGCTGGCGAAAGTCTGTCTCACTGACAAGGTGACAATTGAAGAAAGACCTGAAATACAGGAGCCAGTAATCCACATGGTCATCTCAAGGAAGTGAGTAATGGGGAAAAGGAACAGGAAGTGGACAGGCCAAATATGGAGGGTTTGAAGAACATTAAGAAGGGTATGCGGCTCATACAGTGTGAGCAAAGGAGGGAAGTAATCAAGGGTCTTGTAGAGGTAAGAGCTTCTAGATTGTGAATGAGATAGGAGTCACTGGAAGGTTAGAAAATTATCTGATTCCAGTTATTAAAAGATGACTTTTCTTTTTAAGTACCTAAGTTTCAAAAAAAAAAGCTGTAGACGTAGAGGTCAAAAGAGGGAGTACAGTGCTATGATTTGGATATGGCTAATGTGTAATGTTGTACAAAACCTTTCATATGACATTTATTGATTTCCACTATCTAGAGAGACAACTTTGAGTGGAGAGTGAGGAGATGGGAGTAACATGTCAACTATATCAATATTGAAGTGTATAATCATACCAGGCCAACTATGTGTATGTGTGTGCGTGCCAGTGAGCTATGAAGATAGATTTTAAAAAGAGTGGCAAACAACACTATCTTACACAAACTCTTTCAGATACAGAAGATACTACCAGATAATTTTATGTAATCTTGATAACAAAATCTAGCAATAACATTATAAGAAAGAAAAATGCAGTTCAATATCTTTAATAACATACTTGCAAAAAATTTCTTAATTAATAGCAAATCAAATTCAATAATTGTTAAAAGGATTATATACTACAACCAGGGCTGTAAGTGTGTATTTAATATTAAAAATCCATAAATATAAGTTGCCTTATTAACAGGAAAGACAAATAATCATGAACATTTTAATAGATATAGAAAAAGTGATTAAATTGAGTATTTATGGTTAAAAAACAAAAAACCTTATTAAATTAAACAAATTAAAAATAGAGTGGTCCTCTTTTAATCTAAGAAATAGTATCTACAAAAACATCCTACATAAAACATTATATTTAATAATGAATTATTGAAAACTTTTCTCTTGAGAACAGTCATAAGGAAAGGATGCTGCATATCATCATTCTTTTTCAATATCACACTGGAGACCATAGTCAGTGAAATAAGACAAGAAAATTAAATAAAAGGCATTTAATTTAGAAAATAAAAACAAAATTGTGTTGCTATTGGAGGATATGCTTGTGTATAAAGAAGATCCAAAAGAGTCTACAAACTGTAAGAAATGAATTTAACAATATCACTGGGCACAAGGCCAACAGATAAAAATTGTATATCTATATGCTAGCCACTAGCAACAAACCATCATAAAATTAAAAATTTTAAATAATATAATTTTCAAAAGCACTGAAAGTCAGAAACGTAGAAATAAATCTAGTAATTGATGTGCCAGACCTCTGCATACAGCACCATAAAATATTACTGAGGAAGAGTAAAGGAGACCTAAACATATAAAAGATAAAGCATATTCATGAATTGGATAACTGTTTTAGAGACAGAAGTTCTCTATTTAGTCAGTAGATTCATCACAAACCCAACTAAAATTTCAAAAGGTTGGTTTGTGAAAGTTGACAAGATGATTCTAATATTTATATGGACATACAAATGTCTAAGAATAGCCAAGACATCTTGAAGAAGAGAAATGAAGATGGAGAAGTTACACTGTAAGATATCAAAACCAAGAAGTTTTGGCATAAAAACAAACAAAAAAAGCAGACAAAATTAACAGGACACAAACTCCAAAAAGAGATTTACACTGAATTGTAATAAAAGTGAAATAAAAATGATGTTACATTGCAGTGGGGATAGACATTGATATTTTTATAAATGATGGACCTATTGGATGTTCATTTGCAGCCCCTTCCTCACACCATACATAAAATCAAATCCGGTATGATTATAGACATAAATAGGACAAGAAAAAATAAATTTAAAATAAATAAATAAGCTTTGAGAAGAAAATATAGGAGAACATTGTAATGAGTTGGGTTAGCAAAATTTTCTTATACAGGATACAAAAATAGGAAGTCAAAGTGGACAACATTAGAATTGATAACTTTAAATGATCCAAAAATACCCCTAAGGAAGATAAAACAACAACCCATGAAATGGTAATAGTTATTTTCAATACATATACCCAATAAGGGAGTCCTATTCAGAACATATAAAGATCTTCTATAAATCAATAGAGATAATCATTTTGTTAAATATAGAAAAACTTAAACATGCATGTCCCAAAATAAAATGACAAATAAACTGAAATGTGTTCAATTTTGATGACAGTCATCAGACAAATGCAAATTCAAACCACAATTAATATAACTGTACAAACTAAGAATGATTAAAATAAAAACGACTGTCAGTACCAAGTATTGGAGAGTTGGTATCATCTAGAACTTTCATACAATGCTGGTATAATTGTAAATTGGTAAAAACACTTTGGAAAACTATTTACAATAATTAACTAAAACTGAATATACGTAGCTAATGATTCAGTAATTTTTGTGGCAGTGCTATTCAGACTATCTCTATAAATTGAAAGTAATCACAAAGCCTATCAACTGTAGAATGAATAAATTATGATGTATTAATAAAATGAAATACTGTACTCCAATGAGAATAAATGAACTGGAGCCATATGCAGCATTATCCATATCTCACCAACATAATGCTGACCAAAAAAATCTTTACATAGGAGTACACACTCTGTGGTCCCACTCGTATAAAGTTCAAAAGTAGACAAATCTAACCTATTGTATTAGAAATCAGATAATGATTATTTGGGGAAAAGAGGTCACAAGGAAGGCTCCTGAGTTCCTGAGGCTATTCTGTTTCTGAATCCAGGTACTTGTTATTTAGATGTGTAGACTATTAAACTTCATTGAGCTGGTATATTCATGATCTCTAGACTTTTCTATAGGTATGTAACACTTAAATATGATTACAAAAATATCATGTACTTGAGGAAACTAGAGGAAAAAAGGTTAAAAATGAATTTTTTTATTTTCAAACTCTAATAGAAAATAAAAATTTTAAGCAAAATTTTAAAAAATTAATAGCAGAGTCCCAAACATAAAATGTACCAGGAAGAAGGAATTCAGTAAGAAAAGT
This sequence comes from Macaca nemestrina, assembly GCF_043159975.1. Lineage (NCBI taxonomy): Eukaryota > Metazoa > Chordata > Mammalia > Primates > Cercopithecidae > Macaca > Macaca nemestrina. Next base: position 137,068,088 of record NC_092125.1, on the reverse strand, counting down.
CAGAACAGACCCAGTCCTGATTGTAAGCAGTGAGTAAAGCCCAGTATAGTAGGTTCAAAGAAACCTGTTCTATATTAACTCCCTGGCTGTGATATATCCCTTGTATTAGTCTGCTCCAGCTACCAATACAAAAATATCACAGACTGGGTGGCTTAAACAACAAAAATACATTTCTACAGTTCTGTGGGCTGGAGGTCCAATATAAATTGTCAACAGGCTTAGTTTCTTCAGAGGTCTCTCTCCTTGGCTTGCTGATGGCCTCTTCCTCCTGAGTCCTCACATGGTTTTTCCTCTGTGTGTGTGCATCACAGGTGTCTCTGTGTGTCCAAATTTCCTTTGTTTTACAAGGGCACCAGTCAGATTTCATCAGGCCCACCATAGTGCCTTAATCTCATCTTCAAAGGCCCTATTTCCAAATATAGTCACATTCTGAGGTAGTTAGGGGTTAGGGCTTCTACGTTTGAATTGTGGAAGGGGCCACAATTCAGCCCAATCACCCCATTGAAGTTGGAAAAATAGCTAATAACAAGACTAGAAAGAGCTACTGCAGTATACTCTATACTTTATTTTGGGGGCTCCAGGAACATCACACTGTGGGAGTTCCCTCTGAGCATTATACCGAGAGATAAAGCGTTCCCCTCCCCCTCTTTAAAACTGACTTTGACACTATAGTGATTTTGTGAGAATTGAAAGCATCAAAGATCAGCAGAGATAGTAGTAACATGACCTTATTGAGGGGTTTTGATCACAGGAGTTTTGAGAGGAAAAAAGGACAGTTGGAAAAATTCTACACAGAACATGAATCTTGAATTGTGTGACAGGGGGAAGTTGGATTGGGCCAGGACAGAAGGGACAGTATTGTAGGATACAGGTGAAAATAGGAGGAGGAGGAGAGGAGTGTGAGCAAAAATTAGTGTGTGTTTAATATCATACTCTGGACAATTAAATTAAAAATATTTGTGGAGTTTAATGATTGTTCTTCAGTGATGGCTTGGACAATATTTTTTTGACTATATTAAATGTTTGTTGAACAATGAATATTTGTTGAAAAAATGAATTGAGCCATGAACATGTAATTAATTTTTGTTGCCAACAAATATCTGTAATAATTCTCAGGCTGTTGTTTATGTTCCTTGATTGGACATCATTCAAAAAGATCATTGTTTTTCTGTTCCAATTGAAGATCTGTAAATAGGGTTTGACCAGCAATTTAGCATTTAGAAGACAGTTAATGAGAAAAGTTAACTACTTCCAGAAATACAGTGTGAGGAACACAGAAGAAGCTCTAACCAGATCAGTTCATATAAAAGTAGAAATTGTCCCCTGGAGCAATTTATATTTTTCAGTTTTCCATTTCCTTATTCCATGTCCACATCTCTTTCCTTCTATTTCTGCTCCTTTCCTATCTGTATCTGATAATTACTTTCTTCTTCATTTTATGTCTCTCGTGGAGGGTCCTCATTGCTGTGGGGACATTTCTTTTTTCACTATTTCTTGCCTTTCCCTGGCTCTTTTCCTTTCTTTACTATTTTTCTACTTCATCTTTTCTCAAAATCCACACCTTTTCCTATTTAAATCAGTCATTTGAAATCAGGTGTATTTAAAAACCACTATGCTATGTTTGTCAAATAAAATGTTACTGAATTTTAAAACCAGTCCAAATATCACTTTATATGACTGATATGGTTAGGCTCTGTGTCTTCACTCAAATCTCATCTCGAATTGTAATCCCCATAATCCTTACGTGTCAAGGGAGAGACCAGGTGGAGGTAACTGAATCATGGGGGTAGTTTCCCCCATGCTGTTCTCGCAATAGTGGGTGAGTTCTCAAGAGATCTGCTGGTTTATAAGTTCTTGGCAAGTTCTTCCTTCAGTCGTTCTCTCTCCTGCCACTTTGTGAAGAAGGTGCCTGTCTCCCCTTTGCCTTCCACCATGATTGTAAGTTTCCTGAGGCCTCCCCAGCCATATGGAACCATGGGTCAATTAAACCTCTTTTTGTTATAAATTACCCAGTCTTCGAAACTTCTTTATAACAGTGTGATAATGGACTAATGCAATGACTCTAAGGAAAAGTACAAATCAGTTGTATTCCAATGGCAGAGGAATGGTCTCCTCAATGTCTTAGAGTTTCTTCAGGAAATTCCCTGACCCCTAGATTGAGTTACTATTCTCTCCTCCCCTAGTATGTTCTTAAAAACATAATAAAATTCAACTATTGCTACTTCTCTTACACTGAATGACTTTTGTGTGCTAATGTCTAAATTCTGTGAAATCAGAGATTAGTCAGTTTTACCCATCCTGTAAGCCCTAGTGCCTATGAGTACCTGGAACGTTCATTACTAAATGAATAAAGTAATGAGTAAAAGGTTTCAGTCTATTCTTCTTTTTATCTTGTCAAAAATAACTCTCTTTCCTCAGTCCTTGTAAGCCATCTAAAACTTTTCTCCTCATTCCACAGTTGCCTGAAAATGTGAAGACCAGAAATGGACTGAGGCAAATGTGATAATGAAGACATTCTCATAGGCATGGGGTTCTGAGATCAATTCCTTAAATTTTAAAAGATTCTTGCTTTGATCTCTTCTTTAATCCATAATGTGCTATTCATTTCTCTTTTTTTCCTTGATGCTCCAGAAGTATATTCTTTAACGTGGCTTTACACACCAAAGTAGACTAGATTTTCTGCCTGTTAACGATAATGGGCCTTTTTTACTTACAGTATAGTACTGAGTTGTTTCTTATTCCCATCCTGCAGTGTGTGTGTGTGTGTGTGTGTGTGTTTCCTGATAACACAGGTAAAACACTGATAAATGAAGATAAATTGTTGGCTTTGTTCCAAAACAAGCTTGTTGTTCTAGGACCCCAAACTGTCTCAAACATCATTAGGAAGCAGCAGGCCACCTAAGGTTGTGCATCAATTAGCAATTAGGTCACACATTGGGTGGTTGCAGGCACTCAGCCTTTGGCCTTGTTCCTCGCAGCACACCCAAGCGGGGCACCAGTATCCAAACAATGCCCACCCTGTTGTATCTTGTTCCTTAATTGGGACAACTTAGAGATGCTAATGTGCACAGGCAGACTGTGTCCTCCAATTAGGCCTCATTAGTGACTCTGACAGTGGTGACCACTGCAAAGTGATATTTGCTCTTGGGAAGGCCTTGTGAGGTATTCTGAGCTCCTGCAGGGGAGAAACAAGGATGCATTTTACACTCTGCCCAGCAGCCGGCTCCTTCTCTCAATTTTCTATGGCTGCTGTTAGTTGGGGCTGGCTTTACCTTCCATGGCTCAGATATTATACCACGATTCCTGCTACCTGGGGTGGTCATTTGGACATTCTTACAGATAGCCGCATGTAGAGGACTGGTTTCTGTCTCCCTCTTTGACCCCATCTCTTCTCTTTCTCTAATTTTACTTGAAATATAGAACATGTGTTCAGAGACAGGCCTGTGGCACCAAAAGTTAACACCACTCTGAATTCTGTAGTGTCCCGCAGTAATTTTCATCTGACTGAAAAGCAACAAATTGAAAATAATAAACTTGAGAAGTGCACAAGAAATAAAGAATGCAGTTATTTTTAATTTTTAAAACAGTGTCAAGGATACTTCAAAAAAACAAATTGAGAAGGCTGCTGTTGACTCTTCACAGTGAGAAACTGGTTGTTGTTCTAACTAAATTGCGAGAAAGGCACATACCCCCACTAACAGAGCACTTTTTGTAGATATTCTAGTCTGTGTACACTTAGTTTAAAAGGAGACACAATGTGATGCATCATTAGGCTTTCTAACACAAATCCATCTGGGTTATACCACTGTAGAATTCACCCCACAGTCCTGGTAGAAAGAGCTCCTCATTAGGCCAGGCTGGCATGGCAACATTTTCTTACACTGTGATGGGGCAGAACTGGGGGAATGTGATTAGAGCCTCCTGCTGCTATTCTCTCAGTTCACTCAAAAGTCATTATCATTTTTGCTTTAATATTTTTATATTTTTTTCTTAAGTATTGAAGGAGTTGAATACATGTACTTTAATAAATAAGACTGGGGACAAATTGGGTGATCCATAATAGGGGACACTCAAAAATGGCAGATCTGAGTGTCATTTGCTTGTAATTGCTTTTCAGATTAGTTTGTTGTTTTTGTTTCATTTTTTATCATCATCCACATTCCAACAGCTGCCTAAACTACTGGCATTGCAGTATGTATCAAGACATTTGCCATCTAAAGAGCCATTAGGAGAATAATAAGGGTAGGACTTCATTGGCCATTTCCATCATGTGATTTCTTTCCCCTAGTTACTTGCATCCTTCTTCCTGCCCCCTTGACTTGTATGAGCAGTTGCTGCAGAGATGGCAGGATGTCAATGCCCCCAAAATTGAACCTGTGATTTGTTTTTCTTTGATTTATGTGCTTGTAGTCAATAAACTTTATAAAGGAAAGTATCAGACTGAACAATCAATCAAAGATAAACAGATTCCTGTCCTTTAAAAGCATTTCAGCCCAGTAGGTGAGTGTCTCATTCATCTTTTGCAGGCATGCTTTCGGCCTTTCCACTGAGACACAACCGACTGCTCACTACAGGCAGCTTTTCTACCAAAGGGCTGCTGCAGTTCAGCTGAGATTTATCAATTTCATGGCACCAGTGGTCCTGACATTGTATCACTTTCAGAATCTAAATGGTTAAGCATGCTGTTTGTATGCTGAGACCTAGGCTTTCCATATACCTGAAAAGAGAGCAAGGTGACTAGATTTAAACACTTTATACTGTATAGTTCTATAAAAATTCATATCATCCACTTTTTTTTCTATTCTAAAAAGCCAAATCCCTTCCCTGCAAAAGAGAATTCCCTCTTCGTTCTATTAGCGGTTTCTGAATCTGCCTTCGAATAAGGCAAATGTCATCCTGCATGTTTTGCTTCTCTGCAGCACAGATGGTATGCATATGCAGATTGGTGATTTTCTAATCAATACAGTGGCACTTGGGAATATCTGTAAGTATTGTAATAATGCATTAGTCAGGAGTGATGTTGTAACACACTGAGATCATACACATAAATCTAAGACACCATGTCTAGACACTCCAGGGAAGATGGTATGGCATGGGTTAGAGCAGGCATTAAAGGAGGGCAATATTTCAAATATGATGGGAAAATAATGCAATTTGCAGACTTTAATAAAACCATTGGGGAATTAATTTCAGTAGGGGCACATTCTTTCCCCAAACATTCACGTTCTTATGTTTGCTTCATGGACACTTGTAATGAGATACTTTTCACCTGTTATCTCAGGCATAAACACAGAATGGGATCTGTGAATTGAGCTGGATTTTTAATGTGCTGAATATGAAAATAATCCCTTTATAGGTAGTGCTTTAGCTGTACAAAAGTGCATTATGCAAACAACACATAGACAGAATAAACCTTGGAGATTCAGAGTCAGAAGAGTTTATAAATTAATCTCCTAAGCACATCTTGAGCTTGCTTAGAGAATATGTTCAATCATAAAAACTTGACCAACTGAACCTGCAAAGTTTTAATAGGAGCGAGCTCGATGATGAAAAATGAAAATGATGTTAAATGTATGCCCATTTTAACGCTGCCCAAAAGTTACAGACTGCTTTCACTCTCTGCTGACGCCAATGCCATTTGCTCTCTAGCCCTTCATTTTAATCAACCAGGCTTTGCTTACATTCTGCAGGCTAAAAACTGTCCCAAAGCTAGGTATTCACTCTGACACAAATGCTTTGATAAAAATGTTAAATTAAATGTAGCCAGAAATGAAACCTGGATTTCCTAGCAGAAAATAGATACAGAATGTATGGCTTCCCCCGTCAGCCCCTTTCCCAGTAAGTTTTGAGCCTTAACACAACAGGCTCCTGGTCCAACAGACCGCTTAGTCTGTCTTCTGGTTGTCATTTTAGTCCATCGCTGCCTTAACTGAAGTCTCCTCAAGTCTCAGGCCAGCTCTGTGCGTCCAACACTCTGGAGGCTTTTCAATTAAAATGTGAGAGAAGCAAAGGCTAGATGGAATCAACCCAATTATCTTTGTAGCCATAGAAATGCACATGATAAATGAACTCCAACCTTTTCCTTTCTGACGACAACTTGGGCTCTGAATAGAGGTGTGATTTATTTTTTTCATTTTTTGGTGAGTGTGAGAAAGAACGCGGTTTTCTTTAGTGTAGAGTGAAACACCACTTACTTGGCAAAATATTCCAAGGCATAACGCTTCCGGCACCTGAACAATTTGGTTGCATGAAGGCTTAAGCTTAGATTTCTTTTTTTTTTCCCCTCGGACTAGTGGTCCAGAGGGAAAACACATTGCAGCATCTCATTTGTCGATGTCTGTTCTTGCAATTGTAGTGATTCATTTCCTATTTTGATTTTGAAATTTGTATTTCTAGATATTTTGCTCTGCATCTTTCCTTCATATGTTGCTTTTAAAGGGGGGAGTAAGTACACACACAGAAATGTATTCAACCTGTTTAAGCCCTTGACCAATTTCCCTGTTGGTGGAAGGTCATTTGATCTGCATTACTAACACTGGGCACACATTTTGAGAGAAAGGATAGGAAGCTCAGCAAGAGTAAAGATCAATCCACAATTTTCCATATCCCTCAGTTCTTAGATCATTGCCACATACCCAGTGGTCACTTCGTAAATGTGTTTGTTTCAGGAAGGGACCATGGACAGCCTCAAGAGAAGTAGCATCCACTTAAAACAAGAAATAATTGCCTTCCCTTTCAGATTGAGGAAATGCACAAGATTTCAGTCCTGTATTTCTTCTAGAGGTCTTATTCTACTCCACTATTTTCTTTTTCACTTCAACAATCTTTTTTGCCAAATGCAGAGTACATGAGTCAGTTTGTCCTTTTTTCTTCACTAGCCTGCCTACAGTTTGCAATATTGCTGGAGTTTGTCCCAGCTGAAGTTTTAGTCGTATAATAATCAAAACTTAAGCCACATGTTCCTTTTAAGTTTTTTCCCTGTACTTTTCTAGTGTCATTTTAATTTATTAGTTAGAAGTTTAAACATTTAATGACAGCTATCACCAAAGTATATGTTTAAGAATATGTCCCTGCAAATACTAACAAACTCTTTTATTTGACTCACTTTTAATAATCCAGTCCATGAAAATCTGATTACCCAATGTCAGTTTCTCCTGACTCCATAAAAATTTGAAATGATAATATAACCACAGAGAGAATGTATATTTACTCTTGTTTAACACTTTACAGTTTACAAAATGCATTTAGGAATATGAGAAAGAGTCTTGGTTGGGGATCGAGAGAGAAAGCAATGATTGTCAAATAGCATTTATGCATGATACTTCTAATGGGAGCATGCTCTGGGCCCCAGCCTGGAGAGGGAGGGTAAGAGGTCTTTGTGAAGGGTTGAGAATCACATTATGAGAAGGAAGAGATCTCAAAAAAGAGACTACCCCTCTGGGTGGGGGACAGTGAGGAAATTGTAACCATTTCAATCAAATCACAAAAATAGAGAGTTCCTTATACTGAGGGCAAACAGAAAAAAAAAATATTTTTCATGGGACAAAATTTATTTCTACATTTAAAACTAGATGCATCATTGTGGCTAGTTGATCCCCAAACCCATCAAAGCTGCTCGACTTACATAATGACAACCTTTGAAGATTACTCTTAACTGTCTTTCTCAACATAGGAAGATTAGTGTGATAAAAGTACAAAGGGAACAAAATAAACAAAAGACCCTGATTATTTTGGCTTAAGGCTTTGTCTCTGTTAAAATGCAAATGTCTCTATAGAAGATAACATTTTATTAGTCATTTACACTTCAATAATAATGACATTATCAGATTCTCACCAGACAGATTTTAATCCACGTCTTAAGAGACCAACGACAGAGGGTACCTCAGAAGAATGAAGAGTGCGTCAACTAATTGGGGAGGGTGGGTAGGAAGCCCAGGCAGGGGAGTTATAATCACAGGAAGCTGAATAAACTGAAAATTTGCTTCTTTGCTTACCAATTACACCCTGAGCTACCCTGCTTTTGCCATTGCATCCCCAGAAGTTGAGACTACAACACAGGTACTTCTAAAATAAATCTTTCTTTGTATACACTCCACTAAATTCAAAACTGAAAAAAAAGCACTAAGAGCTATTTTCCCAACGTGGGACAATATGCACAGAAGGTATTGAGTCACACAGTGAAAATACAGATTTCCCATCTTGTGGTGCTTAACTAGAATGTTGGGTTCCCTCTGTCTCCTAGTTCTTATTTACCTCCTGTTTTCTTCAGAAGCGCAATGCATCATCAGATGGCAGATTACTGATTAGATCAGTCTTAGGCTCAGGAATATCCACACTAGGTCCTCTACATACAGAATCTGCCATTTCAAAGTCTATGTCTTTCTCTCCCCACCCCCAAATCATTTTAAACAACTGACAATATAAAATGCTTAGAACAATGCTAAAATTTGCTTGAATTACTCACGAAATGTCTCTAGGTTGTTTTTCTGTTTTTATGCACCTCCCTTTTTTCACTAATTATGTATGCTAAATAAAAGACAATTTTCTCCTTTTCTAATATTTTGGAAGAGATAATGATTATATAATATTCTATATCAATATTGCCATACAAAAAGAAAATGTCATTCAAAAGTATCTGTGTTAAATTAAATTGCCTAAACAGCCTGGTGAAGTGGATGTACGATGGACTTGCAAATCAAATCCGACCCACTGCAGCACCCTCTCCTGTAAGATGAAGGGGTTGGGCTCTCAGCAATAGCAAAGTGGTTCCCTCTTGCAGGTCAACTCAGACCAGTTGCTAGTGCTACCTGAACTCCTGTGTCTTTTTGGGTTGGTTTGTTTTTGTTTTTGAGATGGGATCTTACTCTGTCTCCCAGTCTGGAGTTCAGTGGTGTGATCATGCTCACTGCAGCCTTAAACTCCCGGGCTCTAGCCATCCTCCCACCTCACCTTCCTGAGTAGCTACAGGCACATCCCACCACACCTAACTAATTTTTTAATTTTTTGTAGAGACAGGGTCTCACTATGTTGCCCAGGTTTGCACTGCTGTTCTAAAAAGGACTGTGATTCTCAGTCTGTGCTCCGCAGAAAAAATTTCCATTATTCATCAACATCTGCCAGAGGCAAGGACCTGGACCAGCAGGACCTGGACCAGATTCTGCCACCCTAGAATGAGATGATGTTAAAATGCTCCTTCGAGTTCTGGAACCTTAATTCTCAGCCACAGAGTAATTTGCATGTAAACACACACAGACACACACACACACACAACTGAAAACTATCAATACTTTATATTTTTAAGGAAAGCTGAAAATTTTCAAGACATTAATATATTCAAAGTAAAGTGAGTTAATAATGGGATCAGGTGAGGTTTACTGTGGCCTGTAGCACCTAGTTTATTTTTATGTATTTTTTAATATCTGCAAGTTTTGCCCCATCATCTGAAACAAACATTTTGCCAATTCCCAGTGCTTGAAATCAAAAGCCACATAGTTCATTTCTATTTCTACATGCTGATAGCACTGTGATGAAGTAATTCCACTCAAATAAAGATACTTGTGAAGTTTTGGATAAACTCATATGCTTTTAGATGAACCACACTTTTCGCCTATATATTCACACCTATCATCAGCAATTGTGACAACCAGTGTCTAAGTTCATTTTATACCAGCCCATTCAAATGTGTGATTGGTATTAAATTAGGAAATCCCATGTGATCACACCATATCACAAGCTGGGAATAACTTTGTGTTTGAGGAGCTTAATTATCATTTTGTCTCTTTTAAAAGAAAAAGAAATCTTAATCAGCAATATACCCTGTAAATAACGTTGTTCTCTTCACACTGAAAACCATTTAATTCCCCATTATCTCTCTTCATTAGCCAAACGTCCTGTTTAGGCAAACTCTGAATATGAAGCACATTATAACGAAGTAGGAAAATAATATTTAGAAACGGCCTTGAACAGAAAGAAAAAACTCAGCAGAACAGAAGTCCATGTAGATCTATGTATTTATCATACTCCAGGCTATTTCAGGAATCTAATTCTATTACGATTGGCCTCAGAAATGTGAACAATTTTCACCCGTTGTACTAAGTAAACGATGAATTCTTATAGACACAAAAGAATAAAGAAAGTTAGCAATTAGTTTTTTATGAAAGAATTTGAATATATGTAAGACTTTGGGCCAAACGAAGAAGGCTGTGGGAACCAGGAAAATCCTTTGTGTCACCAGCTCATCTCTCTATCTACCATCACCCTTTCCTCTAGAAAAATATCGTTTGACATGCAGTGAAATGTGAACAAGGAGTGCCTTAATTGGAAAAATAGTTACAAAGAAGAGCCAGCTAATGAGTATGTAAAGAAGGAAGGTGGCCCCAAGAAGGAGGTGTGGAAGATGCCACAGGCAAACGTGAACCCTTCAGAGATGCGTTAGCCTCTGCTAGCAAACCACTTTCTTCTCCCACTCAGATTGCTTTCTTGGTCACTGCTCACTCACCAGTATCAAGGGCCTTGCCCTAAAATAACGAGATCTAAGGCAATCAGCCTAACAGAAATGACCCCTCATTGTCAAACTAAAGTGGTTCCCTCAACTGGAACAGTTTCAGGAACTGCTGTTCCCTTGACAGCTCAGAGAATGAGAGGGTATAGATGTCAAGCGGCCCTTCCTGCTCCTGCTACTTCTTAACACTAGCGGAAGGAGTTATTGTAGCTCCTTTATAGAGATGAAAGCAGCCCCATTCCAATGTGTGCATGCCCACATGCACTCACAAACACATAATATAAATGAGTAATATCCTTTGATATGGCTGCTCTTTTCCAGGCCTATCTCTAAGGGAGGATAATGCCTCTTACCCCAATAATACTAGTTTAATCATGTGCCTTGTTTGACCAATGAGTGAGAAGAATGGAAGTGTCAAATGCCTTTTTTTTCTTTTTTCTTTTTTTTTTTTTTTTGAGACAGGATCTCACTCTGTCACCCAGGCTAGAGTACAGTTGCACTACCTCGACTCACTGCAGCCTCCACCTCCCAAGTTTAAGTGATTCTCGTGCCTCAGCCTTCCGAGTAACTGGGATTACAAGCATACCACCATGCCCGGCTAATTTTTGTAATTTTTGGTAGAGATGGGACTTCAGCATGTTGGCCAGGCTGATCTCAAGCTCCTGACCTCAAGTGACCTGCCCACCTTGGCTTCCTAAAGTGCTGGGATTACAGGCATGCGCCACTGCACCCGCCAAATGCCACTTCTGAGTAAAAGGTGTAAAAGCCTTCATAAGGTCACATTTTTCTTTTTCGTCTTTCATGAATCTGGCAAAGGGTTGCCAGGGGAAAAAAAAAATACAGGGCACATGATTAAATCAGAATCAGATAAACAACAAACCTTTCTTGGCATAAGTCTATCCCAAATATTGCAAGAGACATATTTCTGTACCTAAAAATCATTCACTATTTATCTCAAATCCAAATTTAATTGGATGTTTTGTATTTTCATTTGCTAAATTTGGCAATTCAAGTTTGGCAGGATCCCAGATAATAGCTGCTATATTGGCCAGTGTTCTAGAATAAAGAGAGAGTAAACAGGGCTTCAGCAGACCTACAGCCAACCTAAAATGTGGTCAAGCTGTGTGGTCTTAAGCCACTTAGAGTTGAGGGTCATTTGTTTCTGAAGTAAAATCTAGAAAAAGCTTACTGATAAAACTATCATTTTTCTTCACTAAGATTCTATTAAAACCCATAAGTAGGAGAAGTTAGGGAACATTCCTCTTTGGTACTAGTTTGAGTCTCTTCTATGTCCACTCTTCACATCAGTTTTATGCCCTCTGCTCATCTGCATTGTTCTAGTTCCATGTTGTCTAATGTTGCTTTGATCATTCCTTTTTTTATCAGAGTCCCTCTGTCAATGACAGCTGTCAGTCTTCCTGCCTGCAACTAATGCGGCTTTAGCCTCCACGGTACAGAGGTTTTCTCCCTCACTATACAAATTTCATCAATAGTATTTTTAATACTCTGCTTGTGTCAGTCAGTCCCTAGTTGCCACTGCAGGAATTGAGTGCAAATTTTGCACTATACCAAGTGCCTATCACCTCTATAGACATACTCACTTTAAAATGTATTCTGGTTGTACAACAGTGGTTTATCATTCCAGAAGTGCTTACTGGATCCCTCTCGACTGAGAGTCAGGTATTGGCTTTACTGTGATGAACAAGGCAGATGGGATAATTGGCCTCATGGAGTTTATAATCTACAAGGGGAGGGGATGCATAGACTTTACTCGATTTTTAAAAAATAAGATTATTACAGGATTTGTATGTTTTCTCCCTCTCTTTAACCATCATCCCTTCCAATTCACTCACAAGCTCTTTTCCTTTAAGATTTATTTCTGTTTTTCATTATCAAATGTCCCTATATCAGCAGCAGCTGGTGGTTAAAACTTTTTTATCTTCTGCCAATGTGAGTTTTTTATTTTAACTTTTTAATGCTCCTTTAAACAAAATTTATAATTGGTTCCCTTAGGGAATATGCTATATTTTACTCTTGTATGTGTTAATTCAAATAAAATACACTCTACCAAATGCTCACTTTCAGTGGATTCAGGGAAGGGAGGAAGTGTTGTAAAAAGAAAGGCATGGTCTCTGCCCTCAAAGAGCTTAGGTATAATCTCCCAGCAGGGGTAAGGCGCGGCTGCTCACGCCTGTAATCCCAGCACTTTGGGAGGCCGAGGCGGGTGGATCACGAAATCAGGAGATCGAGACCATTCTGGCTAACACAGTGAAACCCCGTCTCTACTAAAAAATACAAAAAAATTAGCAAGGCGTGGTGGCAGGCGCCTGTAGTCCCGGCTACTCCGGAGGCTGAGGCAGGAGAATGGTATGAACCCGGGAGGCAGAGCTTGCAGTGAGCCAAAATCAGGCCACTGCACTCCAGCCTGGGCAACAGAGCGAGACTCTCTCAAAAAAAAAAAAAAAAAAAAAAAAAAAAAAAAAAAATTCCCAGGAGGAATTAAAACCAAGGCCTCTGAAATAGTTGACTAATTATATATGGTACAAGTAGTAAATGTTAAAGAAGTGGTTAAAATAACAAGAGTTCTAAGATTTCAGAGAATGGAGAGTTTTCTGTGGACTCAAGAACTCAGGAGGTAGAAACTAAATGTGGCCCAGAAGAATGACAAATAAGAGTTTTATTGGACATAGAGGAAGAGGTAGGCCTCTCAGGCAGGAAGCATGGCAAAAGAACTTAGCTGAGAATGGGTAGGGAGGAATCGTGTAGAAATAATGGCAAGTACTGCCACAGGTGGCTTAGGGGCTTCTGTTAGGAGACCTTGAAACCCAGACTCAAGAGTTTGCACTCTAATGATAACAGGATACAAGTAAATGTTTTGAACCAGATAATGACATGGTGAACTCTAATTTGCTTCTTCTTAATAATGCTGCTACTGTAACCTTCATTTTTTGTAAGATAGAATCTAAACTTATATAGGCCTAGCTTTTAGCACCTCTGTGTGTGCATCTGTGTGTTTGTATACGTGACTGTTTATTCATGGCTTTTAGATTGGTTTCTATTCAACACTACAACATTTTCCGCTAATGGACTTGCAGGAGGCAAAATGTATTCACGATACATATTTTAATTACAGGTGGCAGGAATCCAGCTTGAAAAGCTTTACAGAAATAGGAGAATTTATTGGGAGAATAATGAGATATCCCATAGAATCCAGGGGAAATCTAAGCTACGGAAATGTCAGTAATACAACTGGGCTCAGGAACTATCCAGGAATAGAAGAATTCAGGATTTTCTTTATCTCTAGTCAATGTACCTTTTTATTTATCTGCACCATTTTTCTTTCTCCTTGTGTAAATCAGTTAATTTACATTCTATGGCATAAAATTAATATGAGGAATTCTCAGATTAATTTAAAATTAACATCTTTGGTTTCAGGAGACAATGCCAGAGCTCTCACTCTAAAATTCACAATCTCAGAGAAGGGGTTCAGTGGCCCAGTTTGATCCGGGTTCTAACTTCTTATATATCAACTGTGACCCTCTGTGGGGCAGAGTCATATTGTATAAAATCATTGCTCCTATGTTAAAAATGTGAATGCCAAGGGGAGATATTTCTAGAAAAGTTGAGGATGGACCATCAGAGAAGAAATGTGTCTTGCACACATCTCAACCATCTTTTAATAAGGGAATATATAATTTTAACTAAAAGGGCACTTATTACACAGGAATGCTAAATCACCATCCAAAGCTTAGGCCAAACTAAGGCAGTTTGGATAGGCTCTCAGAGCCTCATTTTTTCCTATATTTCTGCTCTACTATCTTACAAGTAAGTGTCTGGGTTCCTTCTTTAACAGGAAGACAGAAAATGGAAACCTAGAAGATAGAACCCTGATGGAGGGGTGACTTGTGAATAAATATCCCTGAATAAATATTGGTCTGCGCCAATAGTTTCTGCATTGCTGGAAGGTTCCTCTCAAAACTGCCTTAGCCAAGGGTTCATTGGTCAGCCTGAGCATGTGATACAATGATTTATTTAATTGAAAGCAAGCAGAAACAGATGGGGACATCAGCTGCTACTGCACATTGGTTGCTACTACTGGAAAATTGGTTGCTGTAACAAGCACACATGGGAAAGAACAAAGTGTTGAGATGATCACAAATGGGATTATAAAGGTTAATACATGTGTATAGTTATTACTTTTCAAGCTATCACTAAGATTCATCTTTGAACTGGAAATCAGGATAAACATCTCAGAAATTTGAAATGGCAAATGTCAAGTTTCTGTATTTACCTATTTGCATGTATGTGTGCTCTTGCATTAAGCCTTTCAGTTTACTGCAATATGCATTTCAACTGAAATATAAACGCATAGAAGCAGGAAGCTCGTTTAAAATTTTTTTGGCTACAAATCCTCCTCTCCCCACCACTTCTACCCATCTTTTGTGTCTAAAACATTAACTTGACCCAGGAATTGTTCAATGAATATTTACTTATTGGTGGATTTATGACATAAATATTTTAGTAAGAATCCTCAGATGGTCATATGCAAAGTGAGTTGGGTAGTAGATGGAGAAAAGACTAAATATAGCAAAATACATTTGTCTCAGCTTACTAGTCTGTAGACATACTGATAAGGATCTCTACAGTCCGATAGCAATGGATCTGAAAAGAAATAATTATTTTTCAAAAAGACTATGAAGAAAAGGAATCATAGGATTTAGAAATTGTTTGGCTATTGTGTGTTCAGAAAAAAAATTAGTAAAAGGTAATGTAAATTTTTAAACTAGGAGAATAATAGAGTTAGGGAAAACTAGAGAGAGATTTGAAGGAAGAATAAGTTTTAGGAGATTCAAAAATATTTAAGTGGAAATAACTAATAATATTTCATTATTATGACATAACATTTTCCAAAAGAAAGTGCCAAGATGCTTTAAAATGGATCTCAAGATGAACATGCCTATTACTAAATAAAAGCTGACGTCTGGAAAATTATCTGAGATGATAATCAAAGCCATAAGATCTGATTCTTAAAAATTTGAAGCAAATTTTAACTAGACTATTACCATGCTTTAAACTTACATATATGAATGGGGCTGAAAAACATTCAATGAAAAACTTCAGTAACCTACCATACTAAATAGACCTATACTTTGATATAGAAGAAAGAATCTGGATTTGGATTTCAAAGATTTGGATTCTTATCTCACCACTACCACTAACTAGCTACGTAATGTTAGATAAGTCTGATACGCTGGCTAGACTCAGTGTCCATCAGTAAAAAGACAATATTTGTATAGATGTTCTCCAAGATTCCTTCCAGTTCTGAAATTCTCAGATTCAACTCTCAATATGGACTTGCAGACTTGACTTTCAAAGATGCTGTTCTGTGCTTTCACTTAATACAAGGCTAGTGATTCTGTTTGACATCCGGAGGTCTTATGGAACTAGGACTCAATTCATAAGAATAAACACATTTGAAGAGATGATTCAGTAATTGTGGGGTTTGTTTTGTCTACAGTAATTCACAATGGCTACCTCAATTTAACCAGTCCCTCATGGTTACAGTAATCGATGATTTTGCAATATTTTTTGATGCTTTACTTCCATATAAGAATGTATCTTGGTATGAAAGTTCTGTCACCAATGGAACACTTGGCAAGGTCAGGAGATACTTTTGGTTGTCACATCTACTAGGGTGGTATTACTGGCATTTTGTTGTCAGAGATCTGGAATGCTGTTAAACATTCTACAACGCACAGGACAATTCCTCTCTCCTCTAACAAAGAATTCTCCACTCAAGATATCAATAGTGTCGAGTTTGAAAAACAATTTTTCTTCCTCACCTTTCTTAAGTCCTTAACAAATTAGCCTTAAAAACATCAGACAATATAGCCATTTCACCACTGTCCTGCTCACTTAGTCTTCTCACATGTCCATCCTTGCAAAGTTGTATGGAGGGCACATGACCCTAGTTCTCCTGATTTCTGTGGGGAGAGGGGAGGAAAAAATGAGAACTGAATCTGCAAGATGACCTTAGAGTTGGGTCTAAACTCACAAACTAAGTGATTAAGTTTTCAAAAGGAATTCAGAGTCAGTACAACAACAGGCTTTATTTTTTCTCCCTACTGTATTTGTCACTTTTGAGCAGGTAATTTTGGTGAATAGAAACTAAGACTTACAGGGGAAGCTAATGAGTTTATTCAAGAAGCACAATGTGAAATTAGTGACATCATTTGGAAAAATTAACTCTCTCAGACAAAGCTTGTAAAAATTGATTAACACACTAGTAGTGGCTATTGAAAGGACATGCTTTCACATCTTTTACAAAACAACTTTCAGTTATTATGAAAGTGTATACGTATTTGGAATTAACACACATTTATGTACTTAAGTGTTCTTTTTTCTCCTAATGTTGCATTTTTAGTTTCTGCAAATTTGTTCACAGTTATATTATTTGGAAAATAGGACTGTACAGAAGCAAACTTGGGCTGCTGATAAAGTGATCTGTGTCACCTGGCTCTATTAGTCTTTTCTTTTCTTCCCTTTTTGTTATTATTTATTGGCATTTAGCCTGCAGCAAAACATAAGTTTTAAATGTGGACTTTATGGTGTGTGTGAGTCAGTCTAGGGAGGGTAAAGTATTTCAAGAGCAGTACAAAATATAAGTATTCTTGAATTTTAATTTTAAGCAGTTTAACATAGGTATGCAATGAAGGTTTATTTATTGAATTTGAAAAATTAATTTCTTACAGCCTTGAGTGTATTTTGCTTTGCCTGCCCCTGGGTTTGTACATATTGGTGTTTTATTCTTCCTTTTTAATATTTCAACAGGTGAGGCTGGCAAGAAGGCTGATGATGCTGTTTTACACCTAGAGGTCTTATGGAACCAGGACTGCATTTGTACATGGAACAAACAACTTTGGGGGATGGTTTAATAATTGCCTTTGGTAGGGCTTGTCTCACATTCATTAAAAACTCCAGGCAAGGCTGCTTCCTTGATCATCATTTCTTTTCAGTTGCCAAGCAAACAAACAAACAAAACTCCCTTCCTGATAGTTACTTAGTTATCTAACCTAGAATGTCTTTGACTAAAGTCAACATTTAGAGGTTAGAGGTTGGCAGACATTTGGGTAATTGCTGGAATGGATAACTAGTCTGCTTTTCTTGTTTTTAAAAACATTTGAGATACTATTTATTTATTTTATTTATTATTGTTTATTTTAACCTTATACCACATTAAGGTTTCATTGTCAAAAATATTTATTGTGTTCTCTCTTTGGTGAATGAAAAATATCATGTTGCCTAATTATCTTTGATGTAGGAAATGACTAGAGCATAATTAATATAAAAGATCATGATTTTATTATTTAGGAAATGATAAGGGAATACTAAACCTCTGTCTAGTTCATAATTACAGATATTGGAAACCATCTATCTTTTTTTCTCATTTTGTTTTATAACTAGATCTGACTTTAGGCTTATAAAAGTGACATTCTATATGAAGCCCACAGAAATACATCTTGTATAGAAAGTAGACAGCCAGTATTCACTTTTCTGTGTCAAAGGAATGCCCATAAGAATTGTTGGTAGGCGTCTAAATGTGGAGGTAAGTAATAAGCAGGTATTGACTTCTGTTGAGATCAATATCGAGATTTGTTGACCCAAAGAGGTTAAAATTGACTGAAGAGTGGGACAATAAATCTTGTTATTGACTAGAAAGCAGAAGTCAATATATGTATTATTATAAACATTTTTCTTTTGGTGTAGATGATAGGGGTGGAGTCATTTTTAAGACCTTAAATGCACATGGCCATATGTTTTTTATATCATGGTGGTGGCCAATACAGGCTCCTTGGCTTATTAAAACAGTGGCTATTCACATGACATCAATCACATACCTGGTTCATCATTTGCCATTTCAACTATCTTTCTCCCTGTACTTTAGGCCCTCTTATCCTGATTAATTTCAAATTCAGATGTGGAATACACAAGCTTGTATAATGAAACTTTGTTTTTTAAAAAACAAAACACACTTATCCTTTGTTTCTCTAGACAGCAGTTGACATCTTCCCAACAGCCTTACATTTTCAGGCAATGGAAAGACTTCCTTCTAGGCTGCACTTTGCAATGTGACTCTTCCCTTCAGTTGAGCTATTGTATTTACTAGGTCATCTAAAAAGCATGTCACTTTTAAAGACTGACTTTTAAAAAATGTATATTTTAAATGAGGAGTTTTTTGAAACCACAAAATATATGCAAGTTAGGTCATTTCTAAGACTTTCTATTCGTCACTAACCAGCCATTCACAGAAAGCCAAATTGAGATTTTATTTTTCTACAGTTGAGAGAAGTAGGAATGGAAAACAATTTCCCATTGTTCCAAATAGCTCTCATGTTGATAAAAAATTAAATTCTGTACATCCAAGCTGAACAGAGCATGCAGGGCTACACTAAGTCTCTGTTCTGTAGTTTTGCCTAAACTGAGGACTGCACACAGCATCATGAATTCATGAAATCCTAGAGGAAGAGTCAGCCAGAACATCAATGTTTCAGATTACTAGCCCAAAATTCTTTCACACCATGTGAATCCACCCCTCCTACCTCCATCCCTGGCTACATGGTAATAATGAAGGAAAAACACAGAAGTTTCTTTCCTTTCTAGGCTCCTCCCAAAAGAGGGTACTTTAGAAGCAATATTCAAGTCCATAAATGCTCAGAAATCTGTTAGGGATGAAACATGAGAGATGCCTTGAACGTCTCACACTATGGGGTGTCTCCAATTCCTTAATACACCCCATTGTGCATCACGGCTGGAGAATGCACTGCACAACCCATTTCCTCCTTTAACTGTGAATTTCCTTGCTTTTATGGTTTCAGATTTTAATGGTTGAATTACATTTACATCTACTTGTGCATTTGCCATCAGCAGCCAAGTTCCAGCCTTAAAGCCTTTATGAACTTTGAGAATAAGTTTCTCATAAACAACCTCATTTGGTTTATCCATATAAATTCACACAACAATTCATAGTGCTAAGAAGCTCCAGAGACACCTCTGTACTAAATGGCAGGTCTTTCTGTCTTTACTGGTTTTAAGTACTTTACAATGAATCATAGCTCAAGACAAATCGGTAATTAATTTGCAATAATTCCAAAGCCACTGGAAATGTGACAAATGTTGGTTAGCTAGAGGCATTGATCAGTTCAATTAAGTTTTAGAATCTGTGGTTTTTAGTGAGAAGGAAATAGTTCTATAACGGGAACACACCCAAATAGTACAGAAGAGCCGTCTAATCATGTAACAGAATATTGATACTATTATAGATATGCATCCAGGCTTATACACCAAAACATCTGTGTTTTCATCCTAAACACAGGAAAGTACATAAGGCAAGAATGTAGCTGGAGGACAGCTCTGGGATACCACTCTGAGAAAAAATTATGTTTTTAATCTTACCAACCCCATTATACAAATTAAATATATCTATCTTATCTGTTTATAGATTAGATACATTTTCTACAAAAACTGAAAAATTTTAATTTGACTTTTTACTACTTTTAATTATTGCTAAAATATATAATCTTGCTGTTTCTCTCATGCATATTGTTTAAGTAAAGACCAGAAAAGGATATAATCTAAACCCTTTGTCTTCTTGTAATAGGAGGGTTGCACTCGAACCTTCTTATTTGTTCCATAGTTCAGCTGGTCACAGTCTGTCACAGATGCCTACTGATGGGACTTCCACCATGGTTAAGAACCACAGGAGGTAGATCAGGACCATGTCCACAGATATAGAAAAGCTCATGTCACTCCACAGCTAACATCGCTCCATTGTGAAACTACACCTAATCATCAGAAAAGGCATTTCTTAAGGTATACACCCAAGTAGGGGGTGACTTGGAGAGGGGACAACAGCAACAACATTTTGGAGGTTGGAAAACAAAGCAACAATTGGTAAAGGAGTTTGCAGACCTGAAAAAGAATGGAATCATAAACTAGCAACAGAGAAAGCTAAAATCCAACATGTTTTGTGTTGCAGAGTCCTCCGAAAGCCTCAACCTCTGTAGAAACAGGGAAGAGGTGAAGAAGACTCTGAGGAGGAGGATTGATTTTAAAAAGCCTAGTAGTCAGAGCCCCTTCCCAACCTCACACAGCTGGGCATCTGCTCCTCTCAGTACAATGAAAGAATAAAGTTACATTCCCTGGAGGTAATATAGCAGAGGTTCTCCGTACAGGGAGTGAGTGTTAAGATCAGGGGTTCTACACACTGAACTTAGAAAGCATATGTGCATATTTACCTGGCGGGGGAGATACCCTTATCACAAAGGTGGTTTTCCCAGAGTGAGGCTTAAATGCTGCATTTCAGATATGTTGACCCTGTGATTTACCCACATTTGGGAAATTCATCTGCATAATTTGTGGTAGTGGGAGACTGCGTTTGCTTCTCCCTTGGTTAAAAAAAAGAAAAAAGAAAGCCTATGTGAATGTCTGCATATGATCCCTGAATCGGGGATCCAATTACTTTTGTCGTTCCCAGAACACAGGCAATCAGGCTTTCAGCCTAAGTAGAGGACTGGGGAATGGATTGCTCCCAAAGAGACAAAGAATACAACATTTGAGGTTCTTTAAATAAACGGCCTTGCCAGATCCCCTGCAGTAAATACTTCAGTCAGCTAATCTCACACCATGAATTTCCAACCAGCCTTTAAAAAAAAAAATTGTTCTTAAACATGAACCATCAAGGATCAGACAATGGAAAATTATAAAGTCCAAAACAATCAAAAGTGGACACTACTTGGAGAACAGAGATAACGAAAGGAGAGAAGTTAAAGAGGAAAAGACATCACTATGACTCATAATCATTAGCAATATAAGGAAACTACTATTACTATGAAACAAGAACAGAGGACTTGTTTTTAAGGAACACAGAGGAAACATGAGCCTTGGAAAGTAAAATTATAATAGAAAAAATGTTTAAATTCAACAGAAGAGTTGAAAGATAAAGATGAGAAAATCTCCTGAAGATAGAAAAAAGGAAAACAAGAGAGGGAATAAAAGAAAAAGATAAATATCATTCACCAGTCCAGGATGCTCAATGCTCAAATAAAAAGTGGTACAGAAACTACTTGTATACATCATCAACAAGGAAAAAAAGAAAGAAAGAAAATTTATGTAATTTTTCCTTCATATACTAGACCCTGGCCAGACCCTGTGACCGTGTAAGGGGTTAGTCCTCAGAGCTCTGGCTGGCCGGGCCACATAGGCTTTTACTGAGAATTCTTCAGCAGGGAAACTGTGACCTTCTCTACTCAGATACCTGGTGCGAACTGCAATTCATGACTGCCACAAAATACCTTGACTTACACAATGCTTTAATCTTAAAATTTCTGTATTTGATTAGTTTTTAAAATTAATTTTTTTCAAAAACAGCATTGTATTATAATTGACATATCAACTGCATATATTTTAATGTATACACTTTAAAGTGTACACATTAAATGACATATGATTTATGAATTGACATATGAATAGACCTGTGAAACCTTCACAAGATAATCAGCATATTCATTACCCCTCCAAGTTTCCCTATGCCCCTTTGTCCTCCCTCACCCATCTGTTCCTCATTCCTGCACTCCAAGAAACCACTTCTTTCCATCACTACAGATGACTTTGTATTTACTTTCTAGAGTTTTTTTATTAAATAGATTCAGATAGTATATATTCTCTTGCTGACTTATTTCATTCAGCATAGTTATTCTGAGATTCATCCATGTACCAATAGCTCATTCTTTTTATTGCAGAATTATACTTCATTGTGTGGATATACCATAATTTGTTTATCCTGTCCCCTGTTTAGTAACATTTAGGTTGTTTTCATTTGGGAGCTATTAGAAATAAGAATACTATAAATTTGTTGGTAAGTCTTTTTACTAACATACGCTTCAACTTCTAGTGGGTAAATATCTACAACTAGAATTACTGGATTCTATGGTAGATGTATATTTAGCTTTTTAAGAAACTTTCGTATTTTTTCTAGAGTGGTTGTATCATTTTACATTCCTACCAGATTATGAGAGTTCTAGCTGCTCTACACCCTTGCAACACTTGGTGTGGCCAGTCTTTTTAGTAATAGCCATTTATTAGATATTTTCTAAGTTTTGAAAAGAAATGCATTTTTCTTATAACATGCACAACTACTGATTGCCCACAGAGCTGTGATTTCCTGCATATCCCCCTACACCCATTATAGTGACTGATACTACTATAATTTTCCTAAGTTCCCTTGCAGCTAGAAAATTGACACATAATTCAGGACCAGAAAATGAGATCTGTGAGAGAATTTTCTGTGAAGCTTCGGAGAAAGTTTCAGTCTCTCTAAAATAATAATACTAATAAGACACACCGAGAGAGACTCCTTCCCGTCCCTAGAAGTGGCTGTGTGAGGATCTGATGCCTAGAGCATAAGGGCGAAGCTGGATACCCTCTGTTTCACTCTCCAGATGCACTCCCCTCCCTTCTGCATTCTGCTCTCAGAGAAGGCTGATCTACATG
This sequence comes from Macaca nemestrina, assembly GCF_043159975.1. Lineage (NCBI taxonomy): Eukaryota > Metazoa > Chordata > Mammalia > Primates > Cercopithecidae > Macaca > Macaca nemestrina. The sequence goes on along the minus strand of NC_092125.1, from coordinate 137,045,038 downwards.
AACAAGTTAAAGCGTTCCCTTTCTCTCTGACTTCCCATTGAGTTTAACCCATGAGGAGCTCTGGCAGGTGATTGGAAGAATAGAAAGTGAGAGAAGCAGTGATTCCTCTACCCCTCTCCCCGCAGTCTTCACAGATGATGGCTCTTTCCTTATACTGAAGGTCATAGCTCTTCTCAGTCAGTTGCTCTACATGCCTCCTCTTTCCTGGTTCTAGCAGGTGTAGCTGCTCCCTCCTATTGCCTTACCACACTTAGGAATGGTGGCAGTCCTGCTGTTGTTACTAGCCCCTTGGGGAACAGCATTATCCCTTGTGGTTTCCTACACTCTGCCTATACTTTTTATAAATAATCTTGAGCTTTCCTAATTTAAAGGTCAGCTATTTTGCCTGGGACTCTTAATGATTCAGTAACTCTTGAGACAATGAGGGACAAGCCTGAACATAAAGGCCAACAACAAGTAAGAAAAAGTTGGAAAGCACCCGAGGTATAGATAACGTTGTGTTTCTGAATTAACCAATGTTGGAACTTCTTGCATCTAAGTTACTTATTTGTTATATAGGACATAATAATAAATATTTCAATTGTGAAAAATTATTGCCACAATAAGAGCCATCTGACTTGGTAAAGAGTCAGCCCATGATCCTGTAAGTTTTACCAATCATGCTGAATTTTCTTCTTATTCTTATCACTCTTCCTAACTGGAAGAGTGGAATAACGTTTTGTGACTTGGACACCTCACTCACTTCACTCTCATCCCAGCCAGTTTGCAGTGGTAGGTCTTCCATGCCTGATTTTCTCATTTCCCTCTATACTGGCCTCTTGGAACTTTAATCCTGAGTTCTGACCACTGGGTTACGAACTGTTCTAAAAGGACAGTGCTATCATCAGACTCCTCCCTAGTGAAAAGGAGCTCCTTGGGCTACTATAGAATCTCTAGCTTTATAATTTTGCTTTCTGGGAAATCTCCAACTCGCAGCTTATAGCTACTTTTCTTCCAGCATCCTCTGCTGTTACTTCTTGACCACTATCAACAATGACCAGTTAAACTGATACTTCTGTTTTGGGAGTGTAACTACACATGCGCGTGCCGCACCTCCTCACAGTTTTGTTTCCATAAATAAAACATGAGTACACCTTAGGAGGGCATTTTTCTATAGCCCTGTCACCAAAATTAAATATTCTTAACAGTGTTTTGCAATAGCTCCCAGTAACAATAGCTGTTGTACTAGCAGAATTAGTAGTTACTAATTGAGCTCTATGAGTATTTACTGAGCACATACTATATTCCAGACGCTGTGATATGAGTTTTGTGTGAGTTATTTCACTTAACCATCACCACCCTCAATGGAGCATGTTGGCTGGATGGCTTTGATGGCTGTGTCCCATTGTCAAAAAAAAAGGCATGAGAGATTGAATCGGCTCTTGTTTTAATCTGTATAGCTAACAAGTAAAAAGAATACTAAGCAATTCAGAATTCTGTCAAGTTGAAAAGTCTACAGAGCTAGGTGAAAAGATGTCTAACTAAGATCAAAAGAAACACAAAGCCACTCAAATGAAGCTGCAACTTAGGTGAGGGCAACAGAATTTCTTGATCAGCTCAAGGTTAAGGGTACATAGATTATGAGACCAAACTTTTTTTTTTTTTTAATTTAGGTGTCCATGAGATACAGTGACTATGAATAGGGCTCTACGCATCTCGCTGGGTCACTAGAAATAATTCATTCACCACCCTAGCCCCTATCTCTTGATATTCACTCTTGACTGCTTAGGAAAACATGCCCCAACACTGCTTAGGATATTATAATTGTGTCCCTAGTAGATAATTATTTTCTCAGCTGGGAAGTTTTAATTATAGAACTAGTTAAGAAAACCAAACGCAGTATTAATATGAGTATATATTAAGGAAGCATGCTTGACTTTGGGGTATTTATAATGTTTAAGATATTTTAGTCTATTAGAGAACAGGTAAAATGTGTGATTCAATTTACAATGTGTAAATAGGTAATTGATTTAGGCCTGTGAATTGAAGTTGAAATTTTATTTAGTTTATATAGTCATTGCAGTAGCTTACATAGTATTAAAACATTTAGGAGAACTTAAGGTTCATAATATTTCCAGGTTTAATTTATTAGAAGCATTAGAGGTATTTTAAATGTTCTGGAAAATTTTACTTTTAAATCACACATTTGAAGTATCTAAATAAGAAATCAAATACATTTAATTTATAAATTTGGTGTAAAATGTTTAAAGGAGTTTAATTAACTAGTTTGTAAATGGAACTAAACATTAATCAAAGGCCTCATATAAGTGATTGCTACATTTGCTAGACATATAAATACAACATTATGGAACAACTAAGCTTTCAAATTTTAAGTCTAATAATTCAAACATATTTTTAGCTAAAATAAAACTCTGAATAATCTTTCCCGCATGCAGAAATCATCTTTGAAATTATTGACACTGACAAACTTCATTGCCAAAGCAAAACAGATGATAAAGAAGTTTTAAATTATCATGAAAGTAAAGACCTCCTCTTCTACAATTATTACATATTACAAATGTCTTCAAATACTCCCAACTTTAGGCCTATTTCATGGTACTGATACTGAGACGCAGAATGGGGTAGTATATCAGTCCATTTTCATAAAGCCATGAAGAAATACCAGAGATTGGGTAATTTATAAAAGAAAGAGATTTAATGGACTCACAATTCCACATGACTGGGAAGCCCTCACGATCATGGCAGAAGGCAAAGGAGAAGCAAAGGCGCACTTACATGGCGTCAGGCCAGAGAGCTTGTTCAGGGGAACTCCCACTTTTAAAACCATCAGATCTGGTGAGACTTATTCACCACAACAAGAACAGTATGGGGGCAACCACCCCAATGATTCAATTATCTCCACCTGGCGCCACCCTTGACACATGGGGATCATTACAGTTCAAGGTGAGGGTTGGGTGAGGACACAGCCAAACCATATCAGGTAGTAATCACCCATTTGGGCCCTGGAGTCAGATTTATGCGGTCAGTACCCCAGTTGCTTCATGTACTAGCTGTGAGATTCTGGGTAAGTGCTCAACTTTCTAAGATTCATTGTTTTTGTTTGTTTGTTTGAAAAACGGTTTATACACCTAAATTGTTAAGAGGTTTGAATGAAATAATGCTTACAAAGTATTTAGCAGATAACCTGGCACCAAAGTAAAGGCTAAATAAATGTTAATTAGTACTATTAAGAGGAGAAGTCTTCTACAGGAACAACTCTTATCCTGGTTTTCAAACAGATGCCCTTAGAAACAAAACATGATAATTACGAATTCAGTGCATAAAAGTTTTGCACCTGGTAGTGAATAGAGAGAGTGTAAAACAGCTTTGTTTTCTGGTGCATAGAAACCACAATCATCAAGAATAATAAAAGGTATTGTTTATCAGCAATAAGCTCCTCTTATTTGTCTTCCGATATAGAAACTTTTACGTATTCATTTCTAGAGGAATTATAGTTTTACAATTGCACCCCCAAATTGCATGACCTATTTAGTTTTAGACTCTGCCCAATTGTACTATTATAAAAGGAAATATGAAAAGAATGATAATATCCATCCCTAAATCAGCTCTTTTTGTCTTGGTAAAAAGGAGAAGCAACTTAGGTGTTCCTTAGTTATACTGTAGAAATGATGCTGTGAGCCTTCCAAAGCTAGGTCATAAAAGATCATCTTCTACCTTGTTGTCATGGAATTACTCACCCTGGGGTAAGCCAACTACCATGTGGTAAGGACATTTAAGCAGTCCTGTGCAGAGGCCAACGTGTCAAGAAATGAAGGCCTCTTTTCTTGAACAGCAGAACTAAGAGGTCCAGCCAACAGCCATGTGAGAGAGCCATCTTGAGAGCAAATTCTCCAGCCCTCTTCAAGCCTTCGGATGATGGCATCCTCAGCCAACACCTTGACTGCAGCCTGATGAGGGACTCTAAGCTAGGACCACCCAGCTTCTTCATACTCAGAAACTATAAGATATAAATTCTTCCAGATTCTTCATACTCCGAAACTATAAGATATAAATTCTTCCAGATTCTTCATACTCCGAAACTATAAGATGTAAATATTTGTCATTTTAAGCCCCAACACTGATACAATCAAGCACACACTGCTATGGAAAAAGAATTACTTAAATATATTCATATAAATGTGTAATGGATATGCAAATTTAACTGTTTAACAGTATAAAATATGTGAGAGTTCAGAATAATGCATATAGTATGACTCAATTTTTGTTTAAAAAAATTTAAAATTATCATTTGTTTGTACATGTTTGTTTGAGTATGGAGGAAGGTGCCAAATGATTCATACCAGACTGTCACTTTGATTACCTCAGGAGTGTGGGAAAAGAAAGATGGTAAACTTTTCCTCCTCAACCAGTACCTAGTACTAGTAATAGACAACTAATACCTTAGTACTATTTGCATCATATGAAGAAGATGTGCTACTTTTACAATTTTAGAAAATATAGTAAAGAAAAGTGGGAGGAAAAATATTACATTTGGATAATAAAATTTTAATTTTGTTCTTTCTGCATCTCTTTACATTTTGCAATGGCCAAAATAAATTAGATACTTTAGTTTAAAAAATGTTTAATTAATTTTTGAAAACGGAAAGTAAACCATAAATGAACCTTTAGGATATAGATTAGGAACCATTGTTCTCAACAGGACTTTACGCACCAATCTGATCGTAAGGTTTCTTCAGAGGGCTGTTTAAAATGTGAAACTCGAACACATGCTTTCCATCAGCGTGCAGGGCATCTTTAGTCTACAAAATAATAAATATTTAAAGCATTCTTTGTATTTGGGCAGGGCTTGATGGGAAGGATGGTCAAATACTATACCTGAGAACTTCAGTCACAGAAAAGTAAAAAAGACTCAGACAATTATCCAATGAGTTCCTGGTTAAACTGGAAAGAGGGCTCAGCTCTCCAGTTCTGAGCTGGTCAGTTGACATCTTATTTCTGAAATGCAAATTGGTGGAATTGAAAGAAATGTCTGTATATTGTACACATATCTGAGATAAAACAAACAAATACACACCAAATTTCATTGTCTAGTCCCTTTATATCAGCAATTTTTTTTTTTTTTTTTGGAATTGTGGTGGGACAAAGTGCGAAAGATCTTGTGAGCATCATTTTAACAATGGGCTAATGAGCCAGAGTTTTGCTGAACTTCCATTGGCAAACTGCAGAGTTCCCTAGAAAACCACATGACAGGGCTTAGTTATCCCATGTTTCTATATTCTCTCTGCCCTGGCAAAATTAGATTCCTCAAGTCAACTTGATGCACCAAACAGAACTTTAAAGACATAAGCATCTCTGCACCTTTTAAATGAAAAATGTGTTTTGAGAAAGGCGAAAGGAAATAATCATTGACCTTGATCGTTTCTGAGCCAAGATGTCTAATTCCCAGCAGAAGCTGAAGCTGTGCAAGTGAGAGGAAATGTATGAAGAGAAGGAAATACATACCTCCTAATTCTACTGTAAAGTTTGTCTCTAAGTATCATGTCCCTAACAGACAAACACACCTTTAACGAAATTTCGTAATTCATTTTTTTTTCTAAAGAGACAGAAAAAAGATCTGCTTTATTTTTCCCATTTAAAACTTTCACCACTGGGACGAATTCAAACTTATATTCTTCTTAGGATTCAATTGGCAATGCCTGATATGCTTTAGATGACAAATCACTTCCATCTTTGTGATCTGTTTAATTCTCACAAAAACCTTTTAAGTTTGGTATCAGCCCTCTTTAACAGAGGCAACAGCTAAAGTGCAAAGAAACGGAGTGATTAATTCATAGCCACTTAGTGGCATAAACCAGATTTAAAGTTAGGTCCTCTTTCTCTAAATTCTACATACTTTATTCTCCTCTGCATTTGCCTCTCATGCTACTCTCTTTTACAGCCTTTGAAATGCTTCACAAATACATCTCAGCCCCGCTTCACCTCTGAGCACCAGCCCCAAAGCCTAAAATGAAAAAGCAAACACATCAGAATTAGAGATTCAAGTAAATGTTGAGTGATAGCACCAATTATTGGCAGCCCTCCTACACCTTTGAAACGTGAGTGATTCTTCAGTCTACACCCATGCCTCAGAAAGAGGCTCTTGGGAAACTGGTGACTCATTCCATGATGAGTCTGGACAAATAGAAAGGCCCAGGAGGCACTTGCACATAATAATCAGGAGGTATTGACTTCTATTGAGGTCAAGAGCAAGATTTATTAACCTAAGAGATAAATATTGACTGAAATTTTGGATGGTTCTTCTTTTTCTTCCCAGAAACCTGGTAAATTACTCAGACTGCCACTCAGACACTTGGAAACAGAATTTTTCTCCAGTTTTATGTCCGTTTTTAGTTATAGACATCCTGAGGGAGGAAAATCTTTGTACTATATTTTAGAGAGATATTTAAAATCCTGCTAATTATTGCTTCATTTTTATCTATTCTAAGACTCACTGGCCAGAAGCCTTTTATTATACAGTAATAGGATTTCACGTCCTTGGGGCTTTTTTTCTATGGTCTTCAGTGTCTGGCTGTGAGTCCAAATTTCGATTCATCTCATGTGATAGCCTCTATTCTTTTTCTCTCTAGTTTTCTCTCATCCTTAAGAAATAGTTTGCCTCCTGTGGAAACCCCTCCCAGGCCTGCAAATTGTGCAAGCGGCCTTAGGAATGTTGTGTTCCAAAAGCCCCTCATTGTGACACACTTATCACTAAGTCATAGTAAACCTTTTTTCTTCTGGTAAGTTCCTCACAGATGCCCCAGTCCAGAGGGTCTGTTCAAGTATCCAGGGACCTCCCTGTCCCTTTGCCCTGTGGCTTGAAGTGGTTTGAGTTTGTCTTCAGATGTTGGTCAGATTTATTTTCTTCTCTTTCTTGATGACACGGAACAGTCACCCCAGATAACCTGCTTTCTTTTCAGACCTTTTTCCTTGGTATTTCTTTTCTTGGAGTCGTCTCCTTTCAGTAAAGTTGAAGGTATATCCTCACATTATGTTAAAAGCTTCAAAATTGTAAATCTGGGAGGCTTCAAAAATGTACTGTCTTCATTTAAATATACTCCTTTCTGATCAGAAAGATCAATACCTTCCATAGCACGTTTTTGCTAAGAATGAGTATGTTTAAGGCTCTTATCTCCTTGACTTGAATAAATTACTAAAAGTACTCATTCTAGTTACTTTGAAATACCATAGAAACATTTGTGGCATTAACACAGTGTATTGCAGCTTTTGAAGTTTTATTACTTTTCAGTTCTTTTTTATTATATATTTAAACTCTAATCCCCTTTCTTTTCTTGAGATGATTGTGTTTGCCAAAGACCTGTATGGAAGAAGTTTGCCTTTCTTTAGAAGCATTTTCCTCCCACACACTCATTCCTTCTGAGGTTGTTATGAATTTTTAATCACAGAAGATGTTACTACTGTTATTTTCTAATTTTGAGAGTCATCGCTATGCGTTGACACTACTGGAGCACCTGCAAGGCACTGAGTCCAGCATGCTGCGTAGGTAGCAGGTGGGAGGTCTTGATAGAAATGATTAATGGAGATTTGACCATGACCCACCCTCTAGTGATAAGCAATATTTGAGTACGTGACAACTATACAGTGTCCTAAGATAGGCTGTAAGTTGCTTTTAGCTGATATTTGTATAGCACTCCTTCTTGCTTCAATACGTTACATTGTGCTTTTAGCCACCAAGGAAATGGGATGGTACTGGCCATCAGTAATGATGTGCTTAATGTGTCATGCACAACTTGTGAACAGAGAAAGTTCCTGAGAATGAAAAGAGGCTGAATCTCAGGGACAAATTCACATAGGAATTTTTGCCACAGAAATGAACTGGAGATAATCAACAGCAAGAAAGTCCTTGAAATTCAACAACAGAGATCCAAAGAAGCTGAAAATTAATCAGCTGCCACAAGGTGGCGAAATCACATTGATGTCCTTCCTCCTGCTCTATTTCCTCATAGAAACCTTTTAATGTCAACTATCTGAGGACAAAGGTGTCATTTCTACATTTAAATAAAAACCACTTCTCACCAAGATTTACAAACCGTTTCAGTGCATTCAGACAGCTATCTGGGTATACTGGATAGTGTGTGAATAAGTGAGGTGACACTACCAAATAAAAAGCAAAAAGTACATTTTGTTTTCTCATAGCTACCTGTGAGAACCTGTGTTCTCCCCATATCTGGTGTCCATTTGCTAAAGACTAAGAACAGAAAGCATTTAGGATGTATTTTAAAGCATGTTGCAGAAATTCTGTGAAGTGCAGTTTACTTTAGATACAAGGTGGGCGCATGAACAAAGATGCAGATGCTATTGTAAATATTTCAAGTGCCATCACAGAGAAAAAGAGCAGTGTCAGGATTCAGTGGCCCTGTATCCTGGGCTACTGCTCACCAAAGCATGAACTCTGCTCTTACTGGTGTTTTCAAATCCTGACACATCCATTTATATTTTGGGGGATTTTGTTGAACACTAGTTGCCTCTTACTTTAAAATATTTTATAACAATACTTCAAAGTACTGTTGTGGAGATAAAATGAGTGAATTCATATAAACTTAGCCGCTGGCCAGAAGCACATTGTGGAAATTAGACAAAGGTGCCTCTCAGGGTGCACACATCCCTTCTCTAGGAGGCAGAACATGGCAAGCAAAGTTTCCACTAGATCTCAGCTCACTTGTCCACTTTCCTGGCCATCCTGGTGCAGGGGTCACTCTGCGTGATTGTATGTCTAGGGTCTGCATATAAAGTACTTAAAATGATGCCTGGCACAAAGAAGATGAGCCCTCTAAAAACCATCATCATCGTCATCATCATCAACACCACATCCCCTGTGGCCTTGTCATTGTAGCCTTACTATGTCTAGTTTATTCTACAGGTATGTGAGAAATGTATGTATAGATAGGTAGCAGGGAGATACAATGCAGATTAAACAACTTTATAAACAAATATGCTGACCTGATGGTGAAAAGTACAAGAAAAAATTATGAGTCAGAGTGGTGTGAAATCAAGAATATAAAAAAAATACAGAAGGTGTAAAGGTTGGGACCTTTTTACAATGGTAGTTCCCCAGCCAACCCCCAGTGTAACCCTCCCTTCCACCCTATCCCTGCCTAGCCCAAGGCTTACTACAACTGGTATTGGGACTTGGCTACACGTTTAAAGTAGGTCTTTTGCTTTATTTAGTGCTTTTTCAGACACCATTTCTGGGAGCCAGTACTAACACATGACTTCCTGGGTGATCGTCTTTCTGCAGGGCCTCATGTCAGCTCATCCAGACATCAATTTACAGTGACTACTACACTCACTGGTAGATGGCTACCAGGTATCCCTGACTGTCATTAAGAGTGCATAAAGGATGACAGGCAAGGAACCAGTTAACAGAACCCGGCTCTGACAAACCACAAGGTCTCAAGGCACTTCTTTATCAAAAGAGCTTTTCTATTTACCTTAACTGTGGCATTAGGAGCAGTGGCAAGAGTTTGCATCGGAGCGAGTGCGTAATATAGGTGAGGTGTCTGCGCAGGACTCTTTCAGTCTAAATAAAACAAATACTAACACGGGAAAAGTGAAGAATGTGACAGTTTTGCTCTTACAGTTTACATCTTCTTCAGAAGACCTTGGCACACTTTTCAGAAGGCGAACAAAGGGTATTCATGACATGTCATAGACCACTCAACACAAAACTTCCATTTTACTGATTTATTCTCAGAGTGCAGTTGCTGACAAAATGCACGTTGATTGTGAAAAATGAGGACTTCTAAAATATTGATAGAACTTTTTACGGGGGAGGGCATTAACTTAGAACTCAAAGCATGAATAATATGTTTTGATGATATAGCAATTAAGTCAGTTTTATTGTTTTGGAACTGCTAATTTTATACTCATTCAAGGGAAAAGGAGGCCTTTGTTTTCTGAAATGAAAATTTTCAAACTGTCAGGTTTTGTACAACAGGCCACAAGCCCTTTTGACATCATCTTTTTGTAAGATGCTTTTGAAGTAAATGTGTTATTAGTACAAGAAAATCTTAACTACTGTAAATAAACAATAGCTATTAGTTTTTCCTGAGTATGTTTGACACATGGTTATGGAGCCATTGTAGCACTAAGCCACTTGGAAAGTCATTGATCCAAAGCGCAGCATTTTCAGGGCAGCTCTTGTAAATTCTTCCATAACAGAGTCATATTGGGTTGCTTTATGACAAGCTCTGAAGCAGTCACTGGTAATAACTGGAAAACATACACAGGGCAAAAGGAGGAACATTCATATATGTCCTAGCAGAAGTCAGAGCCTCATTCACAGGGACAGCTTGGGATTAATATGATGCTGTGCAGGGCAACCTCCCATAGGCATTCTGGGACCTTCATATCAGCCTGGGGAACAGCTGGGCATTATTAATGTGATGCTCACTTACCTTCCCTGGATGGAATAGCAGCTTGGAGAAGTTGATGGGATTGTAAAATTGGAGTGGGAGAGTCCCAGGATCTCTACTCCAACTTTAACAGCACATCTGATCATCTGTTTTACACACGGGGCTTCTGAGAAAGACTATTTAAAGAAAGGGCCTCACTACTTTTTTAAAAAGGAACTTTAAAAAAAAAATTGCTCTGATAGAAAGGGTTAGTGTTGGGAAACCGGAGAAAGGGAGATGAAGGAAGAATGAAACCAAGTTAAAACTTAAGGGTTGATTAATGCTGAGTCCTCTGGGCATCTTGCTGGAGAATAGGTGAGGGTGGGAGTGTGAAAGCCGCATCCTGACAGCTTTGCTGCACCCTAGGATGAAATTAATTTAGATGATGAGGAACAGGAGTAGAGAAACAAAGACAAAAATCTCTCTCCTGAATGGAACTTTTAATCTTAGATATAGCAAGATTAAAATGTGGGTTACACAGTTTAGGTATTATTTTTTCTTTGGTAGAGAAATTACTTTATTGCATTTGTTATGGTTAATTTCATGTGCCAAGGTAGCTAGGCTATGATGCCCAGCTATTTGGTCAAATACTAGTCTAACACTGTTCTGAGGGTATTTTTGTAGATGAGATTAACATTCACTACTGGTTGACATTAAGCGATGCATATTACTCTCCATAATGTAGGTGGACTTCATCCAAGTTGTTGAAAGCCTTAAGAGCAAAATACTGAGGTTTCCAGAAGAAATTCTCCCTCATACTATAATATATAAGTCTTTCTTGAGCTTACATCCTGCTGGCCTGCCCTACTGATTTCACATGTAAGACTGAAGCATCAACTCTTACCTGAATTTCCAGCCCACGGGCCCACTCTACAAATTTCACATTTGTCAGTCCCATAATTGGGTGGACAAATTCCTCAGCATAAATCTCTTCCTCTGAACACACACACAGACATACACACACAATGTGTATATACATATAATTGCTTCTGTTTCTCTGGAGAATCCTGAATGACATGTCAGTCATCCCAGAGAGGTTCTGATTACACTGAGCCTTGTACTAAAAGGGCATGATGGCTTCAGGTACCACATGGCCCAGATTCAAATCCAGGCACTGCTGCTTAATAGTGAGGTCCTGTTTAAGTTATTTAATCTCTTTAAGTCCCAATTTTCTCAACTATAAAATGGGAGTAATATTACTTATCTTCCTGGTATTTTTCTTTATGAGAATTAAATGGGAAAATGCACACGAAAGTACATGGTACAAAACTCGGCATATAGTAGCTGATCAAAAAGTAGCAAAGAGTACGGATTATCTACGTATTGTACTGAAGAACGTTCAGATTATTTTACCAGCTATTCAGGTCTGTGAATTCAATATTATCTCAGTTTCTGTTTCTAGACATAGTCAATTAAAAATAGCCTTTAGTGTATATAAAGTTTCTTAATAAGAATTTCATGAAACACTAGTGTCATGAAATTACTGAAGACAAAAATGGTCTCAGATTGAAATAAGAGTGGCAGTCTGCCTAGTGTAACACCCTCTGGGAGAGTCACATTTTACTTCAATATATTAAAGACTCAGAAATTCTGCAGCTTCATTTACTTTTGAATAATCTAATTACAGTAGTCATTTGGCCTATTTATAAATATTCAATTTTCCTTTCCTCCATGAGGTGGTAAGTTTTACCTCCTCACTCTTTCAAATTAGATGTGGTCATATGACTTGCTTTAGGGAACAAAAGGTGAATGAAGTGATATGTGACATTTCCTGGTGGAACCACTTCCCTTTTCCCGTCTTGGACATTGCAGAAGCATAAGTTAGATGGAACTTCAATCAGTCCAGGTTGCTGAGTGACAGCAATGAGTAGTGTTTCCTCTCTACTGATCTGTTTTGCTATGGTACTCATGACTGGGAAATCAATATGGTGTTATTGTATGCCAGATTTCGAGGCTGTTTGTTACTACAGCATAACTTAGCTTATTCTGTGTCACACAGGACTTTGAAAAGAAAAAAGTGAAGTGCTGGTATAACAATACCCTAAAATGCGTAGCATGAGTTGCATGGTATGATGGTTAATATTGAGTGTCAACTTGATTGGATCAAAGAATGCAAAGTATTGATCCTGGATGTGTCCGTGAGGGTGCTGCCAAAGGAGGTTAACATTTGAGTCAGTGGACTGGGAGAGGCAGACCCACCCTCAATCTTGGTGGGCACTATCTAATCAGCTGCCACCACGGCTAGGATAAAAGCAGGCAGAGGAACATGGAAGGGGTAGACTGGCTAAGGCTTCTGGCCTCCATCTTTCTCCCATACTGGATGCTTCCTGCCCTCAAACATCAGACTTCAAGTTCTTCAGCTTTTGGACTCTTGAACTTACATCAGTGATTTGCTAGGGGCTCTCAGGCCTTTGGCCACAGACTGAAGGATGTACTATCGGCTTCCCTACTTTTGAGGTTTTGGGACTTGGACTGGCTTCCTGACTCCTCCACTTGCAGATGGCCTATTGTGGGACCTCACCTTGATATTGTGTGAGTCAATTCTCCTAATAAATTCCCTTTCATTTATTCATCTATCCTATTAGTTCCATCCCTTTAGGGAACCCTAATACACATGCTTAGGTTGCAAATACTGAGGAAACTGTTAACAGAACCTGAAAGAATAGCAAAATGTTTTAAAACATAAAAATATACATGCCCACAAAATCATTTTTCCTGGAATCTCTACTAGTCAACATACTTTTGAAAACGTTGTTCCAAGATGTTCCCTGCAGTGCTTTCCTTTCTCTTTGCAGGTGAATTATTACCAAAATAAATAAGTAAATAAAGATGCAATAACATATTTTATGAATGGGAAATGATTATCTAAATTTCTTGCATAGGCTGTGCGCTTTATACTCTCTTCTGTTTGCTCAAACTGCAATGATTTTTCTCCCTCTTCATCTACTTCATCCCACGTTATTCGGCAAAGTTTACCTAAAATAATACCTCCTCAATAAAGCCTTACCAGATTTAACTGCTTATGATTAATTGCTCAGTCACAATAATTTTGAATCTTAACTTATTTCTAGCATTTACTATCTTCTGCCTAATAGCATGATTAGTTTATATATGTATCTCATCCCTACCAGGTTACAATCTCCTTTAAACTTGGAAACATCTCATTGGATCTTAATATCTTCTACAGGTTTTTGCACAGGATTTTTCATTTATATTAAACTCAATGATCATTCATGGAATAGAATTATGCTAAAGACTAATAATACAACTATTAAATAATAATAACAATGACATAACAAAATTTTCTGAGCACTTAGTAATGTGCCAGAAACTATAACAGATGTATATGATTATTTCTTTTATTCTTCATATTATACCTATGTGGTAGTTACTGTTATACCCATTTTATAGGCAAGAAAATTGATGCTGAGAGAGGTTAAGAAACTTGGCCAAATTTACACAGCTGATAAGCAACTACCATATTTTTGCAAATGCAAGCCTAGATATTGGTCTCAGGTGCAGAAAGAAAGACAGATTCTCACAATTATACATGTGGTATTGGCATGTGCTTATATTTCTTTTCCAATTTAAGATTGTCAACCCCAAAGTTTGGCAAAGTTAGCTCGGTACACACAAAAATGGGGTTTGGGCTGGCAGAAAAAGAAACAATGAGAGAGTGTAAAAGGCAGAAACAGGCCTACTTGGTAGAAACAGATAATAAAGCCATGACAGCCACCCCTCATCCTTCCCCTCTCATGAATATGGAGAAGTGGCAAAGAGCAACAGAAGAGGGAATAGAGGAGGAGGAGGAGGCGAGTCTGTTGTGCGTGCAGCACATTGTGCTGAGCCAGAAATGAGAGTGAAGCTCAGCGATGTCCTGGCTTCAGAACCTTAGGGATGCTGGTGGGGAAAATATTCAAATAGCATCATTGGATATTAGATGTTGAAAGAGCTAAGATAAGCTGCAGATTACTTTTTAATAAAAGTAGCTTTGGAAGTTGTCTTTGTCTCTTATCCTTCTTATTTGCTGTATTCATTGGAAACCCTGCCATTAGCATTAATTGAAAGAAAGCACCCAGTGTGCTTAAATCTTTGTCAGAGGAAAAAAGATTCCTCCAGATCAAAGAACCAACATTACGCTCTGATGAAAAGATAATCCTATTTCTGTGACACACCACAATTGATTTCTTTGTGGATCATCAGCAATCCATTTACATACGACAGTTGATGTTCAATATAATCATGGTTCAACAAGGGCTTAATGAATGCCTACTATGTGCTAGCCCAGGGTCAAGCACAAGAGAGAACAAAAATGACATCAGAAAAAGTGCCCCTCCCTTCTAAGAGCATGGAACACATTTGAGATAGTAAAATATTGTAGGATATATACATGGAACCTCAGGAGAAAGCAGAGTAAGGTGGTTCACAGTACTGTTGGCATAATTAACAAAGGAAGGACTAAAAGACCAAATACAAAACTGTAAACAATATGGGAATAGAAACTTCCATTCGTTAAAAAAAAGTTTTTTAACTACAAATCATCCATATTAAAGTATGGAATACTGACTCTGTGTCAATGTCCAGAGCCTCCTCCTGTTTCACATAGAAGACCTGAGAGAGAGCATAAATATAAGAGTGAATACTAGAAGAGAATCCTAGCAGATGAGTAAGATAAGTATGGGATGCCTCATCTAAAGAGGTTGATAAATCTTATTTTGTAGATAAAACTGAGACCCAAGGATATAAAGCAATCTGTCACTTGTTGCACAGATGAACAAACTGAAATTCAAACACAGACCATCAGAATCCTAAAACTGTTTTTCTTTTGTTCTGTTTTTCTTCACATTATTCTCGTTTCCCTGCCATAACCAGCAATAGCTAAGATTGTGTCTGGAAAAGACAGGATAGTAGATGTCTAGCAAGCTGCCTCACCTGACCATCCTCACATTCTCTAAGAATAGCCGGAAGAGCCTCCAAATCCACATGGCAACATTGGTGTGCCCCTGACAGCCATTCTGTGATCCTTTCCTTATGACCAAGGTTGATTGGGCCAGAAGTGGTACATGACATGGTTGAGACAATTGATGACCTTTCTCCCTGTTTCATTCTTTGACCTAATTGTTTTTTTCAGGGATGATTGGTCCCTAAACCAAACAGAGTAAAGAAAAGAAATTCAGTCTCAGATGAAGTGGTGGGTGTTTATTAGGAAACTGGGAAGTGTCAACTCCATGTGTTCTGCAATATGCTCCAATTATTCAATCCAATCAAAGCCAGCCTGTAGAGAAAAAAATATAGCCTGGAAAGAAGCACACTCTGTCCCTTTTGGAGGCCCAGCTGCATCTCTTCCCTGGGCCCTGTGAAATGCTCTGAGAAGAATTACCCTTTTCTGCTTAAGCCAACCTAGTGGATTTTAGTCACTTGCAGTGAAATGAGTTTGACCCAAGAGGAAGTACGTGGATCTTAGTGGTGAAGTGAGGAAGCAATGTTAAGATAAGCAAAAAGGCTGAGAGGTTTAGAGAAACACAAACAAATGGTGAAATACTGAAGAGGTGCATGGTGTAGGAAGTTAGGGTCCAAACATGGAGTGACCATCCTTTTATGTTACGCTTGTCATGTAGTGGCAGATTTTCTAAGCAGGCAAAACTATTAGAAAATGTGATTATGAACTGGTCAATAGCAGATTTGTGATCTATGTCCCCTGGGTTCAGAGTGAGTTAGAATGGGTAAGATGTTTACCATTGTAGCCAATAGCAGCATAAATAGAAGCAGAATTTGAATCATAATTGAAAAAGGCATTCAGTGAAGTGAAATGGGAGTGATGTAACACTATAAGGAAAAGATAGATATCAGACTTATATTTGCAAGTGGAAATTTCCTTATTCCAGTTTGTTACTGTTACCAATTCAGGACTAATGGGATGGATGATAGTAGGTTATAAGGCATGGAGACTGCAGTCAAGCTGTCTAGGTTCAAATTCCAGATCTGCTACTTGTTAGCTTTGGAAACATGAGTTAGTTATTTTATACTTTGTAAATTTTTGAAAGAAGAATAGTTGACAACCTGCTGTCTATTGCTATGTAATATAATCAACCCAAAACTTGTTGCCCTAAAACAAAGAGAATTTATTCTTGTTCACAGTTACCTGGTTTCTTTGGATATTTTTTATGGTCTCAACTCAGTGATTCCTCTGGTCTCAACTGGGCTTATCCATGGGTCTACAGTCTGAGTCCAGCATCCATACTCTTAAACCACTATGCCATATGGCTTCACAAACATAAATTATATCACCTGCTGCTCTTGGCTTGGTTCTCTTACATATTTTGAGGTTAACTGGATGGAAGCTAATCCAGGATAGTTTGACTGCGATAGATCTCCTTTATGTGGTCTCTCAACTACAAGGAGGTTAGCTCAGGCTTATAGCAGGAGTCATCTGAGAGAGAGAGAGCAGAAATGTGCAAGGCCCGAGCTCAGAACTGTTACAACATTACTTCCACTGCATTCTATTGATCTAATGCAAATCACAAGATCAACTCAAATTCAGAGTTTAGGAAAACAGACTTTACTGCTTGACAGAAGAACCTACAATGTTATACTAAATGGGCAGTTATTGGACTCTCTGGATGAAAGCGTATTTTGCATTCAATTTATCACAATGGGGATAATAATAGTACCTACTACCTAGTGTTATTTTGAGGATTAAACGTGCTAATATATGCAAAGCCCTTAGCATAGTTTCTGACAGATCAGCAGTGTTATATAAGTGTTGTTTGTTTGTTTGTTTGTTTTTTATCCTGATATGTTAATAGACCCAGAGAGGACAACAATTTGTCACCTTCTCAGCATGGGGAACAATGTTATTATCACGACTTTTTCAGTCATTTCTTAAAATTTGAGCCAAAGAGTGCACCCATTGTTAAGATAGATCATTGCTTCTCAGTATTTAAAACTGTGGGAGAGGTAAGAGTTCTAACCTCTAGTTTTATTTGTATCAGTGAGTTACTATGACTTCTGGCAAGATACCTGATATGCCCAGGCTTCTGCTTCCTCAGTGTAAAGCAAGGTTTGGACTGCATGATCTTAAGTGTCTCCTAACTGCTAACCACTGATGAATCCTGAGAAGAATATTCTCCCCAGTTTTATTCCAACAGCTAATGGGAAAGGATGAGTCTTCTTACTGCATTGATAAAAAATTGCTTTTAACAAAAAAGAAAGCCAGAGGGAACTGGGTTGCTGAGAATAACCAGGAACTTAAAGTGAATTGTCAAAAACAAATTGACCTAAAACAATTTTCTCAAAGTCAAGTTGTTGGAAAGAATAAATTGGTCAAAAAAAAAAAATCTAATATAGATTTTTCATTTTAGTAATTTTGATGCATTTGAAGAAGTTTTGTTAGCTTTCGTGAGTAATTAAGCCTTTTTGTCATTTTTTTCCCCACAATTTTCAGGGGAACAAAGGTTCCTTTTCTTTCTCGTTTCTAATTCATATAGTCAATTATGTCTGTTCTGCTCATTTGTCTTAAAGTTAATTATTCAAAAAATCAATGTTTCCAACTGCCAGTTAACATTATTTTATAATTCTGAAATTTTTTATAATGCTTAGAACTTTTATCCATATTTTTGTGTTACACTTCTTATTATGTAGTTTTACTTTTTAAAATGTTTAGATTCCTTTTCAGCCAGTGATGTTGACTTCATTTACTTAATCCTATTTTGTGTTCCATTTTGGTTGCACATTTCTTATGTATTTCAGCAAATTTTACAGAACAGCATTTTTACTACTCAAGGTTGCTGTCAGATTGAAGCTGTAATGAAAAATATGTAAAGTCTCAGTGTGGCGTCTCAGACAGCTACCAGCTTAGGCTAAAACTTGTTGACCTAACAATGAATAAAATGTTTCATGGATAAAACTCTTGATAGCAATTGGCTCTGGGCCCCTGCTAACTTCACTGAAGAAAGCTAGGAAAAGAAATATATGCTAGCTTTTCTGATCTAGTTAATCACCACATTAACTTGATAGTTGAAAGCCTTCACGATTGAAATGAAAAATGCAGAATGTTCTAAGTCAATGTGGTGATTAACACAAGTTCAGCGATATCCAGTAACTTTACTCTTCAGAATCATCTTTTGCCACGTCATGTCTTTAATTCTGCAGATTCCTTGGAACATACAATTATAACAAAAGAACAAATGACTAATTAAAACAGATTTAGACTAGGTTGGTTTGAGCAATTTGGTACAAAATCATAAAAGTATTGCTAAATCAGAAAAGCTAACATAATTGGGTGAAAATGCATCATAAATTGAAAACAGAAGTTTAAAAAACTGGAGAAAAATCTTCTAAATCCTGGAAAAGGAAAAAACAAACCATTACAATTCTAAACACCTTGCACATTATTTCCACATTAATAATCTATGAATAACCAATTACAGAAAAATAGTCATGTTTTATTATTTTTTTACTAGTTTGGTTTTAGGCAAATTGTTTTTGACCAAATTGGCAGCTAACAAATAGAAGCAGTGATTTGAGCCAATACCCTTTAAATGTGCTAGGGTGATTCATGGTGCTATTTTAAACAGACAAAATTTGATCTGAGTGTATTGACACAATTTATCTCAAACTCTTCAACTTCTTGTTCTTTGGTTCTAGAATTTCTTTTCAGTTCTGACTTCTCCACATGTGTCTGATGTTGGAATTCTGATCGCTGGCCTCTGCTTTAATTTACATCTAGTGAGAACTAGATCAGGTTTTTAGCTTTCTGCTTTCATCATTCGTTTTGTTCATTAGGCCCTTTTTCTTTCTTTGGAACCAAAATGGTCCGGGGTGCTCACCAAGGCTTCTCCCCTTTGTTTTCTCTAGTAGTCACCCTTTAAGATGAGGCTGCCATCTCAGGGATTCCCACAGTTCTATCTGGCTCTTGTAATCATGTCAGGGACTCAGTGACTCCAAAATCTGCCTCCTAGCTTCTTATGGGGCAGACATTCTTATTTCTTCCCTCAGATCCACATGGGCAAACCAATTGGAAGCCATACTGGTATTATGTGAACCACCCTTCCTGATCTTAAGGTAAGATCTTACCTTAAGATCTTACCTATCGTTTACTCCCAATAAGGTAAGATAAAGGAGTAAACACAGCTTAACAAACTGGGTCAGATTTTCTTTACCTAGTATTTGGAAGACTGTTGTTGATATGGTTTGGCTGTGTCCCCCCTCAAATATCATCTTGAATTTCCATGTGTTAGGAGAGAGACCTAGTGGGAGGTAACTGAATCATGGGAGCAGATCTTTTCCATGCTGCTCTCGTGGTAGTGAATAAGTCTCAAGAGATCTGATGGTTTTTAAAAGGAGAGTTTCCCTGCACAAGCTCTCTTTTGTGGTCTGCCACCATGTGAGACATGCCTGAAATCTTGTCCCTCTGCCATGATTGTGAGGCTTCTCCAGCCACAAGGAATTGTAAGTCCAATAAACCTCTTTCTTTTGTAAATTTCCCAGTCTCAGGTATGTGTTCATCAGCAGGGTTAAAACAGACTAATACAGCTGTCATCTTTGTAAGTGACTAGAATATCAAATATAAAGTCAGATGCTAAGAATGGGAAGCCATTTTGCATCATGTCAACCAGTAAGTCAGAGAAAGCTAGTTGTTGCTTGTAACCTCAGAAATACATTTTATTCTTTGTTAAGCAATATTCCTTCATGAATAATCAGTGCTGAACGGTTTGACATTTATTGCTAGCTGACAAAGGCCAGTTCCCACTGAATTGTAAACAATGTGTATCCACAGCTTTGTGACATTTTCCTGTTTAGTATATTCATGTGCACAGTAACAAATTAAATACCTAAAATTGTTTACATATTTTTTAAAAACTGTGGTGAGGGCCAAAGAACTACCTATTCAGTACTATGCTGACTAATGGGGTGACAGGTTCAATCGTACCTCAAACCTCAGCATCAAACAATATACTTTTGTAACAAACCTGTGTATGTTCCCCTTGATTCTAAAATAAATTTGAAAAAAAGCAGTAAAATAATATATAGTTCATTACTGTCTTAACCATTTTTAAGCATATAGTTCAGTAGTGTTAATATATTCACAATGTCATGCAACCAATCTTCAAAACGCTCTTCATTTTGCAAAACTAAAACCCTATACCCATTAAACAACAGCTCCCTAGTCTCTCCTTCCCCTCCCCTGAGAAACCACCATTCTACTTTCTGTCTTTATGAATGTGACTACTCTAAGTACCTATTATAAGTGGAATCATATGTCTTATAGTATTTGTCTATTGTGATTTGCTTATTGCTTTTAACATAATGTCTTCAAAGTCCATTTATGTTGTAGCATGTGTCAGGATGTCCTTCATTGTTAAGGCTGAATAATATTCCATTGTATGTATGTACCATATTTTCTTTATCCATCCATTTGTCAATGGATACTGGATTGCTTCATTTCTTGGCTATTGTGATTAATGCTGCAATAAACATGGGCATACAGATAGAAGGCAAATGTTTAAATGGAAAGAAGATAAAATGATATGTAGAGGAAACTAGAGACAATAAACAGAGATTCCTGATCCCTTTCCTGCTCCTAGTTGTCACCATCTATTGAGATCCACTTGCATTTCTGTTCTTAAGTTATGTGAGTCACCTCTGCATTTATATACAATAAATTCTCCTTTTTTGCCTAAGATAGCTCAGACTGGTTTCTTTTATTTACAGCCAGAGTCTTGACTAATATATGGTTAGGAGAAAATCTCTGCAAATAAAGACAAGTCCAACTCATGACAAATATTTCTTTTATTCTGTAAATAAGAAATAAGATAAAATTTCACTATCAGCAAAGAAATTACAAACTGCAAGAAACATCATAAGGTGGAACTTTTGCAACCTCCCAGACCTTTAATAAGAAGCTGAGAAAGGGAGGAAAAATTCCTTCATGAGGCCCAAGAAGGAAGGTTAATGACATTTTAGATTTGGTTATTCTTTTTGTTCTGCTTTTGCTTCAATTTTTTACTGTCTCCCTGCAAAACCAGAACTGTCCAACAGGGATTGAATTTTCTGTGGACAGTTTGTCTTTCATAAGCTTCACAGACAAAATTAACCATCAAGGGAAAAATAAGATGACATTACTATTTTTGCAAGTTCAAAGTCATTCTCTCAAGTATCTTTTGTATGTCTCATTTTTTTCCTTAATCCCTTGGCTTCATCTTCTTTGAAATTACTGCTATAAAAGTTAAGATAATACATATTACTAGTATCCCGGCATCCAAACAGAAGAGTTTTTCTCATCTCACATTTCACAGAAGTAGTTGAAACAAAAACAAACAAATTGCCACATAGCCTCTCTCTTATTCCTGTCTTGTGGTTTTCATAAAGACGTTAGCTTGGAAATTTCATCAAGTCTGAAAGATACCAAGTGATCTTCTCTTCAAAAAAAATGATACTAAACCTCTCTTCAAAAAAAAATTTAATTGCTGTATTTATTTGACCCAGTCTTCTATCCATTTTCTCCAAAGTAATTTCAGTATTCAGACCTTGACTCCTAACTCCCACAAAATTCTTTGTGTTTCTGCCTCTTCCTTTCCCATTACTCCTCTCAATAATTTTCTCAGATGACCTGCTTCTTTTTCTCATCATACTTTGGCCTTGTATTTTTTTTTACCTGATTTCTCTTTTTTTCCACACTGTCTGGATAGTTTTATTTTAAAAACTTGATTTCTAAGGGTGGTGCTAAAGAGAAGATCTACGACAAAGACAGAGGGGAAAGGAATATATTTGTAAATGCTTCTAAGTACTCCTGCTGGTGTTCTTCTTCTGTGTCTCCCTAAGACACAGCAACCTGGATTGATGACATGCTTAGAGTTTCGTACTGAAAAAGCATAAAGACCTATAGAAAACCCCTCCAAAAACCTCCTAAAAATATCTACACATGTCGACATATTTGAATGATGTCAGCAGCCAAATCATGCATTGGGAGAGAAATTAACATTTAAATAATATAAACATCCAGGAGAACTGTACTCCTGCAAACTTTCTTTACATTGGAATCCTTGTCTGGCTAAACTTCTTATACTGAATCAATGTAAGAAATATAACATGGGATCAAATAACTTCTCTTAAATGATTTTTCCCCAGGCTACTCAGTGAGGAATTATTAAAGATTTAAAAGTTAAATTTACTTTTGGCTGTATACAGATTAATTGAATTCAACAATAAAATGTCCTAGTTATATTTTTGTGTATATTCATGCTCTTCGAAGGCCAGAAAAAATAAAAGTTTTGTGTAGCTTTTAAAAACAGCTGCTTAAATCATATAAAATTTATTTGACTGATTTAAAAAAACAAAAAACAAAAAACCATTCCAGGCTGGAGCAGTGGCTCAGGCCTATAATCCCAGCACTTTGGGAGGCCAAGGCAGGAGGATTGCTTGAGTCTAGGAGTTTGAGACCAGCCTGTGCAACATGACAAGACCTTGTCTCTACACAAAATTGAAAACTAGTATTTTTTAAAAAAACTCATTTCATGTCTGCAATTAATGACATATTGTCTAGTCAATAGTTCCCATTTAGCATGAACACACAGAAGCAGATGCTGCATCTCAGCCATCATAACCTCTGTCAAAGCTAAAATGTATAGTAAAACTATAAAATTTATTATTCAAATATTTATCAATACCTATTTTGTGCATTGTCACTAAAAACTGACAGGGAAGGAGTCCATTCAAGACATAGACAATTTCTCTCAAGGAACTCATTAGCTTATTTGGAGAGATTGGATATACATTCACAAACGAAGTATTAAAAATACAACATACAACCTGGTAAGTGTAAAAATGTCAAATGAAAATTGCAAACAAAAATTCCTGTAGAGATTCACACATGTGAAACAGTCATTGATATGGGTGGACGGGAGAGTCCAGAGGAGGTGCAAGGCTGAGCTTAGAATAGTTTGCAGGGATTGGGGAAGCAGGAACTCAGATCAGGGCATTACAGGTGCATGACTGTGGGATGGAGAATATGATCAGAGAGAAACACAAAATCATTCCCATCCTGCTTGAGGGGAGGGAAGAAAAGAATAGAGCAGTGTGTCTAGACAGGAGAGTTATCAAGAGAGAGAAAAAAAAAAAAAACTCATCTGATTTCTCCAATAAGGATGAACCAGCTGCAGGGACACTAGGATTCCCATTTGGTTCTGTTTTACACAGAAGAAGAAACAGATATCTGCCTAACTAAAGCCATCTTAATGACTTTCAACAAATATTACAGAAACTCGTATATATGTTCAGAGTTTCTAAGCTAAAGAGAGAGGCATTTAACAAAAACTAAAAATGGAACAAAGCAAATACCCCTGTAGTTTATCTGTGGCAATTTTCTTTAAGGAAATACACATACATTGAGTATGTTTCTTTGACTATGCACAAACGCACACACGTCCAAGTAGAGTATAAATAAAGATTACACTGCTGGTATTTTACTTGTTATTTTAAAACATCAGATTGAGATTTGTGAGTAGAACTTTAAAGTTCAAAAATCGAGGAGCAAAATTTAATCAGTAAGAGAGTTGAAAAATATTTTTTTTGTGCACCTTTATTAAAGATTAGGCTTAAGACTGCCCTCACAAAGCACAAAGAAGAGTATTTTCTAGACCTGATGCACTTTATTCTCATAAAGATCTTCTCAGATTAGATTACGTATGCACCTAAGGGGATGTGGTTGTGTGCTGGTGCACGATGCCATGAGATAAATGCACCACATATTCCTGGAGTTACAATTTTATCTAATGATTTGGAAGTAGGGCAAGTTAAGTAATTTAATAGTAAGTAATTGAAGACATAGTTTTTATATTAAAGCACGTACAGAAAAATTATACTGCAGAATACAAAATGCTCCTGAAATTTCATGAGAAAATATGAGGCATCAAATAAATTTCCTTCATGGTTGGTTGCAAGGAATTTCCCACATAGCAAGAGAAACAAAGAAGGCTATTTAACAGAGTTTCAAGCTAGTTGACTATCCTTACTTTGGGAGAAATTTTTACAGTATAATTGCTCTAGTAGATTATTTATTTCTTCCATACTTCTATAGCCTGCTTTTTAGTTAATCTTATTATTGAAATAGTTGAAAGATAATTGATCATATAAGGTTGTTTTCCAGTTTTTAAGGACAAGTTTAGCAACCCATTCTAACTCTATGCATGCCTCTGGGGCTTCAGGCTGGTGACAATACCTCCAATCCCATCTCCATCCTGTTGAGTTGGTCCTGGGTCCCAAACAATGCTTCCTAGGGCTGTAGGTAATGCCAGACAATCAGTTCAGTCTGCACCATTAACCTCCAGGGATTAGTAGCTCTCTGTGCAATTGAATGTTCCCAGATTAGTCCCTGTGGTGAGCCACCTGCCAGGACTCAGCACTTCACAGGCAAGCTAAGAAGCTAGTAAAAGATTTAAAGCTCAAACTTGAGCTGAGCAATCAGGATATTTTTCTCCCACAATTTATGGCTACTGTGGCATGACCTAATTTCTTATTCCCCGTTTTTTTTTTTTCCTTTAAATTTTGAGGTTTCATTTACCTGATAGAATTTGTTTCACAAAAATTAATGGAAGAAACATCAATTTTCCTATCATAAAATTTGAAAACATACTGCAATCCAACATAATCTTTAAGCTTTCATTAAATTCCTATATGTTAACACTTGATACTTATTAAAATAAGGGTTCTTGGAGTTTTGCAAGTAAGAGCTATCTTTCATTTGTGTGATGGAAACACCCAGCCAGTAGCAGAAAAGCATATGGGGAGATCCACACTCTACGTGGTGTGCACACAAAGTATACAAATCGTAAAACCTAGGATTGACTCACTGTAAGTTGACACATTGATGTATGAAGTGGTATAAGGTTATCAATTTGCATCCTGAAAAGGGGATAAGTGTTTTGCTATCAAATGAGATAGAGTAGGAGGGAACAAATAGAACCTAGTCATGCCCGAAACAACTAAAACAGACAAAACATATGATAAAACCATTTTTAAGACACTGGATATCTGGTAACTAAGGTCAGTAAACCCAGAGAGATGAGAAGCAAGTGAGATGTGCTCTGATTTCCCCAGTGTAGTGCCTTAATTGTTTGAGGAAACCATGGCGCATGGAGAGTAACCTTGGGTAAAACCTGTCAACTCTCTAAGACAGAGATGAAAATACGAGGAAAGCACAGTGGCTAGATTTTGCTAGAGAGAATATTGGCAAAATGAGAGCTACACAGAGAAAAACTCCAGGGACCTTGAAGGGTCCTCCTCAAATATTCAGCAGAGTACCAGTCAGTGCACATGTATGAGGAAACTCCTCGTGGATGGGTAGAATCATCCCAGAGGATTACAGAGAGCAATGTTCAGTGTTCACATAGATCAAGAACAGTTCCTGTTTCCATCACCCAGACTGGAAAAACATAATTCACGGCACATTGGTTAGAGTGATTCAAAAGGGCCTTGCTTCAGTAATAGGAAATAATTATCTTTAGGCTGAATGCTGATCTGCTCCTACATTTAGTAGACTCTAAATCTTCTTTTTAAAATTCTCAAAAGAAAGACCTGGATGGATCAAACTATTTCTTAGTAACCAATTGTTTATAAGAATACAAAAATATCTTGCATTGAACAAAGTAATATTCACAATATCTTACATCCAATCAAAGAGTAAGAGGCATACAAAGATGCAGGAAAATATAATCCATAATGAGGAGAAAAGCCATTTAAAACCAACCCAGAACTGACACAGATATTAGAATTAGCTAACAATGACATTAAAACAGTAATTATAACAGTATTATTGATGGTGTCAAAAAAAAAAAAAGGCACAAATTGGACATCTAAGGGTGAAAACTACAAAATCTGAAATAAACAGTGCTCTGGATGGAATTAATGGTAGATTAGACATCGCAGAAAACTAATGAATTTGAAGGCATAGTAATAGAAACTATCCAAACTGAAACTAAGCAAAATATAAAAGAACATTAATGATTTGTACAATTTCAAGCAGCCCAATGTCAGGGTTGCCTAAAACACAGTAAAAATATTTGAAGAAATAATGGCTTAAAGATGTTCAAAATTGTTTTTTTAAGAAAACTATAAGCACTTAGATTCAAGAAGTTCAATGCACTCCAAGCACAAGACATTTGAAGAAAGCCATACCAAAGTACTTTATAATCAAATTATTTGTAAAAACTTATGATAAAAAAATCTTAATAGCAACTGGAGAAAAAAATCCTTACATACAGAGGAATAAAGATCAGAATAATTGCAAATGTCTCATCAAAAAATGCAAGAGAAAAGACAGCCATGAAAAATCATTAAAGTACTGATGGTAAAAGCAAATACAAAAAAAACTACCAATCAAGGATTCTACATTTAGAAAAACTATGTTTCAAAAACAAAGGTAAAATAAGCACTGATTTTTGGCTATACAAAAGCTGAAAGAAATCACTAGCAGATTTACGCCAAAATATATTTTAAATAAAGTATTCTAGGAAGAAGAAAAATAACATCAGAATAGTAACTACATGGGTAAATATAAAAAGTTTTAATGTTTAAATTTCTTTAAAAGATAATTGGCTATATCAACAAAAATAATATTGTATTGAGAGTTTATAACATACATTAATGAAATATATATAACAGTAGCTTGGGGAAATGTAACTACACTATTGAAAAATTATTATACATGAAAGGATATAGTCTCACTTGAAGGTACACTATAATCAATGAAAGATGTGTAATATAAATCCTAAAGCATCAAGTAAAATAGCAAAGAGTTATGGTTAATAAGCCAACAGAAGAGATAAAATGGAATGAAATATTCAATTACTCTAAAAGGAGGCCGAAAATAGTGAATAAAGAACAGATGGAACAAATAGAAATTAAATAACAGGTTGATAGACTTAACTCTAATGATGTCAATCATCATATTAAATTTAAATGTTATTGACACTCAGGTCAAAATGCAGAGATCATCAGATTGGAAAACTTAAAGAAGAGAGAGTACTTCCTAATGCAGTTTATGAGGATAGCATTATCCAGATACCAAACTGAGACAAAGACATTAGCGGAAAAAACTATAAACTAGTATTTCTTATGAAAAAAACTTTAGTAAATCAAATCCTAAAGTGTATAAAAAGTAATTACAAGCTTTATGCCAGGAATGCAAGTTTGGCTTAACATTCAACAATCAATCAATGTAATTCTCCATGTTAACAAATTTAAAAAGTAAAGCCTGATCATTCAATAGATGCAGGAAAAACTTTTGACCAAATCCAGTATTCATGCCTGGTAAATATTCTCAAAAAAACTAAGGATGGAAGACTTCATAAACTGTGCAAAAGGCAAAAATTTACAGTTAACTTCATACTTAATGATGAAAGATAGAATGCTATCTTTTCCCCTAAAACCAAGGACAAAACAAGGGTGTCTACTCTTCTATTCAACATTGAATTAGAGAGTTGTAGCCTGTGGAATAATGCAAGAAAAAGAAAAAATATGGAAAGTAACATAGGAAAAGAAAATAAAATTTGTTTTGTTCATAGATGACATGATCACCTTGGAAAATGTGATGAAATCTACACATAAGCTACTAGAACTAATACGCGAATTTGGCAAGTTTGCAGGATGTAAGATTAAAGTAAAATATTAACTGTATTTCTAACAATTTTGTTTGAATCAGAGGAGAATGTTTTGTAAAACATGACAAACTAATTCTAGAGTTCATACAGAAATACAAATAGGCTAGAACAGCCAAAACAACTTTGAAAAAGAACAAAGTTGAGAAGCCAGAACTATCTGATTTCAAGACTTTATTATAAGTTTACAGTAATCTTAGCTGAGCATGGTGGCACGTGCCTGTAGTCCTAGTTACTTGGGAGGCTGAGGCAGGAGGATCGCCTTAGCTCAGAGTTTGAGGCTGCAGTGAGCTATGATTACATCACTGCACCCCAGCCTGGGTGATGGAGAGAGACCCCATCTCTAATGAATAAGTGAATGAATAAAAATTTCAGTAAGTAAGACAATGTGTGTATTAGTTTGTTTTCACACTGCTGATGAAGACATACCTAGGACTGAGCAATTTACAAAAGAGGTTTAATTGGACTTACAGTTCCATGTGGGTGGGGAAGTCTCATAGTCATAGCAGAAGGCAAGGAGGAGAAAGTCCCATCTTCCATGGATGGCAACAGGCAAAGAGAGAATGAGGAAGACACAAAAGCAGAAACCCCTGAAAAAAACCATCAGATCTCGTGAGATTTTCTCCCTACCATGCTAACAGTATGGGGGAAACCACCCCCATGATTCAATTATCTCCCACTGGGTCCCTCCCACAACATGTGGGAATTATGGGAGTACAATTCAAGATGAGTTTTGGGTGAGGACACAGCCAAACCATATCAATGTGGTATCAATGTCATGAGAGACAAATAGATAAAATGGGAAACAATACAGACCACAAATAGACCCACACATATATGGACTGCTTATTTTTGATGAAGGTGCAAAGAAAATTCAGAGGGGAAAGAATAGTTTTAAAAAACGCTGCTATAAAAATCTGTTATCCATATGCCAACATAAATAAATAAATGCCATGCAGACACAATTTAATTTATATAAAAATTAATCCCAAATGGATCATAGACATAAACATAAAACCAAAAACTATAAAACCTTTATAAGAAAACATACAAGAAAGCCTTTGTGACCTTGGGTTAGGCAAAGAAAAAAAATAAAAATTGATGAATTAGACTTTATCTAAATTTAAAACCTCTGTTCATGAAGATATTACTAATTGGATGAAAAGATAATTTTTTACTGGAACAAAATATTTGCAAGTATATGTCTGATAATAGGCTTGCACCCAGCAAATACAAAGAAATCTCAAAACTCAAAAGAAATCAACCCAATAAACAACTGAGCAAAGCAAAAGATTTAAACAGACACTTGCCCAAAGAATACATGAAGACAAATAATTGTAAGTAGGCACATAAAAATATATATAATGCTATATATACATAATTCATTATATAGATATTATATATAATGAGAGAAATTCTTAGTCATTAGAGAAATGCAAATTAAACCACAAAGATATACCATTATATACCTTTTGGAATGACTAAAATTAAAAGGACAGATCATAAGGAGTGTTAATAAGGACGTGGAGAAACAAACTTCTATACACGGCTGGTAGGAATTTTACATAATATCACTACTTTGAAAAACAGTTTGTCCGTTTCTAAAAAGAAAAAAATTAAACATACGACCACCATATGGACAAGCTATTCTACTCCTAGGCAGTTACCCAAGAAGAAGGAAAGTCTATGTCCTTATAGAAAGTTATACTTGAAAAAACACCCAAATACCCATCAGCAGATGAATGAACAAACAAATCATGGAGTATATATGCATACTATGGAATATTACTCTATAATATTTAGGCTGAATGAAAGAAACCTTACTAAACAAAAAACATACTATATGATTCCACTTTATTAAAACTATGGAAAATGTAAATTAATCTATACTGATATATCAGTGGTTGTCTGAGGGAGGATGGGAGGGTGGCAGTTGAAAGGGATTACAAAGGTCATAAGAAAACTCTTACAGATGAAGAATATGTTCATTATGTTACTGCGGTAATAGTTTCATAGGTTTCTACATATGTCAAAACTTATTAAATATGTTCAGTTGATTTTATCCCAATTATAAATCTTTTCTTATTAAGAGAAAATAAATCAACCCTACAGGAGTACAGTTCTACCTGTTAAAAATAGTTTTCTGTCCTTGGATGCCATGAATCAGACACATCCATTTGGCTCTATCATTGTTGGCCTCCTAAAACCGTGGTGCCCCTATCCACATGGTGAAAGGATAGAGACAGAACAATCCTGCTCCAAATGGATATTGTACAATTCTGAGTGGAACTGTAGAACTCCACTTTGTGGAATTTGTAAGTAAAAACCATATAGCACACTAGAAGTCATTAGATTCCATGGGTCTTTATTTTTCAAAAGAAAATGTTTAGGACATATGAGTAGCTGTTGCTTTATTTTAGTAGATTTTTAAATAAATACATGGCAGTAGCTCAGAGTAACATCTGCCAGTGTAGCAAAGACCAACAGCTTAATTTGAGTCACCAGAGTAGCATGAGCAATTTCAGTACTTTATCCTCAATGCAGAAGCCATTTATTGCCCTTTGCAGGGCAATAAATTGATTTTTCTACCTTTAAAAGATGTTTTACTTAAATTGTGCAAACATGATTTACAACAATTAGCGACAGTGTAGTTCTTAGACATGGGAGCCAGCTCAATATGGACAACACACAAACTACAATTTCTAACCCAGCAGAAGAAAATGAATCCAAGAATTTATATCAACCTTTATATTCTTTGGTTTTCTTTCTAGTATATAATACAAAAGTATTTTTAGTATAAAATATTTAAAATTTTTCTAATATATGTGAAATGTATTTGAAAAAATAAATGTTGATATGTAATCCTGTTATTGTGGGTATCAATTTTAGCACATTTATTTTTTTCATCCTCTTACTGCAACCCTCGAATGCTAATTGGCAAAGAGATACACTCCAACTGATATGCTCTGGCATTGCAAAAGGCATTACCCAGAGTATCTTGCTGAATTATGGCACCTATAATGTCAACAGAAGATATCTAAAGACTCCAAAATTTGGGACTTATTTTTAAAGGTACCTCATAGATTGCTTTCTGCATTGTTCATGACAAGTGCTGAGGACTATGACATGACATGACCATCACCATACAAACATGAAATTGCCTACTGTTGCTTGAAACTGCACAATAAAAATTTATTCCTTGGGTTAAACATTGAGCTGTCTGTAGGGTAAAATACTTTTAAATTAAACTTCATTTTAATCATTAGAGTTTTTAAGTTTATTTTAAAATTTATCCTTATGAGATTTTTAGTTTATTTTTATTTGGTTTACTATTTATTTTAGTTAATTTAGTTTTGCTTTATATTTATAGGAAAATTGGAAGATAGAGTGCCCATATACGCACACAGCCAGTTTTCCCCATTGTTAAATTAGCACCTTACATTAGTGAACAGATGGTACCTCTGTTACAATTAATGAACCAATACTGATACGTTACTATTAACTGAAGTCCATACCTGATTCATATAGCCTTAGATTTTACCAAATGTCCTGGTTCTGTTTCAGGATCCCATCCAGGCTGCTACTTTGCATTCAACCACCTACCTCTTTAGGCTTCTCTTGACTGTGACAGTTTCTTAGATTTACTTTGGTTTTTGGTATTTTATAGATGTTACTCCATTGGACTTCTTTGATGTTTTTCTGATTACACTGGAGTTACAGATTCTTTGGAGGGTGACCCAGAGATAAAATGCCATTCTCATCATATCATATCGTGGTTATGTGTTATCAACATGATTTGCCACTCTTGATGTTCACCACCTGGCTGAGGTAGTGCTTGACAGTTTTCTCCATTTTAAAGTTTAATCTTTTTCCCTCCTTTTCACAACAGAATGAAGAAAATTCAGTCACTGTGCACCTAATGAGTGGGCAGTTATGCTCCACCTCCTTGACGGACAGTAGCTACATAATAATTTGGAATTATTTGGAGCAAGAGATTTGCTTCTTCTATCCACTAATTTATATTTTATTTATTCATATCTGTGTGAGTCCATTAATATTTATTTTATAGTCTAGGTTATAAACCAATATAACTTTATTTTGTTGCTCAAATTGTTCCAGCTTTGGTGATTGAGAGCTCTCTCAGTTGGTCCTGTCTCACTTTAACATACTCCCATAAATATGGGTTTATGGGGCTTTAAAAAAAATTCCTTATTTTCTAGCTCTATAAGATGCTCCAGAATTATCTTACATATTTTTTGTTGAAATCTGAAATCATTTCTTCATAATGACGTTTTCTCCTTTGTTGGAGAATGTTAGAAACCAAGATCGAGAGCTTGATGTGCTTGTTGATACTGGAGTGTCATTGATTCAAGGCCCTGTCAACTGACCAGATCAAGGAACTATATGTGTATATGCTGAGACATGTATATGCACATATATAGATTTATAAATATTGTGTATGTAACTATCTGTATCCATATTAAGCTACACCTGAGTTCATTCTGATGTTCTCCAATCTGGCAACACACATCACTGCAGCCTCCTACCCTTGCTTATCTGTAGACTCCCACTACAGCATCGAGTCACCTGGCTCACATCATACACCATCCACTTGGTTAGTTGCTTACTTTCAGTATATGTGAACAGTGGCATCAGAATTATTAACCTGTACCTTAGTTTCTTGTGCCTTCAGCCTTACTGACTTTTCTCATTTCCAAATCTACTTAGGTAGGCACCCTTTCCCCCACTCCCTTCAATAAAGTTGTTTCATATGTTCAGAATACAATTAGGTTGTTATCACATTCTGCATTCTATCCTGGGTTCCCCAAACCTCCTAAATTCATTTTTATATTTGCATACATTAGGGTTCACTCTTTGTGCTGTAAAGTACTTTGGATTTTGACAAATGCATTGTGTGATGGTATCCACCATTACAGTGTCATATTCTATACCAGATACAATATTGTATTGTATAATATTGTATAATTTCTGTATTGTATAATATTCTGACCAGATATAATACTGCATAGTATAATAATGTACAGTATAATTATAATATACTATAATACTATATAGAATACTGTATAATACAGTATAGAACACTATATTGTAATGGTGGATTCCTCACACTATGCATTTGCACCACTCTAAAATCCTGTGTGCTTTAATTATTCATCCTTCCCTTCTCTCTCACCAAATAATCACTTGCAACCACTAATTTTGTTGCTGTCTCTATAGTTTTGCGTTTTTCAGAATGCGACTTAATTGGAGTCATACAATAAGTTGCCTTTTCATACTGGCTTCTTTCACTTACAATATGCATTTAAGATTCATACATGTCAAAAAAGAACGAGATCATGTCCTCTGCAGGGCCACAGTTGGAGCTGGAGGCTATTATCCTTAGCAACCTAACACAGGAACAAAAAACTGAATACCACATGTACTCACTTATAAGTGAGAGATAAATGATGAGAACACATAGACGGGAACAACACACAGTGGGACCTATGGGAGGGTAGAGGTTGGGAAGGAGAAGATCAGGAAAAATAACTAATGGGTATGAGGTTTAGTACCTTGCTGATGAAATAATCTATATGACAAACCCCTATCACATAAATTTACCTGTGTAACAAACCTGCACATGTACATAAACTTAAAATAAAAGTTAAAAAATTTATATATGTCATTTGTGACTTGATAGCTCACTTCTTAGTAACATTTTATTTTATTAATGAATCGCAGTTTATCCATTCACTTATTGAAAGATATCTTGGTTGCTTTCAGTTTGAGGAGATTGTAAATAAAGTTTTTGTAAACTTTTATGTAGACATAATTTTTTTAATTCATTAAGTAAATACCTTGGAGTGTGATTGCTGGATTATGTGGTTAGAGTATGTTTAGTTTTTTAAAAAACAGCCAAATTGTCTTTGAAGTGGATATATCATTTTCCATTCCTACCAACAATGAATGAGAGTTACTGTTGCTCTTCATTCTTACCATTAACTAGTATTGTTATTTTCATTTCTAGTTTAATTCCATTGTGGTCTGAGAAAATACATTGTATGATTTTGATTCTTTTAAATTTGGGAGAGTGTGTTTTAGGATACAGAATGTTATCTACCTTAGTGAATGTTTCATGTGAGCTTGAGAAACATGTATAATCTATTGTTGTTGGAAAGAGTTGTCTATAAATACCAATCAAATCAAATTGATCAATAGTACTCTTCAGGTCAAATACAGCTCCAACCATGTCCCTGCAAAGGACATGATCTTATTCTTTTTTGACACGTATGAATCTTAAATGCATATTGTAAGTGAAAGAAGCCAGTATGAAAAGGCAACTTATTGTATGACTCCAATTAAGTCCCATACTGAAATACGCAAATGCTTGACCTATCAATTACTTATAGAGTAGTGTTGAGGTCTCCAGCAATAACAATTAATTTGGCTATTTCTCCTATCAGTGTGATTAATGTTTGTCTCACATATTTTGACATTCTGTTGTTAGATGTCTACCTGTTTAGGATTGTTTTGTCTCTCAGAGAATTGATCACTTTATCATTATGTAATACCACTCTTTATTCCTAATAATTACCTTTGTTTTGAAGTCTGCTTGTCTGAAATTAATATAGATACTCCAATTTTTATTTGATTATTTGATTATTGCTACCATGGTTTATCTTTCTCCATCCTTTTACATTGAATCTGTGTCTTGATAATTAAAGTGGATTTCTTGTAGACAACGTATAGTTACAGATAAAATATAGTTGGATTCTTTTTTCATCCACTCAAACAAACTGCATCGTTAATTAATGCATTTTGACCACTTACATTTAAAGTGATGATTGGTAGAGTTGGATTAATGTTTAACTTATTTGTAATTGTTTTCTAATGGTTGCATATATTCTTTGTTTCTGTTTATCATCTTTTAATGCCTTTACCGGTGTTAATTAACAATTTTACATAGTTCTATTTTATCTTCTCTCTTAGCACATCAACTATCACTTAAAAAAACATAGTAATTGCCCTAGAGTTTGCAATGTGCATTTTTTCCAGCTGTATTGATGTATATTGACAAATAAAAATTTTATGTACTAATGACATACAACAAATGTTCAGATCTATGTAAAACATTGTGAGATGATTACAACAATCAGGCTAATTAACATATCCATCACTTCAAGTAATTATCTTTTTTATTTTGTGGTGAGAATATTTCTACTTTCTTAGCAAACTTTAAGTGTAGAGTACAGTATCATTATAGTCACCGTGATGTGCAATCAATCTCAAGAACTTATTCATCCTATCTATCTGAAATTTTGTACCCTTTGACCAGCATCCCCCATTTTCCCTACTGCCCAGCCCCTGCCAACTATCATTCTACACACTGCTTCTTTCAGTTCAACTGTTTTAGGTTTCAGATTTGAGTGAGATCATGCAGTATTTCCTTTTCTATACCTGTCTTATTTAACTTACCATAATATCCTCCAGGCTCATCCGTGTTGTTGTAATTACAAGATACACTTCTTGTGTAAATATTTTTTCATGTGGTAGAATATACATATTTGTGTGTACATATATATACATGTATATGTGTATATGTGTATATATACACGTATATGTATATATGTATATACATGTATGCCATTTTCTTTATTCATTCACCTATCTATGGACACTTAAGTTGATTCCATATCTTGGCTATTGTGAATAATGATGCAGTGAACACAGTAGTGGAGACTTCTCTTCAACATACTGATTTTATTTCCTTTGGATATATACTCAAAAGTGGGACTGCTGAATTATATGACAGTTTTGTTGTTTATAATTTTTTTAGGCACCTCCATACTGTTTTTCATAATGGCTGTACTAATTTACATTCCCACTAATGGTGTACAGGGTTTTCTTTTCTACACATCTTCACCAACTTTTGTCATCTTTTGTCTTTTGATTAATAGCCATTCTAACCGGTGTGAGGTATCTTATTATGGTTTTAATTTGCACTTCCCTGATGATTAGTTATATTGAGGATGTTTTCATATATTATATTAATCTGTTCTTGCACCACTATAAAGAAATACCTGAGACTGGGTAATTTGTAAAGAAAAGAGGTTTAATTGGCTTACAGTTCTGTAGGCTCTACAGGAAGCAAGGTGGCATCAGCTTCTGGGGAAGCCTCAGAAAAAGTACAAAGTGGGGAGGTGCTACACACTTTTAAACAACCAGATCTCACAATAACTCACTCACTCACTCACTATCACAAGAACAGCACCAAGAGAATGGTGCTAAAACATTCATGAAAAACCACCCCCACAATCCAATCCTCCCACCAGGCCCCACCTCCAACACTTGGGATTATAATTGAATGTAAGATGAGATTTGGATGAGGACACAAATCCAAATTATATCATACACCTATTAGCCATTGATATGTATTCTTTTGAGAAATGTCTACTCAGATCCTTCATCCACTTTTTAATCAGATTATTTGTTTTTTTACTATTGAGTTGTTTCGTTCCTTATGTATTTTAAATATTAACCCCTTATAAGACGTATGGTTTACAAATATTTTCACCTATTCTGTAGATTTTCTCTTCATTCTGTTGATTATTTCCTTTGCTGCAGAGAGATTTTTAGTTGGAAATGATCAGATATCTCTATTTTTGCTTTTAGGATCATATTCAAAACATCATTGTCCAGACCAATGTTATGTAGTTTTCCCCTCAATTTTTTTCCCAGTAGTTTCAGTTTTTATGTTTAAGATTTTAATTCGTTTTGAGTGGATTTTTTGTTTATGGTGTGAGATAAGGGTCCAAATTCATTCTTCTGCATGTAGAAAACAAATTTTCCCATTGCTTATTAAAGAGACCATCTTTTCTCCATTGTATATTCTTGACAGCTCTGTCAAAGATCAATTGGCCATAAATGCATGAATTCATTTCTGAGCTGTTCTATTTTGTTTCATTGTCTATATGCCCATTTTTATGCCAGTGCCATGCTGTTTTGATTACTTTAGTTTTGTAGTATAATTTGAAGTCGCAATACAATGTTATACTATACTACAGTATAGTGCACATACTGTAAGTATTATGATACATCTAGCTTTGTTCCTTTTGCCCAAGATTGCTTTGGCTACTCAGGGTCTTTTGTGGTTCTATATTAATTTTAACATTGCTTTTTCTATTTTTGTGAAAAAAATGCCATTGGAATTTTGATATGGATTGCATTGAATCTCTATACATTTCTCTGGGTAGTATGAACATTTGAACAACATTAATACTTGCAATCCATGAACACAAGATATCTTTGCATTTATTTGTGTCTTCTTCAATTTCTCTCATATATGTTTTATAATTTTCAATGTACACATCTTTTACCTTCTTGGTTAAACTTATTCTGGAATATTATTTGTTGCTATTGTAGATGGAATTGTTTTCTTGATTTTATTTTCACACTGTTTATTGTAAGTTGATATGGTTTTTCTGTGTCCCCAACCAAATCTCATCTTGAATTGTAGCTCCCATAATTCCCTCATGTTGTGGGAGGAACACACTGGGTCCCAATTATTTTAAGATAATTGAATCATGTGGCCAATTTCCCCCATAGTTTTCCCATGGTAGTGAGTAAGTCTCATGAGAGCTGATGGTTTTATAAGGGGAAGCCCCTTCCTCTTGGCTCTCATTCTATTCTTTTGTCTGCTGCCATGTGAGACGTGCCTTTAACCTTTTGCCATGATTGTGAGGCCTCCTCAGCCACATGGAACTGTGAGTCCATTAAACCTCTTTCTTTTGTAAATTGCCCAGTCTCGAGTATGTCTTTATCAGCAGCATGAAAGCAGACTAATACAACTAATACAGTAAATTGGTGCCGGTAGAATGGAGTGCTGCTGAAAATATACCCAAAAATGTGGAAGCAGCTTTGGAACTTGGTAACAGGCAAAGGTTGGAACAGTTTGGAGGGTTCAGAAGAAGACATGAAAATGTGGGAAAGTTTGGAATTCCCTAGAGACTTGTTGAATGGCTTTGACCACAATGCTGATAATGATATACACAATGAAATCCAGGCTGAGGTTGTCTCAGATGGAAATGAGGAACTTTTTGGGAACTAGAGTAAAGGTGATTCTCGTTATGTTTTAGCAAAGAGACTGACAGCATTTTGCCCCTGCCCTAGAGATTTATGGAACTTTGAACTTCAGAGAGATGCTTTAGGGTATCTGGCAGAAGAAATTTCTCAGCAGGAAAACATTCAAGGTATGACTCAGGTGCTGTTAAAGGGATTCAGTTTTAAGAGGGATCAAAGCACAAAAGTTTGGAAAATTTGCACCCTGACAATGTGACAGAAAAGAAAATGCCATTTTCTCAGGAGAAATTCAAGCCAGCTGCAGAAATTTGCATAAATAATGAGGAACGGAATGTTAATCACCAAGATGATGGGGAAAAGATGT
The DNA here is from genome assembly GCF_043159975.1 of Macaca nemestrina. Taxonomy (NCBI): domain Eukaryota; kingdom Metazoa; phylum Chordata; class Mammalia; order Primates; family Cercopithecidae; genus Macaca; species Macaca nemestrina. The sequence continues at coordinate 137,006,489 of NC_092125.1, read as the reverse complement.
CTCCAGGGCATGTCAGAGACCTTTGCAGCAGCCCCTCCCATCACAGTTCTGGAGGCCTAGGAGGAACTGGCCAGATCCAGGGTCCATCTGCTGTGTAGTCTAGTCCCCACATCCCAGCTGCTCCAGATGTGACTAAAAAGGGCAAGGTAAAGCTCGGACCATTGCTTCAGAGGGCACAAGCCCCAAGTTTTGGCAGCTTCCATGTGGTGTTGAGCCTGCAGGGGCACAGAAGTCAAGATTTGAGGTTTGGGAAACTCCATCTAGATTTCAGAGGATGTATGGAAATGCCTGGATGTCCAGGCAGAAGTTTGCTGCAGGGGTGTGGCTCTCATGGAGAACCTCTGCTAGGGCAGTGCTGAAGGGAAATGTGGGATGGGTGCCCACACACAAAGTCCCCACTGGGGTGCTGCCCAGTGGCCTCTGAGAAGAGGGCCACTGTCCTTCAGACCCCAGAATGGTAAGTCCACAGACAGCTTGCACTGTGTGCCTGGAAAAGCCTCAGACACTCAATGCCAGCTCATGAAAGCAGCTGGGAGGAAGGCTATACCCCACAAAGTCACAGGGACAGTACTTCCAGCCACCATGGGAACCCACTTCTTGCATCAGCATGACCCAGATGTGAGACATGGAGTCAAATTAGATCATTTTGGAGCTTTAAGATTGGACTACCCTGCTAGATTTTGGACTTGCATGGAACCTGTAGCCCCTTTGTGTTGGCCAGTTTCTCCCATTGGGAACAGCTGTATTTACCCAATGCCTGTATCCCCATTGTATCTAGGAAGTGACTAACTTGCTTTTGATTTTACAGGCTCATAGGTAGAAAGGACTTGCCTTGTCTTGTATGACATTTTGGACTGTGGACTTTTGAGTTAATGCTGAAATGAGTTAAGACTTTGAGGGACTCTTGGGAAGGCATAATTGGTTTTAAAAGGTGAGGACATAAGATTTGGGGATGGCCAGGAGCAGAATGATATGGTTTGGCTCTGACCCCATCCAAATCTCATCTTGAACTAAGGTTCCCATAATTCGCTCATGTTGGGAGGAACCCAGTGGGAGAACCACTTCCATGGTTCTGGTTTCTCCAGTATTGTTTTTCTTTTTAAGTCCTAGGAGACATGATGGTTTATAAGGGGAAAACCCCTTTCGTTTGGCTCTCATTCTCTTCTCTTGTCTGCTGCCATGTGAGACATGCTTTTCACCTTCCACCATGATTGTGAGACCTCCCCAGTCATGTGGAACTGTGAGTCCATTAAACCTCTTTCTTTTATAAATTGCCCAGTCTTGTGTATGTCTTTATCAACAGCATGAAAACAGACTAACATATTAGTGTATAGAAATGCCACTAAATTTTGTATGTTGATTTTCTATCCTACAGTTTTACTGAATTTATTTATTAGTTCTAACAATTTTTTAATGCAGTCTTTAGTTTTCTGTTATTATTTATTTAAATTTGCTTTTTCCTATTTCTCTTTCTCTGCTTCTTCTGAAACTCCCATAATGCATATATTGGTTCATTTGCTGGAGTCCCACAAGTTTCATAGGCTTTCTTCACTCTTTTTCATTCATTTTGTTGTTGTCATTTCTCTGACTGAGTATCTTCAAATAACCTGTCCTCAGGCTCAGTGATTCTTTCCACTGCTTGATTGAGTCTGCTGTTGAAGCTGTCTGTTGAATTCAGTTCAGTCATTGTGTTCTTTGTGTCCAGAATTTCTGTCTAGTTCTTGGTAAGTTCTATCTCTTTGTTGAATTTCTCATTTTGTTCACATATTATTTTTCTGATTTCATTTGGTGTCTATCTGTATTCCTTTGTAGCTCATTAAACTTCTTTTAAATAATTATTTTGAATTCTATATCAAACATTTTGTAGATCTTTATTTCTTTACAACTGGTTATCAGCATTTACTTTGTTCCTTTGGTAGTGTTATGTTTCCCTGATTATTAATGATGTTTGTGTCCTTGCATTGGCATCTGCGCAGTTGAAGAAATGAACATCTTTGCTAGTCTTTACAGACTACTTTTGGCAGAAAAGCCCTTCAGTAAAACAATCTATAGGTTTCAGGCAGGCTGCCTGGCAGGTTCCTTGGGCTGGCTTGCTGCTGGAATCTTTGGATAGGCTGACTTGGTGCTTCGGTCAGTTGGAAGGTGGGCCTGTGCCTAGGTCCACAAGGGTGGCCCTAGGACAAGGATTTGAATCCTGAGGCCATGGTAGCCAAGGAGGCCTGGATCCTGAGGCCATAGTAGCTTGCTTGGTACCAGGTCCACTTGGTGAGCCAGTCGCTCAGTCCCCACAGACAGGCCTGAAGTCTGTACCCACAGGGTAGTAGGAAGAGACCTGACACTATGCATGCAAGGACCATCCTGAAGTCTGTGTCCGCAAGAGTTAACCTGGCACTAGGATGTTCTTCAAGTCTGAAGCTGCAAATGGCAGCCTGGAGCTTGAGAACAGAGGGTTTTATAGATCCTTGATTTATAAGGCTATCCTGAAACCTGGGACTATGAAGGCTAACCTAGAACTAGGGCATGACTGGAGTCTGAGTCTCCAGGGGCAGACCTGAGTCCAGAGGTGTGACGGTAAACCTGAAAACTGGGGACTTGGGGACTGGTCTGGAACCTGGGCTGGTCTGGCCTGTTGCTAAGGCAGGTCTAAAGCCTGAAACCACAGAGGGAGGCCTGAGCCTGAAAACACAGGAGTTGGCCTGGTGATGGAGCAGGCTTGGAGTCTGGGACATCAGGAGTGGGCCTACAGCTTGCAACTATAGGACTGGTTGGGTGCTAAAGGGGAGAGCTTCACACTGGGATTAACCAGAGTGGGCCTAGTGCTGGGGTCCATAGTGAATCAGGTGCTCATTTTAGTCTCCTCCCCACAACCTAAAGGTTATCTCTCCCCGTGCTGTGCTGACTGGACTTAGAAGAGGGGTGATGTGGGTCTTGTGAAACTGTCGTCCCTATCTTCTTCCATGTGACTTTTTCTATTTCTGTGCTATACCCAGGTGCTGTAGTCTTTCACCTGGACTCCTTAGCCCTTGTGAAAGATTTTTGCATGTGGATATTTGTTCAAATTGATGCTACTGCAAGGGGAAGAGAGTTGGAAAGTTCTATTCTGCTATCTTCTTGATTTCACTCTGCAGAATATATGTTTTTAACTAATCTAAGTCTACTTTTAAAGTATACTACTTCATTCCAATGCAAGTACTTTATAACAGAATATTCCCAATTCTTACTTCTTATCTGATAATATTGTTGTCATTTGTTTCATATACTTACATGCTATCATCACCCAATACAGTGTTACTATTATCATTATAAACCTTTTACTATTATCATTATAAACCTTTTAGATCAATTAAGAATAATATATATATATATATTTTTTTTACCTTCATTTAGTCCTTCTCCAATACCTCCTTTCTTTATGTGGATCTGAGTTTCTGACCTATCATTTTTCTGTACCTGAAGAATTTCTTGCCAGATAGTCTGCTGGTGATAAATTCCCTCAGGTTTGTTTGTCTGTGAAAGTTATATTTTTCTTTCACTTTTGAATGATGATTTTGCTGAATATAAAATACTAAGTTGATGTTATTCTTATTCTAACACTTTGCTTTATTTTACTTTCTTCTTGGATGCATGATTTCTAAATAAAAGTCTGGTCTAATAGTTCTTTGTTTGTCTATAGGTACACTTTCTTGGTTTTGTTTGTTTGTTTGTTTTTTGTTTGTTTTTGCTATTTGAATATGATGTGACCAGGTGTCATTTTTTGGTATTTATGAGCTTCATATTATCTGAGATTCCTAGTGTTATAGTTTGATGTCTGTCACTAATTTTGGAAAGTTCTGTGCCTTTATAGTTCAAAGATTTTTCTGTTTCATTCTTTCTTCTCTCTCTGATAATCCAATGATATGTAGGTTATTCTTTTAGAAATTGTCCTACAGTTCTTGGATTTTTCTCTTCTGTTTAATTATTACTATTCTGTTTTTCTTTGTATTTTAGTTTGGAAAAGTGCTACTGATATATATCCAAGCTCACTAATTCATTTCTTGGCCATGTTCAGTCAACTGATTAGTCCACCAAAGGCATTTTTCAAGTTTTAGCATTTTCTTAAGTTTCTGTTTTAGAGTTCTCATTTATCTGCTTTCATTCTCATTTGTTTTTGTACATTGTATATTTCTTATTAAAGCCTTTAATATATTAGTAATAATAATTTTAAGTTCCTTGTTTAATAATTCCAACATGTGTGTCATATTTGAGCCTGAAGCAGATATTTACTTTTTCTCTTCATACTTTGTGTGATCTTCCTTTTAGTATGCCTTATAATTTTTGTTGAAAGTTGAGCATGATAAATGAATAATAAAAATGATCACAAAAATAAGTGTAAAAGGAACTAAGGTAAATATGTCTTTAGTGTGAGATTTTGTCTTAATCTGGCTATAGCTGTAGGCGCCAGAGGCTTTAAATTAATCTAATGCCCTTGTTTTTGTCTCCCCTCTTGACCTCAGTCTTCACTAAGTACTTCTCAGAGATAATCTGTGTCTTGCAGTTCTTCCATCTATAATCCACTGTTACGCTGGAGCCCATTGGTGTGATGGTAAAGTGTGGGGGAGGGAAAGCATTTGATAATCTTATGATTAAATCTTAGCCTGTGTCCCTGGTCTGTGACTGTCACAAGTGCTTCTTAGGTTTTTTTGTCTCCCCACCCCCCTTTTCACTTATGAGGTGAGACAAGAAGGCTAAGGTCGGGGTAGAGGGGTGGTGGCCTGTAATAAGAGAAATGCATTTTCCTTAAGTAGGATAAGGCTCCTGTAAAGTCTTTTTCTCTAAAAAGTATGTCTTTGTAATGGAGAACATGCTGGGGATATTTCACCATGGTTACTCTAACTCTCCCTTTGCCGGTCATGAGATCTTTTTCAGAGCTTCAATATGAGGGTCTGACAGGGTTTTCAGAGTAAACCTATAAAAATGTAGGCCTCCCCTGAGACTGTGGCCCGTAGCACTTTCTTACTGTCATACTTTCCCACACTCAGCCTTCCATAATTCACCAAAATATGATTCCAGTGGTTTCTCTGGTCAGTAAGCAGATTTCATTTGTGACCTTAATTTCACGTCTCTCCAGATTTCAGGGTAGTAGTGTTCCCTGTGACTTTATGTCTCTGATGGGTCTAAGGAAAGTAATTAATTTTCAGTTTGATCAGCTTTTTTCCCCTTGAATTATAGAGGATTGAATAATCAAACCTCTATTATTAGTGAATAATCAATCCTCTATAATTTTATGATTTTATAAATTTATAAATTTTATAAATTTATAATATTACCTTCTTATTTTAAGGATGGTAGTGATGTTTTCCAAGCTTTTTTTCATGCTGAATCTGATTTCAGAAGTCTATATAGAGTAATATTTATAAAAGCAATATTCTAGAAGAAATAACATGATAAATCCTTACACTTAATATATACTGGACACTGTATTATTTATATATAGTCTATTATTTAAAAGATAAAACATCTATAAGATAGTTGTCAGAAGACCTAGTATCCAATACTGTATGCTTTTTACTAAGTCATGCTGCCTCATGTCTCGGAAACCTTGATCTCATATTTAAATAGAAAGACTTACAACAAATTTTTTTTTCAGCAGAAAATATTTTGGTCAGCAGGACTAAACTGTATTAATTACTGAAACACTGTTTGACAAGCAGACTCCGTGTTGAGAAAAGGCCTTGAGGCTTCTATCAGACTCTCTTTTTTCTTCTATTTGGTCTTTAAATGAGCTACATTTTGCTTATACACCTCCAGAATAAAATTGGGATTTTTTTAAAAAAAAGAAATGACAGTTTATTTTTTAAAAAGGTCAACTCTAAGCAACCGGAAAACTTTGCGTCTTTAGAATATATTTCAAACAAAGAAAAATTTGAAAGGACAATTGCAGGACAGAGAAATCCTTACTAACATAAGAGAACTCTACAAAAAAAATGTCACAACATATGGCACAGTATTTTCTTCAGAAAAGCAAGCCTCCTGGGACCTGGTTCTTTGATACTAATCACAACAGTAATTAGAAATGATGTTGGTTAGTGTTCATGAATGTTTTCCATGTTTAGTACAAATATACAACTAACCAAGGTGTCTTCCTTTTCCCATCCCGTTGGTGGCCTGACAAGTTCATCTCTAACATTGGTTTCACTATTGCTGATGCTAGAGACTTGTCACACACATTTCCAATAATGAAACTGGAAAACTGTTTGAAAGCCTTTCTTTAATTATAGTTGTTTAGTCTCTAAATAATAGTTCTGAGGTTTGCAGAAAAGTAAAACAAATAATAGGAGGTTTTAAAGCAAACTCGAGCATGTAAATGTGGGTTTGGCAGGTAAGCATCCAAACAAAAGAACTACTCTATATTCACAAACACTGGTATTGAAATGTTATGTGGATCAAATCTACATTGTGACCGAGTTGTTTTCAAGTGTCAATGGGAAGATTTTAATCAAGAAAGCATGGGCAGTATTGATGGCAGAATTTTGTGTTGTAAATATAGAAGCCAGTCTAAGTGGGCTGGGACTATACGATATGGGAGTCAATTAGGAATAAAAACCAAAAGGGATGCATCTTTTTCTGATTTTTTTTAACTTTTATTTTAAGTTGAGGGGTGCCTGTGCAGGTTTGCTACATAGGTAAACTAGTGTTATCAGGGTTTGTTGTACAGATTATTTCATCACCTAGGTACTAAGGCTATCACCCATCAGTTATTTTTCCTGTCCTCTCCCTCCTCTCACCCTCCATCCTCTGTTAGGCCCCAGTGTGTTGTTTCCCTCTATGTGTTCATGTGTTCTTATGATTTAGCTCCCACTTATAAGTGACAACATGTGGTATTTGGTTTTCTGTTCCTGCATTAGTTTACTAAGAATAACAGCCTCCAGCTCCATCTGTGTCCCCTCAAAGAACATAGTCTCATTTGTTTTTATGGCTGCATAGTGAGCATAGTGTATATATGTCACATTTTCGTTATCCAGTCTATCATTGAAGGGCATTCAGGTTGATTCTATGTCTTTGATATTCTGAATAGTGCTGCAATGAACATACGCATGCATGTGTCTTTATAATAGAATGATTTACATTTCTTTGGGTATATACCCAGTAATGGGATTGTTGGGTCAAATGGTATTTCTGTCTAGGTCTTTGAAGAATCATCACACTATCTTCCAGTGGTGTAACTAATTTACACTCCCACCAAAAGTATATAAGCATTCCTTTTTCTCCACAACCTCTCCAGCATCTGCTATTTTTTGACTTTTTAATAGTAGCCATTCTGACTGGTGTGAGATGGTATCTCATTGTGGTTTTTATTTGCATTTCTCTAGTGATCAGTGATGTTGAGATTTTTTCATATGATTGTTGGTCACATGTATGTCTTCTTTTGAAAAGTGTCTGTTCATGTCTTTTGCCTACTTTTTAATAGGATCACTTGTTTTTATCTTGTAGATTTCAGTTCCTTATAGATGCTTGATGTTACACTTTTGTCAGATGCATAGTTTGCAAAAATTTTTTCCCATTCTGTTGACTGTCTTTTTATTCTGTTTATAGTTTCTTTTGCTGGGCAGAAGCTCTTTAGTTCGATTAGATTTATTCATCAATATTTGCTTTTGTTGCAATTCCTTTTGGTGTCTTCATCATGAAATGCTTACCTGTGCCTATATGCTAAATAGTATTGCCTAGGTTATCTTCCAGGGTTTTTTTGTTTGTTTGTTTGTTTTAATTTTGGGTTCTACATTTAAGTCTTTGATTCATCTTGAGTTAATTTTCGTATATGGTGTAAGAAAGGGGTCAAGTTTCAATCATTTGCCTATGGCTAGTCAGTTATCCCAGCTCCATTTATTGAATAGGGATTCTTTCCCCATTGCTTGTTTTCTGTCAGGTATGTCAAGGATCAGATAGTTCTAAGCATGTGGCCTTATTTCTGGGTTCTCTATTCTGTTCAATTCTCTATTATGTGTCTGTTTTTGTACAAGTACCATGCTGTTTTCATTACTGTAGCCCTGTAATATAATTTGAAGTCAGTTAGTGTGATGCCTCCAGCTTTGTTCTTTTTGCTTAGGATTGCCTTGGGTATTCAGGCTCTTTTTTCATTTCATATGAATTTTAAAATAGGTTTTTTTTTTTCTTTTTGTTTCTTTGGTTGGTTTTAGTTCTGTGAATAATTACAATGGTAGTTTAATAGAAATAGCATTGAATTTATACATTGATTTGGGTGCTATGGCCATATTAACAATATTGATTCTTCCTAACCATGAGCATGGAAGTTTTTGCATTTGTTTGTGTCATCTCTGATTTCTTTGAGCAGTGTTTTGTAGCTCTCATTGTAGAGATTGTTTACCTCCTAATTAGCTGTATTCCTAAGTATTTTTTATGGCAATTGTGAATGGAATTACATTCCTGATTTAGCTCTCAGCTTGATGGCTCTTGATATTTAGAAATGCTACTGATTTCTGCACATTGAGTTTGTATTCTGAGATTTTGTTGAAGTTGTGTATCAGCTTAAGGAGCTTTTGGGCTGAGACTGTGAGGTTTTCTAGATAGAAGCTCATATTGTCTGCAAAGAGGGATAATTTAAGTTTCTCTCTTCTTGTTTGGATTCCCTTTATTTCTTTCTCTTGCCTGATTCCCCTGGCCAGGGCTTCCAATACTATGTTGAATAGGAGTGATAGAAGAGGGCATCCTCATCTTGTGCCAGTCTTCAAGGAGAATTCTTCCAACTTTTGCCCATTCAATATAATGTTGGATGTGGGTTTGTCATATATAGCTCTTATTGTTTTGAGTTATGTTTCTTTAATGCCTAGTTTATTGAGAGTTTATAACATGACATTTTATATAAAATTTTTTTTTCTGTATCTATGGAGATGATCATGTGATTTTTGTTCTTAGTTCTGTTTATATGATGAATCACATTTATTGATTTGTATAGGTTGAACTAATCTTGCATCCCAGGGATAAAGCCTACTTGATTGTGGTGGATAAACTTTTTGATGCACTACTAGATTTGGCTTACCAGTATTTTGTTGAGGATTTTTGCACTGATATTCATCAATGATATTAACCTAAAATTTTCTTTCTTTTTCTGTTGTGTCTCTGCCAGGTTTTTGTTTGTTTATTTGTTTCTTTTTTTTTTTTTTTTTTTTTTGAGACAGAGTCTTGCTCTGTCACCCAGGCTGGAGTGTAGTGGCGCAATCTTGGCTCACTGCAAGCTCCACCTCCCAGGTTCACGCCATTCTCCTGCCTCAGCCTCCTGAGCAACTGGGACTACAGGCGCCCGCCACCATACCTGCCTAATTTTTTGTATTTTTAGTAGAGACAGGGTTTCACCATGTTAGCCAGGATGGTCTTGATCCTGACCTTGTGATCTGCCTGCCTTGGCCTCCCAAAGTGCTGGGAGTACAGGCGTGAGTCGCCGCACCCGGCCTCTGCCAGGTTTTGATATCAGGATGGTGCTGGCCTCACAGAATGAGTTGGGGAGGAGCCCCTCCTCCTCAATTTTTTGGAATATTTTCGTAGGAATAGTGCCAGCTCTTCTTTGTACATCTGGTAGAATTCAGCTGTGAATCCATCTGGTACTGGGCATTTTTTTGGTTGGTAGGCTATTTATTGCTGCCTCAGTTTCAGAGCCCATTTTTGTCTGTTCAAGGATTGAGTATCTTACTGGTTCAGTCTTGGGAGAGTATATGGGTCTAAAAATTTGTCCATTTCTTCTAGCTTTTTGAGTTTATGTGCATAGACACGTTCATAATATTCTATGATGGTTTTTTGTATTTCTATGGGGTCAGTGATATATCCCCTTTGTCATTTCTAATTGTGTTTATTTGGATCTTCTCTCTTTTCTTCATTAGTCTACCCAGCAGTCTATTTTACTAATTTTTTCAAAAAAACCAGCTCCTGGGCTGGGCACGGCAGCTGACGCCTATAATCTCAGCACTCTGGGAGGCTGAGGTGGGTGGATCATGAGGTCAGGAGATCAAGACCACAGTGAAACCCCATCTCTACTAAAAAATACAAAAAAAAATTAGCCGGGTGCGGTGGCAGGCACCTGTAGTCCCAGCTACTCAAGAGGCTGAGGCAGGAGAATGGCGTGAACCCGGGAGCAGAGCTTGCAGTGAGCTGAGATTGTGCCAGTGCACTCCAGCCTCAGCAACAGAGTCAGGCTCTGTCAGAAAAAAAAAAAAAAAGGAAACAAAACAAAAAACAGGTCCTGGATTTGTTGATCCTTCAATTTTTTTTTTTTTATGTCTCTGTCTCCTTTAGCTCAGCTTCAATTTTGGTTACTTCTTGTCTTCTGCTAACTTTGGGGTTGATTTGCTCTTGGTTCTCTAGTTTTTTAGTTGTAATATTAAGTTGTTAACTTGAGATCTTTCTAGCTTTTTGATGCAAGCATTTAATGCTATGAATTTCCCCCTTAATGCTGCCTTAACTGTGTCCCAGAGATTCTGGTATGTTATTTCTTTGTTCTCATTAGTTTCAAAGAACTTCTTAATTTCTGCCTTAATTTCTTTTTTTACCCAAAAGTCATTCAGGAGCAGGTCATTTGATTTTCATGTAATTGTAAGGTTCTGAGTGAATTTCCTAGTCTTGATTTCTAATTTAATTTTTCTGTGGGCCAAGAGATTGTTATAATTTTAGTTCTTTTGCATTTGCTGGGGAGTGTTGTGTGTACAAATATATGGTTGATTTCAGAATATGTGTAGTATGTGTCATGTGGCAATGAGAATGTATATTCTGTAGTTTTGGGGTATAGAGTTCTATAGATATCTATCAGGTACATTTGATCCAGAGCTGAGATCAGGCCCTGAATATCTTTGTTAATTTTCTATCTCAATGATCTGTTTAATATTGTCAGTGGGGGCCGGGTGCGGTGGCTCAAGCCTGTAATCCCAGCACTTTGGGAGGCCGAGACGGGCGGATCACGAGGTCAGGAGATCGAGACCATCCTGGCTGACACGGTGAAACCCCGTCTCTACTAAAAAATACAAAAAACTAGCCGGGCGAGGTGGCGGGCGCCTGTAGTCCCAGCTACTTGGGAGGCTGAGGCAGGAGAATGGCGTGAACCCGGGAGGCGGAGCTTGCAGTGAGCTGAGATCCGGCCACTGCACTCCAGCCTGGGTGGCAGAGCGAGACTCCGTCAAAAAAAAAAAAAAAAAAAATATTGTCAGTGGGGTGTTAAGGTCACCCACTGTAATTGTGTGGGAGTCCAAGTCTCTTTGAAGATCTCTAAGAATTTGCTTTATGAATCTGGGTGCTTCTGTGTTGGGTGCATATATTCTTAGGACAGTTAGGTATTCTTGTTGAATTGAACCCTCTGCCATTATTTAATGTCCTTCTTTGTCTTTGTTGATCTTTGTTGCTTTACAGTCTGTTTTGCCTGAAATTAGGACTGCAACCCCTGCTTTTTTCTGTTTTACATTTGCTTGGTAGATTTTTTTTCCCCTTTTCTTTTATTTTGAGCCTAAGGGTGTCATTACATGAGAGATGGATCTCTTGTAGACAGCATAACATTGAATCTTGGTTCTTTATATAGATTGCCACCCATCTCTTTTAATTGAGGCATTTAGCGCATTTACATTTAAAGTTAGTATTGATATGTGTGGACTTGATCCTGTCTTCATTATGTTAGCTGATTATTATGGATTCATTTATGTGGTTGCTTTATAGTGTTATTGATCTCTCTACTTCAGTGTATTTTTGTAGTGGCTGGCAATCATCTTTGCTTTCCATATTTAGTACTTCCCTTAGGAACTCTTGTAAGGCAGCTCTGTTGGTAACAAATTCCCTCAGTATTTGCTTGTCTGAAAAGGATCTTATTTCCCTTTCACTTACAAAGCTTAGTTTGGCCAGATATTAAATTCTTGGTTGGAATGTCTTTTCTTTAAGAATGTTGAATATTTGCCCCCAATCTCTTCTGACTTATAGGATTTCTGCTGAGTGGTCCATTGTTAGTCAGATAAGCTTCCCTTTGTAGGTCACCTGACATTTCTCTCTAGCTGTCTTTAACATTTTTTCTTTCATTTTGACCTTGAGGTCTCTGATGATTATGTGTCTTGGGGCTGATTTTCTTGTGAATTATCTTACTGCAGTTCTCTGCATTTCCTGCATTTAAATGTTGGCCTCTCTAGCTAGGTTGGGAGCGTTCTTATGGATAATATCCTAAAATATGTTTTCCAAATTGGCCCCCTTCTCCCCATCTCTTTCAGAGATACCAATCAGTCATAGATTTGGTCTCTTTACATAATCCTGTATTTCTCGGAGGTGTGTTAATTGATTTTTCATTCTTTTTATTTTCTCTATTCTTGTCTGCTTGTCTTATTTCAGAAGGCAGTCTTCAAACTCTGAGATTATTTCCTCCACTTGGTCTATTCTGCTATTAATACTTGCAATTGCATTATGAAATTCTTATATTGTATTTTTCAGCTCTATCAGGTTGTTTATATTCTTTTCTATATGGGTTATTTTGTCTGTCAGTTTCTGCACTGTTTTATCATGATTTTCAGCTTCCTTGCATTGGGTTTCAATGTATCTTTGTAGCTCAATGATCTTGCTTTCTATCCATATTCTGAATTCTGTTGCTCTCATTTCAGCCAGTTCATCCCAGTTTCCAAACCCTTGCTGGGAAGGTGATTTGCTGGTTTGCATGATAGAAGACACTCCAGTTTTTTGAGCTTTTGGCATTCTTGCACTGATTCTTTCTCATCTTTGTAGGCTTACTTACCTTCAATCTTCGAGATTGCTGACCTTTGGATAAATTTGTTTTTTCTTTTATCCTATTTGATGACCTTGAGGGTTTGATTGTGGTGCAATGTGGATTCAGTCAACTGGCTTTATTGCTGGAAGATTTTTAGGGGTTCAATACTCAGCTTCCAGCTCCTATACTGCATACTCTAACTCTGGCATGGGGAGACTTGCATTGAGCCCCGACTTTGTTCTCTGGCTCCTCAAGGTTTGGAGTCTGCTGCACTGTGGTGGGCTGAGGTGCAGCAGCTGCAGTTGAATGCTAGTGGATGCAGGGGTGTCTGCCTCCCTCTGGACTTTCACCACAGTGGTGGAGGCAACAGAGCTGTGAGAGTGGGGCTGCAGGGGGCCCCTGTTAGAGACTACATGAGCAGTTGCACTGGAGGTGGTGTTGGCTTGGGAACAGAGTACTGGTAGGTGCAGGTCTGGGTGCCTTCTCTGTGCCCTGCAAGCAGAAGTGATTGCTTAGGGTGTGGGAGAATCCACTGTTCTCTGCCTAGTGTTAGTGCAGAGTGGGGCACTGGTAGGCACAGCTTGCTGGCTCTGTGGCTACCAAAGCTCTTTCTGCAATGGCAGTCAGAGTGGGTATGGGGGGTAAACTGCACTCCTTTGTGTTGGTTGGTAAAGAAAAACCTACTCATGCAGACATGTGCCCGAAAAGTGATGTGGGGAGTTGCCATGGGCCCAGGGGAAGCTGTAGTATGTGAAGGGAGTGTGAGATATGGTGTGGGCTGCCAGGGCCCTTGAGACTATCCTGTGAGCAGGCATGGCCAGGTTGGGGCCACAGGAGAGGCCACCAGACCAAAGGATACATGGGTTGGACCAGCCCCATCTGATGTGCAAGACTGCTCTACAGCAATCAGGTCCAACAATTCCCCTAGGGCTAAAGTCTCTTACAGGAGCAACTTGAGCCCAGGGGGATGGCCTTCCCTGGCTGGGCTCTACTTAGATGCTCCAGCACCAAATCTTCTGGACTCTACATCAGCTGGCTTGCTACTGCTACTGTTTCTTTAAACAGCTCTTCCTGCCACCTTAAGTGTCCATGGTGGTCGAGAGGTCCCCTCTTGCTGGGTTTCCAGAAGCCTGTAGCAAGAGCAGATTGCTCCTTGCCAGTTCAACTCACCCATTACCCTGGAGCTGTTGTGGTTCAAAAATGGGTCCCAGTGTGTGGCAGCCCATGCAGAGTTCCCAGCTTTCCCCTGCTTCAGCCCACTTTCCGTGTCTTCCCTCGTCCATTCTTGGAAACTTCCCTCTGAACATCTGTTCAAAATACACCCGTTGTCTCAGTCCTGTGTGGGAGCTATTCCATTTGTCTGCATCTAGTGGCCATGTTGCTCTCTCTCCTTTTCTGTTACTTCTCATGGAAGGCAGGAACATGGAGATGAGCACGATTAGATGACAGAGGGCATTTTGTGAAAATTATGAGTAGTCATTTCTTTCGAGAAGCCTAAAAGAATATTATTCTTTTTACCACTGTCATATTGGCCAGTGGGCAGGTTAATGTTATTTTAGAGGTTTACATGAAGGGTCAGCCTCATAAAGTTTCCTGCTTACTGCAGTGCAATCCTCAGCAAGTCACTGGGAAACTCCCTAGTGGGGTTGCAGTGCAAACACATAGGCAGCACTCTGATCAATGGGTTGAGAAGCCTCCTAAGAATGGGGGGCCAAGAACACAGATAAAACAAAGCTCTGTTGGGCTGCCTGGTGTGCAGGCTGTAGTGTGGGCAGAATGAGTACTTCAAACAAGGACAATAGAGCCTTATGATGGAAATGATGTACACTGAAATTTCTAAAGGTTGTCTAACATTTTTCCCCTCTTAAAAGTCATGCTTCTTTAATAATATTTATAAAGTTTAACATTTTAACCTGGTTAAACACACTTTGCCTTTTTCCTTTTTTTGCTGTCAATAAGCATCTATAACTAGCAACAAAATTAAGTAAGGTCAAAGAAATTTTCTGAAACTTCTCTTATGATGGATGTTCCTCAGAATAATGATGATCATGAAGCTAGAAATGTACTCAAGTTGATTCTCAATTATATGCACTAACAAAGAACAGAAATGGGGCAAACAATCCAAATTGAGAGAATGGTTAAAAAAATAATTTTTTGACTTTAGAAATATCTTATATGATTTGTCTCCAGAGTATAATTTTGAATAATTTCTCTCCTTAAAAACTCTTCAACTATTCTCATCAACTATAGGATAAAGTCCAATAATTCTTAATGTGCCCCTTATGATCTGTGACCTATCTGTTTCTACAGGTCTTTGTCCTCCAGTCATACTAAGTTATTTGCAGTTTGTTAAATCTATGTAGTTTTCAAATCCGTAAGCTAAAGTGTGGCTGATATTCCTTATTTCTCTTTTTCCACTTGGCAAGTTTTTACTCCCCTTCCATAATAAATTCAAACTCTCCTCTGTGAATATTTTTCCTCCCTGTAGCCTACTTACTGGGAGATACTAATGAGCTCTCCACTGTATTCTTTTGGATTTTTTTTTCCTACTTCTTTCTCGGAACTCACAGCTCTATAGAACAACTGTCTACATATGTCAGTTTTTCATCAAAAGTGTGAGCTACTTGAGGCCAAGGAACTGTTGGAATTCTCAGAGATCCCAAACAGCAGCATAATGAATGGTAAATGACCGAGGGGCTGAGTTATGAGAAGAGAGTATAGATTAGAACTTTGCAAGAAGAGAGATACTCTGGGATTTGTCTTTTATGTGAGAAAACCCACACAGCACATAAATCTCCCTGGAATAAGTGCATAGTTAGAATTTTATATGTGCTTTTACCCCCTAGATTATAGAGGCCACAGAGGCCGTTTGTATAATTATTCTTCACAAACAAACCTCAGTTTCTTCAACATACTTGACAAGTGACTTTCAGGGAGGAGGCATTCGCTGTCTCAAAAGGAAGACCACTCCATTCTTGAATGCTTGTAATTGTGAAAATAGTATTGTTTGTTATTTGTTGTAAATCAAATCAAAATCTTTTTCTCTGTTAATTCATCTTTTCTCTGGCAGTCTTGGAGTCAGAACATGCCCTGATAGGCTAAAGAATAAGGTTACCTTGATTTTGTTAAACAAATCATCAAATATTTGAAATCTGAGATCTGAGGTAAATTACCTAATCCCTCAAAGACCCATTGGTTTTTGTTTCTTTTTTAAATCTTTCAATGGAACCATTCTTTTAGATCTTTAAATAGCACTAACCTCCCAGGTTTATAATGATTATTAGATAAAATGAAGCATGTAAAGAATCTAAAACAGTGCCAGGTAAATAGCACTAAAAAGAAAAAAAATCTACTTAAACAACTCTTAGGTCTTTCAATCATTAATTACATAAAATCTCCCCCCACTTTTTTTTCTTTGTTTTTTTGAGACGGAGTCTCGCTCTGTAGCCCAAGCTGGAGCGCAGTGGCATGATCTCAGCTCACTGCAACCTCCACCTCCCGGGTTCAAGGGATTCTCCTGCTTCAGCCTCCCAACTAGCTGAGATTGGACCAACCCCATCTGATGTGCAAGATTGCTCTACAGCAATCAGGTCCAACAATTCCCCGAGGGCTAAAGTCTCCTATAGGAGCAACTTGAGCCCAGGGGGATGGCCTTCCCTGGCTGGGCTCTACTGCTCCAGCACCAAATCTTCTGGACTCTACATCAGCTGGCTTGCTGCTGCTACCATTTCTTTAAACAGCTCTTCCTGCCACCTTAAGTGTCCATGGTGGTTGAGAGGTCCCCTCTTGCTGGGTTTCCAGAAGCCTGTAGCAAGAGCAGATTGCTCCTTGCCAGTTCAACTCACCCATTACCCTGGAGCTGTTGTGGTTCGAAAATGGGTCGTGCACCACCACACCTGGCTAATTTTTGTATTTTTAGTAGAGATGGGGTCTCACCATGTTGGCCAGGCTGGTCTCAAACTCCTGACCTCAGGTGATCCATCTGCTTTGGCCTCCCAAAGTGCTGGGATTAGAGGCATAAGCCACCGTGCCTGGCCTATACAAAATTTTCTACAACATCCTGGCTACCCTCAGGTCCATGCACTTCAGTTTATAATAGTTCCTCTAGTAACAGAGTGTCCGGAATGGTATGGGCCATAACAGATGTGGACAAAGTAGTGCAGATTCTAGTGGGATGATGTCCTTCCTTTATGAGACACCAATCTTCCATTAGAGCAACAACATATACATTCCTTTTTTTGGCAGCTTCATAACACTATTGATTTATATTGAGTTTGCAGTTGACTAAAACCGTTAGGTCACCTGTGAATGAAGTTCTCTAATCCAAGTCTCTACCATTCTCATCTTGTGCAGTTGGTAATTTTGAACGAATGTGTAACATTTTCATTTTAATCCAATTATCCTTCTTCTTGGGTTTAGCTTTTTCTTAACTTTCTCAAACTACAAGGTCTCAAACTACAAGATATTAGCAATCATTTTGTGATTTTGCTGAGTGCACAGAATACGAAATAAAGAAAATAAAATTTTGACCTGGACTGTGGAAAGGATTAAATAGCACAGCATATATAAAATTCCAAGCACGTTGCCTAGAATATAGGAAGTGTTTTATATTTAATGCTTTTCCTTTATGTGATATTCAAATATGATAATCAACTAGGACCAAAGCAGAGTAGTTTTCAGTAATAAAAATCAAGGAAACATCAATTAACTATTAATGTTGTTTATGAATGGCCTTATACTCATCTATGAATCCATTTAATTCTACTCTTACTTGTATTTTCTGATTACTTTATATTAATGTTATAACTAGCTTTGATGATGTTGTCCTTTACCAAAAAGGCCTTCTAACACTGGGGTACACGTTGTATACCCTCCTGTTTGGCTAATGATTGTGTGTGTGGGCAGTGGAGAGGGGTGTCCTTCCTGATGATTGTCCAGGGCTTGAGCATAAGGGAAGTGCTTTGTTCGAAAGAATTGTTTTCTTCAGGCTTTGCTCCTCTCTTCAGAGCCCTTGTTTTCTCCTAGTTGCTTACTCTGTGCCCCTTTCCTATAAGGCATTGCCTTGATTGACACATACTGATTCTGCTAAAACATTAGTAACAGATTCAGGTTTCAATTCTTATGGATATATTTTCTTTTCATTGAAAGACCATTGAATCTTTCATGATTCAAAAAAAATCATAATTTGATAGGATTCCAGGTCACTTAATTTTAGCAAGCTTTCTTGGCCACATACAAAGTAACACCATAGACTTAACAGTCTATTGAGAAAGGTGATAAACCATACCACGTGCCACATTAACTCATGCATTCAACAGATGTTTACTGATCACTTATTATATGTGGAGGCACTAAAGATAGGTGATAAACAAGACAGAGATAATCCCTCCCCTCATAATGTTCCCAGTGTATTGAGGGAGATAGGCAATAAACAAATTAGCCCAACAGAGGTGGTGATGAGACTTTGTAGGATAATATTTTAAGATACGAATTCACTTTTTTAACTTTATATTTTCCCTTTTCCTTTTTTCATCATGCCCTAGGAGAAGTTTGTGAAAGGAAAAAATAGGCTAACATGAAGTTTCTTCCCTTACTTTTGTTTCCAAATGCTATCAGTAATTGAGAAACTCATGCTAGGTGTTTAGAAGGAAAGAGGAAAGGATGTGCCTTTGGAAAATCAGGAAAAACAGCCTTCCCTTGAGAATGAAAGATGCTCCCTTAAACTGCAACTTGGATTGACAGTTGTTGGTATACAGGAATACTAGTGATTTTTGTACATTGATTTTGTATCCTGAGACTTTGCTGAAGTTGTTTGTTAACTTAAGGAGCTTTTGTGTTGAGACTATGAAGTTTTCTAGATATAGAATCATGTGGTATACAAACAGTGATAGTCTGACTTCCTCTCTTCCTATTTAGATTCCCTTTGTTTCTTTCTCTTGCCTGATTGCCCTGGCCAGGATTTCCAATACTATGTTGAATGGGAGTGGTGAGGGAGGGCATCCTTGCCTCATACCATCTTTCAAGGGGATGCTTCCAGCTTTTGCCCAATCACTATGATGTTGGCTGTGGTTTGTCATGGATGACTCCTATTATTTTGAGGTATGTTTCTTCAATACCTAGTTTTTTGAGAGTTTTTAACAGGAAGGGGTTTGAATTTTATAAAAAGCCTTTTCTGCATCTATTATGGTGGTCATGTAGTTTTTGTCTTTAGTTCTGTTTAAGTGATGAATTGCATTTATTGATTTGCACGTGTTGAACCAAACTCGCATCTAAGAGATAAAGCCTACTTGATTGTGGTGGATTGGCTTTTTGATGTGCTGCTGGGCCAGGTGCAGTGGCTCATGCCTGTAATCACAGCACTTTGGGAGGCCAAGGTGGGTGGATCCCCTGAGGTCGGGAGTACGAGACCAGCCTGACCAACATGGAGAAACCCTGTCTCTACTAAAAATACAAAATTAGCCAGGTGTGGTGACACATGCCTGTAATCCCAGCTACTTGGAAGGCTGAGGCAGGAGAATTGCTTGAACCCAGGAGGCAGAGGTTGTGGTGAGCCGAGATCGCACCACTGCACTCCAGCCTGGGAAACAACAGCAAAACTCTATCTCAAAAAAAAAAAAAAAAAAAAAGATGTGCTTCTGGATTCAGTTTGCCAGTATTTTGTTGGGGATTTTTGCATAGATGTTCTTCAAGAATATTAACCTGTGATTTTCGTTTTTTGTTGATCTCTGCCAGGTTTTGGTATAGGATGATGCTGGCCTCATAGAATGAGTTAAGGAGGAGTCCCTCCTTGAACTTTTGGAATAATTTCAATAGGAATCATACTAGCTCTTCTGTGTTCTCTGGTAGAATTTGGCTTTGAATTCATCTGGTCCTGTGCTTTTTTTGGTTGGTAGGCTATTTATTACTGATTCAATTTTGTAGGTAATTATTGGTCTCTTTAAGGATTTGATCACTTTTCAGTTCAGCCCTGGGAGGTTGTATGTATCCAGAAATCTATATATTTCTTCTAGATTTTCTAGTTTGTGTGCTCATAAACACACAAACTATAGGTGTTCATAATATTCTCTGATTGTTATTTGTATTTCATAATATTCTCTGATGCTTATTTGTATTTCTGGGGGTAACTGATAATATCTGCTTCATCATTTTTAATTGTGTATATTTGCATCTTCTCTGTTTTCTTCTTTATTAGTCTACCTGTCTATCTATTTTATTAGATTTTTCCCAAAAAATCAACTCATGGATTCATTGATCTTTTGAATGGTTTTTCATTTCTCAATCTCCTTCAGTTCAGCTCTGATTTTGGTTATTTCTTGTCTTCTTCTAGCTTTGATTTGCTCTTGGTTCTCTAGTTCTTTTAGTTGTAATGTTAGGTTGTTAACTTGATATCTTTCTAACTTTTTGATATGGACATCTAGTGGTATATATTTCCCTCTTTACACTGCCTTAACTGTGTCCTAGAGATTCTGGTATCTTGTATCTTTTTTTCTCATTAGTTTCAAAGAACTTCTTGATTTCTGCCTTAATTTCATTTTTTACCCAAAAGTCATTCAGGAGCAAGTTATTCAATTTCCATGTAATTTTATGTTTTTGAGTGATTTTCTTAGTCTTGATTTCTAATTTTTGGCTCTGTAGTCAGAGTCAGAGTGGGTGTTATGATTTTAGTCCTTTTGAATTCACTGACGAGTATTTTTGTGTCTGATTATGTGATTGATTTTAGAGTATGTGCCATGTAGCAATGGGAAGAATGTATATTCTGTAGTTTTGGGGTGGAGAGCTCTGTAGATATCTATCAGGTACATTTAATCCAGTGCTGAGTTCAGGCCCTGCATATCTTTGTTAATTTCCTGCCTCAATGATCTGATTACTACAGTCACTACAGTGTTGAAGTTTCTCACTATTATTGTATGGGAGTCTGAGTGACTTTGAAGGTCTCTAAGAACTTGCCTTATTAATCTGAGTGCTACTGTGTTGGGTATATATATATTTAGGATAGTCAGGTCTTCATGTTGAATTGAACCCTTTACCATATGTAATGCCCTTCTTTGTCTTTTATGACCTTTGTTTAAATCTGTTTTGTCTAAAATTAGGATTGCAACCCCTGCTTTTTTTGTTGTTTTCCATTTGTTTGGCAGATATTTCTCCATTCCTTTATTTTGAGTCAATATGTGTCATTGCATGTGAGATTGGTCTCTTGAAGACAGCATACCAATGGATCTTGATTCTTTATCTAGCTTGCCACTCTATGCCTTTTAACTGGGGGATTTAGCCCATTTACATTTAAGGTTAGTATTGATATGTGTGGATTTGATGCTGTCATCATGATGTTAGATGGTTATTATGCAAATGTTTGTGTTTGTTTGTGTGGTTGCTTTATAGTGTCTCTAGTCTATGTACTTCAGTGTGTTTTTGTAGTGGCTGGTAATTGTCTTTCCATATTTAGTGCTTCCTTTAGGAGCTCTTGTAAGGAAGGTCTGGTGGTAACAAATTCCCTCAGCATTTGCTGGGCTGAAAGGGATCTTATTTCTCCTTTGTTTATGAAGCTTAGTTTAGTCAGATATGAAATTCTTGGTTGGAATTTCCCTCCTTGTGAATATTGAATATTGGCCTCTAATCTCTTCAGGCTTGTAGGGTTTCTGTTGAGAGATCCACTGTTAGTCAGATGGGCTTCCCTTTTTAGGCAACCTGACTTTTCTCTCTAGCTGCCTTTAACATTTTCCCTCATTTCAACCTTGGAGAATCTGATAATTATGTGTCTTGGGGATGATCTTCTTGTGAAGTATCTTACTGGGGCTCTCTGCATTTCCTGAATTTGAATGTTGGCATCTCTAGCTATGTTGGGGAAGTTTTCATGAATAATATATTGAAATGTTATTTGTAATTTGCTTCCATTCTCCCCATTTTTTTCAGACACAACAGTGAGTTGTAGATTTGGTCTTATTACATAATATCATATTTCTTGGAGGTTTTGTTTGTTCCTTTTTTTTCTATTATTGTCTGTCCGACTTATTTCAGAAAGCCAGTCTTCAAGCTCTGAAATTCTTTCATCAGCTTGGTCTATTCTACTATTAATACTTGCAAGTGCATTATGAAATTCTTCTGTGTTTTCCAGCTCTGTCAAGCTGTATATGCTATTTTCTATACTGGCTATTTTGTGTGTTAGCTCCTGTATCATTTTATTGTGATTCTTTGCTTCCTTGCCTTGGGTTTCAAAGTACTCTTTCATCTTGATGATCTTCATTTCTGTCCATATTCTGAATTCTACTTCTGTCATTTCAGCCATCTCAGCCCAGTTCAGAACCCTTGCTAGAGAAGTAGTGCAGTTGTTCAAAGGAATTAAGGCACTCTGGGTTTTTGAGTTGTTAGCGGTCATGAACTGGTTCTTTCTCAGCTTTGTCGGCTGGTGTTCCTTCAGTTTTTGAAGCTGCTGTCCTTTGGATGGGTGTTTTTTACTTTTAACCTATTTGATGATCTTGAGGGTTTGATTGTGGTGTAAGGTGGGTTCATTCAACTAGCTTTGTTTCTGGAAGATTTTAGGTGACCAAGGCTCATCTCCCAACTCCTGGACTGTATGCTCTAACACTGGGGATCTTGTGTCAGGCCTCAACTTTGCTCTCTCGCTCCCTGCAATTAGGAATCCATTATGCTGAGGTGACCAAGGTGTTACCAGACCACTGATCAGTACACTCCAATGAGTGGCACAGCAGCAGCAGAGTAATGGGGTACATGCTTGTCAGCTGCAGCAGGTGACAGCAAGGGCCACAGTGCCTGCCTTTGTGTGGGCATTTACAGCAGTGGGGGAGACAGCACAGTTTGCAGGGAAAGGGAGCTCTCATTGGTGACCGCACATGGTCACACTGGTGATAGTATTAGCATGGGGGCATGGCCCTGGTGGGTGCAAGTCTGTGCTTTTTCTACCAAAAAATAACTGTGGTCTTCAAAAATGTAGGGTCATGAAAGACAAAGAAAGAAAGTACTATTTTAGATTAAAGGATACTAAAGGAACATGACAAAGAAATAAAATTAATTCTTGATCACAATAATGTTTTTTTTCTGTTATATAATGCTCTAGCAGAACAATTTGCAATATTTGAATAATAGCTATAGACTACATGGTAATATCGTACCGTTGTAAATTTTCTGAGTTTGATAATAGTGCTGTAGTTAAGACAATGTCCTTGCTTTTAGTGAAAACATACTGAATTATGCAGTGATAAAGAACGTTTTCTGCACAATATTCTCTCAGTATGTATGTATACATACTACATATATATGTACATGAGAGAAGGAAGATAGAAAACAAATGTGATAAAATTTTAACATTTGGGAAAATTAGGTGAAAAATATAATAAATTCTTTGTACTATTTCTGCACCTTTACTCAAAATCTGAAATTATTCCAAAAAATTAAAAGAGTAAGTCATAAAACAGAGAAAATATTTATAATGCATGTATCTTACTAAGGACCTGAATCCAAATATAAAAAGATTTATACAACTCAAGAATAAAAAGATAAACCTATGAAAACAGAATATACTTGAATAGCTAGTACACAAATATTTGCCTGTAGCCAAAAAACATACAAAAAAGATTCAACGTTTTCTCATCATCAAATTAAAACCATTCTTATCATTGTGTAGTTGTTTGCTTTATTACTAATGACACTTTTTCATTTATGGAGCATACTGTGTAAAATTTTTATGGCTACCCTTCATTTCTTTGGGTTAGTGTTTGTGTTTCTCCTCTTTTTCCATTCATTTACTTTTATATTTTCTGTATTTTTTCATTTAGGTGTGTCTTTTGAAACATATCTTTAGCTAGATACTCTCTTAACTAGTCTGATGAATTTAGTCTTTAGACTGATAAATTTAGTCATTTTACATGTATGTGATTAATAATATCTATAGAATTAAGTTTACCATCTCTTTTCAGCTTTATATTTCCCTTGTGTTTCTGTGCTTCTTTTATCTAACTTTCCTGCATTCTTTAAATTGATCACATTTCATTTTATTTTTATTCTTTATTTTTAAAAATTATATACTCTATTCATATTCTCTTACTACTAAACCTTTAATATAGTATACTTAAAATCTAAAGTTAACATTTCTACACTTCAGTATAATATACATATTTCAGAACTCTTTGAAGTCCAGTAATTCCAACTTCGTATTGTCTGTCATGGGTACTCAATATCATCTTTAGTCTCTATCATTTTAAGTAGAGATTAATATTACTGTTTACACAGCCAATATTTGTTAAGAATGATATATGTGATTTTTAAAGCTATTCACTTAGCTTGCTTTCTTATATCTCACATCATTATAACCTGATTATTTTCCTTTTTTACTTAACTACCACCTTGAGAATTTCCTTAAGTCTATACTTGACAAATTCTCATCTGAAAATGTCTTCATTTTAACCATATCCTGAATTGATAATTTTACAGGGTACAGAATTTTATGTTGATAGTCATTGTCCCTCAGCTATTATTTTTCTTTTTTGTGGTTTTTATCATCACTATGAGAAAGTCAGCTTCTAGTATAGTTGATTGTTTATGGATAAATTTAAGATTTTCTTGTTGTCTTTGGTCTCCTGCACTCATCTACTGAGGTTTCATTTCTGCCTTTTGAATCTGATAATTCTTACACTTTATCAATCTGGAATCTTCATTCTCTCTTATTGTTGTCTTGCCTGCATTCTCTCTATTTTTTCCCTTTAAAATTTTAATTAGGTGTATCTTTGAATAACTATTCTTATCTTCATGCCTGTTAACATCTTTTTAATTTTCCATTTCCTTTATTTCTATACTTCATTTGACAATTTCTTTTGATTAATCTACCACTTAACAAATTTACTCTTCAACCACGTGTAATCTTTTTTTTTTTTTTTTTTTTGAGACGGAGTCTCGCTCTGTCGCCCAGCCCAGGCTGGAGTGCAGTGGCGCGATCTCGGCTCACTGCAAGCTCCGCCTCCCGGTTCACGCCATTCTCCTGCCTCAGCCTCCCGAGTAGCTGGGACTACAGGCGCCCACAACCGCGCCCGGCTAATTTTTTGTATTTTTAGTAGAGACGGGGTTTCACCGTGGTCTCGATCTCTTGACCTTGTGATCCGCCCGCCTCAGCCTCCCAAAGTGCTGGGATTACAGGCGTGAGCCACCGCGCCCAGCCTCCACGTGTAATCTTTTGTCTACACCATTGGTTTCAAATTCATTCCAATCATTCTATATATATTTCCATTTCTAGGAGTTACATGCAGTACTTTTTCTGAAGGTATTATCTAATCATTTTTATAGTCTTTTTTTCATTACTCACGCCTTTGAACAGACATTTTGTCTCTTTAATCATTTTTAATATAGTCATTTTATATCCTTTGCTTAATTATTCTAAAATATAAAACTTTTGGAGGAGTTTAATTACTCTTTATATACTTTTTTTCTTCAACTCTTTCTCATACCTTGTTTCCTCATGTGATTTTAATTTTGGTTTTTATAAGTGACTGAATCTGTGAAATATTCGGAGTGTGAATTGAGGTATAGTGCTCTAAAGAGGGTGTGTGCTTGTTACTGCCAGGCACTCTGAGCATGAAAAACCTAATTCTACTTTAAAATAATGTTTTCACTTGAGATTTTTGTATCACTCAGGCATACCCACATAAGGATAGCATGATAGCTACAAATTCTCCATTACCTAAAGGTATGGGCTTTCAGCTGGGTGCAGTGGCTCACACCTGTAATCCCAGCACTTTGAGTGGCCAAGGTGGGCAGATCACGAGGTCAGGAGATCAAGACCATCCTGGCCAACATGGTGAAGCCCCGTTTCTACTAAAAATACAAAAATTAGCTGGGCATGGTGGCACGCACTTGTAATCCCAGCTATTTGAGAGACTGAGGCAGGAGAATTGCTTGAACCCAGGAGGCAGAGGTTTCAGTGAGATGAGATCGTGCCGCTACACTCCAGCCTGGTGACAGAGCAAGATGCTGTCTCAAAACAACAACAACAACAAAAAAAACTGGATCCCTTCCTTACACCTTATTAAAATATTAACTCAAGATGGATTAAAGACTTAAACATAAGACCTAAAACCATACAAACCCTGGAAGAAAACCTGGGCAATACCATTCAGGACATAAGCATGGGCAAAGACTTCATGACTAAAACACCAAGGGCAATGGCAACAAAAGCCAAAATTGACAAATGGGATCTAAGTAAACTAAAGGGCTTCTGCACAGCAAAAGAAACTATCATCATCAGGTTGAAGACCCAACCTACAGAGTGGGAGAAAATTTTTGCAATCTATCCATCTGACAAAGGGCTAATATCCAGAATCTACAAAGAACTTAAATAAATTTACAAGAAAAAAAAAAGCCCCATTAAAAAGAGGGTGAAGGATATGAACAGACACTTCTCAAAATAAAACATTTATGCAGCCAACAGACATATGAAAAAATGTTTATCATCACTGGTCATTAGAGAAATGCAAATCAAAACCACAATGTGATACCATCTCACACCAGTTAGAATGGTGATCATTAAAAGGTCAGGAAACAACAGATGCTGGAGACCATGTGGAGAAATAGGAATGCTTTACACTGTTGGTGGGAGTGTAAAGTAGTTCAGCCAATGTGGAAGACAGTGTGGTGATTCCTCAAGAATCTAGAACTAGAAATACCATTTGATCCAGCAATCCCATTACTGGGTATATACCCAAAGGATTATAAATCATTCTACTTTAAAGACACACGCACACATATGTTTATTGCAGCACAGTTCACAATAGCAAAGACTTGGAACCAACCCAAATACCCATCAATGATAGACTGGATAAAGAAAATGTGGCACATATACACCATAGAATACTATGCAGCCATAAAAAAGAATGAGTTCATGTCCTTTGCAGGGACATGGATAAAGCTAGAAACCATCATTCTCAGCAAACTAACACAAGAACAGAAAACCAAACACCACATGTTCTCACTCATAAGTGGGAGTTGAACAATGAGAACACATGGACACAGGGAGGGGAACATCACACACTGGGGCCTGTCAGGGGGTGGAGGGCTAGGGAATGACAGCACTAGGAGAAATACCTAATGTAGATGATGGGTCGACTGGTGCAGCAAACCACCATGGCACATGTATACCTATGTAACAAACCGCACATTCTGCACTTGTACCCCAGAACTTAAAGTATAATTAAAAACAAATAAATAAATTTAAAAAGAAAAAAAAAGATATGGGCTTTTTAATGATATTCTCAGTTCCAACACTACCTCAGGTGGGTCCAAGGCCTTGCCTGCTTCCCCATATGGCTATTACCATTAAAAACAAAAACAAAAACAAAAACAAAACAGGTTTCTGCTTCTCTAAGTGAGTTCAACATCAGTTTCTGTTTATCACATTGGTAGACATGTCCTTCTTCAGTATTTTCCTACTTTTCTTTTTCTTGCAAATTCATCTAGGCTTTTGGTTTTCAAGTTTGGCAATTTCAACTGTTTGGTAATAAAATTTTTTCCAAATGTCTAGACTACCTATTTTCAGAAACCCAACTCATAGTTGTTTAAATTTCAGAGTTATATTTACATTAGTGGTGGAGAATTTATTCTCTTCAACTAGTTCATGATCAAATACCATCATTTTCCAATGAGTGACCCTCATTTTGAGTTCGTTTATTCTTTTTCATTTATTTGTTATTTTGTTTGTTTAATTTATTTCTCTCATCTTATTCTCATTCTGCACTTCACTTTTCTTCTTTTCTAATGGTCATTTATTTGAAAGCGTTTAAGGTCTATTCTTTCAGTTTTAGGTTTCCTTGTAAAACATGCAATATTATTTTGCATGGTTATGTTTTACCTGACATTAATGTTATTATACTTTAGACTTGATTTGTACTCTCTCACCCAAGTTATGTATCTGTGGTTTATCATTTTGGTCTGTATATATATATACGCATCTGTTCCTTTGCCTTCAACTGCTTTGCAGCATTTGTAGTGAACACTCACTATTAGTGGCAGTTACTTAAATTGCTCCCAACTTTCTTTTACTACAAATATTGTAGTGAACACTCTACTACATGTTTTCTAATGGGCACATAAAATTTTCCCTGAAACGTGTAAGGATGAGAGACGTTCCTAGTTTGTATAGTGCTTGTAGTTTTAATTTGGCTGACTACTGACACAGTGCCCTCTCAAATGTCTGTACCAGTCTACACCCGCCACTCTGTATCTTCGCCGCTCCAATAGATTTGAAGGAAGCATCTTATCCCACTCATCTTTCTTTCTCTTACGATTTACTCAGCTCCTGGAACATAGTCATAGCTCAAAACATTTATAAACTTTAGCACAAACTCAGTCCACGGAAATGCAAAAAATAAGTAATTTCTACATATTTGAGTGATCTAACACCAAAGTAACAATTTTCATAAAATGAGAACATAGTATGAGCAGTTTCTTTTTTACACATAATCATTTTGTTTTAGCTCACATTCTAATACAGGGAAATTACTGTCACTATTGCTTTCCCTCTGCTATTGGATTTCTCTAGGGTGAATTACTGACACAACAAACACCTAGTTCATGTTTTATGCGTAAAAAAAATAGTCTGAAGTTAATAATTCAGCTCACGTTTTAAAACACTCTAGCTTTCTACTTATCATTTTGTTTCATTATGATGATTTAGCTATTCACAGAACTTTATTTTCTTTCCTGAAACCAGGTATATTAAAGAGGAGGTTATGTTGTTATATAACAAAAAATATTTGAAATTCAACCTATTTAAAATGCAACCTCTAGTCTTGACAGCATCTTTTAAAATGTTGTACTTTAACGAACTTGTGGTTTCTACTGAGAAAGTTAGTTTCTTTCTCTGTGTTGGTATATGTTCCTAGCTTTAGGACAATAAACACAAATAAATACTACTTTTTCAAAGATCTTGTTGCTGTTGAGAATTGATGTCTAATAGACATCCTAAATTCAAACACTTCGTTTTATAAAGCTTGAGACCATAATGCTTCCTAACAATAGTTTGTGATTTTGAGGTGTGTAGAGATAATTTGTAGAATAGCATTTAACATTTGCTTCTATTTTCATATATATATATATATATATATATGTGTGTGTGTGTGTGTATATATATATATATCTCCTTTCTTTCTAGATAAATCTTCTCGGCATAATTCATTTTCTTAAGATATGTACCTTGTGCTTTTATGTGTGTACCATTTTCAGAACTTTTCATAAACCTGAACTAACCTATATCCCTTTGTAACACAGTATAACAATAGTTGATTCTCATTCAAACTGTGGATTAAATATCTGTTAATAAAACATTTTTGTGGGTCATGGCTTTATCTCCAATTTCATAATAATAAGTAAGCATTTAAATAAAAGCAATAGGTCAAAAATGTTGCTTGTAGTTATTCTTTTCAAGTATCAGAGGGATTCGTTCCTACCTTGTTGCAGGTGGAGTACATAATGATTTTATTGAAAAAGACTTTCTGGATAGAGGATATATTCAACTTCTAAAATAGAAACCCAAAATAAAGTGACTTAATGTCATAGAAGTTCACTCCTGTCACATGTAACAAACTAGATTGAAGTATCTCAGGCTGATATGCAGGCTCTGCAGTGTCTGGGACCAGATTTCTTCTATCTCGTTACCATGCCATCCTTAGAAACTTGCTTTATATCCATTGATCCAAGAGGAATCACCACTATATCTATGTTCCAGTTGGCAGGAGGGAGAAAGGATAAGGGAAGGGGTTGGGGAGAGACCTGCATTCTTTGAAGGTCAGGATTCAGAAGTTGAAATTATAACTTCCAATCAAACCCTTTTCACCACAATTCAATAGAGACTTGAAATACATAATCTTTTTTTTTTTTTTTTTTTTTTTTTTTTTTTTTTTTGAGACGGAGTCTCACTCTGTCGCTCAGACTGGAGTGCAGTGGCCGGATCTCAGGTCACTGCAAGCTCCGCCTCCCGGGTTCACGCCATTCTCCTGCCTCAGCCTCCCGAGTAGCTGGGACTACAGGTGCCCGCCACCACGCCTGGCTAGCTTTTTGTATTTTTTAGTAGAGACGGGATTTCACCGTGTTAGCCAGGATGGTCTCGATATCTTGACCTCGTGATCTGCCCGTCTCGGCCCCCCAAAGTGCTGGGATTACAGGCTTGAGCCACCGCGCCCGGCCCTGAAATACATAATCTTTATTCTGGATGGTCATGTATCCAGCTAAAATTCAGGAGCTCTATTAAAATAGAAAAAGAGAAGCGTAGATAATTGGAAAATAACCAGCCACATTCTGCATACATCGTCACTGAATTTCAGCTTATATTTCCTATCCAGAATGGATAACATCTAAAAACGTGTGAGGACAATCTTAACAGTCCATGAACCAATGAGAAGGTGGTGAGCCTGAATAAATAATGAAATTTCCACTTATGTGAAAAATCCATTTTGTTAAACACATACCTTCCAGATTTCCAAAGTAACCGTAAACAGAGGCGCAGGTTTCCCATCAGTGGAGAAACTACCCAAGTTGATTCAAAACTCTTTAGCTTTTTATATTCAAGTATTATCTTTACGTTATCCAAAAGGAGACATGCACCTTTAAAA
Source organism: Macaca nemestrina (assembly GCF_043159975.1). Taxonomy (NCBI): domain Eukaryota; kingdom Metazoa; phylum Chordata; class Mammalia; order Primates; family Cercopithecidae; genus Macaca; species Macaca nemestrina. The sequence continues at coordinate 136,976,171 of NC_092125.1, read as the reverse complement.
TATAGTTGCTGTGCAACTCCTTACTAGTGGATAACACAGATCGCACTTTGTGCCCAATGAACGGGATACAGAAAAGGAAGCCAAGGTGCTTCTAAATAAGTCTTAAGCAAGAGCAAAGCTCAGAAATTCAATTGCAGGGTAAGGGAGATGAGCTGAGTTCTAGCTATATAACATAATACAGTCAAGATAATTAATAATAATTAAAAATTACCTGCTTACTCACCCAGATTCCCTTTAGCTGCCTATGAAGTCTATACCCCTAGTCCTGCAGGCATTGGCTGCAAATGGTCATCACATTTGCACCTTCTGCCGAAAATTGCCTTTAGTTGATAGGCGCTGCCTTGCTAGAAGATGCCTGGGATTTACCCTGGCCCCTGACCACTGCTTGGCAAGGTCTTTAAAAGCCCAGTTCCTGGCCTCTAGGTGGACCAAACTCTGTAATGTGATATACTCTTCAGCACTTCCAGTGTGATCAGATTGAGCCTATACTTCTCCTAAAACTGTATCTTTGCTTAGCTTCTTCCTCCTTTTATCTTCACTCCCTTCAATAAATCCCTGTGAGTATTCCTTAATAAATCACTTTCATAAGAATCCCCATCTCAGGCACTGTTTCCAGAGATCCCAAACTAAGATATTTCTCCTTAAGTAGGCTTATTATTCTGTTAACATGAGGCATAATTAGACACATCCTGATCCAATGCTCAATCTACGTCATCATCAACAACTGCCATTTTGATTAGGGACATCGAAATATTTTCACTAATCATTTATTTTATCAGAAAACAATATATAATATATAAACATATCACAGAAAAATATAGCTTAGTTAATCTACCCAATAAAGGCCTGGCACAGTGGCTCACGCTTATAATCCCAGCACTCTGGGAGGCTGAGGCAGATGGATCACCTGAGATTGGGAGTTCAAGACCAGCCTAGTCAACATGGTGAAACCCTATCTCTACTAAAACTACAAAAATCATCTGGGCTTGGTCGCAGGTGCCTGTAATCCCAGCTACTCGGGAGGCTGAAGCAGGAGAATCTCTTGAACCCAGGAGGTGGAGGTTGCAGTGAGCCAAGATTACGCCACTGCACTCCAGCCTGGGCAACAGAGCAAGACTCTGTCTCAAAAAACAAAACAAATAAACCAAATCTATCCAATAATAAATATATTTTAGCCATTAATGATGCAGAGTTGTAGGCCTAATGCTAGTCAATATATAATTTTGACAAATGTATAAAGTTCTACCAAAACCGTTTTTGATTACAAAAAATTCAGGATCATGAAATTACGATACTAATGAAATGGCCTAGGTGAGCTTACTGTGAAGAATAGGAGTCAACCTCCAATTGTGCTACTGCATCTCCAAATTCGTATTATGGCAAGGCTTATTATTGCAGGGTGTCATTCTACATGACTACACAAACATTCTTAAAATTTGCAGGATACATTTAGCCTTGGAATATCACAATTCTGGCTCTTTTTACATCATCAATACTGCCAAATTTACCAGTTTTATAGTTTAAAAAAATGTATTTTTCAAAAGACCATGAGATGTGAAAGTGGCTTACAGTAACTTTACAATAATTCTAAGGCCAAAAACTGTACAATAAATTCTAAGAAATATATTTGTATTTATAAAATATCATCGCTTTTTAATGAATAGTTTTGGTTTTTAACCAAATCAGTTTTACTTGAAACTAGGTCACATTCATTAAACAGATACTTGTTAATTCTTGATATTTGCAGTCCAAAGGCAACCACAAGAACTTAAAATATGATTCTTGTTCCTATTCATGTTTCCAGGGAGAGGGACTGCCTCTAGATTAACATTCCTGGTATCTTGTCTCATTTTCTTACTCATTGTTTCTTATAAAATAAAAGTGAAATTACTGACTGTTGTGTCCACATTGAATGATTGGGAAATCTATTAAAAAATGACCAAGGATTTATTTATACATTTTCTTCCATCTCCAACCCTGACCAATGTAACTCAGCAATGAGTGTGTCACCTCTTCCATTCCACACATTTTTTTAGGTGAGTGTCTAGACCACCAAGGACTGAGAGTGCTGCAGGACCATTGACCTACCCCTGGGTCATTACTGCCAATCAAATATTTACCAATGATAAAGGTGGAAATTTTATCTTGTTTTTGTTCAGTTATTTTTCATTGTTTTCAAAACTAGAATACAGGAGAGAAGATGGTTATTCATTGACTCTCTAAAAACCCAAGAATTCTTTTCAAAATGTTTGTGCCTGTTGATGTGGTCACTGACTTCCCACCAAGCAGCCTGACAACCCCACAAAATGTGTGATGCATGGATCCCAGGGCACTTCAGAAAAGGCAAATGTGCTTTCTGTATTTGCAATCAAGCCAATGTGTGTGCACATTTTGATCCTGAGTGAACTTTTTAAAATATTTTATTTTATTTTATAAGTTCCGGGATACATGCGCAGGATATGCAGGTTTGTTACAGAGGTAAACATGTGCCATGGTGTTTTGCTGCACCTATCAATAGCTAACGCATGCATTCGCTCTTTATCCTGATGCTCTCCCTCTCCCAGACTCCCCTGACCCACCCCAGTGTGTCTTTTCCTCTCCCTGTGTCCATGTGTTCTCATTGTTCGGCTCCCACTTGTAAGTGAGAACATGCAGTATTTGGTTTTGTGTGCCTCTCTTAGTTTGCCGAGGATAATGGCTTCCAGCGCCATCCATGTCCCTGCAAAGGACATGATCTTGTTCCATTTTATGAACCTGAGTGAACTTTTTTACTTAAAGAAATCAATAATATTCTTCATTCATATCTTTTAATGTACAGCTTATTTTTAAAACCTGAGTTGTCAGAAGTCTTTAATTACAAAAAAATCTTGCCTCAAGAAACTGCTCAGTATCTCCAAAAACATTCATAATAAAACCCTGAACTGAGATTTTTTTGTATCATACACATTATATTAAAAGAGATTGCGTGACATCATTGAGAGGTTTCTTTTTTTTTTTTTTGCAATTTTTTTTTTTTTTGGAGATGGTGTCTCACTCTGTTGCACAGGTTGGAGTGCGGTGGCATGATCTCGGCTCGCTGCAACCTCTGCCTCCCAGGTTCAAGCAATTCTCCTCCCTCAGTCTCCTAAGTAACTGGGATTACAGCCCGCCACCACGCCCAGCTAATCTTTTTGTATTTTTAGTAGAGACAGGATTTCGCCATGTTTGCCAGGCTAGTCTCGAACTCCTGACCTCAGGTGATCCGCCTGCCTTAGCCTCCCAAAGTGCTGGGATTACAGGCGAGAGCCACTCTGCCCAGGCTTTTTTGCATTTTAAAAAGTCCTTTTGTTGTCTATAACACATTTATTCCACCTGACAAGAAAAAGGGGAAGAGAAAAAGCACACCATTAGTTCCTCAAAAGCAGTCCACTGCTGAAATGTCAGATATCTCCCACCTCTTAAAAACAGTCTTTTCCTCTCGCTATACCCTGGGCAATCTCATCTGCTTCATGACTTTCTACTTCATTCCTGTGTTTCTGACTTGTACCATTTGTACATCTTGTCTTGCCCCCAACATTAACATATTTGCTCTATCCTATAATATACAAAACATAATTTCAGAATTGCTACATCCATACCACTAGCAAACCAAACCTCGTAACAAAAGTCAGGAATTTCTTTGCACCTTTTTAGTCCTTAGAATATATCCCTCTGAGGCTATATAGTCAGAATACAGCATTCCAAAATTACCTGGATTTTTTTTTCTTTTCTATAGTTTTTTTTTAATGAGCTAAAGTTAAGTTTATTTGTTTCTGCTTCTCTCCAGTTTGAAGTTTCTTTTCTTCAATCAGTTTCTTTGCTGATTTAATTTTCTAAAATTTGTTTTTAAAAAAAGCATAGTTCACAATCAAAACTATATAAAATATATATGCAAAAAAAAAAATCACAGTCACATCTATACCCCTTCCACCTAACTCACAACCCTGTAGGTAATCAATTTTATTACTTTCTAGTTCATTATTTCTGTATTTGTTTCAGCAAAATTAAACAAGTATAGACATACATATTCTAATTTCCTCTTGCTTCTTAGAAGAAAGGTAGCATAGTATATGTTTTTCATTTGCATCTTGCTTTTTTCATATAACAATGCATCCTAGAAATCACTCACATTAAAGAGGTTTTTAATGTCACATTAAATCTAAATTAAATGTCTCTAAATGTGACATTAAAGAGATTTTTATCATTGCTTGTATTGATTAGTTATTTTACTAATTAATATTTGGCAGCCACATAGTACTGCAATGTGTGAATGTGCCAGAGCATATTCCACTTCCTATATGGTATTTAGGTTGCTTCCAATTTTTTTAATACTATATGAGGGTTATCTTGTACCTATTTTTGTTTGTTTTTTGGTTTTTGTATCTTCAGACTAAAATCCTAGAAGTGGGATTGCTGAGTCATGTGGCAAATGAATATATAATTTCCATATATATTACCAAGTTTATCTTTACTGTGGCTGTACCATTTTGCAGTCCCACTAGATGAGTGGCCATTCCCCCACCTCTCTTGAACAGCCTGTGGCGAATCTTTTGGCCAGTAATTTGACAGTTAAAAATAATATATCGGTGTACTTTTATCATTTTTTCTCTTATTATGAGTAACATTAAGCATGTCTTTCATATATTAAAAAGCCATTTGTGTATCATTTTGTATAAACATTTCATGATTTTGTCCATTTTTCTTTGTTGTTGTTGTCGTCGTCGTCAGTTTTTAAGAGTTCTATGTATACTGTCAATTTTTCCTTTATGGTTGGTTGATTTTCTCCTAGCCCTAGTCATAAAGATGGTATCGCATCTAAACCTCTGCTGATACTGTCCAACGGGACTTTCTACAGTGATGGACATATTCCATATCTTTGTTGTTCAATGCAGTGACTGCTAGCCACAGGTAGCTATTGCACACCCAAAATGTGACTAATACAACTAAGGAACTGAATTTTGAATTGTATTTAATTTTAATTAATTGAAATGTAAATTTAAATACCCATGTGACTAATGGCTACCTTATTGACTAGCGCAGCTCTATATAGATACTTTAATTTTTTTATCTTTTGAATTTACATCTATATGAGGAATTTATTTGTAATTGTGAAGTGGCTGGCAGTTTTATTTTTTAAATATGGACACTCAACTTATCCAGCACCAAGTATTGAAAAGATTCTGTTCTGCAGGGTTACGTGTAATAAATCAAGTGATCATGTAGTTTCGTTCCTAAATTGTTCTGATCCACTAATCTATTTTTCAATCCTTAATTTCAGTAACACTTGTGTAATCTCAATAGCTTTATAACGTTAATATGTGATAATATGTTTGAACTTTATCATCTTAGAGAGGCTAGTTTGAGTCCTTTAATTTTCCACATAATTTCTAGAATAATAATTTTACTTTACACAATTGGGAAATTTTAGTCTATATATCAATGTATAGAGAATTGACTTCTTAATATATTGGATCTTTCAATCTCTGAACATGGTATATCCTTTCCAAGTAATAGTAACGTTAACTCTGATCACTTGGTTAAATTGAGGTCTCCCAAGCTTTTCCACTAAAGACTTACAATTTCTTGATTTTTTTATATTAAATGAAATTTGCATTTCTACAAAATGTTCAACATGGTGGTGATATATTATCCTTTATATACATTGTTGAGTTTGGAATGCTAATATCATTTTAAGATATTTAATCAATGTTCATAACAAAGATTGACCAGTAACTTTTGCTTTTATCAAGTTTTGTATCAGGTTATGCTGGCCTTAAAGATTAGTTGAAAATTGTTTTTCCTTTTGCACATTTTGAAAACAAATTACAGATATGATTCTCATTTATTTTATCTAAATTTTTAATTATGAGGAAAAAAGGTGTTAATGATAGTCATTGAATATCTTTTAATGTTTGCAGGCTCTATCATTATGCCCCTCCTTTTATTCCTTAGTATTGATAATTTGTACCTTTTTGCTCCATTATCTTGGTTAGTCTTCACATGTATTTATCAAATTTTGGCTTTTGAAATGAACAACTTCTGATTTTCCTGATTTTCTCTATTGTGTGCTTGTTTTCTATTTTATTAAATTTGATTCCTTATTATTTTCTTCATTCTGCCTTATTTAGGTTTAAACTGATGCTCTTTTGCTAACGTCTTCAAATGGATACACACAGGCCATCAATTTTCAGGCTTTTATCTTTAAATATATCATTTGCAGGCTATAAAATTTTATCTAAAGATGACTGTAACTCCATACCACAAATTTTATATATTCTTTTTTGGTTATATTTTGATTCAAAATATTTTTTATTATTTTATTGATTCTTTCAAAAAATTATGGGTTATTTAATTTTCAAATTTTAGGGGGTTAACAGTCACTAATTTCAAATTTAATTCCATAGTAGTAAAAAAACACACTCTGTATTATTTCAATTATTTGATATATGTTGAGATTTGCATCATGTACATATAGTCCAGGATATAAACATTTTGGGAAATATTGCATGTGTACTTCTGTATATTGCACAGTTGAATGCAGTGCTCTATATGATCGATTAGGCCAAAGCTTATTAATCTTACTTTTTGAGTATTCTATATTTTTAGTGATTTTTATGTGCCTTATCCTATGACTTTTTGTGAATTTTGTGTTAAAAATCTTTCACTGCATTTGTGTATTTATTTATTCATTAATTTTTTTTTCAGTTTTGCTTTCTAAGGTATGTAATTAGGTGCATACAAATTTTAAATTTTAAATTGATCTTTTTATCATTAAGAAATGTCCCCTCTTTACCTCCGATATGCTTCCTGTCTTAAAGTCTACTATTTCTTATATTAGCATAATTACATGTTTATTTTGATTATCCTTTGAATGTTATACCTTTTTTCTTTTATTTGACTTTACAATTTTTGTGTAGTTATTTAAGTTTTTATCTCTTTTAAAAACCACTGCATATAATTGGCAGTGGTATTTATTCTGACAATCTTGACTATTAATTGGATAATTCAATAGAAATTTAATAACTATTATTAATTTAATTAATTAATGATACATTTGGATTTAAATCTACAATCTTAATGCTTTATTTTATTTCTCCCACTTGGTCTAGATTTCTTTTCTCTCCTTTTCTGTTTTTGGGTTCATCAAGTATTTTTTGTTATCATATTTTCTCCACTATTAACTTTTAAGTTATATTAATTCACTTTTAAATTTTTATTTTATTTGTCTTTTTGGTGGCTCTTCTGTAGATCTCTCACTTCTAAATCTCATATAAATTAGCATCCCTAGGTAAGGCAAGCATGTTAGAACACTTCAATTACCCCTTTTCCATTCTTTTGTTATTTTGTCATGTTTTGATTAAATGTCACGGTACATTAGTATTATTGTTGCTGTTTTATATATTTTGTTTTTGTTTATAAGGAAATCTCTCCACTCTTATTTTTGAAGAATATTTCCTCTGAGGAGAATTCAACTATAACAACTAATTTTTTTTTTTCAGCATTTTAAAGATGCCATGTCAGTCTTTCCTAATTGTCATCATCTTTGTTGAGAAGCAAGTTAATAATTACAAAATTGTTCCTTTGGAAGTAATTTATCTTTTTATTAGATGTTTCTAAGATTTTGCTCTTTGTCATTAGTTTTCATTAACTTTACCATAATGTGCCTGAGAATGATTTCTTTGTTCTCATTCTGATTGGGCTTTATAGCGTTTCTTGAATATGTGGCTTAATGTCTTTCATCAGTTCTAGGTAATTTCTACCCTTTATTTGGTCTTTTTTGCAGTCCTGAGAGTCTGTCTGCCACATATATATATTTTCTATGTATTATACAAGTCATATTATCCTTTTTGTATTTGCCATCCTATTTGGTATTTTTTTACTATCTTTCGAAATCACCAATCTTCTGTCTTGCAACTCTCTGATAGTCAGTTAGTATAAAAGTCAATCACTTTAATGCAATCAGGTATTAAGCTATTTATAACTGGTTTTAGGCCTGGTCTTCTAATTTGCTATTATTCCTAGTATATGCTATTTCAGGAGAGTTAGAGAAATACCTAGAAGGTTTATTGTGTTTTTCCCCCTTGCTGGGCTTTGAACTTCATTTAAAAATTTCCAAACAGCGCTGGAATTCTCTGCCTCTCAGCATCTGCCTTCTTTTAGCTTCTGAGCCTTTCTACCCACATTGCATATGCACTAGCTAATGACTCAAAGAGAAAAGCTGCCAAGAAAAATACTTTTAGCAAGTTTTCCTTCTCTCTGGAATCCTGGGTCTCCAAGTTTGGTTGCCTTGATTACTTTCTGGTGGGTTCAAACAGGTTTAAATTTTTATCTAGGTTTTATTTTTGCTCTCATTGGGAAGGTGGTCTGCTACGATCTATTTCTTTTTTAGCTGGAAATATAAAGTTCAAGATATTTTTATAATCCTTGGTTAATAATAACTCCTCCATAAAGCTTTTTTCTAATTATTTCATCAGAAAAAATTACTCTTTCAACTAAATTCTTATGAATGTAGTGATTAAGAGCACAGAATATGGAGCTATTAGAATCAACCTTCACCGTGACCTTAGACAAGTTACCTAACTTCCTTTTGCTTCAGTTTTCTTATAAGATTGAGATAATATTTGTATTTATGTCACAGTATTGATATAAAGATTAAATGAGATGATGGATGTAAATCACATAAGCATTCCATAAGGGTTAGATATTTTTGGTAATAGTTTTAGTAATATGATGGCATTTTTTATTAAAAACTTTGTTACTTAAGCACATAAGTATCTGACTAGATTCCTTGATAGACAGAAATGTCTTCCTCCTCTTTATTCCCCAGCCTTGAGGTATTCTCACACAGGGTATCTACTGCATTGGTGGACAAATGCAAAATTAATTGCATACATCCAAAATCGTTAATTCAATGAGATGAAATGAACGTTTATTTCCAAAGACCCATGGCAGGGGGAAGAAGTTTAGTTATGCAAATGAGACCTGAATCTGTAGATTTTCCATATCCATGTTAATATGTTTTTAACTCCTTGAAACCAGTTATTTTTTGTTTTGTTCATCTCTTTATGTCAGCACCTAGCCCAGTTTTTGGTTAATAAGAGACAATCAGTGTTTGCTAAGTTACTAAAGAAATAATTTATTTTTACCTTCTTGATTACTATTGATTATCTAATGTTGTCTTTTCACACGTACTTCTGTATTCAGATTTCAACTTATCAAATCTTCAAAAATTTTCAAAAAACCTCTAGTTTTTTTAAGAGCCAGTTGTACTTCTCTTTTTCAGTAAGCTGTGTTTGCTATTGAGTTTATTTTAGAAGCAGATTATAAATTATCTGTATTGGTTAGGTGTGTTTCTGCTATGCTGAACTCATAATACAAGTATCATCCAGGTGTCTGTAGACCAATAGACCAAACAATTTAAACACTTTCTCATACGCTACAGAAGGCAGTGAAAGTTTTTTATATTTTTCTTTTAAGACAAGATTGTCCTTTTAAACTTTTGATCCTAATCTTCATTTTTCGTAACATTTGCCAAGGTCTCATGGATTTTATTTTCTATGTGTTGCCTTCCCAGTTGTTCTTTGATGAAGAGAAGAAAATGTTCAAAGATTCTATCTGGACAGCAGAGCAGTGCACAGCTGTGATGTTTCTTTTTTCTCTGCCTTGACCTTACTCTGAAGAAAGTACTCCTTTAGGCTCAAACTCCTGAAATTGACTGAAGTATCTCTTAGGGAGTGCTTTGGTCATAACAATTTTTTTTAAACTCATTTAAATTCCATTCCACGTGCAGCCTCCCTTTACTTTATAGGTTAAAGTGGGAAATATCATTCGGAAAGGGAAAAGGATCATCAGTATTTAAAGTTTATCATAAGTGAGAAGTTTGTGAACAAAGCCTGCCCATAAGACTGTTTTGTGTTACATCATCTCTTGAAATCCATCTGAAAAAAGAGTATGCACCAGACAATTACACCAACATAGGGAAAGCAAAGGCATGTCTCATTATCACCCTGAGAAATGCCAACACCTATGGTCTTTTGTTAACTTCTTGATTATTTTTAGACATTTTTCCTTTAAGTCACATAGGCCTTATGGCTCACACAACAGAGAAATTATTTTTAACTCAAGTATAATTGATTGTTGTCTTTTTCAAGGAATTTTGAAATTAAGAAAATATATGAGAAAAATATTTGTTAGATGAAGAGAAGGAAAAGCAACTCTCTGGCACAAAATGACTGACTTCCAAGGTTAGTAATTCACTAGAAAAAACACCAGTAATCTTTGAATGAATGATGTATGTGATAACAGTATTAAATATTCACTCACCTATTGAACAAATATTAAAATGTGCTGTATACCAGACATTGCAAAATGGCAAGTGAATTTACAAATTTGGCCCAAATTTGCTATAGACACAGTGCCAACTACCAATCAGAATATAAACCACAAAACAATGCTATTTGATGAAATTACAGAAACCCTATCCTATAGCTTTAAATGTAAACAAAGCAACTCCCTCCATTTTCAAGTATGTCTTAAAACTCCATTGCTTTTACTTGTTACATACACAACAAATCATGGAGTACACTGGTGAATAAATGATACGTAGTCTATAGCCTTTACCATCATTAAAAAAATAGTGTCCCTCCACTAATTAGTTCATTATTTAGCCAAACATTGCAATTCTACTGTATGCAAGGACAATCTATATAAATATATACTAACTTCAGTGCATTCTATATTGTTGGGTTATTGAGTCTGAGGGATTAGCAGATTTATTTGTGAAGGACTAGGCAGTAAATATTTTAGGCATTGGGGGCCACATATATCTCTCTTGCTGCTGCTGCTTTTTAAAAATTATATTATTTTTAACTGCCAAACCATAATATATTACATTTATGGAGTACAATGCGACATTTTGGTATGTGTATGTAATGTGGAATGATTAAATCAAGCTAATTAATATATTCATCACCTACTTATTTAACATTTTTGTGATGATACATTTGATATTTACTCACGTATTTTGAAATGTATAATACATTACTATTAACTATGGTCACGCTGTGTGACCAAAACTTAAAACATTCCTCTTGTCTAGCTGCAACTTTGTCCCCTTTAACCAGCAGCCCGCAAACCCACCTTGCCCTCCCACCCACCTCCCCACCCCCACACCAGGCTTCTGGTAACCATCATTCTACTGTCTACTTCTGTGAATTCAACTTTTTTTAGATTCTATATATAAGTGAGATCATCCAGTACAGTAGTCTGTCCTTATGCATAAAAGACATGTTTCAAGGGCCCCAGCTGATGCCTGAAACTGGAGATATGCTGAACCTTATGTGTACTAAGTTATTTAAGTCTAGTAACCAAAATGGCTACTAAGTAACTAACAGGCAAGTAGTGTATACAAAGTGAATTTGCTGGACAAAAGGATGGTTGATATCTCAGGTGGAGGGAAGCAGGAAGACAAGAGATTTCATCATGTTACCCAGAATGGCATGCAGTTTACAAATTATGAACTGTTTGTTTCTGAAATTTTTCATTTAATATTTTTAGACCATGATTGAGCCTAGATAACTGAAATTTTGAAAAGAAAAACTGGAGATAAGTGGAAACTACATATTTGTCTTTCTGTGCCTGGTTTGTTCCAAATGACATGATTTTGTTCTTTTTTTAAATGCTAAATAGTATTCCATAGTGTATGTGGTTTTTTAAATATTTTCTTTGTTCATCAGTTAGATGGACATTTAGGTTAATTCCATATCTTGGCTATTGTAAATAATGTTGCAATGTACATGAAAATTTACATATCCCTTCAACATATCGATTTCAGTTCTTTGGATATATTCCCAGAAGTGAGATTGCTGGATCATATGGTACTTCTACCCCCATATCATTTTCCATAATGACTGTACTACTTTACATTCCCAATAGTAGTGTACAAGGATCCCACTTTCTCCACATCCTTGCCAACACCTGTTACATTTCATTTTTTAAATAAAATCCATTCTAACAGGTGCAGATGATATTTTGTTGTGGTTTTAATGTGCATTTTCCTAATAATTAGGAAAACTAAACATTTTTAAATTAATCTATTGGTCATCTGTATGTCTTCTTTTAAGAAACGTCTGTTCAGGTCCTTTGCTCATTTTTTAATCGAGTTGCTTTCTTGTTCTTGAGTTATTAAAATTCCTTGTATATTTTGGATATTGACTCCTTATCAGATGTATGGTTTGCAAATATCTTTTGTACTCTGTGGGTTTTTTCTTCTTCTCAATCCTTTAGAGATTTAAAAATTATTCATAACTCATGAGCAATAGAAAAACAGGCCTTGGATTGGATTTGGCCAGCGAGACATAGGTTGCCAATTCCTGGTCTAGAAGAATGTCTTTATCAGAATAGTACAAACTGAGCTCTAACAATGTCACTCTTATCCTCTTTAGAGTCTCTGCCACCATGATAGAAATATTAAAATTCATGGTTTTTTTCATCATCAGATTTCTGCCTAGGTTTGTAGATGGTAAGTGATTAAACACGGGTACACACATATTTATGTTTAGAAACCATTTCTCTAGTGAAACATAATCTCCATGGATGCAATTTCACCCAAACTGAAGACCACTTCAGTATTATCATGCAAAGCAGTTTTTTCCACCATGGAGTTAAACCTCTGTAACAAAACCTAGGATTGCAATTTTCTCTGCAGAAATAGTCTGTTAAGGTGATCCTTCATATCAAAGGAGTAGTGTGCTTTAAAATGTAATTCTTAAGGAGTAAAACACTGCAGTTTCAAAATGTTAATGCTAATTTCTGGATGCTGTTATTCACTATTTCAAAACAGTCTTGGGTACAGGCTTAGAAAATATAAATACAGTAACATACTCACATACAGTGAGTCCCACACATGTTGTGAGAAAGAATAAATTGGATTCAATTTTATTTTATGGTTTTTGGAATCAATACCATTTTTTCAGGGTTATATCTAATATGTGTATATATGCATATACTACATTATAGTGAAATTAGTAATGCTAAGTGACTGTGTTAGTTATAATGTATAGTCATATGTAATAGATACCCAAAATAAAATAGGTTAAATAAGATAAACATCTATTTCTTTCTCACTTAAAAGTCTTGATGTAAATATTTCACCATTGGTATGGCAGCTCAATAGTCATCTTAGACTCAGGCAACACTTGTGCTTCTGCTGTTCTATCTCTAGGATAGATCCCTCAGCCTCATGGTCCAAGATGTGGATCCAGCTCATAAAAGATAAAGGGTGGAAGTAGAACCATATGACTTTCACTAAGAAGAAAGTTCAGGAACTGCACCTATTGTTGTCTTCCACATTCCCTTGGCCAGAACTTAGTCTCAAGATCACAACTAACTATGGGGTAGACTGAGAAATACAGTTTTCTGATAGGCATGAAAATCATATGTTCAACTGGAGAAACATAGATATCAAGAAATATAACATTATCTTTCCCTACAGTGACCAGAAAGTTTTAAGACCATTTAAGGGGCATTTAAAACTAGATAAATTATCTACAAAGGTCTAAACCATAGAGGTACTTCTGACACAATAAATGGAATAAATAAACGTCTTATTAAAGGCTATCAGGATGGAGTGACATCAGCAAGATGGAGAGGAAAGACTTTCTAGCACTCATCCACTTGCAGAAACATAAATTTGATCAAGTATCCATGCATGAAATGCTTTCATAGCAGCTAAAGAATCCAGGTGAGAGGTTAGATTACTTCAGTGGAGCACAGAAATAAAAAAAGAGGCATTGGCCGGGTGTGGTGGCTCACGCCTGTAATCCCAGCACTTTGGGAGGCCGAGGTGGGCGGATCACAAGGTCAGGAGATCGAGACCATGGTGAAACCCCGTCTCTACTAAAAATACAAAAAATTAGCCAGGTGCAGGGGCGGGCGCCTGTAGTCCCAGCTACTCGGGAGGCTGAGGCAGGAGAATGGCGTGAACCCGGGAGGCGGAGCTTGCAGTGAGCCGAGATTGCGCCACTGCACTCCAGCCTGGGCGACAGAGCGAGACTCCGTCTCAAAAAAAAAAAAAAAAAAAAAAAGAGGCATTGATGGGAGTAAGAACAGTTTCACATTATCACATCACCAGTTCCCTGAACCCAGGTAGCACAAGGAAGATACTCTTCACCTAGTAAAAATAGAATGAAGTAAGTATCTAACTTCACTGTGGAACACCAGCAAAATTCAGCACTAGGCTAGTCCCCACAGCCTCAGGCTCCAGGTTAGCCCTTATAACTCCAGACTGCAGGCCAGAACCCCTCACAGACTGACTCCAGGTTCAAACTTAAGGACTTAGGATCCAGGCTTGGCCCTATGGACTCCAGTGCCAATCTGGCACACTCACTGACCCAGACACTAGATCAGCCTGCCTGAGGATTCCAGCAGCTATCCCATCAACATACCCTTTCAGACAGGCTGCTGAGAATCTCTGAACTGGCTGACTGTTGAGGGGGTTTCTCCAATGAAGCCAGTTCATAAAATGAAAAGAGGTGCCTACATCTTAAAATTCCCAGACACTAATACAAGGCCACAAGGATCAGGGAAACATGGCACAACTAAAGGAACAAATAAAGCAACAATAAGCAACCATAAAGGAAAGAATATCTACAAATCTAAAAAAAAAAATCAAAATAATTGTTTTTAAAACAGTGATCTACAAGAGAACACAAACAGACAACAAAATGATGTCAGGAAAACAATGTACGAACAAAATGAGAAGTCCAAAAATGATATCAAGAGAATAAAAAGAATCAAACAGAAATTCTGAAGCTAAGAAAATAAACTGAACTGAACAGAAAAATTCCACAGAGAGCTTCGACAGCACACTCAATCAAGCAGAAGAAAGAACCTGAGAGCTAAAAGGCAGGTGCTATGGTTTAAATGTCTCCTCCAAAACTCATGTTGAAATTTAATTGCTATTGCAAACATTATCTAGAGGTAAGACCATTTAGAGGTGATTAGATCATGAGAGATCCACCCTTACAGGTGGACTGGATACTTTTTTAAAAAAAGGGTTTTTAGGAGTGTGCTCCTTCTCTTTGTCCTTCTGATCTTTTACCATGTAAGGAACAGTGTTTCTCCCCTCTGGAAATTTCAGTGTTCAAGGTACCATCTCGGAAATGGAGATGAGATCTTTATCAGACACTAAACCTGCTGCCATCTTGATGTTGGACTTTCCAGCCTCCAGAGATGTAAGAAATAAATTTTTATTCTTTCTAAATTATCCAGGCTCAGGTATTCTGTTATAGCAGCACACACACACACACACACACAAAGACAACAGGTTCTTTAAAATTATCCTGTCTGAGGAACAAAAAGAACAGTGAATTGAATGAAAAAGAGTAAAAGAAAGCCTATAGGACTTACGGGACACCATCAAGAAAACCAATATATTAAGTTATAAAGTTCCAGAAGAAGCAGAGAAAGAGAAAGGGTGAGAAATCTTCTTTAAAGAAATAATGATAGAAAATGTATCAAATCTGAAGAAAAAAATGAAGATCCAGATGTATGAAATCCAAAGAACTCAAAATAGATTAAATATAAGAAAATTATTACTGAGACATATTAAAATCAAATTATCAAATATAAAAGACAAAGAGAGAATTCTGAAAGCAGCAAGAGAAAAGCAACTCATTAACTGTAAGAGAACCTCCATAAGACTATCAGCAGATGTCTCAGTGGAAAACTTGCAGACCAGCAGAGAGTGAGATAATACATTCAAAGTGATGAAAGAAAAAAAACCTGACAACAAAGATACTATACGTGGCAAGTCTGTTATTCAGAAATGAATGAGAGATAATGATTTTCCAGACAAACAAAAGTTGTGGGATTTTATCATCACTGTATCCCCTTTTTACAAAAAAAAAAAAAAAAAAAAAAAAAAGCTAAACAGAGTTCTTTAAGTTGAAATAAAAGGATACTAATTAAAAACATGAAAAAATAAGAAAGTATAAAACATAAAACTCATTGTAAAGACAAAAATATACTCAAATTCAGAATATTCTAACACTGTAATGGTGGTGCATAAGTAACTTTTAACTCTAGTATAAAACATTCTTCTCAGCACCACATCGCACTTATTCCAAAATTGACCACATAATTGGAAGTAAAGCACTCCTCAGCAAATGTACAAGAACAGAAATTATAACAAACTGTCTCTCAGACTACAGTGCAATCAAACTAGAACTCAGGACTAAGAAACTCAATCAAAACCGCTCAACTACATGGAAACTGAACAACCTGCTCCTGAATGACTACTGGGTACATCACGAAATGAAGGCAGAAATAAAGATGTTCTTTGAAACCAATGAGAACAAAGATACAACATACCAGAATCTCTGGGACACATTTAAAGCAGTGTGTAGAGGGAAATTTATAGCACTAAATGCCCACAAGAGAAAGCAGGAAAGATCTAAAATTGACACTCTAACATCACAATTAAAAGAACTAGAGAAGCAAGAGCAAACACATTCAAAAGCTAGCAGAAGGCAAGAAATAACTAAGATCAGAGCAGAACTGAAGGACATAGAGACACAAAAAACCCTCCAAAAAATCAATGAATACAGGAGTTGGTTTTTTGAAAAGATCAACAAAATTGACAGACCGCTAGCAAGACTAATAAAGAAGAAAAGAGAGAAGCATCAAATAGACGCAATAAAAAATGATAAAGGGGATATCACCACCGACCCCACAGAAATACAAACTACCATCAGAGAATACTATAAACACCTCTACGCAAATCAACTAGAAAATCTAGAATAAATGGATAATTTCCTGGACACTTACACTCTTCCAAGACTAAACCAGGAAGAAGTTGAATCCCTAAATAGACCAATAGCAGGCTCTGAAATTGAGGCAATAATTAATAGCCTACCAACCAAAAAAAGTCCAGGACCAGATGGATTCACAGCTGAATTCTACCAGAGGTACAAGGAGGAGCTGGTACGATTCCTTCTGAAACTATTCCAATCAATAGAAAAAGAGGGAATCCTCCCTAACTCATTTTTATGAGGCCAACATCATCCTGATACCAAAGCCTGGCAGAGACACAACAAAAAAAAGAGAATTTTAGACCCATATCCCTGATGAACATTGATGCAAAAATACTCAATAAAATACTGGCAAACCGGATTCAGCAGCACATCAAAAAGCTTATCTACCATGATCAAGTTGGCTTTATCCCTGGGATGCAAGGCTGGTTCAACATTTGCAAATCAATAAACGTAATCCAGCATATAGACAAATCCAAAGACAAGAACCACATGATTATCTCAATAGATGCAGAAAAGGCTTTTGACAAAATTCAACAGCTCTTCATGCTAAAAACGCTCAATAAATTCGGTATTGATGGAACGTACCTCAAAATAATAAGAGCTATTTATGACAAACCCACAGCCAATATCATACTGAATGGGCAAAAACTGGAAAAATTCCCTTTGAAAACTGGCACAAGACAGGGATGCCCTCTCTCACCACTCCTATTCAACATAGTGTTGGAAGTTCTGGCTAGGGCAATCAGGCAAGAGAAAGAAATCAAGGGTATTCAGTTAGGAAAAGAAGAAGTCAAATTGTCCCTCTTTGCAGATGACATGATTGTATATTTAGAAAACCCCATTGTCTCAGCCCAAAATCTCCTTAAGCTGATAAGCAACTTCAGCAAAGTCTCAGGATACAAAATTAATGTGCAAAAATCACAAGCATTCTTATACACCAGTAACAGACAAACAGAGAGCCAAATCATGAATGAACTTCCATTCACAATTGCTTCAAAGAGAATCAAATACCTAGGAATCCAACTTACAAGGGAGGTAAAGGACCTCTTCAAGGAGAACTACAAACCACTGCTCAGTGAAATCAAAGAGGACACAAACAAATGGAAGAACATACCATACTCATGGATACGAAGAATCAATATCGTGAAAATGGCCATACTGCCCAAGGTTATTTATAGATTCAATGTCATCCCCATCAAGCTACCAATGAGTTTCTTCACAGAATTGGAAAAAACTGCTTTAAGGTTCTTATGGAACCAAAAAAGAGCCCGCATTGCCAAGACAATCCTAAGTCAAAAGAACAAAGCTGGAGGCATCACGCTACCTGACTTCAAACTATACTACAAGGCTACAGTAACCAAAACAGCATGGTACTGGTACCAAAACAGAGATATACACCAATGGAACAGAACAGAGTCCTCAGAAATAATACCACACATCTACAGCCATCTGATCTTTGACAAACCTGACAAAAACAAGAAATGGGGAAAGGATTCCCTATTTAATAAATGGTGCTGGGAAAATTGGCTAGCCATAAGTAGAAAGCTGAAACTGGATCCTTTCCTTACTCCTTATACGAAAATTAATTCAAGATGGATTAGAGACTTATATGTTAGACCTAATACCATAAAGACCCTAGAAGAAAACCTAGGTAGTACCATTCAGGACATAGGCATGGGCAAAGACTTCATGTCTAAAACACCAAAAGCAACGGCAGCAAAAGCCAAAATTGACAAATGGGATCTCATTAAACTAAAGAGCTTCTGCACAGCAAAAGAAACTACCATCAGAGTGAACAGGCAACCTACAGAATGGGAGAAAATTTTTGCAATCTACTCATCTGACAAAGGGCTAATATCCAGAACCTACAAAGAACTCAATCAAATTTACAAGAAAAAAAACAAACAACCCCATCAAAAAGTGGGCAAAGGATATAAACAGACATTTCTCAAAAGAAGGCATTCATACAGCCAACAGACACATGAAAAAATGCTCATCATCACTGGCCATCAGAGAAATGCAAATCAAAACCACAATGAGATACCATCTCACACCAGTTAGAATGGCGATCATTAAAATGTCAGGAAACAACAGGTGCTGGAGAGGATGTGGAGAAATAGGAACACTTTTACACTGTTGGTGGGATTATAAACTAGTTCAACCATTATGGAAAACAGTATGGCGATTCCTCAAGGATCTAGAAGTAGATGTACCATATGACCCATTACTGGGTATATACCCAAAGGATTATAAATCATGCTGCTATAAAGACACATGCACACGTATGTTTATTGTGGCACTATTTACAATAGCAAAGACTTGGAATCAACCCAAATGTCCATCAGTGACAGACTGGATTAAGAAAATGTGGCACATATACACCATGGAATACTATGCAGCCATAAAAAAGGATGAGTTTGTGTCCTTTGTAGGGACATGGATGCAGCCGGAAACCATCATTCTTAGCAAACTATCACAAGAACAGAAAACCAAACACCGCATGTTCTCACTTATAGGTGGGAACTGAACAATGAGATCACTTGGACTCGGGAAGGGGAACATCACACACCGGGGCCTATCATGGGGAGGGGGAATGGGGGAGGGATTGCATTGGGAGTTATACCTGATGTAAATGACGAGTTGATGGGTGCTGACGAGTTGATGGGTGCAGCACACCAACATGGCACAAGTATACATATGTAACAAACCTGCACGTTATGCACATGTACCCTAGAACTTAAAGTATAATAATAATAATAAATAAATAAATAAAAGAAAAAAAAAGTAAAAAAAAAAAGTTAAAGAACAAAAGTATTAAAATAACTATAGCTACAGTAATTTCTTAATGGATACATGATATATAAAATATATGAATTGTTACATCAATAATATTAAATATGGAGGGAAGAGAAGTTAAAGCATAGAGTTTTTGTATTCAAAGGTAAGTTGTTATCAGCATAATGTCGACTATTAATTATATTTACAAAACGTTTCAGGTAAGCGTCATGGTAAATGAACAAAAAAAGGCCTGTAGTAGGTAACACAAGGCCACGAGGATAAAGATAAAGAAAAATATGAAAGCATACAACTATAAAAGTAATCAAATCATAAGGGAAGAGAGCAAGAGAAGAAGAATGGAATAAAGGAACTGAAAAAGAGAAAATAATTAACAACATGACAGCAGTAAGTTCTTATCTATCAAAAATGGGTTTGAATATAAATAGATTAAATCATCCCATCAAAAGGCATATAGTGGCTGAATGGATTTTAAAAATCCAACTATATCCTGCCTATAAGAAACTTGCTTTAGCTTGAAGAATACAGAGGCTAAATGTGAAGGGATGCAAAAAGATATTCCATAAAAATGTACACAAAAAGAGTAAGAGTAGCTGTAATTCTATCAGATGAAATAGATTTTAAGCCAAAAATGGCCGTGAGAGGCAAAGTAAGTCAACATATGATGAAATGGGTCAATGTATCAAAAAGATATAACAACTGGAAATATGTATGCACCAAACATCAGAGCACTTAAAAATGTAAAACAGATAGTAACAAAACTGAAAAGAGAAATAGAGAACAATACAATAATAGTAGGGAACTTTAATACCTCAATACCAATAATGCATAGATCATCCAGTCAGTCAGTTAATAAGGAAACAGCAGTTTGAACAACATGATAGACCAAATGAACATAACAGACATATTGCATAGATCCTATCCAACAGCAGCAGAAAACATTGTTTTCAAGTGCATATAAATATTATTCAATATATGTGACATGTTAAGCCCCAAAGAAGTTTTTACACATTTAAGATGTGTGCAGTCATATCAAGTGTCTTTTGAGACCACATTGCTATAAAACTAGAAATCGGTAGCAGAGGGGAAATTCACAAATATGTGGAGATTAAGCAACACAGCAATGAAGAACCAATGAGTCAAAGAAGAAATCAAACGAAAAATTTTTAAAATCTGATACAAATAAAGAAATACAACATGCCAAAAATTATGGGATCCAGCAAAAACAGTTTCAAAAGGGAAGTTTATAGTAATGAATGCCTACCATAAGAAAAAAAATTTCAAGTAAACAACTTAACTTTACACCTCAAGAAACTAGAAAAAGAACAAATTAAGCCTAAAGTTATCTGAAGGAATAAAATAATAAAGGTCGGGAGAGAAATACATGAAATAGAGAATAAAAAAAGCAAATAGAAAAGACCAACAAAACCAATCATTTCTTTTGAAAAAATAAACAAAATTGACAAACTTTAGCAAGAGTAGGAAAAAAGAATACTCCAAATTTTAAGTAAAAGACAAGACATTACAGGTGATACCATGGAAATACAAAAGATCATGAAGAATCACAAGCAACTACTATGAATAATTACATGCCAGTGAGTTAGATAACCAAGAAGAAATGGATAACTTCCTGGAAACATGCAACCTACCAAAACAGAGTCATGAAGAAACAGAAAATATTAACAGACCAATAAGGAGTAAGGACAGTGAATCAGTAGTTACAAACCTTCCAACAAGGAAAAACCCAGGACCTGATGACTTCACAAGTGAATTCTACCAAATATTTAAAGAATTACACAATTACTTCTCAAACTCTTCCAAAAAAATGAAGAAGCTTATTTTATGAGGCCAGAATTACTCTGATATCAAAGCCAGACAAGGACTCTACAAGTTAAGAAAATACAAGCTAATATTGCTGATGAACATATATGCAAAAATTCTCAGGAAAATACTAGCAAATGGAATTCAAAAGCACAATCAAAGTATCATACACCCTGATCAAGTAGGATTTATCCTTGTGATACAAAGACAGTTCAACATACACAAATCAATAAATGTGACACATGATATTAACAGAAAAGAAAGAAAAAATTATACAATCATTACAATAGACGCAGAAAAGGAATTTGACAAAATTCGGTATAATTTCATGATTTAAAAAACTCAACAAATTAGTTATAGAAGGAATGTACTTCAATATGATAAAGCCCAAAGCTGATATATGACAAACTACTGCTAATACTATATTCAATAGTGAAAAGCTGAAAGCTATCCTCATGTGAACAGGAAGAAAACAACAAGAAGTGCCCACTCTTACCACTTCTTTTCAATATAGTACTGGAAGTCTGAGCCAGAGCAATTAAACAAGAAAATAAAATAAAATGTATCTAAATAAGAAAGAAAGAAATGAAATTGGATCTGCTTTCTGACAACATGATCATAAAGCCTCTACCAAAAATTGTTAGAAATAATAAATTTAGTAAAGTGGCAAAATCAACATAGAATCAGCAAAGTTTCCATACACTAACAACAACCTATCTGATAAAGAAAGCAAGAAAACAATCCCATCGTTTAACCTGATGAAGGATTAATATCCAAAATATATAAGGAATGCAAACAACTCAATAGCAAGAAAACAAATAATCCGATTTTTAAATATTCAAAGAGGCTGGGCATGGTGGCTCATGCCTGTGATTTTGGGAAGCTGAGGTGGACAGATTCTTGAGCTCAGTATTTCAAGACCAGCCTGAGCTACATGGCAAAACCCCATCTCTATAAAAAATACAAAAATTATCTGGGCATAGTGTCATATACCTGTAGTCCCAGCTCCCCAAGAGGCTGAGGTTGGAGGATTACTTGAGCTTGGGAGGTTCAGGCTGCAGTGAACCATGATCACACCATTGCACTCCAGCCTGGATGACAGAGGTGAGACCCTGTCTCAAAAATTAAAATTAAAAATAAAAATAGGCAAAGAACCTGAGTAGACATTTCTCAGAGTAAGACATACAAATGGTCAAGTATATGAAAAAAAAATGTTCAATATTGCTAACCATCAGGCAAATAGCATTTTAAAAATAAAATACTTAGGAATAAATTTAACCAAGGAGATGAAAGACCTGTACATTGAAAACTCTAAAACATTAGTGAAAGAAATGGAAGAAATACAAATAAATGGAAAAATGTCCTGTGTTAATGGACTGGAATAATTAATATTGTTTGCATATCCATTACTACCCAAAGCAATCTACAGATTCAATGCTATCCCTAAAGTTCCAATGGTGTTTTTTAAATAAATAGAAAAATAATCACAAAATTTTTATGGAACCACAAACTACTTTGAATAGCAAAAGGAATCTTAAGAAAAAAAACACACACACACACACCAAAAAATCAAAACGAAACTGAGCTGGAGGCATCACACTACCAAATTTCAAAATATACTACAAAACCATAGTAATCAAAATAGCATGGTATGGGCATGAAAACAGACACATCAATCAATGGAACAGGATTGACAGCCCAGATAAAATCCATGAATTTATGGTCAATTGATCTTCACCAAAGGTGCCAAGAACACAAAATGGGAAAAGGATAGTCTCTTCAATAAATGATGGTGGGAAAACTGTATATCCACATGCAGAAGAATGGAATTGGACCCTTATCTCTCACCATATACAAAAATCAACTCAAAATGAATTAAAGATTTAAACATAAGACCTGAAATTATAAAAATACTAGAAAAAAACCATAGGGTGAAAGTTCCATGACATTGGTCCAGGCAATGATTCCTTGGATATGACCCCAAAAACACAGTAACCAAAACAAAAAACAAACAAACAAAAATTCTAAAAAGCTTCTGCACGGCAAAGGAAACAGTCAACAGTGAAGAAACAACCCATGGTTTGAGACAAAAAAATTTTCAAACCATACACCTGATAAGGGGTTAAGTATTCAAAAATAGAAGGAATGCAAAAGACTCAATAGCGAGAAAACAAATAATCTGATTTTAAAATAGGTAAAGAATCTGTGTAGAAATTTCTCAGCGGAAGACATACAAATGGCCAACAAGTATATGAAAAAATGTTCAACACCACTAACCATCAGGGACATGCAAATTAAAACCACAGTAAGATATCATCTCACACCTGTTAGAAAAGCTATTATCAAAAAAGAGATAAGTATTGGTGAGGATACGAAGAAAAGAGAGCCCTTGTACAATGTTGGTAGAGATATACATTATTACAGCCATTATGGAAAACAGTATAAAACTTCCCCCTAAAATTAGAAATAGAATTACCACACGATCCTGAATCTCACTTCTAGATATACATCCAAAGGAAATAAAATCAGCTGTGGCCTATCTATACTCTCATGTTCACTGCAGCATCCATCACAATACCCAAGATATGGAATCAATCTAAGTGTCCATCAGTAGATAATGGATAAAGAAAATGTGGTATAGACACACAATAAAATATTATCCAGCCTTAAGAATGAAGGAAATCCTGTCATCTGTGATAACATGCAGGAACCTGGAGAATATTAAGTGAAATAAGCTCGGTACAGAAAGACAAATACTGCAGGATCTCACTTATCTGTAGACTCTAAAAAAGTTGAACTCACAGAAGCAGATATTAGAATGGCGAGTGCCAGTGGCTGGTTGTGGGGAGAAATGGGAAGATTTTGGTCAAAGGCACAAAGTTTCAATCAGGATGAATAAATTCTAGAGATCTATTGTACAGCATGGTGATGATAATAATAATGTATTGTATACTTGAAAATGCGGAGATCAGAGCTTAAATGTTCTCCCACACATAAAAATAACAATGTGAAGTGAGAGACATGTTATTTAGCCTGATTGTGGTGATTATTTCACAATATAAACATGTATCAAAATATCATGCTGTATACCATGAATATATACACTTCTTATTTGTCAAAAACATAGGAAGAGAATCTTTTTGTAAAAAAAAAAAAAAAAAAAAAAAAAAAGCTATTTGGAAACATTCAATAACTACCTAAAAACCTTCATTAGAAGACACTCAGTAGTGAAATAAAATCAATATATTTACATGTTTTTTACATCAACACTATTTGTGATATACTTAACTAGAGGAGACATCTGTACCTTTGGAGAACTCCCATCCATTCTCCTTTTTCTGGTTAGAAGCATCTTCAGTTTCCTTTGGAAGACTCACTTCTACTCCACCGTGTGCAGCCTTGGTGGAAATACCAATAGATGCTCTGCCTAATTGCTGGCATGGGAACTAGATTAAATAAATGAGATTCTCTCTAGAATTTGAAATCAAGTCAAATGATACCAAGTTAGAAGGAAAGGTTAGAGTGATTCATTCCTATAGCCCGCTAGGGAGTGGTAGACTCCATAGCTTCTTTGTTCCTCTTCTATTTGGATTCTACATCTATATACTCATTTCTTTATTTCAGTGAGCCACCCCGAATCAACTTAGTGAATTCTCTTTCTGCTTCTGTTAAAAACCATTATATCCTATTACTTACAAACAAAAAAAAAATAGCTATAAGCCAATAATAAATTCTGTACTAGAGATGAGTATATTATATATGTACATAGGCACCCAAATATATATATGTGCACACACAGAATGCATGAAAAAGAGAACAGAATTTATTGCTTTTTCTCTTTCATGTCCTTCTGGTCTCTTTGTTTTTTCTGAATATATACACTGAAGATGAGATATCCTACTTTAATTGTATAAGAAACAATTGGAAGAAGTGTTGATAGCTAGAAGAGAAGCGATCTTGCCTCAGCCACCCAAAGTGTTAGGATTACAGGTGTGAGCCACCAAACCCAGCCCAGATAGAATATTTTACCCAGGAGCATAATGATCTTAAGAAAGTGATTTTTTAGCCAGGCACAGTGGCTCACAACTGCAATCCTAGCACTTTGGGAGGCCAAGGCAGGCGGATCACGTGAGCTCAAGAGTTCAAGACCAGCCTGGGCAACATGGTAGAACCCCATCTCTACAAAAAAAAAAAAAAAAAGAAAAGAAAGAAAGAAAATTAGTCAGCTGTGGTGGTGCATGCCTGTGGTCCCAGTTACTTGGGAGGCTGAGGCAGGAGGATCCCTTGAGTCCAGGAAGTCGAGGCTGCAGTAAGCTGAGATTGCACCACTGCAATCCAGCATGGGTAACAAAGTGAGACGCTCCACTACTTTAAAAAAAAGAAAAAAAAAAAAAAAGGTGATTTTTCTGGGTTATATACAAACTTAATATTTTTAGAGCTCTTTTTCCTAAGGATAAAATCATGCAATGCAAATGAAAACACAATGCATGTATTAAATGCCTCTGGTTGTATTAACACCGAGGACTTTTATATATATGTCTTTATTATTGCTCTTCTATTGTCATTTTAGAAAAGAATTTCTAACAGAGCCCTTCTAAAGGATACTTTTGGCTTAATGGTTATAGCATTTGTGAAAGTGTTCACGGGGTCAAATTGATTCAATTATTTTCATTTGGATAAAAGGAACAAATACTTTTGAGAGCCTACTATGTTGGTTCTTAACCCAAGTTGAATATTAGCTGTACCAGGGAGCTTTTTAAAATACATATTTCCAGAGCATTTAAAGTACTACTCCCCATCGCTGTGATTTTGATGTATCTAATAAGTACTAAAGATCACACCATGTGCTTTGTATATGATATTGTACTGCTCTAACAAACAGGATAGTGCAGCAATTAACAGACCAGGCTCTGAATCCAGACTTCATTTAAAAGCTGCTTCATCACAGATTAGCTAAGTAACGTGGAGCAATTTACTTAAGCACATTGTGTCTCCAGTTCCTCAGCTATAAAATGAGGACAGTATTAGTGCCCGCTTCATTCACTTGCTTCTTCTATGTAGTTAGCATTCATGATCATGGATTATATAATAGCCAATTTGGAAATTGGCTATGGAAATCCTTATGGAAAACTTATTGTTATTACTATTATTTTCATTTGACATATGAAAAAACTGAGGTTTAAAGATGAGAAATAACTTTCCCAAGTTCATCTAGTTTGCCACCAAGCTAAGATTTGGTACATTAGTGATAATGGAGAACATATGATATAAAAAATGCTGGGGGAAGTTTGGTAGTGGTGGATTTGAAATGGTTGTGAAACAACTGAGTAGAGATGCCTAGTAACCAATTGCTTCATGTAGCTCTGGGTCTCCGCAGGGTGGTCAGTCACAGGAATATTCATTTGCAGTCTTTGACAAATAAATTGTGATGGAATCCTTGGGTGTGAGTGTGCTGATTAAGGAATCATGTCTAGAGGATAGCTGAGGGCTGGGGACCTAGCATTTGAGAGCTCCAACATTTTATAGGACAAGTCATCAGTGTCAAAATTAAAAGAAGACTAGGAAGCCAGAGGCATTAGTAAACTCTGAGAAAGTACTATCATAAAGATTTAGAGAGAAGGGAGTTTCAGAAGGTTACACGCTGATGGGGAAATGTCAGAGAGAAAAAGAGAGATGAGGGACAAGAGAAGAAATAATTAATGAAGTAAGATCTTTTCAAAGTAGGTATAGGAGGGTGATTCACAGAGTAAAGAAGGAAGAATTTATCTTTCACTGAGAGGAGGAAAGAAGGAAAAAAGAATACGAATGGATATGCACTTGCAAATGGAAGAGCAGAAAGATAATAAACTTTAGCTAAATGACTTCAGTTTTCTCTGACTAGCTCTTTCAAAGTGAACTATTTCCAAATGAGTATGCAGTACCTGTGCATAACTGTGTATGTGGTTGTGACACACAAAGAAGTCAGAGATGTAAATATATTGAGGGCTTTGCTTAATGGAATTATAAAACTTACCCCCTTGAGTGAAAAAATGAGGCTATGAGTCAATGCTGAGATGGAGTATTTCATCTCTT
Organism: Macaca nemestrina; assembly: GCF_043159975.1. NCBI lineage: Eukaryota > Metazoa > Chordata > Mammalia > Primates > Cercopithecidae > Macaca > Macaca nemestrina. The sequence goes on along the minus strand of NC_092125.1, from coordinate 136,948,650 downwards.
TAAAATACTTAAGTGGTAGATGAAGAAAACATAATACGTATATACAATGGAATACTATTCAGCCATAAAAAAGGAGGAGCTCCTGTCATGTGTGACATGAATGAACCTGGCAGACATTATGTTAAGTGAAATAAGCCAGACACAAAAATAAGCCAGACACAAAAAGACAGATAGATACCACACGGTCTCATTTAGACATGAGATCTTTAACAAATGTTGATCTCATAGAAGTGGTGAGTAAAATGGTGGTTACCAGAGGCTGGGGAGGGAGAAAGAATGGGAAGATGGAGAGAGATGAGTTAATGGGTACCAAGTGACAGTTAGATAGAAAGAATAAGTTCTGGTGCTTCATTGCTCAGTGTGATGGTTATAGTTAACAATAATGTATTGTACACTTGAAAATGCTAAGAAATTAAATCTTAAATGTTCTCACCAAGCATAAAAAAAATGGTAACTATGTGAAGTGATGGATATATTAATATACTTGATTGTGGTAATCATTGAAAATGATGTGGATATCAACCCTATTACTAAGTTGCCAGGAGACAGTGGGTGGGGAAGCCTCTGGAACAACTTCACAAAACAGAAGCTGATTGCCACCCAAAATGAGATACACTGGAGAAGTTACAAATTTAAAAAAGGAAGCCATCTACCAAAATGGATGTAACCACCTTTCATAGAACATATGTTTAAAAGAAAACATTTTATGTAGAAATATCTGAATGATGTGAGCAAATATTTGTTAATGGCCTCCCACGCAAGGACTCAGCACAAGGAAAAAGAAAGATTTGACCTTCTGACATTTTTTCTTGAGTTGTATGGTTAACTCATTTATCTTCTGAGGGCAGGAAGTGACTCATTCTCATCCTTATATTCCCCGAAATGTTTAAGAAGCCCCTTGCTAATATTCTAACACAGGTTTGTTATTTGAGAAAATGTGGGCTTTGTAAGCACACAGATTTGAGGGCCTATGCTGATATCACTAAACACTAGATGTGTAAGTGTTTGCCAAGTTACTTCAGCATTCTGATGTTGATTTCCTTCATTTTTAAACAACAATATATATGTTGAAAATTTGAGGTAAGGAGTAAATAATATAACAATTGTGACATAATGCCTTAGCAGCTTTTAGCATAAAATCTAAGATTGATGGTACTGAATAAACATTAGTTCTTTCTCTTTTTTTCCCTTTGTGGTTTCTTTTTATACTTAACACTTGCTTTGCTGTGATAACCCAGTAACTTCCATATATGGCTTTTTTCCCTGACTCTGGCTCAGCACAGTCCTCCAATATCCTTGATTTCCAGCTCCTGGTCCTGACCCTCACAGACTCCCTGTGCAGACATTATCCATTCTGACCCCCTTCTCCCCAGTCTCTCATTTCCAGGACCCCCCTTTTCAGAAGTTCTTCCACCACATTATCCTCACTTGCCCCATGCTTTCTCTAATTCTGACCTAACCCTCTGGCTACTGACACTAGCTTCAGGTCCTGGCTGTAACTTCTCATTTCTCATACTTCTTGATGCATTATCTCACATCATGGCCATCTTCCTAGGAATATTTCTTCACCATTGATTCTATTCCACATCCATGACTATTCTCAAAGGGCAGTTCAAATTCACTTCCATGAAAGCTTCCATTCCCTTAGAAACAAGGAACAAACTAATCGTAGGTTGATACCTGGAAGGTGGTCCATTCTCCTCAAGTCTTATATGTGTCATTTTCACTCATATATGCTGCATTGCACTGAGAAGGCAGTGTGACCGACTGAGTCCTATGTGGACTTTGAAGTCTGGAAGATTTGGGATTGAATCCTGGGTTGATAAACCGGTGTAACATTGGGTTAGTTACTTCACCTATTTGTGCCTTAGTTTCCTTATCACTGAAGTGGAGATAAAACCTCACAGAGTCTCTCTGAGGATTAAATGAGGTGATGCAGTAAAACATTTGGCAAAGTTTCTGGGACATAATAAGGCTTAATGCAATGTTTATTTTTGTTAACCAGCTTGTTTGTATGTGTTTGTGTGTGTGTGTGGCTATGGTTTATTACTTCTCAAATTACCTTGAATTTATTTGTCCATGATATTTAATCAATGTTGAATTTGTCATAATTTTTCAAAGAATAAGATGTTTCTTATGTCACTTGTAAATTTAACTTTTATCTCTTTGAGTAAGTATCTAATATGGTGTCATGCATATATTAGAGCTGAATTATTCTGATAGGTGAAAGAATTATCCAGTCTATATATGAATGCTATTTTCATTTTATTATGTCTAAACACTACCAGTTAGAGCTCATAAAAGGTACAACTATTAAAACTGCACAGCTGAATCTTGGGACAAAATACAAGTAGACTTTGGAAATAAGATTTAGTTGCATCTGGATTTCATTTTACTTTGATAATGTCAATACTCATTTCACTATTATTTTATTTGCTATTTGTTGACATTTTGCAATATTTTGTAACAAATTTACAATCAAATTTTTTAAACTTATGAGTTAGCTAAGATATATGTATACATATATACATATACAAACATGTATATAAATATGTGTAAATCTAGTTACAATAATATCTAAAAATAGCTTATAAACTTATTCATCTGAATCTGTGTTCATCCAAGCACCTGCTAAAAACGCAAGAGAACATTGCCATATACATGCATTATCACTGAGAGGTAAGTAGAAAAATGAAAGGAGTGTAATTTCCTATATGTATACCACAGATTCCATCTATTATACCAATATTCTCACCAAAAATGTGTCTTATTTTTCAGGTGCTGGTGTTTTAGAAAGAAAAGTTATATATTTCCTAATAGAGAGAGTTTTCTACACAATATTTATACCTATATAGTATGCGTACCTGGGTTCCATTTTCTGTCTTTCTTGGGCTGGTTGTTAATGAATGAACATATGCCCTTAATCTATTTTTACTACATCAATAATTCCTATTTTACACTTTGAACTCTTAGAGGTCACAGTATAGAACCTGCATGACAGGTAGTAATCAAGTTCCATTTTTATGGTAGTAAAAAGAAAAAGAAGGAGAAGGAAATAGGAAGGGAAATAATATATATTATAATTGTTTATTAAGTGAATCAAATGGCAGAATAATGGATGTGAAAACGCAATGAAGAGCAAGCAAGCATAAGCATAGTTCTCACTAACCCTCAGAGCTCCAAAAACTTGTAGGTCATATAATTTGGTTCATTTGATGGGGAATAGCCTGTCCTTGCAATTGAATTTCAAAGTCGGTCTTGACTCCAAAGACATGATGGATATGACATGTTCAAAATGAGGAAGCTAATCGTTCCTAAGCATACACAGAGTTAACTGTAGACTCAAACTTCCGTACCCAACGTTGCCCCCTTTATCCCTCTTCTACTGCACCTCCCCTCACAGCCCATCCATTTCTTCCCTCTTTTTGTATCTGTTCCAGGAGATTCTGGGTTCCTACAGGTATTTTTCTCTCATCAGTTGTCTTATCAAAGGGAAACTATCTGTAGTCTCTGTCTCCTGAGGAGTCTTAGACAGCAGGTCTTGTCACTTGAATATGATTATGCATTTGTTGGGGGTACCCAAGTGTCCCAATTGGTGACTGTGTCTAAGGAAAAGTAATACTAATTATTGTAATTTATCCAAAGGTCTTAGAATCCGTACCTAATCACTATGCAACACAATAACATTTATGCATATCTTTAAGCATGTCAGATTAATTTCATAAGACATTTGGTTTACTTTTTATATTGAACATAGATAATCCTCATTTTGTTTTTGTGGCTTGTACATACCTGGCTCTGCATGAAATTTGAAATAATTAAAGGGAAAAATAATCAGAAGCCAAGAGTCCTGCTCTGAACTTAGGTAGCTAGTGACCTTGGGCAAAGCATTCAATTTCTTTGAGAATCGGCTTCCACAGTTATAAAAAATGAGGTCCACATAATTTGTAAGGCTATTACAAAGTAAAGTAAAAAAACAGATATCAAACATTGTACAAAACACAACTTTATCTGCAAGTGGAAGACTCCTGTAATGCAAAATATCCGGAACTTAGTATTCATTCTTTCATTTATTCCACAACTTGTTTTCTTTATTTTTAATGAACAAAGAAAAATAGTATATATGTATGGTGTAAAACATAATGTTTTGATACATGTATATATTATGGAGCAGCTAAATCAAGCTATTTAACCTATGCATTACCTCACATACTTACTTTTTGCATTGAGAACACTTTCAATCAACTCATAGCAATTTTTAAGTATACAATATATAATTATTAACTATAGTCACTACAATATGCAATGAATCTCTTGAACTTATTCCTCCTTTCTAACTGAAATTTTGTGCCATTTGCCCAACGTCTCCTCAATCCTTTACCTCCCAGCCTCTGCTAACCATAATTTTACGATTTCTATGAGTTCAACTTTATTAGCTCCCACATATGAGTAAGATCATGTGGTTTTGACCTTTCCATGCTTGGTTTATTTCACATAACATAATGTCCTCCAAGTTCATCCATGTTCTTGCAAATGGCAGGACTTGTTTATTTTTTTAAGGGTGAAGAGTATTGTATATACATATCACATTTTTAAAATCTGTTCATCCATTGATGGACACCTAAGTTGATTCTATATCTTGGCTATTGTGAATAATCTTTAGTGAATGTAGAAATGCAGGTATCTCTTTGATGTGCCTACTTCATTTCCTTTAGCTATAAATCCAAAAGTGGGATTTCAGAAAAACATGGTAGTGTATTTTGAATTTTCTTAGGAATTTCCATACTGTTTTCATAATGCCAGTAATAATTTACGTTCCCATCAATGTGAAACAAGGATTTCCTTTTCTCCACATCCCTGTCAACACTTGTTATTCTTCATCTTTTGATGGTAGGTACTCTAACGGGTGTGAGGTAATATGTTATCATGGTTTTAATTTGCATTTTCCTAATAATCAATCATCATCAAATTCTTGATCACCTCTTCTCTGATAGACTATGTGCTTGGATTATAGACTTAAAAAAAGGCATTGCCATATCTTCATGAAAAACATATATTTAAAGATTTACATGTTAAGCTTAATGTCTCACTTTAATAAATGCTACAAAGAAAAGGTATAAGGTGATATGATAAACAATAGTAGAATCTGACTTAGGGAGATACAAAATGTTCTCTGGAGAGGTGCTGACGGAAATAAGATCTAAAGAAAGATTAGAAGTCAACTGAAGAAAGAGTAGAACTTCCTTAACAAGGAAACAGGATATACAAATCCAGTGACTAATGGGAGAAAAATAAGTCTGAAGTATTGAAAATGAAAACACATCTATCGATGTAGAAACGAGCCTGGAGAAGAGGATGAAAACCAGACCTGCAAAACCAAAACAGTTTGGGATTCAATCTAGAAGATCAATAAACAGACACTTAGATATTTTAAGGACTATAGCCAGTGGCATGATCAGAATTTTTTCTTTGAAGTTCATTCTAGTTAAATTTTGGAGAAATTCTGGAGGAAAACTACTGATGGGCCATAATCGATGGACTATATTAAGAAATAAGCCCACAGAAAATATTTGCTTGATGTAAAATAGTCAAAGTGGACAGAAGATCATAGTACAACCAAATGTTTGTATGTCCTCTTGGCCTTCTCCCAGTACAGCATTCATCCTACCACCTGTGACTGTGTAATAAAAGACAGAAAAAAACCAACTTTCACTTCTAGGGAAATATTTTTACCCTGCAGGTATTAAATACAATTATTATCATTGCATTCATTGGTGTAATGCTAGTGGCTGTAACAAATAAACTTCACTTTTTCATTGTTTTATTTATTTATATATTTTTTTCATACTGGGCCTCACCCTGTTACCCCGGCTAGAGTGTAATGGCATGATCTTGGCTCACTGTAGCCTTGACCTCCCTGGGCTCAAGCGATCCTCCTACCTCAGCCACTAGAGTAGCTGGGACTACAGGCATGTGCCGCCACGCCCAGCTAACTTTTTCAGTTTGTTTGCTTGTTTGCTTGCTTGCTTGTTTTTTTGTCTGTAGAGATAGGTTCTCTCCTATGTTGCCCAGGCTGGTCTGGAACTCTTGGGCTCAAGTGATCCTCCTACCTCAGCCTCCCAAAATGCTGAGATTACAAGTGTAAGCCACTGCACCCAGCCTATTTCATTGTTTTGAACAAAATAGGCTTATTTTTCCCTTATATAACATTTCAGTGTAGGTGTCCTGAGCTACGGGCATCTTTCACCCATACTATGATTCAAGACTTCAGTGGCTGTGCCATCCCTGTTTTCTGTGACTGTGCATTCCCTAAGGTCTCATAGTCCTCTGATCCATGCAGAAGGAAAACTGAAGACAGAGAAGGCACAATGACCAACTAAGTGCTTTGGTCCAGAGGTGACACACATCGCTTTCACTTACATCCCTTTGGTGAGAACCAACCACATTGCTCCAAACAGAAGCAGGGGTGTGGGTCCAGTGGGAGGGGATGGTGAGATCTTGGCAAGGCAGCTGCTTTCCAAGCCCAGCTATAATATAGAAGAAACAGCACAAATTATTGGTGGACATTTAGCTATTTTTATCAGAACTAAAGGTTAATTGACCATAAAAGAAGGCAAAATCTGTCTCAATCAGATTCGAGGATGAGCCAACTATGCGTAAGCCAAATACAGCCCATTGTTTGTTTTTTATACACCATGAGCTAAAAATGTTTTTTACATTTATAAATGGTGGGAAAAAGAATAATATTCTGTGTCACATTAAAACTATAGGAAGTTCAATTTTCAGTGGTTACAAATAAAGTTTTGTAGAGATACAGCCACACTCACTCATTTACATATTGTCTAGGACTATCTTCATGCTACAATGGCATAGTTGATTAGTTGTGACAGAGAACATAAGACCCACAAAGCTCTTTACAGGAAAAGTTTTCTGACCTTTGTTTAGAGCAATGCTTTAGTGCTAAAGAACTTATGTGCATTTAGCTAAAGCTCAACTTGTCAATGTTTTGAACCTTTAAAATATATTTAGTTGGGGTATTTTGCACAAAGCTCTTTTATTGTCACATCTTATTCTCTTATTGAATTATACTATACTGGACATTGTCTGCAGGTACTAATCACATATGTGGAACTGTGCCACCATTAAATTAAGCATGTAAAATGCTTCAACATTGCCAAAGGCTGACCATGGCTCTGTGGCATGGACAATAACATAATGTTAATCTTTTTGAAATATGTCAGAACCACAAAAGAAAACTACTTCAAGTTAGATCCTCGTGAAATTAAAACTACAGAAGATACTGAGAGCCTCACACACCAGATAACTGCCATTAGAGAAGCTGCATTCAGCTTTGGTATCAAATAACATTGAAGTGTTACAATAATAACGATTTTTAAGATCTGAATGAATGTAGTCAGGAAACCTCTATATTTTACACCTGATAAATTATTTGGCTCTTAGTTTGATCCTACTAAGCTGATTCTTGTGAATCATATTTCCCTCTTAAAGAATGTATTTTACTATTTGATAAAACACAGGGTATCATCTGAGAGGGATTCAGTTTTCTATACATGTTGCTAAATAATCAACAAAAATTTTTTAAAAATTATTGAGAAAAATATACCTACTCTTGGCATACAAATATATACTAATAATTGGCATATGCTTCAGTGAGACCACCCAGAAAAGAGGGGAAGATATGCATTCCTAAAGAAAATTCCTTTTTTCAGTACACTGAAGGACTTCCACCATTTGACCCCTCTGAGCCTTTATTTTCCAATCTGTAAAATGGGAATAAAATTATGTTTACTAGCTGTGGTTCTAAATTTAACCATGCAAAGTATTCAGCATCCTGTCTGGCAAATACTATAATGTTTAATTGTTAGTTTCTCATTTAGTCCACATTTCTTTCTGGGTTCCCAGAATGGGTCAAATTGCTGTGTTTCGACATTTCAGAAACATTTATTTATTTCTAGATGTGTTAATTAATTTGCCAAAAATAAAATCACTTTATCAATACTTGTCTAGACTCTATGGAAAGTCAGATATATGACAATTCTGGGAAGAACTTAAAAATAAAGGAGGACACAGAAATTGCTATAAAATTTTTTAGCGAACATGTGAGGTCAGTTATAAACTATTCACACAGATTAGACTTAATTTAGAAAGATTCAAACTTTACAAATTTCATGGATTTAAAAAAATTTCACAGATTTGTAATTTAGATGAATTGTATGGATTTCACATAAATCCCCAATGACTTACATTTGAGAAGATAATTTCTGGAAGAGATAATATTCTTTATGAAGGTTGAGGCCACAGACCAATCCACATGGGTCTAATTATTTTATTCTTTTTTTTCAACAAACATTTAATAAGCATCTACTGTGTGTAAGACACCAAAGTAGTCACTGCAATACAACTGAGAAAAAGTGAAATAAAAAAGTGAGTCATTCAGTTTTCAGAAGATATACATGCAGCCAACAAGCATATGAATAAAAGCTCAATATCACTGATCATTAGAGAAATGCAAATCAAAACCACAAGGTGATACCCTCTTACACCAGTCACAGTGGTTATTATTAAAACAACAAAAACTAACAGGTGCTGGCAAGGTTGGGAAGAAAAGGGAACACTTAGTATACACCGTTAGGGGTAGTGTTAATTAGTTCAAGCATTGTGGAAAGTGGCGTGGCAATTCCCCAAAAAGCTAAAAATGAAGCTAACATTCGACCCACCAATTCCATTACCGGGTATATACGCAGAGGAATATAAATCATTCTACTATAAAGACACATGCATGTGAATGTTCATTGCAGCACTACTCACAATAGCAAAGATATGGTGTATTAGTCTGTTTTTACACTCTTATACACAACCTGAGACTGGGTAATTTATGAACAAAAGAGGTTTAATAGACTCACAGTTCTGCATGGCTGGAGAGGCCTCAGGAAACTTACAATTACGGCAGAAGGTGAAGAGGAAGCAAGGCATGTCTTACATGGTGGCAGAAGAGAGAGAGGGTGAAGGAGAAACTGCCATTTTTAAAACCATCAGATCTCATGAGAACTCCCTCACTATCACGAGAACAGTGTGGGGGAAGCCACCCCCATGATCCAATCACCTCCCACCAGGTCCCTCCCTCAACATGTGGGGATTGCAATTTGATATGAGATTTGAGTGGGAACGCAGAGCCAAATCATATCACATGGAGTCAACCTAAATGCCCATCAATGACAGATTGGATGAAGAAAATGTGGTACATATACAAGACAGAATACTATGCAGCCATAAAAAATGAGATAATGTCTTTTGTGGGAACATGGATGGAGCTTGAGGCCATTGTCCTTAGTGAACTAACACAGGAACAGAAAACCAAATACAGAATGTTCTCACTTATAAGTGGGAGCTAAATGATGAGAACTCATCAACACAAAGAAGGAAACAATAGACACAGGGTCTACTCAAGGATGGAGGGTGGGAGGAGGGAGAGGAGTAGAAAAAGTAACTATTGGATACTAGGCTTAGTACCTGAATGATGAAATAATCTGTAAAACAAACCCCTGTGCCACAAGTTTACCTATATAACAAACCTGTACATGTACCCCCGAACCTAAAATAAAAGTTAAAAGAGAAGAGAAAGGAGTCATTATGTAAATTAACCTATAGACCCAACTAAATCATATATAGTTAGATAATATAACAAGACCTAGAAAGATAAACAACGATGTCCTAAGAGTAAAGACAGTTGATGCAAAATTTTGTATTTAGGACTTTAGGAAAACTATGAGGAAATAACATGTGAGCTAAGAAACAAAAGGTGAGTTGACTTAGCCAACTGAGGACTTGGGTTGCAGATATTTCCTCTTTGTCTTACCAAATTCACCCTTCTCTCTGCTCTGTGCAGCAGAAAGCTGACTCACATGGACTTTGTTAATGGGTTGCCTTTACCTCTGACTACAGATTGGATTTGGCCAATGGAAAAAGGATGTTATAGGATGGGAGAAAAATAAGTTAGGTATTTATTTTCTGTTTTATTAAGGCATGTGTTTGTGTCTTTCTACTAAAGGTTATAACTCCTGTCAGTTGCCTTTCTCTGCACAGTTATTTTTTCTAATTCTAGTAAAAATTCCCTCTTATTACCCTTTTAGGCTGAGGAGTAGTAACAGCCTCCCCACACTTACTAGTCCAGAGGGACTTTAATGATGGCATAAGAGGAAGTACCACAGGAGAACACGACATTGGGAGAACAAATGGCTATGTCAATTGATCACTGTGACAGCAATAATGATTATAGTGATTATGACATCAACTGAATGTTTCAGATGATCCTACAGAGATTACCTAAGGAAAAATTGAAAGCTGTGAATTTCTAACTCGAGATCCCAGCTAAAAATCATAAGCCTTAATGGCAGCTCTGAGAGACCTCTCATCTGTTGTCATCACTGGGGAGATAACAGCTGCCCACCAAGCCCAAAACTTGATTGTAAAAGGGCTATACAATGGCAATACAGATTAGATGCTTCAATCAGGTTAGTAGTGGGAAGAAGTAGAACCATTGAGTGAAATCTATTTTGATAGTGTCTCAGTTCATTTTGGTGGCTATAACAAAATATACTGGGTAATTTAAAAACTATTACCCAAGTTCTGGAGGCTGGGAAGTGCTAGACCAAGGCTCCAGCAGGTTCAGTACTTGGTGAGGGCTCACTCATTTCTAAGATGGTACTTTCTAGCTAGTCCTCGCATGGTGAAAAGGTAAAAGGGCTCCCTCACTCAGGCCTCTTTTATAAGGGCACTAATCCCATTCATGAGGACTCTGCTCTCATTACCTAATTACCTCCCAAAAGTTCCATCTCTTAATTCTACCACCTTGAGGGTTAAGTTTCAACATATCATTTTTGGGAACATTCAGATCAGGAAGGTTTGGGAACATAGCAGGTAGAAAATGTTGCATGAAAACCTACAGAACTCCCCACCTTCCTGTATCTACATCTGTCAAGAAAAGTAAGCCAAATGCAATTTTGCATTCCTGGAGTAATTATAGAAGTTAGTAAAATCTTCAAATACTTTAAACATTCTTATAATATCTATAATATTCCAATTTCTCATAGTCGTATGTCTGGTTCACAAACAAAATGGGTCATAGAAAATGAAAGTACATTATTATAGACTTAATTAGGGGGAGATACCAATAACAAGTGAATTTCTGCATGTGATGTCTTTAATGAAGCAAATCAGCCCAATCCCTGGCAGCTAGCATGCAGCTATTGACCTAATTAACCTGGAATCCTTTTTCTATACCTTTAAGCAAAGATAATCAAGAGTTTGCCTTCACAGATACCACAGCACACCTTTATGGTCTTGCCTCAAAGCTATGGCACCTCTCCCGCAGTGTCATAATACAGTCTTGAGGCCCCCTTGATCATCTTGATATCCTACAGAATATAACCCTGGTCCATTACACTTGTGACATTTTGCTAACTGGATCTAATGAACAGGAAGGGCAAGCATTATAGATGCTTTGGTAAGACATGTACATGCCAGAAAGTAGAAAATAAGGCCTATAAAAATTCAGGAGAATATGATATTCTGAGGATCTAATAGTCCAAGGACTGTTAGTATATCCTCTTCTTAGTAAAAGATAAGTTGCTATATATTGTACTGAGAGCACACACACACAGACACACACACACAAAAGTGCAACTCTTGCTAAGTTTGTCTGTGTTTGGGAAGCAACATAAACCATATATGTGAACCTGTACAGATTTCTAGTTTTTTTGTGTGCAAGCTTACAAATTCACCACCTCTTGCTGCTACAATTGAACATAAGTCCCCTCCAATGCTCATGTTGAAATTGAATCTCTAATGTGGCAGTACTGAGAGGTGGGGCCTTTAAAAGGCTATTAGGTCCATTAATCCATTAACCCATTCTTATAAAGAATGGGTTATAGTCCCACTCCCATGATAACCCATTAATTCAAGAATTAAGTAGTTCATGGGAACTTTAGAATAAGAAGAAAGACCTGAGTGACCATGCTTATCCCCCTCACCCGTCACATGATTCCCTGTGCCACCTCAAGATGCTGCAGAAAGCTCTCAATAGCAACAAGGCTCTCACCAGATGTGCCCCTTTAACCTTGGACTTCTTATTTTCCAGAACTGTAAGAAATAGAGTTTGTTTCTTACAGATTACCCAGTTTCAGGTATTCTGTCATAAGCAGCAGAAAACAGACTATGACACTCCCACAACCCACACATGTGACCTCATGGGAATTCCCTATGACCAACAAATGAGGAAAGAAAAGCAGGACTATGGTTTATAGATAGACCTGCTTAATATGCTCATTTAAATCAGAAGTTGATAGTCACTGCAATGTAGTCCAACTCAGGGAAAGTCTTGAAATAAAATAGCGTGAGGAAATAGTTCCTGTGGTCAGAAATTGAGGTAGCACACCTGATTGCCTGTTTTACACAGAAAGAAGGATAGCCTCAGGTTCAGGACCATACTGATTTATGAATAGTGGCCACCAGGTTGTCTAAATGATTGGGAACATGGAAAGAATAAAATTTTAACAGTGGTGTCTTCTGAGACAGTTTCAACAGAACTTCCTTGAAAGAGTACAAAGTGTGAAAATATTGTTTCTACATAAATCCCCACCAGAACAAATCCACTGTGGAGAATGCTTTCAATAATCAGGTTGTCAAGGTGTTTTTTCCTGTGGCTATCTCAGTTAGCCTCGTTCTCCTGCTTCCCCAGTGGTTGCTAAAATGACCTACATACAGAGCATCTGTGGGAGGTAGAGTTGAAGGCTATTCACACGTTCAACACCTTCAATTTCCCCTCATAAAGACTGATTTTGCTACCACCATGCCAAATGGCCAACCTGCCACAAGAAAGCTGATATGACACCATTCTCCAGCAGAGAGTGGCCTACTACCTGGTGACAGTTGATTACAATAAACTTTTCTATCATGGAAGAGACAGTGATTTGTTCTCGCAGAGATAGACACATATTTTAGATGCTTAAGTACCTTAACTGTTGACAGCACTTTTGCCGATACCACCCTTCCAAATACCTTATCATCTTCAGCCGTGGTATACCACACAAATAACCTTATAATGGGCAACATATATTACAGAAAAGGATGTGTAACAATAGACTTCTGTTCACATAATTGACTGACCCTTGCCGTATGCCATCATCACCCAAAAACAGTTGGCTAAACAGAATGTTGAGATGTACTGCTGAAGCCACAGTTTGGACGCTGAGTAGAAAACAACATCATGGGAAACCAGGGATCTAACTAAAAGGATAAACTATATTCTTAAACCAGCAGTTAATAGTTAGTGCCACTACCCTATAGCCAGAATTAACAGGTCTGGGAATCAAGTTATAGAGCTGAGAATAATTCCTCTCATTATTACTCCAAATAAACTATTAGAGAAATTTTTCCTCCCTTTCTTCAAACTTAGATTCAGTTGTTTGGGTGGTATTAGAGTCAGCTAGAAGAATGCTTCCACCAGAAAACAGAGTTAGAGCCTTGTGGAATTAAAGTTAAGATCACCTTCTGAACTTTTGGGGCTCTTTATGCCATGTAACAGACAGACAAAAAGAGTGTCACTGCATTTTAATCTTATCTCAATAAAGCTCTTACACACTGGACAAAATTTCAGGGAATGCAATGACTCTAGGAATTTGCAGATTTCAGGGAAAATTCAATAAAATAAATAATAAATAAGTTATGGAAGCAGCATGCATAAATGTCCCAAGATGGGAGAGAATTTGGCATAGTTTCAGAATGATCAAGTCATTCAGAATCTGTCAGGCCATGGCAAGAAGTTTCAACAATATTCTAAATATAATAGATGCTTATTTAAAAGTGATTGGATTATCCCTGGCTACAATGTGGAAAATGGACCGAAGAGTAGAAATTAGAATAGAAAAGAGGCTATTGCAATACACAAGGCTCAAGATGATTAGTATTATCCTGGGGTATTAGCAGTAGTGGCATACAAATAGATTAATTTGAAAATTACTTTGGATGTAAAAAAGCACAGGACTTGCTAATGTATTGAATGTGCTTAAAGATAAGAGACAGGTAAAATAAAAATAACTGAAAATCTTCTGTTTAGTGTTAACGATGCATGGTTGCTCCAACATCAAATAAGAGAACACTGGAGATGTAGTTTGTGGTGGAAGATTTAGAGAAAGAAGATCATGGATACTCAGGTAGGCCTATTGAATTCGGGCACCAAAGTTGGAGTAGACATGTCCAGAGAAAGGAGATGGGCATGTGCACGCGACGAAGAAGAAAGAAAGGGATAGGGACAGAGAGACAGAGAGAGAGAGAAGCTTGAGATCCCATTAAATATGGCGAAAAGGTAGGTTTTATGTTTGTTTGGTTGGTTGGTTTTGCAGTTTGGTTCCATAAGTCTACAAATCTTTCCAATAATTCTTATTCTCAAGTTTGTACCTTTCCATTACTTGTAACCAAAGAATCCTGGAATAACAATCAAGATGTCTTTCCCTCATTAGTACCTCAAAGTCAAAATACTCACATAGCATTCATAATAGGAATGTTTCAGTAACAAGTGACAAAAAATGAAATGAAATTAAAAGTTCTAAAGTCAAAATGACTTTAAAAATAAAAGGAATATTAACCTCTGTTACTGAAAAGTTAAAATGAGGCTTGATTTCCCACCTCAAATAAGATTTCCCAGGACTTTCTATCTCATAGTCATTCTACTCAGCTTCTCCATTAGCTGTATTACCACACTGCCCTGGTAGTCCACTGGGAGTTCCAGAGTATTCCTCAATTTTTGCAAACGTTTGTAGCAACTCCAGATGTCAGACCCTCATAGAAAAGCTCTCAGGGAGGGAAGAGTCTCTTAAAACAGTAAAAGCTGCTGTATAAGTCCTGGGAATCACTTCCTCTAATTGGCCTGAATTGGACCACATGCCTTTGCTTGAAACAATAACTGTGGCAGCAAAGTTACAATACTCTGGATAGGCTTTTAGACAACAAATGCCCACCCCTAAAGCAAGTCATATATTCTGTCTTTCCCAAATTGCTTGATTACAAAAGTGGAGGGAGCAAATTTCTCCCTCAAACATAAAGATAGTCTTGGCTAATTTACATTCCCGCCAACAGTGTAAAAGCATTCCTGTTTCTCCACAGCCTCACCAGCATCTACTGTTTCTTGATTTTTTTAATAATCGCCATTCTGACTGGTGTGAGATGGTATCACACTGTGGTTTTGATTTGCATTTCTCTAATGATCAGTGATGATGAGCTTTTTTTCATATGTTTGTTGGCTGCATAAATGTCTTCTTTTGAGAAGTGTCTGTTCATATCCTTTGCCCACTTTTTGATGGGATTGCTTTCCTTCTTGTAAATTTAAGTTCCTTGTAGATTCTGGATATTAGCCCTTTGTCAGATGGGTAGATTGCAAAAATTTTCTCCCATTCTGTAGGTTGCCTGTTCATTCTTATGATGGTTTCTTTTGCTGTGCAGACGCTCTTTAGTTTAATTAGATCCCATTTGTCAATTTTGGCTTTTGTTGCAATTGCTTTTGGTGTTTTCATCGTGAAGTCTTTGACCATGCCTATGTCCTGAATGGTATTGCCTAGGTTTTCTTCTAGGGTTTTTATGGTTTTGGGTTTTACATTTAAGTCTTTAATCCATCTTGAGTTAATTTTTGTATAAGGTGTAAGGAAGGAGTCTAGTTTCAGTTTGCTGCATATGGCTAGCTAGTTTTCCCAGCATCTTTTATTAAATAGGGAATCCTTTCCCCATTGCTTGTTTTTGTCAGGTTTGTTGAAGATCAGATGGTTGTAGATGTGTGGTGTTATTTCTGAGGTCTCTGTTCTGTTCCGTTGGTCTGTATCTCGTTTTGGTAGCAGTACCATGCTGTTTTGGTTACTGTAGCTTTATAGTATAGTTTGAAGTCAGGTAGCATGATGCATCTAGCTTTGTTCTTTTTGCTTAGGATTGTCTTGGCTATATGGGCTCTTTCAACCATTGTGGAAGACAGTGTGGATTCAAGGATCTAGAACCAGAAATACCATTTGTCCCAGCAATCCCATTAGTGGGTATATACCCAAAGGAATGTAAATCATTATACTATAAAGACACATGTGTTAATTGCAGCATTATTTACAGTAGCAAAGACATGGAACCAACCCAAATGCCCATCAATGATAGACTTGATAAAGAAAATGTGGTGCATATATGCCATGGAAAACTATGCAGCCATAAAAAGGAATGAAATCATGTCCTTTGCAGGGACATGATGAAGCTGGAAGCCATCATCCTCAGCAAACTAACACAGGAACAGAAAACCAAACACCACATGTTCTCACTCATAAGTGGGAGTTGAACAATGAGAACACATGGACACAGCGGGGGGGAACAACACACACTGGGGCCCGTTGTGGGTGGAGCAAGGGGAGGGAGCGCATTAGGGCAAACACCTAATGCATGAGGTGCTTAACTCCTAGATGACAGTTTGATAGGTGCAGCAAACCACCATGGCACATGTGTACCTATGTAACAAACCTGCACATTCTGCCCATGCATCCTGGAACTTAAAGTAAAAATAAAATAATAATAATAAAAGATATTCTTGGCTTAAAAAAAAAAATAGTAAGGGGAAGAGAGAATACATGCCAGAAAGGCAACAAAAAATATCCTTCAAAATGATTTCCAGGCACCACTCTATAATACAATATCAAAATCGCTCCCTAGAGACCAGAAGTCTTATTGATTACCATATACTATTTTCATCTTTGAATTAACAAAAAATAACAATAGAATATTTTTATTTCCCTATAATGCCCAATGAAGTAAAGGCTTGAAATTGTGGTAATGAAAATTAGCATGCAAAGTCAGTGCACTGAATATATTGTCTATTCCCATCTTTCATTCAAATTCCTTGCATATTTAGCAAGGGTCACTCAAAAGTACCCATGCTAATCAAAAAGAAAAATCTATGGTGTGGCATGCTATAGATGGCCCCTTTTCTGGATGACTAAACAGCATTTAAAGTTACTTGACTCCTTTATTGCAGCCAAAACCCTGCAGGTGTGTTAAAGGATGTGTTCCTAAGACAGATACAGAAAAATATAAGTGAAAATATGTTGATTTATCACACTCATCTATGAAAAATACAGTTTTTACATTTTTTTAATTAGAATATTTAAAACTACTAATACTTCCAAATAAGTGCATTAGTAAAATTACTTTGTTTCTTAAAAGGGTTAGAGGAGCACTATTACAAATTGCACTCTTATCTTGGCTTTGTCTCTTTAAAAGCACAGGGCATTCACACTTGCTTCCTTTATGCAGTCAGATGAACAGAAAACTGTAAAACCAGACTATATAAAAATAGATCTTACTTTTAAATCATGTTATAGTCAAGTTTGTCATTAACAATTTTATAAAAATATACAATGTTCATGTTTCACTGGCAAAAGTATGATATAAAAAGCACTATATGCCAATTTTCCAATTTGTACTTGTAAGTGCTATACTAGATAAAAAAAGAATTAACAGTAATATACATCACTATAAATATTCTGTAATACTCTGCTCCAAATAACTATACCATTGCAATGTAGATTTTATAAATATATTCTAGTTCATCATTCATATGATTTAGTCAATAAATTTTATTTTTTAAAAATAGGTTCATTAAAAGCACAAATTTTGTTACTGTTCTAAAGTTAAAATTAAATGCTACAATATTTCCTCCTATGAGTTTAAGGTATATTTCTGACTCATATTTACCTTGCTTTGGAGGAAAACTTTAATATGCAAAGTTTTAAAGAATTCTATCTATTTAAACTCTGCTGTAAAGTTACTTGGCTTGAACTATGAAATGTTACTGATTCATCTGAACAATAACCACTCAAGGGAAGAATAAATATGATCCACCAGTGCTCTGTAAATAGAACCAACCAGGGCAGGAAAATAATAATGATAGTATAAAATTATTTCATTGGTAAAAATTATTAAGCAATCCTAATATTTGGATTCATATCACAAAGTAAACAGATGATTGACTAAAATATCTAACTTTCTCTATTCTGATGTCATAGTTTCCTGTAATTCCTTCAAAATATTTTAAACCATTTCTATCACATTTCAGTATTTAATCTACATAGAATTAATTATGGTGCTTGGTTAGGGACAGGGATTCACAGTTTTTTCTTTCACATGGATAATCAAAGGTCTGAACACTGATTCACTGGTGGGCAGTATCTCCTTTGCCATATATCAGGTTTCCACCTGTGCATTGCCGTATTTCATCTCCCTGTTCAGTTCCATAAGCTTATCTTTCCTAGAACAATGTATGCTGTCTTTATTGTTTATGGGTTTATATCATTTATAGTTTATAATAAGTAGTCGTATATGTTAGAGGAGCCCTCTTATATTGTGTTTGTTTTCAAAAATTATCTTGACTATCTTAACCATTTGCACTTTCATATATTTTTTCTTTTTTTTTTTTTTTTTTTTTTTTTGAGACGGAGTCTCGCTCTGTCACCCAGGCTGGAGTGCTGTGGCTGGATCTCAGCTCACTGCAAGCTCCGCCTCCCGGGTTCCCGCCATTCTCCTGCCTCAGCCTCCCGAGTAGCCGGGACTACAGGCGCCCGCCACCTCGCCCGGCTAGTTTTTTTTTTGTATTTTTTAGTAGAGACGGAGTTTCACCGTGTTAGCCAGGATGGTCTCGATCTCCTGACCTCGTGATCCGCCCGTCTCGGCCTCCCAAAGTGCTGGGATTACAGACTTGAGCCACCGCGCCCGGCCGCACTTTCATATATTTTAAAATCATCTTGTCAGGTTGCAAGGAGGAAAAAAACGTTGGGATTCTGACCGAAATTTTGCCTTATTTTGTCTTATTTTACTGGCTTAGATATCCAGTTTTGAATGGGGGTTCGAGGACTGAGATTTTTAACCATCATTTTGGTCTTTTTCATCACAAAGAATTAGGTTTATAATTTCTTCTTGAGTCACCTAGCTATATGTCTCCAAAAAATTGAAAATTTTGCTTGTTTTCAATTTTAAAGGCTTAAAATTGTTATATCTTCTTTTTTTAAAAAAAAAAAAAAATCTGCTCTTCTGTTTCTGGGGTTATGACACTACTCTTTTTCACTGCTAATATTCTTTAATGGATTCTCTTTTTCTGCTGTTGTTCTTACTCAGACTTGCCAGAGGGTGTCCATGTTATTAAACTCTTCAAAAAGTGAGTGAGTGGCTTTGTGGACTCTCTTTATTTCTTGTTTTTTCCTATTTAATTAATTTCTTTTCTTATTGTTATGTTATGATTTCATTCTTTCTACTTAGTTTGAGTTTATTCTGTTGTTTTTCTAACTCCTCTAACTTTGGTACTTAGATTACCAAATTTCAAACTTTATTTATAATACAAATAATCAGGGTGTTAAAACTATTTTAAGTAGTGGTTTACTTATATCTCCTATCTTTTGGGATGTGATGTTTCTGTGCATTTTCAGTTTAAAATATTTTCTAATGTCCATTATGGTTTTTTCTTAGGACCAAGAATGATTTGGAAGTGTATTTTATTACAATTTCTAAATAGATTTTAAGTTATCATTTTACATTTCTAAATTACATACTTTTTTCACAAAGATAGCATCTCACTTTATTGTGCAGGCTAGTGTCAAACTCCTGGCCTCAAGCGATCCTCCAGCCTCTGCTTCCCAAAGTGCTGGGATTACAGGCATGAGTCACTGCCCCTGGCCTCAATACATTTTTAAAGAAAAGATAATATATTTAACAAAAAAAAAATTGATATTTTTTGATACCTGACTCATGTTCTAGAATATACTCAGTTCTTACAAATGGTCCATGTGTATTGTGAAGAATATACATTCTCTAATTGTTGGCATAGAGTTGTAGGTGCCCATTAGATCTTGATTTGTTAATTGTGTTGTTCAAATCCTCCATATCCTTACTAATGTTTTTGTCTGTTTTCTCTATTATGTATTAAGAATAAGTTAAAGATTTCTTATGAATGTTAATCCATTAATTTCTCCTCACAATTTTGTCCATTTCTCTCTATATATATATATAAAATATATTACACTTACAACAAAACAGGTTTAAACTATGTGGATCCACAGATTTTTTTTTTTTTTTTTCAATAAATGCAGTTGACCTTCCTTAACTGTGGGTTCTGAATCAGCAACCAAATGATGATCAAAAATACAATATTTGTGGGTTAAGAAACCCATGGATAGGAAGGTCCAACTTTTCCTTTATGCAGCTACCATAGGGCCAACTTCAGGACTTGAGTATGCAAAGATTTTGGTATCTGCAAAGGTCCTGGAACCAAACCAATTTTCTGTGGATATTGAAGGAGAACTGTATATACAGATATAAAGACTATGTTTTTATGAGCTTATAAATTTAGATTTTTTTTTTGTATTTTCTTGTGAGAATGGTACCTTTCATCATTAAATATGAACACTCTTTACCTCCCAAAAGAAAGTTTTTACTTTGAAGATCATTTTCTCTAATAGAGATGTATATATGTACATAGTTATACCAGGTTATTTTGTTTAGTGTTTGCCTAACATACTTAACCTTTAAGTTGGAACTTTTATGTGTCTAATGCACAGGTATGTTTTAAAAATAGTGTATACCTAGATTTTACTAATTAAACTGAGAATATTTATATTTTGACCTGCATGTTTACTCCATTGACATTTATTGCGTTTAATAGTACATTTTGAGTTATTTCTACCACTTACTTGGTGCTTTACATTTATCTGGCTATTTCTCTGCTTCTTTTTCTTTTCTCCTCTCCTGCTTGCTTTTGAATTTATCAGGCATTTTACATTCTATTTTCCCTCCACCAATGGCTAGGTAGTTACATAATACATGCATTTGGGTAGTATAAAACCAACTTTTGTAACCAGTCTTCATGTTTCAGTTGCTTAATACAATGTAAATATGTTCCTTAGACACCTATCAGCCCAATGCAAGTGTTCCTAATCAGCAAATGGCTTTCCTTTATGGCATAAATTAGGAATCCAGGTCTTTTCGCTCTTGTGCCTTCATCATCCCCAGGATGTAGGTAATCTCTTCATTTAATAGAGTAAGAAGCCTGAGTCCCTTCTTAAGAGCCATGGCTGCTGGGTGACCAACATCATTATCTTTTGTATTTTACTGAATACAATAACAGTCTTTGGTGGACAGCCATCCCTCTCAGCATCAACTCTATACTATCTCTGAGAACAAATTCTTGGTGGATGGCTAGCCATGTCTACAACAGCATATTTAACCAAATCTGAAGTTTTCAAATCTCTACTTCTACCCAAACATTATAACGTTTTCAGAATGTTTTAACTTTGGTCATTGCCTCCATTTTTGCATATTATAATTTTTTTTTAGTATTTTAGTTTTTTTAATTTTATCAAATCATTCATTATTATTGTGTATTTAGTTGTATACAAATAGACCCCGTTTGTAGCATTTTATCAATATTAGGTCATTTAAGCCTCATAGCCACCCCCTGAAGTTTTAGCACTTATGTAATAGGTACTATGTTCTCCTTATATTTTGGATATGAGAAAGTTGAAGTAGAAAGCAGTTAGTGAACTTGCCTTATGTCACCCAGTTGTGACCACTTAGTTAAGTGGTGAAGCCAGGATTCAAAGCCAGTCAACCTGGCTCCAGAGGCCGCTCATGACCCTGCTTCACGCTGTCAATAGTTGTTTATATTTATCCACATGTCACTGTTCCCTGTTTAACTATACAGAGATTTCCCATGGCAAAACTTTTCTGTATAGGATCAGAGAGGAAATATTTAAGCTTTGCAGACCATATGGTCTCTGTCACAATTTACTGTACTCTGCCTTTGTAACACAAAAGCCGCCAGAGTTAATAGATATGAGACCAGCACTTTAGGAGGCCAAGGTGGGTGGATCACCTGAAGTCAGGAGTTCGAGACCAGCCTCATCAATACGGTGAAACCCCGTCTCTACTAAAAATACAAAAATCAGTCGGGCATGGTGGCATGCGACTGTAGTCCCAGCTATTACGGAGGCTGAGATAAGAGAATTGCTTGAATCCAGGAGGCAGAGGATGCAATGAGCTGAGATAGTGCCATGGCCTTCCAGCCTTGGTAACAGAGCGAGACTCTGACTCAAAAAAAGAAAAAAAAAAAAAAATGAGCATAACTCAAATAAACTTTCATTTGTGGATGCTGAAATTTACATTTCATGTAATATTCATGTACCACAAAATATTATTCATCTTTTATTTCAACCATTTTAAAACATAAAAAACATTCTTAGAGGACTTCTTATTTCAGATGAGATCTATCAAGAGTTCTAAAGTCATCACTCCTACCCTCATAACAAGTTACAAAACTAAATATCAACAACTCCTTTTAGATCCATCAGAGAATTGAGGACACAGAACATACCACCACCTGGAAAACTAGAGAGAGACGGCAATATGAGAATCACAACTTGGCCGGGCGCGGTGGCTCACGCCTGTAATCCCAGCACTTTGGGAGGCCGACGCGGGTGGATCACGAAGTCAGGAGATCAAGACCATCCTGGATAACACGGTGAAATCCCGTCTCTATTAAAAAAAAAAATACAAAAACTTAGCCGGGCGTGACTGCAGGCGCCTGTAGTCCCAGCTACTCTGGAGGCTGACGCAGTAGAATGGCGTGAACTCGGGAGGCGGAGCTTGCAGTGAGCCGAGATCCCACCACTGCACTCCAGCCTGGGCGACAGAGCAAGCCTCCGTCTCAAAAGAAAAAAAAAAAAAAAATCACAACTTACTGGGAGCTGCAGCCAGTAACTGGTAGGAATACTTAAATGGTAATTGACGAATTGTTGGAGGCTGAGTGTGGACTAGCTTGAGAGTTAAAAATTCCTGGGGGTCCAGTCATAGGTAGATCCCTATACCCTTGTGAGTTTTATTTTCAGGAACCCAGACTGGAGGAAAATCCTCTCCCATTTTTTGGCAGGAGGAGAGAAAAAGTAAACATTTTGAAATATGTCCAGAGCATTTCATTTTTCTTAGCAAAGCCCTGGCCTCAAGGGAAACTACTGTAACAGGAATAAAAAGGACCGTTACATAGTGATAAAGGGGTCATTCTCCAAGAAGACATTAAAATCCATAATGTGTGTGTGTATTGGTAGAAGTATGTATATACATATGTATGTCTGTATTTACACACAGTAATGTGTATAAGTATATGTATAGGTGTATATATGTGTCTGTCAATATTGTTTCATCAATTTTAACCAATGTGCCACACAAATGTAAGAACTAATAATAGAAGAAACTAGAGCAGAGGTGGGGAAGCATATATATAGGAACCCGCTGTACTAGCTCTTTAATTTTTCTCTAAATCTAATACTGTTATAAAATATAAAGTTATTTTTTCAATATTCTTAGCTCACAGGAATTACAAAATCCATCTGTAGGTTGGATTCAACCTCTGAGCCATAGTTTCTTGACTTCTGATCTAAGAGATCTTCATTTTGAGGTCTGTTTTTATCTTTTTGAAGCATTTTAGAAATATCTTTGTGAGATATGGCACATTCTGTTGGTGGTAAACTCTATTTTTGTTTGTCAGAAAATTTTTTTATTGTATTCTTTCTTTGAATAAAGTTTAGCTAAGGAATTCAATTTTAGGTTGGCAGCATGTTCTCTAAGTCTTTTGAAGATACTATGCTTCTTTCTTTTGTCTGTGAGACATCTGCTGTAATTTGTCTTTTCTTTCTGACCACTTGTATCACCTCTTGTTTGCCTCTGGTGTTCTACAGTCTCTGCGATAGGCCTGATTGTGTGTTCAAAAGGAGATTTCTCGTTATTCCTGTTTGAATTTTGGGAAGGATTCTTGACACTGAAGTTTTCCATCTTTTAATAATTTTATGTCTTTTAAATATATGTATAATTAAATTGCAGTCTTTATTTCTTTAAACATTCTTAGTGATCAAATCCTCATATTCCTGCTCCTAACCCTTTGAGATTCACCTCTACAGGCCAAAATCTGTTAGCTGGATCTTGCTATTCTCTGCCTGATTACTTTTTGCTTGATCCTCAGGGCACACTCAGCCCAGGCGCAAAGAAAATTCAAAGGATGAATGACAATGTTTCCAGAAACATCCTTTATTTAACAATGGATAAGAAGTTGATCAATAAGCATCCCCAGCTTCCTTTTATCTTAGTTGGGATAACTCTGAAGCATGGTCCACCTCTGCTAGCAGCGTTCCCAGTGATACTGAGAGGTGACAACACACTAGCAGCCCTCGCTCTCGCTCTCAAAGCCCACTCTGGTGGTGCTTGAGGAGCCCTTCAGCCTGCCACGGCACTATGGGAGCCCCTCTCTGGGCTGGCCAAGGCCGGAACTGACTCCCTCTGCTTGCAGGGAGATGTGGAGGGAGAGGCACCAGTGAGAACCAGGGCTGCACGTGGCACTCCCCAACCAGCGCAAGTTCCAGGTGGGTGTGGGCTTGGCAGGCCCCGCACAGGAAGCAGCCGGCAGGCGCTGCCAGCAGGCGCCACTGGCCCCAGGCACTGAAGGGCTTAGCACCTGGCCCAGCAGCTGCAGAGGGTGCCTGGGGTCCCCCAGCAGTGTCAGCCCACTGGGGCTGCGCTGGAATTCTCACCTAGCCTCAACTGCCTCCCCCTGGGGCAGGGCTTGGGACCTGCAGCCCACCATGACCAAGCCTCGCCCCCACTGTCGTGGCCCGAGTCTCCCAGACGAGTGCCACCCCCTGCGCCATGGCAGCTGGTCCCATGGACCGCCCAAGGGCTGAGGGGTGCACTGCGTGGGACTGGCAGGCAGCTGTGCCTGCTGCCCCAGTGCGGGATCCATTGGGTGAAGCCAGCTGGCCTCCGGGGTCTAGTGGGGACTTGGAGAACTTTTATGTCTGGCTAAGGGATTGTGGATGCACCAATCAGTACTTTGTGTTTAGCTCAGGGTTGTAAATACACCAATCAGTACTCTGTATCTAGCTAACCTAGTGAGGACTTGGAGAACTTTTCTAACACTCTGTGTCCGGCTCAGGGATTGTAAATGCACCAATCAATACTCTGTCAAAATGGACCAATCAGCTCAGTGTAAAACGGACCAATCAACTCTCTGTAAAATGGACCAATCAGCTCTCTGTAAAATAGACCAATCAGCTTTCTGTAAAATGGACCAATCAGCAGGATGTGGATGGGGTCAGATAAGGGAATAAAAGCAGGCTGCCTGAATCGGCCGTGGCGACCGTCTTGGGTGCGTTTCCAGATTTTGGAAGTGTTGTTCTTTCGCTTTTTGCAATAAATCTTGCTGGTGTTGATTCGTTGGGTCCATGCTGCCTTTATGACTTGTTTATGTCTTGTAACGCTTGTAACACCGCGAAGGTCTGCAGCTTCACTCCTGAGGTCAGTGAGACCACCAACCCACTGAGGACAGTGAGACCACAAACCCTCCGGGAAGAACAAACAACCAACTCCAGATGCGCTGCCATAAGAGCTGTTGTAACACTCACCGCCTTAAGAGCTGTAATACTCACCGGGAAGGTCTGCAGCTTCACTCTTGAAGACAGTGAGACCACAAACCTACCAGACGAAGCAAACTCTGAACACATTCAAACATCAGAAGGAACAAACTCCGGACACAGCATCTTTGAGAACTGTAACACTCACCGCGAGGGTCCGCAGCTTCAGCGAGACCAGGAACCTACGAATTCCAGACCCAATGCTGAGATTCAATTGTCCACAGTAAAAACTCATTTGATAATATAGATCATCTACTGACTTCTTTCTCTCTTCAATGTAATTTTCCCAATCCTTTACTGATGTGTTCTGGGACCATCTACTACAGAAACTACTTGCATCTGAATCCTTCCGTTGCAGTCAGCTTCTGGAGGGAAACCAAAATTTTATTTTATATTCACCGTTTGATATTCCCATTGCATGATGCTCCTGAAGGGTACATTTGCTGTGTTTTTTTCTCCTCTTGATTCATGCTTTTGTTAGCTTATTACTATGTGTGTATGTTTCTTTTGTTGTTTTTGTTGTTGTTTAATTGTGAATTTGTTTTGCATAATTTATGAGACTCTTGCAAGATTTGGGTTTTGAGTTTATCTGGGTTCTATTAAAAGAGATTTGTTTTTTGCTTTCATCAGGCTTGCCAGAATGTTATGAACAAAATTATGATAATTATTTTAACTTGAATTTCCCAAACAATTTGTCACAGTGTTTTATTTGAATCCAGAATTGGTTAAGGGAGCCAGGTCTCCCTGGGTACAATTGGTTGGGCCTGGTCTCCAGAGCTGCTACGGCTCCCATGGAAAGTGTAGCAATCATAACAGAGGTTGGCAGATAAGGTGGTGGCAGCTGTGTCTGGTACAGAGGCAGCAGCCAAGGGTCCCACGAGGAAGCAGCCACCAGGCTCCAGAGGTGAGAAAGATCAACCAAATATGAGATTGTACATAAATTGTGTCCAGTGCATTGTGTCAAAGGTATAAATTGCAAGAGGAAATTTCTTCTATCTGGAGCCCAGGCTAATATAACTCACCTTCCACTACCCAGCCCTCTGGCCCCCTCCTCACCTTTTCATTGAGGGAAGGCTTTCAAATGCCTGTCTTTTCCAGGGTTCTCAGTTCCAAGCCTTCATCTTCCACAGTCCTAGGACATTTTCTCCATTAGGCGTTGGGCCATTACCACCCAACCCTGGCTCCAGTGCATCCGTAGCATTAACACAAGCCTAGAAATGTCTTTCAGCTCTCTTTTCAGTTCGGTTTCTGGCAATTTCTGCTGATTTCTCAGAAATTCCTCGTTGTATTTATTCAAAAAGGGCTTTTTGATAGCAATTTCAGCTCTTGTACGAGGACTTCTATCATATTGTCAGGAAACAATATCTCTTCTTTTGAAAAGATTTATTTTTATATAAATTTGTCTTAATTTTATAATTAGAAAAATCATTTAAAAGCATAAGTAACTATACGAATACATACATTTATATATATATGCCACCCAAGAGCTGTGAACCAAATTTACGTGAATAGTGGTTAATTGATCAGCAATGTTAACCTACAACCGTGGTTCTTAACATTGGCTGCACATTTAAATTGACTATAGGAACTATTAAGAAACCATAATGCCAGGATTTCACCCACAAGAGGTCTTATTTTACTGGTCTGAGGTGAAGCTCAAAGATAGATATTTTCGTGAGCTACTCAGGTAGCTCAGGTAGAACCATTTCTGGTTCTGTTTAAGAACCAGAAATGGTCTAGACCCGTTAGAGACACTCCTCTGTAAGGAAAGAGGAGTGATTAGACTTAGAAAGGACAGATTCAAATAAGACACAGAACTTTTACAACTCAGCATTAGCATAAGTGCCTTAAAGGAGAGATCCAGTACTCTCTACAACTAGTGACTTTGATCTCCTAACTAGGACCTCCAGTCTAAGCTTTGGAACCAACCCAGTCCAAATCAGGTTCCTTTCTTGCTCCTGTAACTTAATCTCTTCCTCATCTTCTATTTAAGAAAATAAGTTTCTGATACCTTCCCTTCAAAACAGTTTTTCGCTTCAATTACATGTGTTATAGTAACTATTCCAGCACCCTCTAGGACTGGAGCTCTATTTGTATGCTGCTTGTATGCTTTACAGATTCCTACATTGTAGTCATTAAGAGCTCAGCTCTGAAGTATGAGCAACCTGGGTTTAACTCCCAGTTGTGTCACATACTAGTTCTGTGTCCTTAGGTAACTAACCTGACTTCTGTATGTCTTTATCTGTAAATGGCTACGGTAATACTGCCCGTATTATAGAGCCGATGTGATAAGAAAATGTGATGCTGAATGTAAGTTTTTTATTATAACACCTGCCAGATGGTAAACTCAAAATGTCATTGTTGATGTATTATTATTATTATTTAGTATCCCTTCCAAAAACTCAATTTCCCATGCTGCCTCATCTCATTCAGGGTAACTCTCAGGTTAGTCACTTTACAATGCTTAATTCATGACACCCTGATACCATTCTCCCTCTACTTCTACCTGCTCTGGCAACACCAGGTACCCCCTGACTTAGACCTCCCATTCATTTATCCACTCAGTGTTTATTGAGTGCCTAATGTGTGCTAAGATCTTTGACAGAGCTAGGAATACACTGAGGAGTAAAAATTGTCATAGCCTGGAATGTCACTTCCCACATCTTACCTTATGCCCTGCATGGAGAGACAGAAATGTGTGAATTTGAAAAATGTCCCCCTAGCTACAGCTGAGTGATCCCTGCTGACCTCATCTCCCACCCCGCTCCCCCCCACACACACATACGCTGATTATTGGTCCAGCTGAACATTTTCTCCCATGGTAAGATGCTGGTCTTACCATGCGAAAGGGTCTTTCCTTATCATCCCCCTAAGTCCTTTTAAGATCTTCTAAAATTCTAGGCACATAATTGGCATAATATAAAACATACTAAAATTTGCCCACATCATACAATAAATACATAGTATAGTAACTTTATGTAAGTTGGGCTAAGCTTCAGTGAAGCCAAAATTATTTTTTCAAGTCTCAAACCTCATTGTAGCTCTTGAAATCTTGTATGCCCTTGACACTTTGCCTACATGCCATTACCTTTGCCCACTCACCTCATCACCATTTCAATTCTCCTTCTGCTCTGACTTAGTTTTCTGGAGAGAAAAAGGAAAAAAGAAATGGGTAGATAAGTTGCTCATAGGAAAATTAAAAATATTCAAATTCTGCCTTCTTTGCAATTTTGTCCAAGTCTCAGATAGCAACTGATATCAAATGCATAAATAAAAATATGCACATATATTTAATAAAAGGGAAACCTACATTCCCTTGTCAGTCCAATCTAGTGGGAACAATTTTCAGCGTTTATATAGTGCTGAACATTGAAAAAGTATCTTCATTTACTTAACATTATAAACAAAATATAATTATAATCACATATAATGGCAAAATTGAAAATCAGAGAAGGAATATAACTTGCCCAGGATAACACAGGCAGTAAGAGGAGAGCTATGATCTGACCTGTAGGCAGATGTGATGTCTGGAAATCCTGATTCCTTATTCTGTGACCAACTTCCTGCATAATACACAGTGATCCCAAATAGAACAGGACACCTCCCTTGGAGGGAGCATATGCATATGTGTTCTCAAAGTACCACTTCAGTCCTCTCAGAGATTTGAGACTACATCCCTAAAACGCAAGTGTCTGCTGATTCTGAGCCCTGACTGAAGTGGAGCTGCACCCACATGTGCCTATTCAGTGCCAAGATGCTGTTTTACTGCCGCTCCCCTGTCTTTAGCAGCAGACTAAGAACAAGGACCTCTAATCCCATATCAAATTTGCACTGCATCAAGGTCAGTATCTCTTTTTTACCGAAGTAGTAAATGCATTCTTCACAGTTTTAAACCAAATAATAACCATTCCATACAGACTGAGTCTGGCTTCAACATTATTGCTTTTTTTTAAGGTCCATAACTGTCTTAAATTACTGTTCCTTCCAGCATCAGCAATGCTGTAAAATTTTCAGGGACAAGCCTTTACTGCCTCCCACCTCTTCCTGCTTTATTGTCAGTGGCAATTTTAATTCATTTCATTTCTGTGTCACTGTCACTCCAACTGCTATCTTCAGCTCTGTGTGGTGTGCTGAAGTTCAGAGTTAATGTAGAAACCTTTGCTTTAATAGAAAAATCATGTTATTTGACTTTTTCTTTAACATTAATAGAGAGTCACCCAAGGCCGGCTCCAAAATTCTGCAAAATAAAATTCTTTCCAAATGCTAAGGGACCGTTCACTGTCTTTGAAAGAGTGCTAGTGAGGTAAGAATTACCATGGACCTGAAGCGAAGAGGAAAACAAGATTTTAGGGAATAAATGGAGTGGTGTTTCTGAGGCCTGGCTTTAGTTTCTTGCTTTATTGCTCATTGGATGAACCTATGATTCCAGAAGAACATCTTAATCTAAGGTTCTCCCTCTCTCCTTCTCGACCCCTTTGCAAAAATTGAGATACAGCTATTGCCATTTATTTTCCACTCAGAGATGCTTTAAGTTTCAACCCAGTGGAAAAAAACAAAAACCAAAAAAACAAAAACAAAAACAAAACCATGGTACAAATCGTTCCTGCTGACAATGGATCTGATCTTGTATTGAGCTAAGATGAACAAAATGCTCTCTGGGGAAGAGCAAGGTTCACCTGTGTGAGGTAAATGAATTCTTCCACAGCTCTAGGGAACAGTGAGATTGCTGTATGGTATACTGATGCCCCAAAGAGTTTATTATCTTTATCCTGTTTGTGGATAACTTGCCCCGACTTGATATAGAACCCAGTCAATAATAATGTCTTTTTTGGATTTACACAGAAAAACTGGATACTACGTTTAGTACTCTTTTTTTATTTTTGTATCAGTAAGTACCTTGTAGCAGAGGCATAGAAAGAGAGGCAGCTATTTATCAGAGCCAACATCCGCCCCCTCCTTGTTCCCCACCACAGTGTAGGTTTGTGGGAGGATGGTTACCTGAGTTGGCACACAAAATTGAAAATGAGGAGTAAAAAGAAGGGAAACAGAATAAATGTTGATAGTAGCATTTTCCCATCCCCAGATATCTTTTCCTTATTTTCTGTCTCTGTATGACAAAGGCATTAGAAGGAAGGAAATGTACCTTCCCTAAGGAAGGTAGGGGATTTATGAAATTGTAATTATTTCTGCGCAACTGGTAGAGTTCCTGGTAAAAAAAAAAAAAAAAAAAAAAAAAAAAAAAAAAAAAGGAGAAGAGATGAGTCATATGACTTATGGTCTTTACGTTCTGTGATACTTGAGTCACTGAAGTAGAACTGAATGAATCAATCCATATTAGAAATGGGGTCTTTCCTGGAAAATCCAGCTATATGACTCCTTTACCTTTGACCTGTATCTGAAATTGAAAACTTATCACTCTGGCTTCTACTTCTCTTTTCTTGCTAGAAAATATGTTAAACAAATAATTACATCATGGTAACAATAGGCCAGGAACTTTTCCAAGCATTTGGCAAATTGTAAATCAGTAATTGATAGAATGGCTGATACTAAAGTTTCCCGGTCTCCAGGATTGTCTGTTTTTTAATTCTGTAAGCAAATAGCTTTTCCTTTTCAGACTTCACAATTTCCACAGTAAAACTGAAATTCTAAGAAAAGCAAGGTAACATTTTTTCTGTAATCTTATAGATGGTTTGTTTGTTTGTTTGTTCTCTCAAGAAAAGTTTAACCCCTATTTGACATATGTTGAAATGGCAGATTTCCCACTTCCTATCCCACTCCTCTCTGAAGTGTGCCATTCTCAGATGATGCGGAAATTTTATACTGCTAGAAGTATTCACTTTAAAGAGATCCAAATGTTCTTTATTATTTTATGGTCTTAACTTGAAAATAAAACGCAGTAGAAAAAATAGCAGCTGTATCATATGACCCAGCCATCCCATTACTGGGTATATACCCAAAGGATTATAAATTATGCTGCTATAAAGACACATGCACACGTATGTTTATTGCAGCACTATTCACAATAGCAAAGACTTGGAATCAACCCAAATGTCCATCAGTGACAGATTGGATTAAGAAAATGTGGCACATATACACCATGGAATACTATGCAGCCATCAAAAAGGATGAGTTTGCGTCCTTTGTAGGGACATGGATGCAGCTGGAAACCATCATTCTTAGCAAACTATCACAAGAACAGAAAACCAAACACCACATGTTCTCACTCACAGGTGGGAACTGAACAATGAGATCACTTGGACTCAGGAAGGGGAACATCACACACAGGGGCCTATCATGGGGAGGGGGGAGGGGGGAGGGATTGCATTGGGAGTTATACCTGATGTAAATGATGAGTTGATGGGTGCAGCACACCAACATGGCACAAGTATACATATGTAACAAACCTGCACGTTATGCACATATACCCTACAACTTAAAGTACAATAATAATAAATAAATTTTAAAAAAAAGAAAAAAAAGAAAAAATAGCAGCTACTGAACAATTGAAAATAATTATTTTTCTATCAAGAATTGTTTTTGCACTAAAAACAAACAAGTGTAAAGAGAGATAGGGATTAATCCCCAAGGCTATTTTTAGCTACAGGTAACATAAAACTCCAACTGAAGTCATTTAAATCACAGGAAATTAATTATATCCTATAACAAAAGCTTGACAGCAGGAAATTCTGGACTTAATTCAGCAACTTAACAATGTCAGGTTTCTCTATGATTTTCTCTTTGCTTTCACTCATGGTCACAAGATGGCTCCAATGGCTCCAATTATCACTTCCATACACAACAACATGTAAACTTAAAAAGCACAAGCTTTTATTAGGTGTCTCTTTTTAAGGGTAAAGAAAACCTTCTGAGGTACTCCCAGGAACCCTCTTTCTTTTATTTAACTGACAAGTACAGCACATGACCATCTTTTGCTGACATGAGAATAAAATGATTATGATTGGCCTCAACATTTATCCCTCTAGTTTTGAGAAGTGATCCAGGAAGCACTTAAGAACTCAATACTTGAATAAAATAAAAATTTTATTAAGAGGCCGGGAGTGGTGGCTCATGTCTGTAATCCCAGCACTTTGCAAGGCCGAGGTGGGTAGATCACCTGAGGCCAGGAGTTCAAGACCAGCCTGGCCAACATGGTGAAACCCTGCCTCTACTAAAAATACAAAAATTTGCTAGACATGGTGATATATGCCTGTAATCCCATCTACTCAAGAGGCTGAGGCAGGAGAATTGCTTGAACCCGGAAGACAGAGGTTGCAATGAGCCAAGATCAAGCCATTGCACTACAGCCTGGGTGACAGAGCGAGACTTCATCAAAAAAAAAAAATATATATATATATATATATATAAAGAATAATGAAGATGGGAACTATTTACCAAAGGAGGAAAAGCGACAAAGGGTGGGGTAATACTCTAGAGCTGGTAACCACGGGAGCTGTCACCATATCTAAGGCATGAAGAGACAGGAAAAGAAGAGAAAAGACCATGAAGCATGGGCCATCTAGCAAAAGCTGTAGCCTGCCACAGAGTGAGGCAGCTACATGTGACTCCACAGGGAGCAGCCAGGAGAATGAATTCCTCAACCTAATTCTTCTCCCTGTCCCTCCTTCCCTCTACAGACAGAGTCTAACCAGAAGCCAGAGAACATGGGAACTCAATGATGCATCCTGTGTGTCAGCCTCCTGGGCACAGAGCCGGATTGTAAAGCTTGAGGAAGTTGGAAGATAGTTCAGGAAAGACAGCAGCTCTCCATCACAGTTGCCATTCATAGAGCACTTATCTTGTGCCAAGAAGTATGATAAGTGATCTATATGCATAAACCAGGGATTTCACATGACAACATCAACTGGGTAAATATGCTATTCACCATACCCCCCAGGAAAGAAATAGCAACATTGTTTTTAAAGATCCTTTGAGGAGAAATTACCTGGAAAATGCCAAGGCTGAGTGGAGAAAGCATGTAAGCAGAGAGGCCAAATATTCTGAACCTGAAAGACAGGGAGATACCCCAAACCTGGGAAGGGGTGGGGGTTTTGACTGGTTTTGCAGGTAGTGAAGATCCACACCTAATTCAGTTTCTGCTCTCACAGAAGATACAAGGCCTTGGAGTGAATGTATGCTGTACTAGGGGTACTAAAAGCTGAACCTGCCAGTCTTAGCAAAGGCCCCTACACCCAAGCTTGACACAGAATGA
Source organism: Macaca nemestrina (assembly GCF_043159975.1). Classification (NCBI taxonomy): domain Eukaryota; kingdom Metazoa; phylum Chordata; class Mammalia; order Primates; family Cercopithecidae; genus Macaca; species Macaca nemestrina. The sequence goes on along the minus strand of NC_092125.1, from coordinate 136,914,903 downwards.
GCAGAGCCTCTTCTATTAGAGTTGAACTATAAGCATCTAAGAGCAACTACAATGGGTTGAGGAGTTGAGAATTTTTTTCCTTCAAGACACAATGTAAGACTCCTAGATTCTTTGGAAACAACTATCTGTGGCTAGAGGCAAAGAACAAATATGAATGATAGTAGCTGTCTCACTATCCTGGTGAATGGCTGCTCATAGTGAGATTTAGTTTTTATTTAGAAGAATCGTATGACATTTCTTACCCCCAAGTGTGACAGGATAAAATCAGTATCCTCAATACTTGTATCATCTGCTTTATTATATAAAATTTGTGAAATAAGAATTACTGTCTCTATTTTATTGATAGTGAAGGAAAGATTTCAAGAGTCCTAATAACTTGTCTATGATCATTCCACTGAAAAGTGGCTGACTGGGACTTCCACTTGCCACAGTGTGCTCCGGAACCTCTGCTCTCAATCACTATTCTATTATTACACAAAACTGACTTGTATGGAAATGTGGTCATCTTCTCCAGGCATCATGGAGCATTCTATACAACATACCAGGTAATTTCATTGGATAATATTTGCTGCTACTATGCTTTAAGTAAATAGTAACCCATTGAATCGTTGTAAACATTATCCCACTTGATCCTTACATTTGATTCCTGCCAAGTAGCCAAAATGTTATCACCATCACCATTCATCACGATTTTACAGATAATGAAACAAAAGTTTTAAAAAATAAGGAAAGGAAAAACGGAAGGAAGGAAGGAGAAAGAAAACAAAAGGAAAGGCTACCTAACTTGAGCAACCGGGAAAAGAACCAAAATCTTTTGACTCCTAGTTCTGTACTCAACCCCTCTCTTCTTTAAACACCACACATTTTAAAAAGCAAAAAACAAAACATTGGTTTCTCCTTCCTACAGCACAGACAGTGATTCAGTGTTTGTGCAATGAGATTGAAAAGGCAAAGAGCTCTGTATATCTCAGTGCAAGAATGCCAACAGACTGCTAATGGAAGTTAGAGAACGGGTAAATGTCAGACAAGGACCAGTGACTCTTTGAGGATCAGTTACCCTTTCAATACAGATCAAAATCCTCAGTACAAACTACTAATATGCCACATGTGTCAGATTACTCCTCCATTCCATCAACAATATCAATGGGGTGGCCTATCTTCCTGTCCTAGTAGCACTACAACCCCAATCTTAAATACTGTATCTACGACGTAAGACTTTTCCTCTGGGCTGTGTTATCGAAGCATGGCAAACATCTTTCTCTCCTCTTCTGTATTCTTTCTTGTCTTGGATTAATTATCTTAATTGATGCCATATTAAGTCTCACAGTTTTCCAAGAGTAAAATTTGGTTAATCACCCTTGAAACTTATTTTCCATAATCCCTCAGAGCCAATCAGCCAAAATCAGGTCTATGCTATCGCTGAAATACACCTTAAATCAGACCCTTCTTATTCTTTCCCCACCACCATTATTGCTATCCCCTTAGTCCATGTTTCTATTTTTCTTCTGCCTCACCCTGGTAATGGACCCCTCTCCGATCTCTCTACCAGTAATCTCTCCCACCTTCATTTATTATATATGCTCCTACCAGAGTTATATTTATAAAAGAAAGTTTTGATGACATCTGTCTCTTGCTTAAAAATGTATTCAGTGGCATTCCCCTATTCGTTAAAACTCACTTCCTTGCCAGGGCCCACAAGGCCTAAATGACCTGATTCCAACTTCCCTTACCAGCCCCGTCTCTTCTCATTCTCCCTCCTCTTCTACTCTAACACTACTAAATTCCTCTTAAGAACCTGATTGTATAATTCTATGTCTTTGCATATATACGTCATTTTTGTTGTTGTTGTTGTTGTTTGCTTTCACTTCCCTCTCTGCCTTAAATTCTTCAGCATACCCTTTGAAATGAGCTTAAATAGTCTCTCCTCCATGAATCCTTTCCTAACCACTTAGGCACGGTTAATCAGTCCTGTGTCAGGATTATAATAGCACTTTGGCATTGGACTGGGGATAGCAGCTGGAGCTTAAGCTGTGTTCATGGTGGGATCCAGTTATATCCAGGCAAGGCTGGCAGCCTGGAGAGGAAAGATCTGTAGAAGCTATTTGCACCAGGAACCAGGGGCCTTGAAAGTATCAGGCCCAGACCCTGACCAGAACCGGTTTCGTGAGAAGCAATGTTTTATGAACAAATGGAGTCTGTTTCTCAAATATTTCCGCTGATCCACAATAGCCCTAAACTCCTATCTGAATCCTTGGGAAAGAGGACTGCAAAATATATATATACTCAAAAAACTATCTCATTGAGAGCTCAGTGGGCCACTAAAACCAGGAGCACAGATTGGGCACAGCCATGAAAAGCAAAAGGCACTTTCCTTAGGTTCATATAAAAGTAGTTCCATTACTGTTGGGATTCATTGAACTAACTCGAGAAAACTTGACGCAGCTTTAGAAATGGTCATGCTAAAAATGTTCATTGTCTGCCCCTCTGTGGGGGAAGTGAGGAGAGAAGAAGGGTTAGGCTGCAGAAACTCATCCCTGTGGCTATGGGACAAGAGGAGGTTTTAGCAGCAGGTATCCCAAAAGGGAAATAAAGCAAGATAAAAAAAAAATGTGGGGATTGCCACATTTTAGGTCAAAAAACCATATTAATGAACCCAAATGGAATATACCTTAGAGACCTTCATCCATTCATTTACCACTTGTTCATGAGTAAATGTGAATACATCCTATCAGGTGCCACGGACATGGCAGAGAATAAGACAGACACGGGAACGTGAAGGTAGATCATAAACCAGCCCACAAATAAAAGCCAAAGGGCATTTTAGGTATCCATGAGTTTAATAAAAAATTAAAGACGTTGATGCAATTGAGAGCTGGAGTCAGTGTAGGTCTCACCGAGAAGACGCCACTAGAGCTGAGACTTGAAAAGCAAAAAAGAATCAGCCTTGTGAAGATCCTGAGGGAAGAACATTCCAGGTAGCATTAGCAGCAAGGGCACAGGCCTGAAGATCATAATAAGCTTGGCATTTCAAAGACCCAAGAGAAGGTCACAGGGGAAACCGCAGTATTTGAGCAAGTGAAAGAGTGGCAGAAGGTGATTCATGAAGATGAGTAGGCATTGAGTCATGGAGAAACTGGTAAACCACGTCAGGCATTTGGACTTTATTCTCTGTGCAATAGGAAACTTCTAGATGGTTTTAGCTAGGAATTGCCATGATCTGAATTTTGTTTTTGTGGCTTCACCACAGTTGCTCTGTAGAGCCTGGAACGTGGAAGGAAGTGGCAGCAGAAGGGGAAGTGGAGAGATCGGTCTAGAGACCATGGTAGTATTTCAGGAAAATGATGGTGGGTGCTGAAACGAAGATAGCAGCACTGGAAACAGAAAAATACTTAGCTGACTTGGGACATACTTTGCAGATACAGTAGACAGGATTTGCTGACATGTTGGATGTTGGGGTGAAGAAAAACCAGTAGTGAAAACACTTCATGGGACCAGGCACGGTGGCTCACACCTGTAATCCCAGCACTTTGGTAGGCCAAGGTGGGCAGATCACTTGAGATCAGGAGTTTGAGACCAGTCTGGCCAACATAGTGAAACCCTGTCTCTACTAAAAATACAAAACTTAGCCAGGCATGGTGGCTAGCACCTGTAATTCCAGCTACTCGGGAGGTTGAGGCAGGTTAATCATGTGAACTGGGAGGCAGAGGTTGCAGTGAGCTGGATCGTGCCATTGCACTCCAGCCAGGGTGACAGACTCCATCTCAAAAGAGAAAAAAAAAAAAAAAGAAAGAAAAACAAATGAACAAACAAACAAAACACTGCATGATTTCTAGCTGAAGCAACTCTTAGAGAACTGGCTAATTATTGAAAAGGGGAGAGAACCGGGAATAGATTCGGGGAGAGGGCTATTTATTTTGTGACCTTTTAGAAATTCAGAGAAGACGTCAGGTAGGCAATTGGATTCAAAAACAGTCTGGAGGTTGGGAGAGAGGTCATGGCTGCAGAGTTACATTCAGAAGCTATCAGAATATCAGTAATGGAAACAGTCCCAGAAAGAAGTGAGGGAGATCTGGAGAAGCAAACTGAGGTTTCACAACCTCACAGAGTGTTATTTGCAAGATTATGTTAATGATTTTAGAGAGACTTAAGGCATGAACTGTATGAGGCACCGAGCTTAACAGAGATCTAAAGCCAAAAAAAAAAAAAACAGAAAAAACAAATCTGCACTTATCTTTTGTCTTCCTGTAACTTCTCTAACCTGTGATTTGATAACTCCTAAATATCCTCCATGCCTTTCCTTGAAGATGCTGCTGTCATCTGCATTTCTGTTCACCTTCAGACTTCTGTGGCATCTCCTTTTGTGATTACAGTAATATCATCGGGATAGAGTTGAAAAAACTAGAATTTATTTATCTAATGAGTAATATTTCTGTGATTCCAGAAAGATATATGTAAAAGGACCAAGTGTCATATTAGTTAGCTCTTAGGTTGCTGCAGAACTAATTGCAGTTTTTGCCATTACTTTTAATGTGGAACTGGACAATAAGCAATTTAAAGTAATGCCAAAAACTGCAATTACTTTTGTACCAACCTAGTTTCTAGAATAAAAAAAAAAGGAAGACAAAATTTTAATAATCAAAAATTATCCTTGAAAATCTTCCAAATTGTCCATCTAAAGCAGAATACTTTGTATATCAACCCTATACAGATACCAATTTCTCAATAAGTCCAAAGAAGACTGGTTTTGCTCCAGCACTAATACAAACTACTCCTGGTGTCAAGTACCAGATAAAAGCTGTGGTTGTACCAAAGAATACTAGCAGGTAGATTTGAATTCATGAATGTTCCGAGTTCATGTGAAATGAGTTCACATTAGAACTAATACTAGTCTAAGCTTCTTTCTAGTCAGATATGTAGATTCTAAGGGGAGTTTTCCGGTGGTAATGGAAGGGAGCTTTGTGCAGTAGGTATCAAGGGTCCTAAGAACGCAGAAATGAGACTGCTGAGAACATATGTCCCTGATTCAGGAGCAAAGAATGCATTTGCTTATTATGGAATATGAGTGGGGTGATGTGTAAGAATTTGTAAGCCACAACACAGGATTAATGTCAACGTTACTTATAATTTTCTAAAACAAATTCTATGTGTTTTGAGTTCCTATTCCAAAAAGCTGGCAAGAAATTCAATCTTTGTTATCACTGAGTTTGCTACACAGACTCTAGGATCTGCTACACAGACTCTGAGATCCGCAGAGCCAAGCCCACTGCCTGGGAAGGGCCTTCTGGTTTCCTGTTCATGAAGTTCATTGCCTGTATGCTCATTGTTCAAGCCAGCAGGGGCTCTTTGAGAGTGGGGACTCCAATATGTCTTTGTCAGCATCAAAGTATCCAGAATTTCCACGTGCACCGCAGGTCTCATCAGAGATTCCACAGCCACCCCAAGTAGATAAAATGTGCAATTCTTTTAGAAACTGTAAAGCCCAGGGCTGGCCTCCCCTTTGCCCCCACCCCTCTCTATAATGGTGTTTCAACCTCCAAGCTTCGGCCTTAACTTTGCCTGCATAATGGCTCCTTCCAGTGAAGATCCAGTACAATATTGAGGTTGAGCTTTAATTAATACTTTGATTGCAAAGTATTCTGCAAATATGGAAAATAGATATAATCCATTGAAACCACAAACATGTACAGATCCAATGACTTGCTGCAAATTTAGTTCTTCGAGTCAGTCTTGAGTTGTCACATTGCGTATTGTCATTTCTAAAGGACACCGAATTCAAAAAGTCTTCCTAAACAAGTTAGAGGACATTGTTATCACCACATTATCCCAGAATACAAGAGGCTACAGCTACCAGAAGACCGTACTGGGACTGGCAAGAAGTTAACCACATTTTCATGCTGAATTTGATGGAAAATTGGATGCATTCCAGTCTGTTTACAGTCTGGGTGGGAGGGACAGATTTGCCAAGAGCACATTTAGCATGTTGCAGCATAGTTTATCTGTCTGCAAATCTGTCCATCCCACCAGACTATCTCTGCCTTGAGAAGTGGAATCCTGACACGCTCATTTCCACAGTTCCAGCAAGTCTTATGGTCTGGCATACAAAGGGCACTCAGTAAGTAAAGCCCACTACCATGGTTGGGAAAAGGCTTTTTCTGCTTAGTTTTCTGTTTGCCATGACACTCCTTCTGCAATTAAAACCGTCATTTATTGCTTATACTCTACAATCCATTGACTTACTAGTTTGGGGCCAATTTTTGGGAAATCTTCGTGACAAAGTCAGCCATGCTTCAACCCCTTGGCTGTTCTCCCTGCAGAGCTATTCCAGAAGCTACAGAGGATGCTTTTTTAATCTCAGACCTTCTGCTGCTCTCTGGTTGACTCTGGTTAAAGAATTCTCCTATAATCCCATTAGGATCAGCTTTTCTCCGTCTGTTCCTTATCACGAATCATTATTAGATGAAAGACAAAAATCCTATCACTTTAGTTAACTGGGTCACTAAGAACCATATGAGTCCTGTGTTCCTGTTCTGAAAGCATAATTAAAGCCCTGACTAATTAGTATTAAAGTAACCTTAATTAACTAACCTAACTTACCACTAATCAAGGGAATGGGCCTTCCGAGATCTCATGGATCATTTTCTAGTCAGTACACAATATAAGCTAATATACATACATACCCCTATGGATGCACTCATTAAAAAAAAAATTAAAACTCTTCATTGTTGGGAGTGTGAGTTGGAGGTTACTTGCTTACTTGCTTATTTATTTATACTCTGCCTCTTCCCACAAAGGATTGGACTCAGAGGACATTATCTTGCATTTGTACTGCAGAGCTCTTGCCATGATTATGAAACAAGAAGGTATTTAGCATGCTCTTTACTTGCTTTGGGTTATTAGTAAGCCCATGATAATTATGTTACCAAAATAATGTAGAGGCTGCTGTATCTGATTTCCACATTACAGATAGTCCCTAGTCATCTATGTGACTTAGAATGCATCACTTTACCTCCCTGGAACCCAGCTTCCTCATCTATGTAATGAGGCCAGTTCATTCATGCACCCACAATGACATTTTGGTCAACAACAGACCACTTTTATAATAGTAATCCTGTAAGATTATAATGGAGCTGAAACATTTCTATCGTCATGGTGATGCTGGTGTAAACAAATGTGCTGTGCTGCCAGCCAAAAATATAGGTTAGTACATAATACTGGATAACGATGATAAGCAACTGTGTTACTGGTTTATGTGTTTACTGTGCCACACTTTTCATCGTTATTTTAGCATGTACTCCTACTACTTATTTTTGAAAAAGATAACTGTAAACGAGCCTCAGGCAGGTCCTTCAGAGGTGTTCCAGAAGAAGGCATTTTTTTTACAAGGGATGACAGCTCCATGCATGTTATTGTCCCTGAAGATCTTCCAGTGGAATAAGGCATGGAAGTGAAAGATAGTGATATTCAGGATCCGGACCCTGTGTACTCCTAGGTTGATGTGTGTATTTGTGTCTTAGTTTTTAACAACAACAACAAAAAGTTTAAAAAGTAAACAAACAAACCTTTGAAAATAGAAAAAAGACTTAAAAAATAAGGATATAAAGAAATTCTTCTTTTTTGGTGAGACAGAGTCTGGTTCTGTTGCCCAGGCTAGAGTGCAGTGGTGAAATGTCAGTTCACTGCAACCTCCACCTCCTGGGTTCGAACGATTCTCATGCCTCAGCCTCCAGAGTGACTGGGATTACAGGTGCGTGCCACCATGCCCAGCTAATGTTTTGTATTTTTAGTACAGTGAGGGTTTCACTATGTTTGCCAGGTTGGTATGGAACTCCTAGCCTCCAGTGATCCACCCACCTCAGCCTCCCAAAGTGCTGGGATTGCAGGCGTGAGGCACTGTGCCCAGCCAGAAAATATTTGTGTATAGCTGTATAATGTGTTTGTGTTTTAAACTAAGTGTTATTACCAGAGTCAAAATGTTTTAAAAAAATTAAAAGTTGATAAAGTTTAAAAGTCACAGTAAGCAAAGATTCATCTATTATTAAAAAAGAATTGTGTAAATTTCGTGTCACCTGAGTGTACAGTGTTTATAAAGTCCACAGTAGTGTTTAGTAATGCCCTGGGCTTCCACATTTACTCACCAGTCACTGATGCACCCAGAGCAACTTCCAGTTCCACCAACTCCATTCATGGTAAATGCCCCATACAGATGTATCATATTTTGTTTCTTATATCGCCTTTTAGTTTTTTGTTTGTTTGTTTTGTTTGGTTTAGACAGAGTCTAGCTCTGTTGCCCAGGCTGGCATGCAGTGACGCAATTATAATTCACTGCAGCCTCGCATTCCTGAGCTCAAGTAATCCTCCTGTCTCAGCCTTCCAAGTAGCTAAGACTATAGGTACATGCCACCATGCCCAGCTAAAATTTTTCTCTTTTTTTTGAATTATGTTTTGTAGAGACACAGTCCCACTATGTTGTCCAGGCTGGTCTCAAACTCCTGACCTCAAGCTATCTTCCCACCTTGGCCTCCCAAACTGCTGGGATGCAGGTGTGGGCCATCACGCCTGGCCAATATACCGTCTTTTAACTGGTCCTTTTCTATGTTTGTATGTGTTTAGGCACACAAATACTTACCATTGTGTTTTAATTGCCTACAGTATTTAGTACAGTAACATGCTATACAGGCTTGTAGCTTAGGAGCAATAGGCTGTATGTTATATAGCCTCAGTATGAAGCAGTCTGTACAATCTAGGTTTGTGTCAGTACACTCTACAATGTTCACGATGAAATTGTCTAACAATGCATTTCTCATATAATTTCTTTGCATGATTGGATATTAAGGCCCCTCCCAACTTTTAACATGCTCAGTTATTCTCTGAGTGTAAAGTTTCTCTTGCTCTCTAAGTCCTCTATCTTGCAAATCTAACAGATGTGATGTCTATTCTCTAATACAGAGTCATTTTTTGTGACTGGTCTTAATTATCGACCCTTTTGAGAGCTTATATCGTACAGTCTGCAAGACTGTCTAATGAGCAAGCAGAATAACAAAATGCCTTTTGCAACTAATTTCAGAAACACGGGAGAGGATCCACCAAAGTATCTATCTTACGCAGCTCTGATATTGTCACAGTAGTTTGCTAATCAAACATGGGAGGGCAAGAGAGGAGCCCCCTGCCCTGCACCAGGAATGTCAGTCAACCAACAGGTGATGGTCAGGCAGTTGCTAAGCTGTCTCTCTAAAATAAGAATTAGTCTCAGCCAGTGCCAGGGAAAAGCAGTCCCCCAATAGACAGAAAAACCTGAGGGCAGGCATGGTGGCTTACACCTGTAATCCCAGCACTTTGGGAGACTGAGGCAGGTGGATCACCTGAGGTCATGTGTTCTAGACTGGCCTGGCCAACATGGAGAAACACTGTCTCTACTAAAAATACAAAATTAGGCGGGCATGGTGGTGCATGCCTGTAATCCCAGCTACTTGGGAGGCTGAGACAGGAGAATCACTTGAACCCAGGAGGTGGAGGTTCCAGTGAGCCAAGATTGCACCATTGCACTCCAGCCTGTGCAACAAGAGTGAAACTTCATCTAATAATTAAAAAAAAAAAGAAAAACCTGAAACTGTTGATCAGCTTTCCAATAAGACCTCAGGAGTTGGGTGAGTGGGCTTAAGCATGTGCACTAAGGCAGAATGGTAGAGTTTAACTGATATATGACCTTACAGGATCACTTGACTGGTAAGAGAGAAAAAAAAGCCTCAAGAGAACATGCATACAACTCCTGTAAACTCCTGTGCATATGCTCCCCACTGCCAAGCACTAGCAGGCCACTGTGCATGAGGACAGCCCATCCCAAGGGAAGAATCGGGAGAAGTAACACAAGACCCGGAAGCATGCCAAACCCTAAGGTAAAGTCAACCTGGGCACTTGATCTTTCAAGTTGCCTGGCTGGCCCTCTTCCAAGTGCAATTTACTTCCTTTCATTTATGAACCCCCGAGTACCTGAGACAGGTCTCAGTTAATTTAGAAAGTTTATTTTGCCAAGGTTGAGGATGTGCGCCCGTTACACGGCCTCAGGAGGTCCTGATGACAAGTGCCCAACGGGGTCAGAGTACAGGTTTGTTTTTATACATTTTAGGGAGAGACATGAGACATCAATCAACATATGTAAGATGAATATTGGTTCTATCCAGAAAAGGCGGGACAACTCAATGCAAAGTTGGGACTACTTGAAGCGGGAGGGGGCTTCCAGGTCACAGGTAGGTAAGAGAAAATTGTTGCATTCTTTTGAGTTTCTGACTAGCCTTTCCAAAGGAGGCAATCAGATGTACATTTATCTCAGTGAGTAGAGGGGTGACTTTGTATAGAATGGGAGGCAGGTTGGCCCCAAGCAGTTCCCAGCTTGACTTTTCCCTTTAGCTTAGTGATTTGGGAGCCCCAAGATTTATTTTCCTTTCACACATTCTTGTTCTAAAGCCTTTTAATAAACTTGCTCTTCTGCTCTAAAACTTGCCTCCATCCCTCACTCTGTCTTATGGCCCTCGGTCAAATTCTTTCTTCTGAGGAGGCAAGAACTGAGGTGATTGCAGACCTGTGCAGATTCACTGCCACTGACAGTATCTGCAGTACCACACTTCAGTTCTACAATGTGAGATATTGTGCATTTATCTATCATTTGCCATTGATGTGAATGAGTTTTCAAGACCATTTCCTTAGCCGAGATTGCGAGTTACAGGGAACCAAAGAAAACATTATGATGTGGACATACCACTAAAAGAGACCAAAAGTGAAAACAAGGTGACCCAGCTTGATCAGCCTCTTAATAGTTCTCATATTTCTCAGGGCAGGATGGGCTCTACAGCACTCCCCACCCCCCACCTCCTTGAATTTTCCATGATAAAGAAACTGTATCTGTTTAAACTCAGGAACTTGTATTAAAGGAAGTGGTATTATTCAGCACTAGAACTAATGTTTGAAGGAGGCCACAAAATTTCCCATCCTAAACAGGTTTAAGGATAACTTAGCTTTGTTTTGGTCTGGGACTGTTTAAAAGAAATCTGCAAAAAGTCTGGGGGTGCGGATGCTTGTGGGCAGTTCCTCCAGCACAATGTTCTCTGTTTCCTGATTGCAGGGAGCATTGAGTCATCATCTGACAGCCATAAATAATACTTGAGAAACATATTCTGTCTTTGAAAATAGATTCCACAAATTCTTCAAGTTGTGTTTTTGCATTTTTACATTTACATTTTCTACTTTATCCTTTGTCATCTATGAATAGTAAATAAACGTTTGAATAAAAAAGTGAGTGAGTAAATAAATGAACAGGTAAATTAAAGCTTTCTTTATTTCCACCTAACTAAGTACATCCATTTTACTGCTTTACTCATCTGTGTGACAAATGTGAAAAACGCACAAGAAAGGGTTTTTTTTTTCCAGCACTGTTGCATAAGCAATTCTTCAACTTTTATGTCCATAAGAATCACTCAGAAAACTTACTAAATGTAAAGATTCATGAGCCCCATATCTAAAGATTCTGATTTAATAGGTCAGGCATAAACATACAGGAATGTAAATGGTAATATCATACACACAAACTTCAAAGTTGTGTCTGATGTGAATGGTCCTCAGGCCACACTTTGAGGAATATTGCTATCTAAGGGCTGTTGATCCTCTGGTCTATCATTTTGATATCAGAATCTTAAAAAATTGTGAGTTGCAATCATCCCACCTTTGGGACCACAGTCAGCCAAATGGAAGCAAGCGGTATCAAGTAAGAGAATTTCAGAGATTTGCCAAAGTGAGAAGTGACATTGCAATATCAAGACTTATTATAAAAAATATAGTAATCAAGACAGTATGATACCGACACGAAGACAGGTTACTCGAACAATGGAAAAGAATGGAGGGTCAAGAAACAGATCGATACACACATGAGCAATTGATTTTTAACCAAGGTGTAAAACAATTTTCACTGGAGAATAGTCTTTTCAAAAAATAGTGCTAGAACAATTGGATATCCATATACCAAGTAAGTACTCCTATCCACAATATTGAAAAAGTAACTCGAATAATATACCTAAATGTTAAACTGAAAGCTATGGAACTTCAAGAAGAAAAGATAAAAGAAAATTTTTGTGATGGTATTTTAGAAAAAGAATTCCTAAATACAATACCAAAGCCAAAATCCAAAAAACAAAAAGTGGTACGTTGGATTTTATGAAAATTAAAAACCCTCTTCAAAAAACACTATTAAGAAAGTAAAAAGACAAGCCACAGACCAAAAGATAATGTTTGTAAATCACAAACAAAATGACTTGCAAATTACTTATCTGATAAAGGATGTGTATCTACAAAATGTAAATAATTCTCAAAACGTAATTTGAAAAAATCATTTAAAAAAAGGACAAAAGATTTAAGTGGACACTTCATCAGCAAACATATATAGATAGCAAATAAGCACATAAAAAGATATTCATCATCATTTGTCACTAACAAAATAAAAATTAATCACATTGAGATGCTACTATGTGCCTATTAAAATGGTTACAATTTAAAAGACTGACCAAATCAAATATTCACAAGGACAGAAAAACTAGAATACCACTACACAATAAAAGTAATAAACCATTAATACATGCAACATGGATGAGTCATAAAATAACTATGGTGAATGAAACAGACAGAGAAAAAAGAGTACAGATTGTAAAGTTCTATTATACAGATTCTGGCAAATAAAATCCAACCTGTAGTGACAGAAAGTAGATTAGATCTAAGGTTTCAAGATCACCTTTAAGATAAACTGGTTGTTGACAGTATTGAATTCCTTGCAGCTGTATGACTGAGTTCTTATTTTCTTGTTGGTTGTTGAATAAGAACCACTCTCGGCTTCTAGAGACCGCTCTCAGGCCTTTGCCACACAGCTCCCTCCATAAGCAGTTAATGAGGTAATTTGCTTCTTAAAGGCCAGCATGGAAAATCTCCCTCATGCTTCTGATCTCTTTTCTTAAGAAGGGTCCAGTTCCTTGTAAGAACTTGCCTGATTGAGTCAGGTTCACTCAGAATAATGTCTCTTGATTAAGTCAAACTCAACTAATTTTGGTTAATTACATCTGAAACTCATTTCATCTTTGTCTTATAATATATTCTAACCATGGGAGTGAAATCCTTTATAGTCAGTCTCAGCCACCCTAAAGGGTGGAGGTTGATGCAGGCTGTGTACACTAGAGCACGAGGAATTGTAGGAGCCTTCTTAGAGTTCTGGGTGCCACATTCTACAACTCAGCATACCTATAGACACAGGTCCCAAGAGGCAAGTACAAGGATGCTCATCACAACATTGTTAGTGACATAAAAATTCATTACCTCCTAATATGTTCTGAATGTTTGTATTCCCACAAAATTTATATATTGAAACTGAATGCCAGTACGATGGCATTAAGAGATAGACATTTGGGAGGTGAATAAGTCATGATGCCAGAGGTCTCATGAATGGGGATTATGCCCTTATAGAAGCGATTTGAGGGAGTTTGTTCTCCCCTTCCACCATGTAAGGATAGAGCAAGAAGGTGTGTGCTATCTTGGCCCTCACCAGTATCCCCAATCTGTTGGAGCCTTTATCCTGGATTTCCCAGCCTCCAGAACTATGAGCAATAAATTTCCATTGTTATAAATTACCCAGTCTAAGGTATTTATTATAGCAGCCTTAAAGGACTAAGAAAGCTCTCATCCAAATGTCCAAAATAAGAAACATAAATAAAATGAGAAATATTCTTATGTTAGAACCTGACGTAAAAGTTCAGCAGGAAAAATAAATTAGTAGGTAAATTATATGCACCTTAACATGCATATTCTTCTTTCACTGAATATGGCAGTGGATAAAATAAGAAAGTTAGGGGAATTTGGAGGGATTATGGTGGATGGGAGGCAGGACTAGATTGCAGCTCCCATGCAAACACAGCAGTGTGTGGAAACTCACATGAACTTTTGCTCCAGAACTACTGCAGGAATAAACCAGAAAAGCTGAGAGAACTCACAGACCCTCTGAAGGAAGTGGATTGCTCCTGCAGGACCCAGGAGACATCCCAAATATTGTGGGTGCCAAAGCGGTGGAAATAAGAAAGAGGAATTGTCCACCCTTGAACACACACCCTCACTGGGGAACCTGAAGGTCTAGATCACAGGAGAAGATTCTGGTCTTACCTGGACCTGAGTCAATTTAGAGAGCCGAGCAAAAAACAGGGGTAGAGGAAGCAGCGGGAAATGTCCTGTGGACTCTCTGGGTCCCCTGGGAAACAATTTCTGCCTTGTCTCACAGGGTCCTTGGGGAGGGCTGCCAAAGGAACTGGGAAAGGTTGACAGGGAAAAGAAAATCTCCACCTGAACTTTGTAACAATTCCACCCAAACACAAGGTCTCTTGGCCTGGACTTGGGGGAGGGTGTGACTCTGGTGTGCAGACTCCACAGGTGGGGAAGCATGAAAGCCCTGCTTGCTTTTGCAGCTGGGAGACTGGTAGCCTGGGACAAGTTCTCAGCCCTGCTCACCACTGCCTGGAAACAGACTTGATGCTATTGATGGGGGCACGATGAGAGTGAGACTGGCCTTTTGGATAGTGTGGGAGCTGGGTGACGCCTGTGACTGCCGGCTTTTTCCCACTTTTCTGACAACCTGCATGACAAAGCAAAGGCAGTCATAGTCATCCTGAAAACATAACTCCATTGACCTGGGAACCACACCCCCATCCCCCACAGCAGCTGTGGCAAGACCCACCCAAGCGGAGAGTCTGAGCTCAGACAAGCCTAGCTCTGCCCCCACCTAATGGTCCTTCCCTACCCACCCTGGTAGCTGAAGACAAAGGGCATATACTATTGGGAGTTCTAGGGCCCTACCCACTGCCTGACCCTCCCTGTACTACCACAGCTGATGCTGCTTGAAAGCACCACCTTCTGTCAGGAGGCCAACCAGCAGAAAAATAGTGCATTAAACAACCAAAACTAAGGACTCTCATAGAGTCCATTTTGTCCCTGCCACCTCCACCAGAACAGGTGCTGGTATCCACGGCTGAGAGACCTGCAGATGGTGCACATCACAGGACTCTGTGCAGACAACCCCCAGTACCAGCCCGGAGCCTGGTAGACCTGCTAGATAACTAGATCCAGAAAAGAGATAACAATCATTACAGCTCAGCTCTCAGAAAGCCACATTCCTAGGAAAGCCAGGAGAGTACTACATCAAGGGAACACCCATGGGACAAAAGAATCAGAACAGCAGCCTTGAGCCCTAGACCTTCCCTCTGACACAGCCTACCCAAATGAGAAGGAACCACAAAAGCAATTCTGGTAACATGACAAAACAAGGTTCTTTAGCAGCCCCCTAAAAAAAATCACACTAGCTCACCAGCACTGGATCCAAATTAAGAAGAAATCCTTGATTTACCTGAAAAAGAATCTAGAAGGTCAGTTATTAAGCTAATCAAGGAGGCACCAGAGAAAGGTAAAGTCTAATTTAAGGAACTCAAAAAATGATACAAGAAATGAGGGAAGAAATCTTCAGTGAAATACATAACATAAATAAAAAACAATTAAAACTTCAGGAAATATTGACACTCTTAGAAAAATGCAAAATGTTCTGAAAGGTCTCAACAATAGAATTGAACAAGCAGAAGAAAGCTTCAAAGTTCAAAGACAAGGTTTTTGAATTAACTTAATCCAGCAAAGTCAAAGAAAAAGAAATAAGACAAATGAACAAAGCCTCCAAGAAGTTTAGGACTACGTTAAATGGCCAAACCTAAGAATAACTGGCATTCCTGAGGAACAAGAGGAATCTAAAAGGTTGAAAAACATCTTTGGCGGATTAATCAAGGAAAATTTCCCCAGCCTAGCTAGAGATTTAGACATCCAAAAACAAGAGGCTCAAAGAACACCTAGGAAATTCACCACAAAAAAATCATCACCTAGGTAGATTGTCATCAGGTTATCTAAAGTTAAGACAAAGGAAATAATATTAAGACCTGTGAGTCAACAGCATCAGGTAACCAAGGAAAGCCTATCAGATTAACAGCAGATTTCTCAGCAGAAACCCTACAAGCTAGATTGAGGCCCTATCTTTAGCCTTCTTAAACAAAACAATTATGAGCCAACAATTTTGTATTCAGTGAAACTAAGCTTCGTAAATGAAGGAAAGATAACAGTCTTTTTCAGACAAACAAATGCTGAGAGAATTTGCTACTACCAAGTCATCACTACAAGAACTGCTAAAAGGAGCTCTAAATCTTGAAACAAATCCTGGAAACACATCAAAACAGAACCTCTTTGAAGCATAAATCTCACAGAAACTACAAAACAAAAATACAATTAAAAAAAAAAAAACTAAGGTATACAGGCCACAAATAGCATGATGAATGGAATAGTACCTCACATCTCAATACTAACATTGAATGTAAATAGCCTAAATGTTCCACTTAAAACATACAGAATGGCAAAATGTATAAGAATTCACCAACCAAACTGTCTGCTGCATTCAAGAGACTCATCTAACACATAAGGACTCAAATAAACTTAAGGTAAAAGAGTGGAAAAAGACATTCCATGCAAATGGACACCAAAAGCAAGCAGGAGTAGCTATTCTTATATCAGACAAAACAAACCTTAAAGCAACAGCAGTTAAAAAGAACAAAGAGGGACATTATATAGTAAAAGACCTTGTCCAACAGGAAAATATCACAATCCTAAATATATATGCACCTAACACTGGAGATCCCAAATTTATAAAACAATTACTACTAGACCTAAGAAATGAGACAGACACCAACACAATAATAGTGGGGGACTTTAATACTGCACTGACAGCACTAGATAGGTCATCAAGACAGAAAGTCAGTAAAAAAAACAATGGATTTAAAGTATACCCTGGAACAAATGGACTTAACAGATATTTACAGAATATTTTACACAACCACCACAGAATATATATTCTATCATGAACACAAAGAACTTTCTCCAAGATAGACCATATGATAGGCCACAAAACAAGCCTCAATAAAATTTTTCAAAAATTGAAACTACATCAAGTACTCTCAGATCACAGTAGAATAAAACTGGAAATCAACTCCAAAGGAACCTTCAAAACCATGTAAATACATGGAAATTAAATAACCTGCTCTTGAATGATCATTGCATCAACAATGAAATCAAGATGGAAATTTAAAAATTCTTCAAACTGAACATCAATAGTGACACAACCTATGTAAACCTCTGGGATACAGCAAAGGTGGTGCTAAGAGGAAAGTTGCTAGCCCTAAATTCCTGCATTAAAAAGTCTGAAAGGGCACAAATAGACAATCTAAGGTCACATCTCAAGGAACTAGAGAAACAAGAACCAACTAAACCCAAACCCACCAGAAAAAAAGAAATAACGAAGATCAGAGCAGAACTAAGTGAAATTGAAACAAACAACAAACAAACAAAATACAAAAGATAAATGAAACAAAAAGCTGATTCTTTGAAAACATAAAAAACTGATGGATCATTAGCAAGATTAATCAAGAAGAGAGAAAATCCAAATAAGCTCAATTAGAAACAAAAGGGAAGATATTAAAACTGAAGCCACAGACATACAAAAGATCATTCAAGGTTACCATGAACACCTATACATGCATATACTAGAAAACCTGGAAGAGATGAATAAATTCCTGAAAATTTACACCCCTTCTAGCTTAAATGAGGAAGAATTAGATACCCTGAACAGACCAATAACAAGCAGTGAGTTTGAAATGGTAATAAAAAATTTACCAACAGAAAAAGTCCAGGAATTCACAGCTGAATTCTATCAGACATTCAAAGAAGAATTTGTACCAATCTTATTGACACTATTCTGCAAGATAGAGAAAGGGAATCCTCCCCAGATCATTCTATGAAGCCAGTATTACCCTAATACCAAAACCAGGAAAGGACGAAACCAAAAAAGAAAACTACAGAAACAATATCCCTGATGAACATACATGCAAAAATTGTTTAAAAAATACTAGCTAACTGAATCCAGCAACATATCAAAAAGATAAACCACCGTGATCAAATGGGTTTTGTAACAGGGATGCAGGGATGGTTTAACATATGCAAGTCACTAAATGTGATACACCACATAAACAGAATTAAAAACAAAAATCATATGATCATCTCAATAAATACAGAAAAAGCATTTGACAAAATCCAGCATCTCTTTATGATTAAAAATTTCAGCAAAATTGGCATACAAGAGACATGTATCAATATAATAAAAGCCATCTATGACAAACCCACAGCCAACATAATACTGAATGGGGAAACACTGATAGCATTTCCTCTGAGAACTGGAACAAGACAAGGGTGCCCACTCTCACCACTTCTATTCAACATAGTACTGGAAGACCTACCCAGAGCAATTAGACAAGAGGAAGGAATAAAGGCATCCAAATCAGTAAAGAGGAAGTCAAACTGTCACTGTTTGCTGTTGATTTGATTGTATACCTAGAAAACCCTAAAGATTCATTCAAAAACCTGCTAGAATAAAAGAATTCAGCAAAGTTTCAGGATACCAAATTAATGTACACAAATCAGTAGCTCTCTTATACATCAACAGCAACAAAGCTGAGAATCAAATCAAGAAGTCAACTCCTTTTACAATAGCTGCAAACATAAAATAAATACTTAGGAATATGCCTAACCAAGGACGTGAAAGACCTATACAAGGAAAACTACAAAAAACTACTGAAAGAATCATAGAGGACACAACAAAATGGAAACTCATCCCATGCTCATGAATCAATATTGTGAAAATGGCCATACTGCCAAAAGTCATCTACAAATTCAGGCAATTCTCATGAAAATACCACCATCATTCATCACAGAACTAGAAAAAACAATCCTAAAATGTATATGGAACCAAAAAAGATCCCTCATAGCCAAAGCAAGACTAAGCAAAAAGAACATATCTGGAGGCATCACAGTACCTGATTTCAGACTCTACTATAAGGCCATAGCCACTATAACAGCATGGTACTGGTATAAAAAGAGGCCCATAGACCAATGGAACAGAATAGAGAACCCAGAAATAAAGCCAAATACTTACAGCCAACTGATCTTTGACAAAGCAAACAAAAACATAAAGTGGGGAAAGAACACCCTATTCAACCAATGGTGCTGGTATAATTGGCAAGCCCCATGTAAGAGAATGAAACTGGATCCTCATCTCTCACTTCATATAAAAATCAACTTAAGATGGATTAAGGACTTAAATCTCAGACCTGAAACTATAAAAATTCTAGAAGATGACATTGGAAAAACCCTTATAGAGATTGGCTTAGGCAAGGATTTTATGACCAAGAACCCAAAAGCAAATGAAATGAAAACAAGAATAAATAGATGGCACTAGCTGGGACTTAATTAAACTGAAGAGCTTTTGCATGGCAAAAGGAACAGTCAGCAGAATAAACAGACAACCCACAGAGTGGAAGAAATCTTCACAATCTATACATCCAATAAAAGATTAATATACAGAATCTATAAGATTAATATCCAGAATCTATAAATCTATAATATCCAGAATCCAACAAATCAGCAAGAAAAAAACAATCCCTCAAAAAGTGGGTTAAGGACATGAATGGACAATTCTCAGAAGAAGATATACAAATGACCAACAAGCATATAAAAAATGCTCAACATCACTAATGATCAGGAAAATGCAAATTAAAACCACAATGCAATACCAACTTACTCCTACAAGAATAGCCATAATTCAAAAATAAAAAAATAATGGATGTTGGCATGGATGCATTGAAAAGGGAACATTTCTACACTGCTGGTGGGAATGTAAACCAGTACAACTGCTATGGAAAACAGTGTGAAGATTCCTTAAAGAACTATAAGTAGAACTACGATTTGATCCAGCAATCCCACTACTGGGTATCAAACAGAGGAAAAAGAGTCATTATGTGAAAGTCACTTGTGCATGTATGTTTATAGCAGCACAATTTGCAATTGCAAAACTGTGGAACCAACCAAAATGCCCATCAATCAACAAGTGGATAAAGAAACTGTGATAAATACATATGATGGGCCGGGCGCGGTGGCTCAAGCCTGTAATCCCAGCACTTTGGGAGGCTGAGACGGGCGGATCACGAGGTCAGGAGATCGAGACCATCCTGGCTAACGCAGTGAAACCCCGTCTCTACTAAAAAAAATACAAAAAAAAAACTAGCCGGGCGAGGTGGTGGGCGCCGGGAAGCTGAGGCAGGAGAATGGCGCAAACCCGGGAGGCGGAGCTTGCAGTGAGCTGAGATCCGGCCACTGCACTCCAGCCTGGGCGACAGAGCGAGACTCCGTCTCAAAAAAAAAAAAAAAAAAGAAAAAGAAAAAAGATAAATACATATGATGGAATTCTACTGAACCATAAAAATGAATGAATTAGTGGCATTCACAGCAACCTTGCTGGGATTGGAGACTATTATTCTAAGTGAAGTAACTCCAGGAATGGAAACCCAAACATTGTATGTTCCAAATACCCCCTGTTTCCCTAAAAACCTATTGAAATTAAAAATTTATTTAAAAAGCATACTGCTTTTACCTTTGAATTAAACAAAAGGAAAAAGAAAGCTATATAAGGTTTTAAAATGCACACAATGCGAGAACAAAGTGGGAGGACTGACACCACCCAACCTCAAAGCTTACTATGAAGCTAACGTAATCAAGACAGTTTAGTACTGGCTAAAGACTAGACAAATAAATCAATGGGAAAGAATAGAGAGTCCAGAAATAGGCACATATAAATATAGTCAACTAATCTTTGACAAAGGAGTAAAGGCAATACAATGGAGCAAAGAGTAATTTTCAACAAATGGTACTGAAACAATTGGGTATCCGCATGCAAAAAGAAAAAAAATGAACCTAGACACAGACCTTACACCCTTTACAAAAATTAACTCTAAATGTATCATAGACCTAAATGTAAAGTACAAAATTATAAAACTCTTAGAAGACAATATAGGAGATGATGACGTTGGGTATGGCAATAACTTTTTATATATTGTACTGAAGGCATAATTCATGAAATAAATGATTAATAAGTCAAACCTCATTAAAATTAAAAACGTCTGCTCCGCAAAAGACAACGTTAAGAGAATAAGAAGACAAGCAACAGACTGGGAGAAATATTTGCAAAAGACACATCTGATAAGACTGTTAACCAAAAAACACAAAGGACTCAAAAAATTCAACAATAAGAAAGAAAAGAAACTACTCAATTAAAAATGGACCAAAGACCTTAACAGACACCTCACTAAAGAAAATATACAGATGCTAAATAGCATCTGAAAAGATGTTTTACATCCCATGTCACCAGGGAAATGCAAATTATAACAACAATAAAATACCACTACACACCTATTCAAATGTCAAAAATATAGAACACTGACCACAACAAAGGCTGGAGAGGATATGGATCAACAGGAGCTCTCCTTCACTGTTAGTGGGAATATAAAATGGTACAGCTACTTTGGAAAGCAGTCTGGTGGTTTCTAACAAAATTAAGTATATGGTTGCTAGACAATCAATAATAACACTCCTTAGTGCTTATCCAAAGAAGTTGAAAACCTGCCGCCAGGAAAAAACTTGCACACAAATGTTTATTGAAGCTTTATTCATCATTGCCAAAACTTGGAAGCAATCAAGAGGTTTTTTAAAAGGTGAATGGGGCCGGGCGCGGTGGCTCAAGCCTGTAATCCCAGCACTTTGGGAGGCCGAGACGGGTGGATCACGAGGTCAGGAGTTCGAGACCATCCTGGCTAACACGGTGAAACCCCCGTCTCTACTAAAAAATACAAAAAAAACTAGCCGGGCTAGGTGCCGAGCGACTGTAGTCCCGGCTACTCGGGAGGCTGAGGCAGGAGAATGGCGTGAACCCGGGAGGCGGAGCTTGCAGTGAGCTGAGATCCGGCCACTGCACTCCAGCCTGGGCGACAGAGCGAGACTCCGTCTCAAAAAAAAAATAAATAAATAAATAAAAATAAAAAGGTGAATGGATAAAAAGATGGTATATCTAGACAACAAAATATTATTCTGCACTAAAAGAAAACAAGTTATCAAGCCAAGACAGAGGAATCTCAGGCCGGGCACGGTGGCTCAGGCCTGTAATCCCAGCACTTTGGGAGGCAGAGGCAGGTGAATCACAAGGTCAGGAGATCGATACCATCCTGGCTAACATGGTGAAACACCATCTCTACTAAAAATACAAAAAAGTAGCCGGGCATAGTGGCAGGCGCTTGTAGTCCCAGCAACTCGAGAGGTTGAGGCAGGAGAATGGCGTGAACCCGGGAGGTGGAGCTTGCAGTGAGCCGAGATTGGGACGCTGCACTCCAGCCTGGGCGACAGAGCGAGACTCCGTCTCAAAATAAGTAAATAAATAAATGACAGAGGAATCTTAAAAGCAAATTACTAAGTGAAAAAAGTCAACACGAAAACGGTATATATATTGTATGATTCCTACTACATGACATTCTGGAAAAGAGAAAATTCCAGAGACAATAAAGAGATCAGTGGTTGTTAGGGGATTGAGGAGGAGAAGGAGAGAATAGGCAGAGCACAGAGGATTTTTAGGAAAGTGCAACTATTCTGTATGATACTACAATGGTGGAAATACCATGATATATTTGCTCAAACCCACGGAATGTACAATACCAAGAGGGAACTCTAATGTCAACTACACACTTTGGAAGATAATGATGTGTCAATGTAGGTTCACCAATTGTAACAAACATACCACTCTGATAGGGGATGTTGATGATGTGGGAGGTGATGCACATGTAGAGGACAGGGGGTATATGGGAAGTTTCTGTACCTACCACTCAATTTTCTGTGAGTCTAAAACTTCTCTAAAAACAGTCTATAAAAATGAATGGAATGTAATACCTTATTTGTAGATATGCAATGTTGTAGTAATCCTGTTTTTTTATTTTCTATGTTTCTAATGCTTTGACATGGTGGGGGCTTTGCTGACCCTGAAGAAACTGGCCCTCCCAGGGCTAGCTAGTTGCTAGAGACAGTAAAAGACTTTCCTGTGAGTGTACTGTTCATATGCAAACCAACCAATCCAGAGCCCAGACCACCCCACCACCACCTCCTTTATATGGCCCCCATAGGGCTCTTTCACTTAAGGCCACCATTCCCCTGCCCTAATCACCCCAGGGCCTACCAGACAACTGGAGACAACACCTATACCCTTGAGCCAGCTGAAATTATTCAAATTAGCCAATGTTAAGCCCATTTATCCTGCCTCACCTGTTTCTGCAGAACCCACAATAAAGACTTTGCCGGTGATTTCCCCTAGCTCTCTCTGACTCCTGACTGACCTTGGTGCTTCCCCTTGTGGCCCCTGCATGGTGAGGTATAGCCTTCCCCTTGGGGACTGTAATAAACTCTCTTTTCAATGGCAATTGGGTCCTGATCTGTTGGCCTTACCATACCCAAATAATAATAAAACCTACATTTTAAAATAACTATTTATAAACATAGTATGTTAATGTATTTTTATAAAGCATTGGCAGGATTTACACTAAATCTGTCAAATGGCTGACCCCAGGAATGAGAAGGGTTATGAGATCTGGGAGTTGGGAGATCAGAGGGTCACAACTTTACATGTAGGAGTATGCTGTCATAAAAAAAAGGAGACTTGAAGCAAATGTAACAAAATGTTAAGAACTACTCATTCTGTGTGGTGGGACAGAAGTACTTACTACATGATTTTAAAATATTCATTTTTTAAAATAAAAGTTATTTTTAAAAGAGTAATGTTGCCTACAACATTCAAAAGATATGGTAAAGATAATACTAAAGAGCAAAGAATATTCAGGAGATCCATATACAAGTTAGGATGCAATTTTCAAAACAAGTTGAGGCAAGAAATGCAGAGAAGAGACACAATAGCAAGGGCTTTTAGGTAAGTAATAGTGTTCCAGACACTCCAATTTATTCACAACTTGTTCAACATCCCTTCTCTGCTGGGTTAGTGTATCAGTTATCTGTTACCACAGTAATGCCATGTAACAACCATGGCAGAAAACACAAAATCTCCCTGGCATATAGCAATAAACTTTTGTTACTCACAAGTGTTTAGGTTGACTAAGCATTTTGTTGATGGAAGCTGAGCTCATCAAGACTTACTTATGTGTCTATTGCTAGCTGTAGGGCAATTAAATAGTCAATCCTGGATGAACTTGCTCACAAGCCTATGCCATCTTGCTGTATTCCACATGGCTGCTCACCAGCAGGTTCATCCATCCTTATTCTCATGGCAAAGGGAGAGGAGCAAGAGGCAACAAGAAGAAACACACAGGGCCTCTAAAGACCTGGGCTCAGAACTGGCACACTGTTGGTTCCACACACGATCTATGCCAAGGCTAGTATAGACTCAGTGTCTTTGATGGAAGGAGTAAACAAATCAAGACCATTGCTACCATCAATCCACCTCAGTTAAACAAAAACTATCTTGGTGGATAATTTTTCCAGTATACTTCGTTCACTGTGAGAATTAAGAAGTCGGACAGAGCAGAGATCAGCTCTACTTAGGGTTTTCTTGTTTGCTTTAAATAGATCCTTATGTGTTCCTGCTTGAGATCCTTCCCTGATACAGCAGCATCCTTATCAGTTGACCTACACCTGCCTAGAGTATTGTAACCTAAGAAATGTAAGGCCCATTTTCTTCAGAAATGCAGTCTGAAAAAAGCTAATGTCTCTGATTATTTACCTAAGAGAGGACAGAATTATATGCTGGGAAGATTAAAATCAGTGACAGGCCACCTTCCGGTCATGATGTTAATTATGTTCTTGCCAGAATACCTGTAAAGCCTTCTCAAAGGAAATCTTGAAAAACAGAGTGAAGAAATAACACATATGACTATATTCCCCCTTTTGGGAAGTCACAATACACCTTAGTTTTATGCACTGTTGGTTGCCAGACCAATACCCATTCCCTCTTCCTCTCTTAACTAACAGATCCTTGATTTTGCTTTAGGGCAGCAATGTATCAATTAAAAATACTCCTTATTCCAGACTCACTTACAGCTAGGGATAGCTGCATGACCTATTATTTCCTGGCAGTGAGACATAAGCACAAGGTAACTAAGTGGACAACTGAAAAAAATATATTTCTTTCCAGAAATAAAGGGACATATTTCCTGTTTTCCACCTTCTGCCCCCGAGTCTTTCCTGTGTTTCCTGCCTAGAAGTGCAGCAGCCACTGTGTGAGCATGAGAAAGAAAACCCCACGCTCTTCCAGGGAGGCTGCAGGAGAATTCAGAAAGGAGACTGCACACTGGAGGCATCCTGGAACTGACGTTCCACTCTGGATGCCTGTGTCTGCATTTATTTTTCTACATAAGAAAAATAAACTCCTACTTGTTTATATCTGTGCAATCAGATTTCTGTCACATGCAGCCAAATGCAAATCTAAATAATTTGTGAGTTCTAAGAATTTCTGCACTGAGAGAAAAACCTTCCTAGCTAGACTTAGTCATTCCACAACATATGTATATTGTACACCATAAATATACACCATTTTATCTATCAATTTAAAAATAATATTAATAAAATAATAAAGATGTGAAAGACCTAAATAAATAAGAAGCAAAAAAGCTCAGTCCTTCCCAAACTTATTTGCACACAAGCACTTTTTTTAAAAGTAATTTATTTTTACCTCCTATAATATATGAACAATGCTTCACAGAATATCTGGTTGGAAAATTCCATTTTCTTTTGTATTATGTAACCTTTACCTTGAATGGCCTGTTTCCTGGTTAAAGTACTGCATTAATGAAACGAATGTGTAAAACAGATCTTCATATGGACAAATCATCTTGTAACACCAGCTATCTCAGAATAGACATCATTTGCTTATCCATGATTCTGTTCATTAAAAAATATTTATTGGTCACCTAATAGGTTCCAAACTCTGCTAGGTCCTGGGGATAGAAAGATAACTTAATCCAGTTCTCAAATCTTTGTTAGCTTAAGGTTAGTGTGACAAAATAATTATTTATAACGTAATGTATCTAAAATTCTATGTTACCACAATTTAAGGACATTCCAAGCATCCGGGGCACACCATCATGATTCTCCTGATTCATGAATATTAACCTAACGCTGTCAGGTTCATGGGGAAAATACTCAGGAAGGATTTGAGCCAACTATCCAACATTTACATATTTTTAAAAATTATTTTTATTGAGACATAATTCATGTACATATTTTCAGGGTACATGTGATAATCTGATACATACATATAATCAAATCAGGGTAATTAGGATATCCATCACATTAAATGTTTAACTTTTCTTTATGCTAGAAACATTCAAATTATTCTCTTCTAGCTATTTTGAAATGTTTAACAGACTAATGTTAACTATAGTCACCCTACTGATCTATCAAACACCAGGTCTTATTTCTTTTATCTATTAGTAACTGTATAATTGTACCCAATTAATAATCTCTCTTTATTCCCTCCTTTCCCACCCTTCCTGGCCTCTGGAAATCTATCTAACTTCATGAGCTCCACCTTTTTAGCTCACACATGTGAGTGGGAACATCCTATATTTGTCTTTCTGTGCTTGGTGTATTTCATTTAACATAATGTCCTTCACTTCCATTCATGTTGCTACAAATAACAGGATTTTATTCTTTTTATGGCTGGATAATATTGTGTATATACCACATTTTACTTATTCATTTATCCATTGATGGGCACTTAGATTTATTCTATATTTTGGGTATTGTAAATAGTGCTGTAGTAAACATGGGGGTGCAGACATCTCTTGGACATATTGATTTCCTTTCTTTTGAACCAGATCTCAACAATCCCTTCAGACCTCCACGAGGCAGTGTGAGGATGCCTAACGTACCCAATATACAACCAGCAATAATGAAACAACAGAGAAACATCCAGTTTATACACTGATTGCAAAAAAAAAAAAAAAAAAAAAAAAAAACATGTGTTGGCCCAAGCTGAACTTCTTAAACACCAAGAAGAAGTAGAAAGAAAAGATGCATAATTCGATCATCGGGAATGAGAAATGCAAAACCTCACTCAACATGGTAGAAAAAATAATTGTCCACTTCTTCTCAGCAATTTTCCTATAGAACCTTGTTTCTATCAGGATTTTTCTGTGACATTCCTATAGAATTCCAAAAGACAGTAAAGCTTATATACTACTTCTGGATGTTCCATGCTGTAACACTGTTTCTAAATATCTTCAGATGCTTGTCTTGGTTTTGTGTTGATTTCATAAGAGTGGCTGATTTTGGATTGAGTATCCCGTGGTTCTTGCTTTTTACTCCTTGTTCATTTGTCTGTTGGTACAGACCACTTTACGGAGCTTTCAGGAGTCATAGTTCATTCAGATTCTTTGTATTCTTCTTCGTCTATATTTGTTAGTTTGCTGTACATGCATTCCAGGCTGTAGGATTTCATAACTGGGGCAATTGTGGTTGAATTTCAACCCTTACTGGTCTCAACCAAACTATTCCTGTTGGAATCAGGATGATAATCATAGCAGCACTTTTCGCAGCATCAGCAGCCATCTCACTAGTTATGTTTTTAAAAGATGATGGCCTCCAGCTGCATCTATGTTGCTACAAAGGACATAATTTCATTTTGGCGGCTGTGTAATATTCCATGGTGTATACATACCACATTTTCTTTACCCAGTCTACCATTGATGGACATTTAGGTTGATTCCATGACTTTGCTATTGTGAATAGTGCTGCAAGAAACATACAAGTACAGGTGTCTTTTTCAAAAAAGAGGTACTAATTAACATTCCCACTAATGGTGTACAAGGGTTCCCCTTTCTCTACATTCTCACCAGCATCTGTTATTCTCTGTCTTTTTTGTAAAAGCCATTCTAACTGGAGTGAGATGATATCTCATTGTGGTTTTGATTTGCAGTTCTCTGATAATTAGTGGTGGTGACCATTTCTTCATATATCTGTTAGCCATTTGTATGTCTTCTTTGAGAAATGTCTGTTCAGATCTTTTGCCCATTTTTTAATCAATTATTTAGTTTTTTACTACTGAGTTGTTTGAGTTCCTTATATATTCTGGTTATTAATTCTTTGTCAGATGGATAGTTTGCAAATATTTTCTCTCATTCTGTAGGTTGTCTATGCAATTTTTGATTGTTTTCTTTGTTGTGCAGAAGCTTTTGAGCTTTATGTAATCCCATTTATCTAGTTTTGATTTTATTTCCTGTGCTTTTGAGGCTTACTCAAAATATCTTTGCCCAGATCAGTGTACTGGAGGATTTCTCCAGTGTTTTGTTCTAGTAGCTTTATAGTATTTTTTGTCTAGTAGTATCTTTATTTTTAAATAAAAATATATTCTATGCCCATGAATTGGAAGAATCGATATTGTTAAAATGACCGTACTACCCAAAGCAATTTACAGATTCAGTGTAATCCCTGTGAAAATACCAATGACATTCCTCACAGAAATAGAAAAAAACGTACTAAAATTAATATGAAACCCTAAAAGACCCCAAATAGCCAAAGAAATTTTGAACAAAAAGAACAAAACTGGAGGCATCATGCTACCTGACAACAAATCAGCTGGTACTGCATAAAAACAATGGAACAGAAGAGAGAGCCCAGATACCAATCCACACACTTAGAGCCAACCCATTTTGGATGAAAATACCAAGAAAATACAATAAGGAGAGAGCAGTCTCTTCTATAAATGATGCTGAGAAAACTGGATAACCATATGTAGAAGAATAAAACTAGACTCTATGTCTCACCATATATAAAAATCAAATCAAAATGTATCAATATTTACATCTTAACTCAGTCTTGATTTTCTTTAATTGTCCTCTACACACAATGATTCATGTCAAAGGACAACAGTGGCAATTCTTTATGAAAACCCTAAGCAGCTAATGCCCTTGATAGAAGTGAAGAGACCTAATATATAAAGAATAAGAGAAAGATGTAATTATGACTAAACCGGGGTTCAAGTTCAAGGAAAGGATAACTTCGTATCTTGAATAGGAGAGGGATAAGAAAGGGACATGAGAGCGATGTGTTGTCGGAACGCAGGGGAGTTTTTAATGGAAAGGTAGAAGATGAAAATGCCAAAAAGAGTGGTTCATTGATAGAGCAAAGTCTCAGAACACATAGAAGCCGTTGGAATAAAGAACAAAAACACGAAATTAACCTGAACAGAAAGAAGCCATCATCCTTCGATACAAGAGGAGAGTGAAATGAGTGCGAATGTGGGTGGTGTGTGGTTGGAGGAGAGATTTCTATGGGCTGAATTGTGTTCTCCCAAAATATATGTTCAAGTCCTAACCCCACTCCCTCAGAATGTGACCTTATTCAGAAATAAGGCTGTTTCAGATGTAATTAGTAAAGATGATATCATACTGGACTATGGTGCGCCCCTAATCCAATACAACTGCAATCTTTATAAAAGAGAGAAATTTGGACACACACACACACACACACACACACACACACACAAGGAAGACAATGTGAAGACGCATGAGGGATGATGGCCATGACAACTGAGGCAGAGATTGGAGTGCTGCATTTGCAAGCTAAAGAATGACCATGTATTGCCAAGAGCTTCCAGAAGCTAGGAAGAGGCAAGACAGAATTATCCTCTACAAGGTTTAGAAGGAGCATGGCCCTGCTCATACCTTGATTTCAAACTTCTAACCCCTAGAACTGTGACAGCATAAATTTCCATTTTCATAGCCCCCAAGGTTGTGGTACTTGGTTATGGCAGCCTTAGGAAATGAATACAAAGGTGTTGCAGAGATCACACTTGTGGCCTTTATCTTACTGATGACAAAGAGACTAGCACCAAGATTAAAAGGGAGCATTGACTATAGTGAAGTTCCAAACTAATACCTGAGGAGAATAAAAGTGGAAGCCAAGCATAAAGATATACAAATAAGTAATAAGGACTTGGCTGAAATCAGTGACTATGAATTTATTGCAACACTAATCTGATAAAAATTCCAGACACAAATATGAATTTAGTACATGATAAAGATATTTCAAATCAGTGCATATATGATGGATTGGTTATTCAATACAATACAATTAACAATTTGAGGGTAGAAAAAAAAATCTACAGGTGGAACTAACTGTCCTCTCGATTTAAAAATAATGTTAAAGAGTTGTTTATAATAATAGTTTTAAAAAGGAAACAACCTAAATATCTAATAAGGGAAAATATTATATGAATAGCATCGGGTTGTTAACAAATTTTACACCATAATAATATATTCTTATTTTAAAACTGGAAAATGTCAATACACACTATTGTCAACTATTATAGTTTTATAAAATATATGTATATACATACACACATGTACATAATGTGTCTATACCTCTCTAAAGAAAATAAAAGGTTATTGACTATTATCTCTATATGATAGAATTACAGGTATTCTTTCTATATGATTTTCTTTCAAATTATATATGTAATATTTGGCTTTACTTATTTACGGCTTTATTTAGAAAAGTACTGTAACAATGGCGGTTCTAGAATTTGAGGATCCTATGTAAGTTGTCAAAATAGCCCAGTGTTTCAACTCTCTTTTTTCAGGAATCAAAAACAATTCCTGAGATGGAGATCAGAAGAGCCATGTTTAAAAGAATAGATGAAAACCAGAGGAAACTACAGCAGGGAGATACTTACCTGGGACCATGTGTATATACTAGACATCTGGTGCATCGGTTAGGAACATTGCAAAGATAAATGAAATTCGGGGAGTAAATTGCCCATGAAAATGTTTAAGCCATATGAGGAATTTAAGATTTTGTGGTACAATTTGGTTTTGGTTTTAAATTTAGAGACTGTCAGTGACCTGTTTTATGCCATGTGAGTTTGGTGTTTACCTGCTGTGGTCTGAGTGAATGACCTTAAACTGTAGGTCATTTGGGATTTTGACCTTGTTCCTTTCATGTCTGCTTATGCTAGTATTATGCAGAGGGAAGTAGCTGTTACACAGACAAGGACTGCAGGCACCAGCCTGTGTGCCAGGGAGAGGAAGGTGGGGAGAGGGGGCAAATACAGAAGTTGACCACAATAGCCTCGTTTTATACAGGCCTTCTAGATGTTAGGGATTTACACTTATTTTTTAGTTTTTCTGTGTTTTGCAGTCAGGCTTGCAGTCCAGGATTATCAACTGATGCCAAGTTCTGTGGGAGCTTTAGTGTATGCAAGCTCCTAGCTTTAAATGTGTGTGCCAGACATAGGAGACAATGTAGATAAGCTGCCTAACATTCTATTTATCTTGTTCATCATTCAAGGCCAAGGTGGTGCTGTGGAGGGAATAGGCTTGTGGATCCATGAAGCATATATCCATAATCTTGTAAGAATTACTCCCAACACACGGCTTCAGGTTAATTCTGGGTTTGTTATTTTGCATAGACTCTGGTCATGGCTATAGCTTTAGATTTCAGAGACCCAATCTGAATGCAGGGTCCAACAGTTTGTTTACATTCTCCTCTCTGAGTAGAACAATCCCACTCAAGTGATTGTTCCCCATCAAACTGGACTCATTCTCTTTTATTCCTGCCTGGTTCCCCCATAATATGCCTCATTATTGCTGCATCTTCCCTTAGAAGTCTATTCCATTTACTTATCCAGCATGAAGTTCACCCAAAACCATCATATTGATACTTCCCTTGTAATTCTTCCAGTATTTTCTACTGATCTTCCTACTCTTCTCTATAATCTGTCCAGAATCTTTGTAACTACTCAAAATAGCAGTCTCAGTCCTTAAGATAGTGGGTTCCCAATTGTCTATATTATGAATTTTTCACATTCAGCTTTAAGAGCCACCTCTCAACAGTTTTTTTTGGATTCTGCTTCTCAGCAGGGTCTATAGACAGTTCAGTCTGCTCTCTCATATCTTCCCCTCTCTTTCTACCTAAGATTTCTTTGGACCTCTGCCACAGTTTCTGATCTAATAACGACAAAGCATCTTCCCCTTTTCTAATTCCTTTTTTAAGTATAGTTAGATTTGGGTATATATTATTTTCCCAGTTGTCTTTCCTGGCCGTAATATCTGCTTTTCCCCTTTAACTCTGTCCAGTCTTCTGATTTCTGCAATCTCAACTTTTGTTACTAGGGAATTAGTTTCTTCCTCTAAATAAGTGTTTTTCAAGGAGGGTATAACTGATAACAGTGCAGGATAACTCCTTTTTGGTGAAGCTGTCCTATATATTGCAAATGGTTTAGCATCCCTGGCCCCTGCTCACTAAATACCAGGAGCACTTTCTCAAATTCCACTATGGAAATCAAGAGTCCACAGCTATGTCTACATTACGATTTTTTGTTGTTATTGTGGGGGTTGGGGGCCGTTGACACAGTCTTGTTCTGTTGCCCAGGCTGGAGTGCAGTGGCACGATCTCAGCTCGCTGCAACCTCAGCCTCCAGAATTCAAGCAATTCTCCTGCCTCCGCCTCCTGAGTAGCTGGGATTACAGGTGCCCGCCACCACACCCAGCTAATTTTTGTATTTTCAGTAGAGACAGGGTTTCACCATGTTGGCCAGGCTGGTGATGAATTTTTAGTTAGTGGGTTCAAATGTGCCTGACCAATGTGACCTGGCCTGCTAATTCTGCCTGCTCCCAGCTCCAGAGAGTCCCAGGAGAGGTTGGGAACACTGGAAAAGTGTTACTAACTCCACGCTTGCTCTGGAAAGGAAGAAGTAGGAGATCTAGAAAACCTGCTTCTACAGCAATGCCAAAACCAAAGCCCACTTGGAATAGTTTGAGAAGAAAACAGGAAGTAAGGGTGATCAATGGAGATCAGTTTTCTTTTAGAAGGAGTGGAGTTGAACAGAAACTGAAGTGGGGTGCAGGGTAAACAAGGGTTTTTTATACAATGCAGATCACAGAATATGTTTGTATGTATGACACCAGGAGCTGCCTCAAAACATTGTGGCTTCTATTTTCTCTTCGTAACAGGATTTTGAGAAAAGTTAACAAGAAAAATAATTTGCCCAAAAGAAATATATGTATGTTTGTGTGTATACATACACCTACTCACATATATATGCAAGTGCAATGGTGTGAAAGACTCTACATCTATATGTCACTTTCATATCCCTAGATTCAATGAAAATAGAACTTCTGCTGAAAACAAAATATTCTGGAAAAAAAAAAAAAGCAGGTCAGTTTAAGTACAATTAAGCTCAAAAAAGTTTGAGTATTGTCTCAGTTGTGGAACGCAATCCAGAGAAAGCACAAATTTGTAGAATATTCTCAGAAATGATGAGTATTTGAGATGTTTTATTTTGGTGCTTTCATTTTCTATAATGAAATGAGGTAACAAATCTCTATTTGCGTCCTAGTATTCCAAAATAGCTAGCAAGAATAGAAAAATCTGACATTGCTGAGAAAAAAGAAAAAAAAACAAACATGAAAATAGCCAAATCTGTCCAATCTTGTATTTATCCATTCAGGCTATAAATGGTGTTACTGTTGAAAAGAAGTTAAATTTTCTTCAGAGAAAAACTTTTTTGTGGAGAAAATGGCATTCATTGCTCACTAAATAAATGTATGCAACATTAATTTGATTCCCTTCTATTAATAACCAGTAAAAATATAATAGTGGATTATCATTCATTCTTTCATTCCACAAATACTTTTAGGTCCTAGCATGGGCTAGATCCAGGGTGCAACACTGATGAAAACAGGCTCCAGCAAAAATGAGATGTATTTCTGCCCTCAAAGTACCAATAATCTTCATCAATTAAAATTATTATGAAGAACACGAATAGGCAATTCACACAAGAATAACAAATTGTCTAGAAATGTATATAAAATACTCATCCTCTCTAGTAATCAATAAATGCAACTTTAAAATTACAATAAGATACGTTTTTCATCAACCAACTTACAACAGACTTTCTAATAATAATATTTAGGGTTGGTGCATAAAAATAGGCCCTCTTATTAATTGTTAATTGGAACATTAATTAGCAACATTTTTCTAAGATATAATCTGGCAACAGGGATTAAAAGAATTAAAAGGTGTCATACTGTATAGCATGAACCCACTTCCAGGAAATTCAGCTGAAAACCTAGATTACTGAAGTCTTTATAAATAGAGGAATGAGAATGTTCACCACACCACTAGATATGTACCATGAAATGGAAGATTTATCAAAAAATATGGCACATTCTTATAGTACCATCTTACTAGTAAAAATTAGGTGGTAAAATAATACTGAATAAATTAAGAACTCTATGGTATAGTTAAAAAAAGGGAAACAATTAAAATTGGGTATAGCATAATGTCATTATAAGTAATAAATGTGTATATATTGTAAAAACGTATATGTATGCATGTAGAAGAAAATACAGTTGTCCCCCCTTATCCACTAGGAATGTGTTCCAAGACCCCCAGTGAATGTCCAAAATCTTAAATAGTAGCAAATCCTGTAGACACTATTTTTTTCTATACATACCTACTCATTATAAAATTTAATTTATAAATTAGGCACAATAAAATATACTGTAGTAAAATTTATGTGAAGGTTCTCCCTCTCCCTCTCTCTCTCTCAATATCTTATTGCACTGTACTCACCTATTTTTTTTTTTTTAATTTATTTATTATTATTATACTTTAAGTTGTAGGGTACATGTGCATAACGTGCAGGTTTGTTACATATGTATACTTGTGCCTTGTTGGTGTGCTGCACCCATCAACTCGTCATTTACATCAGGTATAACTCCCAATGCCATCCCTCCCCCCTCCCCCCTCCCCCCTCCCCCCTCCCCCTCCCCCCTCCCCCTCCCCATGATAGGCCCCAGTGTGTGATGTTCCCCTTCCTGAGTCCGAGTGATCTCATTGTTCAGTTCCCACCTATGAGTGAGAACATGCGGTGTTTGGTTTTCTGTTCTTGTGATAGTTTGCTAAGAATGATGGTTTCCAGCTGCATCCATGTCCCTACAAAGGACACAAACTCATCCTTTTTTATGGCTGCATAGTATTCCATGGTGTATATGTGCCACATTTTCTTAATCCAGTCTGTCACTGATGGACATTTGGGTTGATTCCAAGTCTTTGCTATTGTGAATAGTGCCGCAATAAACATACGTGTGCATGTGTCTTTATAGCAGCATAATTTATAATCCTTTGGGTATATACCCAGTAATGGGATGGCTGGGTCATATGGTACATCTAGTTCTAGATCCTTGAGGAATCGCCATACTGTTTTCCATAATGGTTGAACTAGTTTACAATCCCACCAACAGTGTAAAAGTGTTCCTATTTCTCCACATCCTCTCCAGCACCTGTTGTTTCCTGACTTTTTAATGATTGCCATTCTAACTGGTGTGTACTCACCTATTTTCAAGCCACAGTTGACCAGAGGTAACTGAAACCTTAGAAAGCAAAATTGTAGGTAATGGAGGACTACTGTAAACTGTAAACAAAAAGGTGAAATGAGTTACAAGAGAGAAGAATTGTACAGGTCATTTAAATGTTCTTCTTTTTGTTTCCTTATATATTCTATATTTTTCACACTGAACATGTAACACATCTTCAGTTAAAAAATAAACTTTTAATTAAGCAACTTCAATCTCGCTATGGTTTGGACACAAACTTTGTGTGGTTTTTCAGATTTTATTGACTGCCTTCTATCTCTGTCTTAGTTGACTACTTCCCTTCATTGAATTGCTCTCTGGTCTTAAAGCTGGATGAAATACTATACATTACACTATGGGATTGGGCTTCCTGAGAAGCTCCTGAGAAGCTACTGAGGAACCAGATGAAAAATAAGTATGATTCATGTCACAACATTAAAAAAAAAAAAAAACTTGAAAAGACTATGTTAAGTGAAAGAAGTCAGTCACAAAAAGTCATCTATTGTATGATTTTTTTTACACAAAATGGCCAGAATGAAAAAATGTATAGGAACAGAAAAGTTGATGGTTGTCACAGCTCGGGGGAAAAAGAGAATGGGAGTGACAAGTAATGGACTTGGTGTTTCTTTTAAGGGTGATGAAAGCATTCCAAATTAGGAGATTTATACTTCCAAAATGGCAGTATAGACACAGCTGGATTCACTCTCTAACACAGAAAACCAGAATATATATATATATACACACAACACTGAGATTATCACCAGACAGCAACCTGTTCAGAGATAGGCAGTCTAAAATTATGTAAATTGAGACAAACACAAGTCAAAATGTAGGGGAGATGGAGTTAAAGTATATGGTGGTTTCATTTTGTTTGGTTTTTTTCTTTTTTTGTTTGCTTTTACTCTTTTTTGTAATCTAAGTTTTTATCTCTTTAAATAATTTATTATAAGATGTTTTATGTAACCCTATGGTAACTACAATGCAAAAACCTGTAATGGATACACTAAAAAATAAAAAGCAACAAATTAAGACGTACTACAACTAAGAAAATTACATAGCCACAAGGGATGACAGTAAGAAAGGAAGAAAAGAAGAAAGGAGTTATAAAGCAACCAGAAAACAAGAAAAACAAATGGCAGTACTAAAAATGGCAGTACTAAGTCCTTACTTATCAATAATGACACTGAATGTAAATGAACTAAATTCTCCAATTAAAAGACATAGATGAACTTTTTTTTCACATTTTTGTTGGTTGCTTATATGTCTTCTTTTGGAAGTCTCTATTTATGCGTTTGCCCACTTCTTAGTGGGGTTATTTCTTTTTTGCTTGTTAGTTTAAGTTCCTTATATATTTTGGATATTAGGTTCCTCTCAGATGGATAGTTTGTGAATATTTTCTCCCATTCTGTAGGTTGTCTATTTATTCTGTTGATGTTTCCTTTGCTGTGCATAAGCTCTTTAGTTTAATTAGGTCCCACTTGTTAATTTTTGGCTTTGTTGCAATTTCTTTTTGGTACTTGGTCATAAATTCTTTGCCAAGGCCAATTTTGGGAAGGGTATTTCCTGGGTTTTCCTTTAAAATTTTTATAGTTTGAGATCTTACATTTAAATCTTTAATTCATCTTGCATTAATTTTTGTATGTGGTGAAAGGTAAGGGTCTAGTTTCATTCTTCTGCACGTGGCTTTCCAGTTATCCCAGCACCATTTATAGAATAGGGAGTCCTTTCTCTGTGGCTTATGTTTTCCAGCCTTGTTGAACATCAGATGATTGTAGGTGTGTAGCTTTATTTCTGAGCTTTCTAATGGGTTCCATTGGTCTATGTGTTTGTTTGTGGACAAGTACCATGCTGTTAATCATCAGAGAAATGCAAATCAAAACCACAATGAGATACCGTCTAACACCAGTCTGAATGGCTACTATTAAAAAGTGAAAAAGCAACAGATGTTGGCAAGGCTGTAGAGAAAAGGGAAGGCTTATACACTGTTGGTGGGAATGTAAATTAGTTCAGCCTCTGCGGAAAGCAGTTTGGAGATTTCTCAAATAACTTACAACAAAACTTGAGGCCATTATATTAAGTGAAATAAGCCAAGCACAGAAAAACTAATTATTGCATGTTTAATCAAATATTGCATGTAATCACTCATGTGGGAACTGAAAAGGTGGATCTTATGAAGATGGAGAGTAGATTCTCATGAAGATAGAGAGTAAATTGGTGGCTACCAGAAGCCAGGAAGGGTGGGAGAGGAGAGAATAAAGAGAGATTGATTAATTGGTTACAAATACACAGTTAGATTGAAGAAAAAAGACTTGGTGTTCAATAGATCAGTAAAGTGACTGTAGTCAACACTAATCTATCATACATTTCAAAATAGCTAGAAGAGAATAATTTAAATGTTTCTAGCACAAAGAAAAGCTAAATATTTAATGTGATGGATATCCCAATTACCCTAATTTGATTATATGAATGTATCAAATTATCGCTTGTACCACAAAAATATGTACAGCTATTAAATGGCAATAGGAAATTAATTAATTAATTTTAAAAAGGAAAAGCTACAACTTGCATATTATAATTTAAATAGTAAAACAAGATAATCATTAAACTAAAAAAAAAAATTACATGGTGATGATGGTTGCAGAACTCTGTAAATAAAAACCATTGAATTCTACATTTTAAAATGGTGAATCTTGTGGTATGTAATTATACTTCATTAAAGCTCTTATTTAAAAAAAAGATTTGTTGTGAAGATCAAAGATGACAATCTATGTAAAATGTTGGACACAGTGCCTAGTACATAGTCAGCACTCAATAAATATTAGCTATTACTATTCTAGAGTAACTGAATTTAGGAAGCTTTGTGTGACTCTAAAGTTACTGGGAAAAAAATTGGTGAGTCAACTGGCATTTGTAGAGAAGAAAATGATCACAAATCATGGTGTGTGGGGTCCTGTGTTCTACTGTGGCCATGGCAGCTTTGAAATCCCATCCCCCTAAGGCCAGCTGAATGGGGTATGTCTTGGTGACTGAGGGCAGGACAAGGGTCATTGTTCAGACCTGGAACATTTCTGGCCTGTTTTGCCGAGGTATGGTTAGGAACTTTCCAATGCCCTAAAACTGAAGGAGACACATGCAGGCCTCACCAGAGACAATCTTGATGACAAGAAACAGTAAATGAGGGGAGAATTTCCCACTGAATATCAGATGTTTTAACCAGGGTTATGAACACAGTTTCTGGTACCAAGAGAGGAAAATGGGATTTAAGGAGAGAAGAACTACTTTAAAGCTGAGCTTTCTACACAATCTGGATCTATGTAATGCAATAAAAAGGCTTAATGTTTTTGCAGTATGTTCTGAAGGAGCCGCTTTACCATGGCAAGATGTTCTATTACATGCACAAGACCCTGAAGGTGCACACACTGGATTATTTACTGTTGGATGTGTTCTCTTTCTGAATTTTCTCTTTTAAAAGAAGGAAGGACTGCATGAAGAAAGATCTGTAAATGACTAAGAAAATCATTTAAAACATTTTTTTGGTCATAATTTGTGGGGTTTCTTTCCCTGACTTCTGAAGCTCCAAATTCACCCTTAACAAATGCGCTGTTGAATTCTGTCATTAACAAAACCAAATCAATTTAAACCACTTGCCAGCAAAATAAAAACTAAATATTTGCTTAGCATTCCTAGCATTTCTTTCATTGTGAAAACAAAGAAAATATGGACAAATTAAGTATTAATGGTACTCTATACAATAATTTAGTGCTAGTATTTATACTGGAAATGGGGTTTTCCCAAATTAAGTCTGTGTTTGACTGAATCAAAGATAAGCAAGATAATACAGTATGTTATAAAAAGTACCCTATAAATGTCAAAAGACCATAATAGTAAAAATATATTAGAATGATACTAACAATAATAAATAGTGCTAGCTTTCCAAAGATTCCTAACTGTCAATCCCCAAAACTCTGATTTTTGGAATTGATTTTAGGATAGGGTGGGGCAAAGCTGAGGGGAATTAGTGTTAAGGAGAAACTAGCAAGGATTTTTTTCTAAGAAAATCAAATAAGAATTAGATTTTGAGATTAAGTAGCCATTGTCCAGATGAAGAGGAAGATGGGGGGAAATTTTGCGTTTACAAGTGCATATGTGGTGGGGTGCAGTGGCTCACACCTTTAATACAAGTGTTTTGTGAGGCCGAGGTGGGAGAATCACTTGAGGCCAGGAGTTTAAGACCAGCCTGATCAACATAGCAAGATCCTGTCTCTACAAAAAAAATAATAGCCAGGCGTGGTGGGGTGCACCTGTAATCTCAGCTACGTGAGAGGCTGGGGTGGGAGGACTGCTTGAGACTGGGAGATCAACGCTGCAGTGAGCCATGATCATGTCACTGTACTCCAGTCTGGATGACATAGCAAGTCCCCAAGTCAAAAAAAAAAAAGTGCACATTGTTTATATGTACAGAGTAGCAAGAGAATATGCACAAAAAGGAATGCAAGTAGCCTCATTAGGAAAGTGTAGAAGAGAATAAATAGTTATGTTTAATTGTTCACTTTTTATTTTTGTGGATACATAGGTATATATATTTATGGGGTACATGAGGTATTTGGATACAGGCATGCAATGCTTAATAATCATATGCAATTGTCTCTTGGCCTCTTTTGCCACATTCTCTTAGACCTCTGTAAAAGTTATTATTAAAATGAAAAAAATGACATAATTTGATTGACGTCCTGGAAATATCACTTTGGTAGCAATATGAAGGAAGAACAGAAAGAACTAGAGTCAAGAAAAATTGAAGGCAAGGCAATCACTCATGGAGCTCTCATGGTAATACAGTTAGAAACAAGGGATAGAATTAAATCAGTGACTATAGAGATAGGAGAGGGCAGCTATGTCAAATGACACAATACAGTATGTGTCAGAAGTCAGACATGGAACTCTTTAGAACCATAAGTGGGAGCTTCGCATGAGGAACAATACTGATAAAGAAGAGATGTGGCCACATCACCACATCCAACAACATGCTCCCACCTACAAAGCACAAAAGAATGAAATATTTAAGACCAAACTAACAAACACTGTCTTTCCCTTCTTGCCCACACTTCCTTCTAAGTGAATCTACCTTTACCCTCATCGCCTTCTGAAATGAAGATTCTGTGTGGTCTTGCTTGTGTCACAGCTGGGATAAGAGCTGTATACATTATTCAAGGTGGACCTACAGGCTACTTTTCTTTAGACTTTGTTCTAAGAAGTACAGAGGTTGGGGAGGTAGAGACTGTCATCCTTGGTCATATAGATTTAGAGCTGGAAGTCCTTTTTATCCATGAATATTTTGAGAGAAGCAGAAATAATAGGTTTAGGGAAAGAAGCATGAGAACCAGTAACTTGATGTTACAAGAAGAGATAAAGGTCCATGGAGACTAAGAGAAGCCAAAGTTGTTTCTGATTTTCCAGTTCCTAGTTTAGGCTCAGCTCTGTTCCTGGTAATTGAGTCCCTTGAATTTAGGCTCATCATTACTTGAGGTGGTGTGAATTGATATCTGTTTCTTTTTGTTTGTTTGTTTGATTGTTTTACTTTGCTTAATTTTTTACTTTTTATTTCTGTGGGTACATAGGTGTATATATTAATACGGTACATGAGATATTTTTTGACACAGTCATGCAATGCATAATAATCACCTCATGGTAAATGGAATATCCATCCCCTTAATGTCTGTTTCTTGAAACCAAACCATTACTAGTTCCAGCACAACCTGATAGATTGCAAAGCAGATGGCCTCTTCTAAGAAAAATTTAAAACTTGGTGTTTCTAGAGCCTTGCCAAGAAGCACTCACCATGGTCCCCCTGAGAAGCTATGTTCCAGCCAAATTTATAAATATCCAATACTTTGGCACCTAGTATGTAATGAAAGAGAGATGGGCCAGCCTGCCCCTGAGTTAAGAGTGGGTATTGCTAATCTTTCTAAGGCAGTCTAGTACAGTGGCCAAGAATGCATGTTCTGGATATTAGTCCTTCAGTGGATGTATAGTTTGCAAATATTTTCTCTCATTTTGTAGGTTGTCTGTTTACTGTATCGATAGTTTATTTTGCTTCTCAGAAATTCTTTAGTTTAATTAGGTCATATTTGTCCATTTGGGGTTTTTTTTTGTTATTGTTCCTGGTGGTTTTTTGTTTGTTTACAATTGCTTTTGAGGTATTAATCATAAATATTTTGCCTAGGCCAATGTCCAGAAGAGTTTTCCCTAGGTTTTCTTCTAGAATGTTTATAATTTCAGTTCTTACATTTAAATCTTTAATCCATCATGAGTTAATTTTTCTATATGATGAGCAATAGGGGTCTAGTTTCATTCTTCTGCATATGGCTATCCAGTTTTTCCAGCACTATTTATAGAATAGGGTGTTTTTTTCTCCATTATGTATTTTTGTGGACTTATTGTCAATGATCAGTTGGTTGTACGTATGTGGCTTTTATTTCTGGGTTCTGTATTACGTTCCATTGATCTATGTGCCTATTTTTATACCGGTACCATACTGCTTTGGTTACTTACAATAACCTTACTGTAGAATTTGAAGTCAGGTAATGTGATGCCTCTACCTTTGTTCTTTTTGCTCAGGATTTCTTTGGCTATTTGGGCTTTTTTTTTTGGTTCCATATGAGTTTTAAGATTGTTTTTTCTAATTCTTTATAAAATGGTGTTGGTTATTTAATAGAAATTGCATTAGATCTGTATATTGCTTTGGGCAATATGATCATTTTAACAATACTGACTCTTCTAATCCATGAGCATGGGATGTTTTCCTATTTGTGTCATCTACAACTTCTTTCATCAGTGTTTTGTAGTTCTTCTTGTAGAGATCTTTCACCCCCTTGGTTAAATGTCTTTCTAGGTATTTTTATACGAGGAACACAAACAACTCAACAAGAGAAAAACAAGTGACCCTATTAAAAAGTGAGCAAAGAACATGAACAGACATTTCTCAAAGCAAGACACACAAGCAGCCAACAAACATGTGGAAAAAATGCTCAACATCACTAATCATCAGAGAAATGCAAATTAAAACCAAATGAGTTATCATCTCACACCAGTCAGTATGACTATTAGTAAAAAGTTAAAAAACAGATGTTAGCAAGGATACAAAGAAAGGAGAATGCTTAGACACTGTTGGTGGGAATGTAAATTAGCACAATCTCTATGAAAAACAGTACGAAGGTTTTGCAAAGAGCTAAAAATAGAACTACTATTTGACCCAGCAATCCCATTACTGTGTATCTACCCAAAGGAAAAGATATTGTACTCCTCTTGTGTGTTTATGGCAGCACTATACACAATAGCAAAGTCATGGAATCAACTTGTATCCATCAATGAATGATGGGTTAAAGAAAATGTGGTACATATACACCATGGAATAGTACTCAGACATAAAAAAGAATAAAATAATATATTTTGCAGCAACATGAATGGAGCTGGAGGCCATTATCCCAAGTGAAATAATTCAGAAACAAAAAAATCAAATACCACATGTTCTCACGTGTAAGTAGGAGCTAAACAATGGGTACACATGGACATACAGAGGGAAATAATGGACACTGGGGACTCCAAAAGCAGGGAGGGTGAGATGAAGGTAAGGGTAAAAAATTTACCTATTCAGTCCAATAATCACTATTCAGGTGATGAAAACACTAGAAATCCAAACCATTATGCAATATATCCATGTAACAAACCTTCATATGTATCCTCTGAATCTATAAAAGTAAAATAACATAATGCAGGCTCTGATGACAAACTACCTCAATTTGCATCCTAGTTCTCCCTCTTGACTGCATGACCTTGGTCAAGTCATGTAACTCCTCTGTGCCTGAAGTTATTCATCTGAAAATGGGAATAACAATAGTATCTACCCCAAAAATTGTGTGAGGATGAAATGAGATCATGTATGTAAAGCAGGTAGATAGTTCTTTGTACATGTAAGTACTCAAGAAATGC
The DNA here is from genome assembly GCF_043159975.1 of Macaca nemestrina. NCBI lineage: Eukaryota > Metazoa > Chordata > Mammalia > Primates > Cercopithecidae > Macaca > Macaca nemestrina. Next base: position 136,871,527 of record NC_092125.1, on the reverse strand, counting down.
TAATCATTATAATTTTTCATTATTACATTTACTCTCCATTTCTTATCACCCACCAAATCCTTTTAATTTTGTCTCCTAAATATCTATCACATCTATGCAATTGTTTCCACCAAGATTGCTACTATACTAGCCTAGGTTACTGGTAGTGCTCACCACAGTGGTTTACACTCACCAGTTATTCCTGGTTTCAGTGTTACCCACCTCAAATTAATCTATATACAAAACTAGAGTAATCCTCCTACAATTCAAATGAGTGAATGTCTCCCCTTCTTGAAAGCCTCAATGACTCCTCATTGGCCTCAGAATAAAGTCCTATCCCTTCACAGTACGTAAGGCCCTTCATGATGTGAATGATGCTTAGCTATTCAGCCTCATCTCTTGCCATTTATTCTCTCTGATACAGTTTCTACCCTTGGAGAGTTCTTCTGCAAGACCTTGCTACTCTTCCCTCTTTCTTCTCTTGCCTACCTTCCGCTTACCATTGAGTTGTCACCTTAGATATCATTTCCTCTGAGAATGTCCTTTGATACCATAAGATTTGTCTTCATCCTCTACCACAGTGTAAGTAATTTAAGTTGAGTAAGGTATATCGTTCAACATTTTTGATGTTTAATATAGTGCTTGACACTATTTTTTTAAGTGAATGAATAGGTGGTTGGATGACCAAATGAATGTATGCAACTTTGTAGTGCATGAAACCAGTTGCAGTATGGGAAGTTATGTCTGGAGGGAGGTCACCAATGAAGCCAGGTTAATATATCTAAAACTGAGTTTTCAATCCAAGCAACAAGACAGAGTGAGGGCCAAGGAGGGGATCAAAGCAGGGAATCCAAAGAGCAGGCGTAAGAAAACACCAACGAAGGATCCATGAGGTGGAGTAGAGCAGCTCATGGTAACTTTTCATGGGATACCTGAGCTGGCTTACACTGGCTTGTGTTCATTCAAAGGAACTCTAGTACAATAGACAATAAGTGATGAGAAGAGATTGAAGGATATTTAAGAGAAAAAAGCATGATCAACTTCATTTTGGAGAAAAATTGCATTTTTTCAGTTTTATAGAAGGTGGTTTGCAGAAGCAAGATTGTTGGTAGGGATGCCAATTAAGAGATCATGTCAGTAACTAAGTGAGTAATAATGACAGTCTGAATGAAGACAGTAAGGATGAGAAAGGGGGGCAGATTAGGGCAACTATGACCAAACACATATTAGACATATTCAAAATATTATTAAGATTTAGTCTGCAGAGGGAGTTATAGAAACTAGTTTTAAAAGGCATAACAAATGTATGAAAGTATAGGGTAATTTGTGAATCCTGTGAATTTTAAGTTTGGATTTGAGACAGGAGAAACCATCACCTCTTCAAGCTCGTGAAACTACAATATCAATATTTCAGGAAAAAAAAAAGACTCTAGATGAATTTGCAAACAAAGTTTTCCTAGACCCAAAGCAGGACTATGACACTGGGATAGATGCATTTAGTTTGTGTCTGTTTGCCCTAAGCCTTCCTACCAATCCCTTCCAACTCTCAGTTCCTGATGGCTATGGGCTCTTGTTTGAAGTGCAACAGCTCTGTCACCCATGTGGAGTGTGACCAAGATCATGAAAGCTGCCAGCTTTCCATTCACTGAAGTTGGCATGCCTTTCATGCTTACTGACCACAGTGCTGCCATCGTGCCCTGGGTGAGGAGACACCTTCCCCTGGAAAGTGATCACTAAAAGAAAAATGTGTTTCAGTTGTCTCTAAAAGCAGGGAGCTAATTCATCTTGCTCTGATGCCACTTTCCTTTTCCAATTTTTAAACAAATGATTTTTGACAGAAACACTAGTTGAAGTCTCATAGTTAAAATTCTTTCCCAAATTATCTAACACCTGTTGGGAAGATTATCTCAGACGTTTATGTAGTGAGACTTCAACATAAAACACCAAAGGATGCCTCGCACTTTCTGCTCTCTACTTGTCCTCTGTCCTATTGACCTCTCCTTTAAAAAAGAAAACGAAAAAGGTCTTGAGGCTAGAACAGAGGGTAATCACAGTTTTTGAGCCAGGGAAAGAAGGGCGTTGAGAGGAGAAAGCATGCTAGGTGGCTGGAGCCCTCTGAGATGTCACAGGACCTCTGCGAGGTGAGAAGCCAAGCAGTGAGAGCTTGTGCTAACCTGCCTGACAGCCAAGGTCTTGTTCCTTTCAAAGTAATCTCCCCTGAGCACTCCAGGACAGGCTGGCTTAGGCAGACTCAATCCAATTTAATGGATGATTTGACAATGGAAAATTGAGGGAAGAAGGAAATGATACATGCCAGATATCAGTCCAGGCGAAGCTGAAAGGGTCTGATGCCTCCCATTCATTTACCAAGTGGGAAGTGCCTGGATGAGCAAGTGCTCAGTGTGGGGGCAAATTTTAGCAGAGTGTCTGGGGAGAAGAAATGTCCCTTTATCCTCTAGCCCTCTTGTATAGTATCCAGAATTTGAGGGGCACTGCTTGGAAAACCGACTGTCAGTCCATCTCTGCCCAATTTGACATTCTTCTTTTAGAATCTGCCTTTTCCCAGGTAGGTGTGGGAATATCCTTTTTTTATTCTTTTTTTTTCTTTTCTTTTCTTTTTTTTTTAGGCAGAGTCTTGCTCTGTTGCCCAGGCTGGGGTGCAATGGCACGATCTCAGCTCACTGCAACCTCTACCTCCCAGGCTCAAGCGATTCTCGTGCCTCAGCCTCCTGAGTAGCTGGGATTACAGGCAAACACAACCACACCTAGCTAATTTTTGTATTTTTAGTAGAGATAGGGTTTCGCCAAATTGGCCAGGCTGGTTTCGAACTCCTGACTTCGGGTGGGGAATATCAGTATTTGTGGCCTCAGCTCTTATCTCTTCTCAGTACCAGATGTCTCTCTTGCATACTCTCCTCCTCCTCCTCCATTTCTGCTTATGCTTAGCACCATCCAGCTCTAATTTGCAGTTGATAATTCCCAACTTCCATTAGTAACGAATGACCCTAATTTGGCAGCCTTGAAACCTCTGTTCTCATGTATTCTTATAGGCATCCCTTCTGGGCATATCACAACCCAGTGGACTCAAGCCGACTCCCTCCTTAAAGCATGTCCCTTACCGTCCACACTGGTTGGCATTCCAGTCTCTCAACCTATATTAGCATAAATAGAGATGGAAATGGATTAACTAGTTGTAGCTTTAACTGCTCTATCACTTCTATATGATTGCTCACTGCCATGCTACAGAGGTAGAACAGATGTTGGTGCTTCCTTTCAAGAACTAGATAGCCAGCCGGGTGCGGTGGCTCAAGCCTGTAATTCCAGTACTTTAGGAGGCCGAGACGGGCGGATCACGAGGTCAGGAGATCGAGACCATCCTGGCTAACATAGTGAAACCCCGTCTCTACTAAAAAATACAAAAAACTAGCCAGGCGAGGTGGCGGGCGCCTGTAGTCCCAGCTATTCGGGAGGCTGAGGCAGGAGAATGGCGTAAACCAGGGAGGCGGAGCTTACAGTGAGCTGAGATCCGGCCACTGCACTCCAGCCTGGGCGACAGAGCAAGACTCCGTCTCAAAAAAAAAAAAAAAAGAACTAGATAGCCTAGCGAAGGTCTGCATAGTATCCTGGGAAGCCTCAGGATTCATTTTAGAGGTCCTAATGACTCTTTCTTATGGTGCTTTAACATACTCATCTCGAACCTATCACTATATACCTCTGCTTTCACAACAGCATGAGAGGCCCTCTTGATATGCTTTGTTGTGTTTCAGTGGCGTCAACAGGAGGAGGATCTGATTTCCCTTCAGTAAGGCAATCATTCATCTTTTGCTGTCCTAAGGCAGTGTTTGGCCAACTGCCTTCCCTATCAACAGTTGGATAGCTGATTAGAAATAGACCATTCCACAGCCTAGCTAGGAACCTACTCAAAAGGACAATTTCCCCATTCCCATTTATAGAATAGGTAATAACAATATCTAACATTGATGAGCACTTAATGTGTGCTAGAACAGCTAGATGGTTTGTACAAATTCTCTCATTTAATCCTCACAATTAAATAAATAAGTAGATATTTATTCCCAATTTATACATAAAGAAACTAACCAGTTAAATAATTTCCTCAAGATAAGGGAATTATAATAGGTCTCAAATATAAGTTGTATCCACTTTTACAGCCTCAGTTATACTTCTCTGAAAGTATCCTTTCTGTTCCAGAAGACAGATGTTTTCCACATAGGCCTTTGCTTGTCCCTTTTCGGCCCAACTGTCATCCCCGATTTTGCACTCCTGGTTTCCCACTCCAGTAAATTTTTCTCTATTCAATGCCAAAATTATCTCTGGGACTTTTTGTTACATATTTCCCAAGGAGATTTTGTCATGTTGTAAAGATCAGACTTTTCAATAAAGTTTCCAGTTTCCCAAAAGCAATGAGTCAGACCCAAAAATCATGTAAAGTGTCACTTCTACTTAGTGATCACTATTAGACAGTTTTCTATTTTGGTACCATATTTCACTCAGTTCCTGTTACTTGTAACCCCAAAGAAAGAAACTTCTTTGAATTTTTGTTGTCGTTGTTACCTAGAGGATAGGAAGCTATTTCTGTTCACAAATAAAGAATGATATTTAATATCAGATTTAGCATGGTACAATTCAGCAACTATTATTTCTCTGTGTCTATGATATGCAAGACATGGTACTTGATGCTGGGCAGAATCCATAGAGGAAGAAAACACACCAGCTGAGTACCTGTGGGAAAAATTAGACATCCAACATATTAATAGAAATCATCTTTTCTAGGTTGCTTCATGATAAGGTATCAATTTACATACAAAAAAACTATGGCAAAATGTGCATGTTACACACTCACCAGAACACTGGTTCATTCTTTAAATTCTTTTATTTTTAATTATTATGGGTATAATAATGTGTACAACCACAGAAAGGTATAAGTATAAAGAGAAGTTAGGAAAAGTAATCCAAACTCAACATTGTAGTACAAATTTGCCTTTTCAAGTAAATAACATCAAATTTCTAACGTAAACTCCTTCGTCACATCAGGCAAACACAAAAGCCTGTTAACAAATTATAGAGTTCTACTTAATCATATTCTCTCACTTTAATTATATGTGATTTCTTACTAGTGATTGATTCTAAGTATTTTTTAAGTCACATTATTAATGGTCACAGTAATTTGAGTTCTAAACATCTCTTTTGAAAGATACGTGAGGTATCAGCAGTCTCCACATTAGTCTCACCATTAAAACTTATATTTAATTAAATTTTGGGTTGCTTTAGAAAATATGAATACTTGAAAGTTACTAAATTGGCTTGAAGTTGCATTATGATTAACTGCAGGAATAATGATTATATGTCAGAGCTCAAATCTAGTAATGATATAACCTTTCTGTAACATTAATAACCATATTCATAAATTCATTATATTTATATATGTAGAAAGTAACAAGACTTTTCTATAAAGAGAGTTACGACAAGATCCCCAAGATTTAGCATTAAGTGGCTAAACAATGTACATAACAGTGTATAGTGTACCATCATTATTTAAATAAAAGAATATAGATACATATACTATGCATGATGTATATAAATACATAAATATATATACATCTTATATATTATGTACATATTATTTATACCATGGCATTCAGTGAGAATTCTCTAATCACATTCTGAGTTGTTGTTTTTTATTTCTGAGAACTTCACTAGAAGCCCAGGTTTTCCTGCTTCAATTAGCACCTGTCCTGTGTTTTTATGGTTTTAGGTGATTTTTCAAGCCTTTGTTTAGAGGCTTTCATCAGGAGACATCTGCTAAGCCTTAGTTATAGGGAATGAAATACTTTGCCATACTGAGAAGTGTCCCTTCCAACAACTCAGGCGCTAGAATCAATGCAAGAAAGCTCTCTCACGTCGCTCTTCAAAACCTGAAGAAATCCTTCAGGGTGATAACACAGGCATCAGTAGGTGCTGAGGGGTGTTTGGCTGTTTACCCTCAAAGTTGTGATCTCCACTTGACTTACTGATTATTATGGGTCCTAGAGAAGTTGAGAGGGGTGTGGCTAGAGTCGCCTCAGGTGTCTGAAGGGCAAAGATAGGCTATCACCTGCTTTTGCTGAAAATTTAAAGATTATGTTATCTTCTGTGGCTAGACTCATATTTCACTCTCACAATTACCTAGTGATGGGAGAGGCATGGGAAATGAGGCTCGCATAAAGCCTTGGAGGGAGGCCACCAAATGTGTGGGAAGAGGCAGTTGAAAGCACAAAGACCTTGGAGAGGGCATGAAGTTAGGATAAAACTTGTTCATGCCACTCACTCATGTTGTGGCTCTATTTGTACCTAGAGTTGAAATAGCTCCAGAATTTCTTATTCGGAAGGGCTTCATGGCAGCCATCTGCAGAAAGTGGATGGAGAGATGGATTTGTGCTAAAACTGCAATGGATAACAAGCCTAATGTTTTCACCTGTTTTTATATTTATGTTTGTATTTATGTTAAATGACTTGATATATTATCCTAGCAAGCACACAATTGTTATTAAGATTGGGTATTTATTTGGGGGTATAAGGCACCTGAGAGATTGTAGGAAGGATAAAAACCATTACCCAGTCACACTGGCATATCCACTAGGCAGTATGGCTTGCATAAGCATACAAGTAGGAATAGATCAGAGTAGAGCTGGCAGCAAGAGCTGTCACTTCTGAGGCAGCTGCCAGGTCACTGCACCTGCCAGGTGCAGGTAACTTGTTCTTCAAATGGAAATTTTCATCCTCAAGTGTAGAGCCATAATGTCCCTTGATGTCATATCTAGAACAATACAGTTGAACCCTCAAAAGAGAGCAGGAAAAAACAGAGGGAGTGACCACATTTTCTGAAGTTGCTTCAACTAAATGAAATGTATCTGTCATTACAGCTCTCACAGTGTCCACATACAACAAAAAATTATTTTCTATATAATTCTCAGCTTTAATTAGCTTTAATGCAGCATACTAATTTATATATCAAATTTATGTATCAGCTGTTCTTACCTCTCCTATTTAGCAGATTATAATTCACTACATCAGAGATCAGCAGCTACCTTCCATCAGTTGATTGGCTGATGTTCAAAAATAGCTGACATCATAATCCCTAAAATGAAAAGGAAGCCTGTGTCTTAGGCTGGATTCCCCAAAAGCAGATCTAGCGACAAGGATTTGAGCACAAGTAGTTCATTTGGGTGGTAATCTTAGGAAGCCCCAGTAGAGAAATAGGGAAATAAAACGTAGAAGGGAAGGGAGACCATGACATGTCCATTATAGCTGGCTGGCAGTTGAGGCTCATCCCCACTAGGCACTGCGAGGGACAACGAAGAGCATGCCTCAAAGTTATCCCCTGCTGAGGGACAAGGAGGCTGGGTTTTTAATCCCCTAACCCTCATCTGTCATGGGCTACAGGCTGCCCTCAGCAGCACTTCAGACCTGTCAAGACAAAACACCAAGGAGGAGAATAGCAGTATCTGCAGTAGACACCATTGACCTGTAATGGAACAGTGGGAGTTGAAAGAATATCGGCAGGCCACAACAGCATCTGCCATAGTAAGAGTCTCAGAATGGTCCAGCTGTTGTCAGCCCAATAATCCCAGAAGTGCAGCCTAGAGGAGAGTGGGTTAAGCAGCATTTAAAACTTCCGGGCCTCAATTGCAGCTTCCCCTTAATCTGGCCAGATAAGGAGCTGTTTCCATAAAATTCCCGTATATCATCTTCATGTTAAAGATTTAAAAAAAAAAAAAAAAAACTAAAAATAAGATGTTAATTGGCTTCAGCTATGTGTGTCCAATCTCATTTTCTCACTGACAGTTTCGGTGGGGGCGGGGCATACATTATACCTGGGTACCTGAGAATGGGCTCTAGGGAGAAGCAGGCCAATGGGAAATCCTCATCCAAAAATGGAGTTTAGAGTTCACAAGTCCAAGCCAGAAGGGTGAACATGTCTTAAAGCCCAACTATATACAAAATCAAAAGTGAAGGAGGTCAGTTAAGAAGTAAGGGCCAGGCGCAGTGGCTCACGCCTGTAATCCCAGCACTGTGGGAGGCCGAGGCAGGCGGATCACGAGGTCAGGAGATTGAGAACATCCCGGCTAACACGGTGAAACTCCGTCTCTACTAAAAATACAAAAAAATTAGCTGGGCATGGTGGCGGTCGCCTGTAGTCGCAGCTACTCGGGAGGCTGAGGCAGGAGAATGGCGTGAAACCGGGAGGCAGAGCTTGCAGTGAGCCGAGATCACGCCACTGCACTCCAGCCTGGGTGACAGAGCAAGACTCCATCTCAAAAAAAGAAAAGAAAAAAAAAAAAGAAGTAAGGTCATGGCCGGGTGCCGGATTACACCTGTAATCCCAGCACTTTGGGAGGCCAGGGCAGGTGGGTCACGAGGTCAGGAGTTCAAGACCAGCGTGACCAACATGGTGAAACCCTGTCTCTACAAAAATTAGCTGGGCATGGTGGTGGGCGCCTGTAATCCCAGCTACTGGGGAGGCTGAGGCAGGAGAGTCTCTTGAACTTGAGAGGTGACATTGCAGTGAGCCGAGATTGTGCCATCGCACTCCAGCCTGGGTGACAAGAGGAAGACTCCCTAAAAAAAAAAAAAAAAAAAAAAGTAAGGTCACCAAAGCCAATAGGTCTAAAGGCAGACCTAAAACTAGCTGCCTCAATCAAAGTAAAGTTAGATGCTACAACAAATAAACCCCCAGTTCTCGGTGGTGTAATGTGAGAAATATTTCTCCTTCATGTAAAATCCAATACTCTTCCCACATATGACTCATGTTCCTTCTGTCTGTGGCTGCATCATTTACAAGTGGCTTGGATCTGCTGGATCCTCTAATTCTGGCTGACAGATCGGAAAAATAGAGGGTGAAAGACTAAGTGTGAAAGTATTACATGACAGGTCTGGAAATGGCATGCATTTCTTTGGCCTGGAAACCACTGGCAACAACTTAGTCACACTTCCCTCATGTAAATGCAGGGGGACTGGGAAATATAGCTCCTGATTTAGAAGGAACTTCCTAGGAAACTCTCTATACTGCGGAAGGGGGGCATGCTCTGGTAGAGACTTAGCCATCTCTACCACACAAGCCAAATCTAAACAGCTCAATGAGACAGGCATTACTGGAAGTGGAGCTCAGCAAGCTTGGACAAAATAAACCATGTGCCAATTCTTAAGCCAGCCAGAGACCAGATGCCTCTGGCATAGACATCCCTGCCAGTTAGGGCAAGATCCAGTTGATTAAGATACCGGAGTGGAATGAGCAATATAAGAAAACTGATCAATCAGAGAAAAAAATCCCAGGATGAAACCTAGGATTTTTCCCCCTCTATTCCTCTCATCCAAAGATGGGCTGCCTGGCACAAAATTCAATCCGAATTTGAATTCTACTTAATATCACCAATAGAATTTTTCACTGGCCTTGTTCTGCATTCGGTGATAAAAGCAGCACACAATTATTTTCGATTGGACCAATGAGATTGTGCTGAGAAGTCTCTGAAGTCTGCTGAGTGCCAGTTGTTAATGAATCCCATTTGTCTTTCTTGATTAAGTCTGCTATTACCCCCGTTTAGTCCTGTCACCAGCCCTTTAGCAAGAATTTTCATATCACTGTTTCGATGAGAAATTAGCCTATAAGAGCAGCACTCATCAATCAGGAGACAGTTTATTTAATACAGTTTACAGTTTATGAGTTCAAAAACTGTAGCCTCATACATTAGAAATGGATCACTGTCCTAGACAGACAATCAGGGGGTTCAGTTCACTTGACAGGCATGGAGAAATGACTTTGAATGTGAGATATGCACTTAGAGAAGGGCTGCAGTATCATGCGCCGGCAGCATAGTATCAGGAGGCTTTCACTTCTGATTAGGAAATCCCCTTTGGTTTAAGCAAGTGCTTCATTTTAATACTTTACCATGCCTCCCTACAACACTGTGACTGGAAAATTCAAAATGAAATTTTAGAATAGAATCACTTCTTTGTGATACCAAATCTCTTTTCCGGATTGCTATATCATTAAAACAGTTCGTGAAGAATATTTATCTCCTTGAAATCATAAAGAGCAAGATGTCCATGAAAATCTTCCTTTTGCAAAGAGTAGTGAGTGGCATTTCCATTGAGTCACCAAATGTAAAAAATTGCAGGAAAAAGGCCCTGGAGCTTTGGCGTTAGCTGTATAGCTACGTGACCGTACAAAATGGATGATTTTGGCCCCCAGTAGAATTTTAGGAAGCCCAAATTGGCAGAATTTGTTGGTTATTTGATTGTATCAAAGATTGTGGCTATTTTAAGTATTCTATTTCACATTATAAAGTATTGAACAAGCTAGACTTATGGAACTGCTTTCCATAATATTATTTCATCTGGGGCTATCATTTTAAATTAATTTTACCTATGACGCACATTATTTTCCAAATCAATACTTTACCAACACAGTGTCATTCGTATATATGGTTAAGCTTGGAGAGGCAATAATTAGCAGACATTGACTAGTCACCCTCAACTCTGTCCCCCACTTGCCCTTAAATCGTAAATATTTTTTCTCAACTTTTTAATTTCAGATGTACATGTTTGCTACATGGATAAATTGCGTGTCCCCGACGTTTGTAATACAAATGATCCTGTCATCCAGGTAGTCAGCATAGTACCTGATAGGTGGTTTTTCGATCCTTCTTCCTCTCTCTGCCTTCCCCTCTAGTAGGCTCCAGCATTGTTTCCATCTTTATGTCCATGTGTATTCACTGTTGATCTCCTACTGATAAGTGAGAACATGCAGTATTTGGTTTTCTATTCCTGCATTAAATTTTAAATCTGAGGCTGGGCACTGTAATCTCAGCACTTTGGGAGGCCGAAGTGGGCGGATCACGAGGTTAGGAGTTCAAGATCAGCCTGGCCAACATGGTGAAACCCTGTCTCTAGTAAAGTTACAAAAAATTAACTGAGCGTGGTGGTGCGTGCCTGTAATCCCAGCTACTCAGGAGGCTGAGGCAGGAGAATGGCTTGAACCTGGGAGGCAGAGGTTGTGGTGAGCCGAGATCGCGCCATTGCCCCCCAGCCTGGGCAACAGGGTGAGACTCTGTCTCAAAAAAAAAAAAAAAATTTTTACTTTTCTTTTCAGAATGATATCTTTTATTTCTAGACTGAGGTACGTTATGCCGAAGTATTGCATTTCTGTTGTTGGTTAAGAATTATTTCAGTCTTAACAACTACAGAAAGAACTGTTGGCTTTGCAAAATGCCCCACATCCTGGGATGACTTTAAATGAAAAGAGTGTTCGGAATTCAATTACACAGTCATGTTTACTGGTGAAAATATTCCTGTTCGTCCTCATGATTACAGCAATGTTCATACCTGTTCATCCATTCTAACAGAAGACTGTTTCATAGGGCTCTCAGTCCAATCAGTTTGTCTCAGCATTATTAGCATGCTTTCCAGCTGCAAAGAAAAGACGTGACCACCAGATAATTCTTTTTATGTGCGAACACGTAACAAGAATCCAAAGGAAACAAAATGGTGGTATAATGATGATACCTGTTGATGCCACTGTTATGATCCTTCTAGCAGAAGATAGTCCCATTGAGAAAATGAGCACTTTGATCATTCAGTCTTAGACTGGAAGTGACCTACAGGCAATGAAGACTACTTCCTTTTACTGCATTTTCACTGGTGTGCATTCTGGGCACATGTTGATCGCTGGTTCAGTCCAGGCAACTGACATACTTTTATTAGTCATACAGTACTAATGCAGGTGTCAGGAAATGTCAAATATAATTTGATTTTTTATTTTTATTTTTTAAGCTTTAGGAAAAGCTCCAGGTCCTCATGTATTGTGCAATAACAATGACTTCCTTGGCGATTTTGGTACGTTCATTGCCAGAAACGGACGTTGTAACAGGAAAAATTTTCATTAACTCCTGCCACTCAATGATTAATGCATGATAGGGCTATGAAATGAACTTATCAGTTACAGTGGGAATATAAATAAAGTGAGGGATCCAACATTACTTTAAAAGTCACCCCAACTGTTTATATTAGAATTCTATGCACTGCGATCCTAAGGTTAACAGCATGAATTAACATGCGTCTTTAAAGGACTGTAATGAAAAATCACTGCGTATTTATTTAATACTTTATATCTGCTGTCAAGTTGTTTTGACATGGAAGATTTTCAAGTAACGTTGGCAGAGAGGTACAGTATGTTATCCTTATGGTGAAAATAAATTCATTTGTTGTATATAATTCCTCAATCTCTGAAGTAAAGGTATGAGTAATATAGGGTAAGAATGGTTTAATCGAGGTTTTATTTTGGAAGAAAAATGGCAGTGATTATTAAATTGCTGCATTCTATAATTTGTGCTTGTTATTTGTACATTAAAAATTTTTTCCAAGTAGGAAACACTTTGTTAACTTCCTGCTAGCCATCAGCATGAGCCCTACTGCCTAAACACTATTTCATTTATTTATATTTGGTAAACCCATAAACATTTGTGTGTGCAATCTTGTTTCTTTGGTTATGTCAAGTTCGAATGTTCAAATACTTGTATTGAAAAACTTTTATTTAGTTTTGTCTTGTAAATTTTCTTTACTTGTTAAGTATCATCTTGTCCTTTAATCCTGTACCCAAAAATAGGAAATACATTTTTGACAGAAGCTTAACGTTTTAACAAAAGAGTGTGGACATTTTAATTTTAAAATTCAGGCAAAAATCGCAATCAAATAGTATGTTTGCTTATTTGTCTCAAGCAACCATATAGGTTTTTCTGGAGGGTTTTGTTTTGTTGTTGTGGAAAACAGTCTGCTTATAACTAGATGAAATTTACTGTAGAAAAAAAATTGTTGAAAGGTCCACGTGAGTTAATGATACTACAACTACTTTTTAAAAAATGATTAATGTATTTTTCTAAATTACCTTTTCACATATGCAAAATCTGTTTCTACTACAATGTTATTTTTACTCATGCCTTATTGTTGCACTCTTTTTGAAATATCCTGCAGTGAATTTATGAATCAATTTGGGCTTAAAACTAAAAACCAGTTGGCTGAATCGTTTGAAATATGTACCCCAGTAAAACTATTCAATCAATAATTGGTAAATAATATTTTTAAATGGTTTTTAATCTATATAGATGACATTTTGTAGCTTTGTACATGTTGTTAATTAAGGGCATATAATTTTACACTCTAAAAGTATAATTGCTGAACTCAGGGGTGGGTAGACTTCAAAAATATGTCTGCTATAGAAATAACTAGAAAAAACTAAAGCCGTGGCCAACCACCAAATTGTGGACACTATCTATATACTGCTAGTTAACAATTGCCACTTTTAAAAAATTATAAACATTTTTGTTCTATCTTGACTAGATATACTTAAGTTCTCACAATGATCTCTGTCAGTTTTATTAGCTGGCCTGTTCAACCAAGACAGAAAGTCTTTGAATTACTCATAGTTTTAAAATGCTTTTAACATGAAAAATTGCAGCTGCAAATGATGTATTTTCATATTTTACATAACTGCTTTACACTACTGTTTGACCTGATCTTTTCCTGGGGGTTAGAGAGGAATCTCTCTCCATATTACTGGTCCTCTTGCTAAAATGCTTTTATACAGAGATGACTGGTGACATTTATTCACCAAAGGAATTGATATACTGGGTCAAAGATTAACAATGCTATATTATAGAGTAATTGAGTTTTTTATAACAATATTTTAACATACCTCTCTCTCTCCATACAAATACCATAAAGTAAACTAAATGAAACAAAGGAAAGTAGAGGAAAACGAAATAATTTTGGTATATCTTATGGTTTAAAGAGAAGAAAATAAGATGAAATACCCTAAAATATAGGAGCACAAATATTCAAAATTCATAATCAGATTAACAACACTCTCTTGAATCTGGGAATCATTAAAAACTCTTTGCACTTAGATTTAATTTATATGTAAGTTACATTATTAAAAGTCATAAGGCATTTATCTGAGTCATTGCTCTGTAGAGGGCAATGAGTAAATGGCTTGTAATAATAAAAAGAATATTTACGCTGGGCATGGTGGCTCACAACTATAATCCCAGCACTTTGGGAGGCTGAGGTAGGTGGATCACTTGAGGTCAGGAGTTCCAGACCAGCCTGACCAACATGGAGAAACTCCATCTCTACTAAAAATACAAAATTACCCAGGTGTGGGGGTGCATGCCTGTGTCCCCAGCTACTCAGGAGGCTGAGGCAGGAGAATCACTTGAACCCAGGGGACAGAGGTTGAAGTGAGCTGAGATTGCGCCGTTGCACTCCAGCCTGGGCAACAAGAGCAAAACTCCATCTCAAAAAAAAAAAAAAAAAAAAAAAATCTCTGTGATGTATAATATATTGTTGAAAGACAACCAGAATATCAAGAAATGTATATAGGAATATGCTACTTGCCTCCTCCTTCCCTCATGGGGCACTATTTGCTTCATAGACCTACTGAATTAGACTTTCATACTTAGAAGATAATGTACACTCTTCTTTTTTATTTATTTGTTTTTAGGTCATTCTCCTGGTTTGCCAAATTCTGTTAAGATGGTGATACATTCACTTCCTTATTTATGCATGCTTAGGTCATGAAAATGGTGTCCTTCCAATTTTTTTTTTTTTTTTGTCAAGTAGGGATTAATGCCATTTGTTTTAAAGAGAAAGATTGTTTTCAGTTTTTAAGATGGTTAAAAAAATACATTTTATAGTTGTTCTCTTAAGGAATTAATATTCACTTCTGAAGGACTTTCTTGTAATATGTAATATGTAATTTATAATTTTAGCCAGCAGGGAAATAAAGCATTTTTAACCCCCAGAATAAAGTGCTGGAAATAACTTTTATATAGTCAAGAGTTCATCTGGAGATAGATCTTAATCCTTGTTGTTTAGACTAGGAATATCAATATTTGGTATAAAGTAACTAGAATAGTTTATTACTTTTTTCCCTTATGAAATTTTAAATATATGTAAATATATATATCATTAGATTCCTGTGGTGGAAAATAATTTCTTCAGATTCTAAAACAGGTGTCTAGTGACTGCTTAATTATTTCCAAATTGCATCAAAGATGAATTGGTAAATAATGGATATGAGTAGTGATATGAAAATGGTTATGTAACTACATATTACTTGTTTCTGGTAATCAAGTCTTATTTTTTTAAAGCCTATTGTTTTTGAGAATTGAGATATTTAAAACTCATTATAACTTGTTCCTAAAAATAGAAGAAAAGAAGAGGTACTGTGTATTCAAAAAGTGGTTTAAATAAAGAATTCAGTGTCACAAAACAAAGAATTAATTTCAGTCTTTATTTAAATTGCTTTAGTTGTTTCACATAAAGAATATACACTTATTGTAAAGAGGAAATCAAATGACATAGAAGTATGTGAAGTAAAAAGCCCAGTCTGTGTCAATTTTTCTTACCTACTCACCAAGTGTAAGCACTTTTAAGGCTGATGTGTATCCTTTCAATCACTTCTATGCATGTCTAAACACTATTTATAATGCATAGCAAAAAATGAGATGATACAACATATGTTGTCCTATAACTTGCTTTATTTGTACAACATATATCATAAACAATCTTTCATTTCAATATATTCATATAAATCATGTTCTTCTTATTGGCTGCTAACTGGATGTACATACTTTACTAAGTTACTTCTCTATTGAAAGGCATTTAGGTGGTCTCCAACATTTTTTGCTAAAACAAAAACTGCATTCGTCATTTTTGAACTTTTTCCCTTGATCGTTTGTGTGCAGTTAAGATTTATGGAATAACAGGCTATGAATTTGTAGACTTTAAGTACTACTGAGAAATTTCTCCCCAAGATAAAATAGAACTTAACACCTTATAAAATTCGGCTTTTTCCAAGCTGATGTTTGCAATACTTTGGAAAACGAAAAGAAGCAAATCAAAGAGTATATTCAGTTTTGAACCTACCTATCTGTTACTATCAGGATAAGTTAAGCTATGTTGCATAATAAATTATGCTAATAATTGCATAATAAATTATATGCTATGTTGCATATAAATAAATTAACCTGGAAAAACCTGGTCTAACATAATGATTAATTTTTTACTTATACTCTATGTATGTTTCAGGTTAGCAATGGTCTTCATTCTGCATAGTCCCTTGGGAACTCAAGATGATAGAGCCTCATCTTTTAGTTGCATATTCTAGAACACATGGTTTCCTCAGTCACTATGGCAGGAGAAGAGTGACTAGAGAATTGTGCATGGACATATTTGGTTCTATACTAGCACTACAAAATAAGCTCACATTTTCTTTAGTTAAAAAATTGTAACTCTGAAGCCTTCTGGCCAGGGGCTGTTGTCTTTAGCAGCACTACCTCCATGCCAGCAGTGGATCATTAGTATTTCTGATACTAATGCTGAAACTCTGCACTGTGCAAAAATGGAAACTGAATTGGCCATCTTCTTTGGCTGGTCCTATTCTTGTCTCTTGCTACCACCATTACTGACCTCAGTCAGTTTACCTGGGCCTCTAGTCATTTCTGTACAAATGAGATAATATACACCCTCTCTCAAAATCACATTAAGAAAGGTTTTTTGTAGTAACCTAGTTATTTTCATTCTTTAGAAATAAAGCACTTTCAGTTCAATTCACAGGGTGACTTGGCTAGTAGAGGGTTCTAGCCACATTCCCTTCCAGAGTTCTATGATCTACAGATAAGCCTACAAACCACCCCATCCATTATGGTGAGTTCTCTGTTAGGGCTATTACCCCCTTTCTGCCTCTAACATTAATTAGTCTGGCAGACAACCTCAAAGGAAAAATTAGAGGCAATATACCTGTCCTTTTCCCTGAATACTAATAGATGTAAGTGAAAGAGCATGGTCTCCCTCCATCCTACCTCCTCCAAAGACCAAGTGGTTAAATGTATTGTTGTTAATATAAAAAAAACCCTTCTTATTTTTTTCTCTCATTAACACTGGTTTCTGCACATATGCAGAAGCCGACCACTGTTACTATGAATGGAAATCTTTAGACAGTATTTCATAAGCATCTTCATTGTATGCAAATAAATAGAGACAGAATACTATAATATTTCAGGTCAAGAAATATGAAATTTTAAAAATTAAATAAATAAAAATAAAAAATAGGAAATTGATAAAAATCTTGATTGATTAGTTTTAAATAACCCTAAGAATTATTTTTTATTTTCAATATCTCTTCAATTTTATGTTTAAAAATTGTACACCTGGCTGATCTCAAACTTTATTGTTCCTCATATATCCCGTTACAATATATTGGATAACTTGTTTTTTAAAAAGCTTTCCTAAATTGTCTGATACATTTCAAAGTCAGAAGTGAGCATAAAATTCATAACCACATTTGGTCCAATAATTTATGCTGTGTAGAGACTTATCGCTATTTAAACAAAAGGAAAAAATGGAAACTCTTTAAAGAGCAAACAGTAGGTTAAAATAAGTGTGGCTTTTCTCCCAGTAAGAAATTTCTGAAAATTCCTGTTGTTGGCCAGGTTGTGCTGCAGATGTTCAGACTTACAACAGAGATTTCTTAAGACGGATGCCAAAAATTTGGTGTGAAAGAAAAAGTGAGATTTACACTCAAACAGCCCAAGGATTCCTCATCATCCAGGATTCTGTGTGGTTGTATTATTTCATTACGTCTCCTGAAAATTTATTCAAAAACAATTCTTAGAAGACATTAGATGTCTCATTAAGTGCTTGGCATTAACTTACTAAAAATATATATATACCAAAAATTGTGAGTGCTGCCTTCAAGAAGCTCACACTTGTTTAGAAACAACCACAGTGAACTAGTTTAAAAAACAAAAATAAAAAAGTAAAAGGAATAGGTCTCCCAAGAATAAGCCCTGACCTTTTCAATACTACTTCCATGGCAGATGTTCCTTCCAGCTGTGAATGTTGGTATTGATCATTATGAGAACATGACACTGAATATAGGTCAGTGGCAGGATTTGTTGCCACATCAGGAGATAAATGACTTGCTGGACAGAGTCTGATCGAGGTAGAATGGATTGTGAAAACTCTCATGCTGGGCTGCACATAAGGTTTTGAAACTAGAAAGCAGATAAAACAAGGCAGGCAGAGAGACAGGGCAAATAGCAGGGATTAGAGAGGGCACAAAGCAGGTGAGGCGAGCACACAATACAGTTTTCTGACAGCAGCTGAATTTCCAGTGGGGCCCGGGGACCCACTGATCTTTCTCACTGATTTATTCATTAGGTGGAAAAAATGTGGGTTAAGCTCTAAGACTTCAAATTTGTTCAGATACTAGACATGGAATATTCAGATTATAGATTCTTAACCAAGCTACAAAATCTAGTCATTGAGTCAGTGTTGTTTCACCAGTCTTTTCCTTCTTTCCCTGTAGGAACTTCCAATTGCTTCCTGAAGCCAAAACTAACAAGGTCTGCCCGTGAAATATTAATGCTAAAACAGCCCAACATAGGGACAAGCACAGTAGATGGAAAGTCAGAAATCTTGGGTGCTAATTTGTGTTCTGTTTGTAATTAGCAATATAATGTAACCAATATCACTTAACATCTTTGGGTCTCAGTTTTCTCATCTTTAAAATGAGAGACTCTGAGATTATCCCAGTTCTAATATTTCTGCTAGTTTCTGTGGTTCTATTTTACCTATTTCACCTGTCAGCAAATAAAAAGCAAATTTTACTTGCTGGTACTGATACATTTTTCCTACTTACATTTTGTGAATATTTGATAGTGAATGGATTAGAAAAATGACAGTTGCAGAAGATTTGTTATTGGTGTTATTGGAATATCATTACTAAATCTAGAGCTCTTACCAAAGCAAACTGACAGTTACTTCTAAGTCTTCCTTTTGGAGTTACTCACAAATGAACACATTCTTGTTTAATAGAAAACAAGGACATTTTAATTGCCTGAGCTAGATACTTCTATTTGTTTTATGTCTGCAGTCAGAACCAGACCCTTGTGGATAATGTTAAAAGATGGATATTCTTGTCCCTGAGCTTTCTTCTTTTTGGTGTAAATTATAACAATTGCTTCGGGGATTGGGCATTTGGACAAGCCATAAAATAATCAACATTTTAATGCTGTTTTGTGGCAACCCAGGACTCTTTGAATTAGTGGCTAGATTAACCATTCACAGGTGTAAGCATTCCATTCCTACCTGGCTTTAATAGTCCTGGTCATTGGAGGAATAAATTCTCTTGGTTAGTTTGAAGGCTTATCAAAATAATTTCTTGAATGTGAATAAGTGACTCCAGCACTGATAACTAGGTTTTCCTTAAGTCTAATGCTATTTCTGCACTCCTCAAAATAACAGTAGAAAAGTGACTCATTTATCATCCTTTACTATAAAAGAACTATTCCAAACAGAAACCATTTAGCTGCATTTGCCAAATTGTGTGTGAATGTTTATGTATATTTCTAACCAGTCTTAAGTCTGTTTTTACCATAAAACTTTCCAGGCAGGTGTTAAAAACCATATTTCAATAAAACTACCTTCAGAAACTACCTGCAAACACATGCTATAGCTCATTTAAACAACAAATATCTTGGGTTTGGTTTTGGTCACTGTTTTGGAGTTTCAAATCAAGTCTCCAATAAGGGAGGCCCCAGCTCAACATTAAGTTGATTCGTTTCTTTCCATCTCTCTTTTGTCTTAATTATTTTAAATCTATTCTGCCACTTCGACATTTCAAACTCAACAGTTTTATAACTGTGAAATATTGTCACAATATATTATGCTAATGGGCCTAATTAATTCCCAGGGAAACTTTCCTGTGGACTGTGATATGTGTATGATAAAACTACCAGTTCTCAATGAAACTTGATGTTTCAAACTTGATGTTTGTAACTGCTGCTGTATAATTTGTTTTCCTATGTCAGAAAGCTAGTGAGCATATTTTAATGGCCCCAATGCATCTTTGTTCTTCATCAGACTGCTGTTTACTGGAGTGTATGACCTGCTTACCATCCAGGCAAATATAAGGCACTCAGTAATTAATTATTATGGCGGTGAGTCTGTCTGGAGAAGAAATGACTATTGAGAGTAAGAAAATCCTAGTCAAGTACCCTGCCCACTCTGATTTCACACCTTGAGGAACTCAAAATGCAGAAATTTTTGGAGAGATATAGCAAAGTGGAGAAGCCCCTGATAATTCAATTTGAAATTCTTTATAATAAATACTTCTTATTCCCAGAAGTATAATCCAAACTGTGATTCTCAGCATTGCCAATTCCTACTGCACTCCAGGAAAGATATCAGATGACTAAGTCTGCAGGGCTAATGATACTTTGAAAAACAAATGCTCTAGTTGGATCTGAGAAGCTGTAGAAAATGGGTAGCATAAATTCTCTCAAGAATATAATGAGCTCTAAGTCTTCCAAAGACTGCAGCCCAATGTGGCCAAAACTTTACTGGACTGAGTTCCGGGAGACGGTTTGAATCATGGCTCTGGTATTCAAGGAATATAGAGTATTTAATCTTTTTAGCTTTACCTTTCTAAGCTTGACAAACAACATCTACCTCCAAAGGCTGTTAATGAGCTAACAAGCAAAAGCTTAACAACTTATGATACAAAGTAGGCACTTGATGTATGTTTTTTCCATCTTCTCCAAAAGCCTTTTCAGCTCCTCCACTTCAAAGCGTCTGTCCTTTCTTTGGGCTTAGCAGAATTTCTTTTCTGCACATTGCATTTTAGCACACAATCAGGCACTGCCTGATAGCGACAATCCTTTATTTTAGGTGACTGTATATTTTCTTCCTGAAAACAAGCTAATTTCTTTGAATTCGAGTGTCCCATATTATCCTTTTCTGGCCTGCCCCCTACTCATCCCCACAACAATATCTGGTACAGCTTGCGGATAAATACTAGTGGAACTGAACTAAAAATATTTGTCATCCTTTTCTCCTCCTCGATAGTTTTTACTATTAATTAATGCCTGCAATTATGGCCCACATTAAGTTTGAAAATACATGGTATACCCTTGTATAATCATAAATTGTAGACAATTGAGTATCACTAAATTAAAACAGCAGCTATATATTTGGAAACAATTTCATAAATAGCATAGGGCACTATTAATGACCTATGGAGCAGCCAACAGCAGTGGCACAGTTACTGCCTTCTCAATAGACTTTCTTTTTTTATTTTTTATTTTTTTATTTCAATAGGCTTTTGGGGAACACGTGGTGTTTAGTTACATGAATAAGTTCTTTAGTGGTGACTTCCAAGTTTTTGGTGCACCCATCACCCCCAAGCAGTGAACACTGTACCCAATGTGTAGTCTATTATCCCTCACCACCGCCCACCCTTTCCCCCAAGTCCCCAAAGTCCAATGAATCATTCTTATGCCTTTGTGTCCTCATAGTTTAGCTCTCACATATGAGTGAGAACATACAATGTTTGGTTTTCCATTCCTGAGTTACCTCACTTACAATAATACTCTCCAATTCCATCCAGGTTGCTGCAAATGCCATTAATTAATTTATTCCTTTTAATGGCTAAGTAGTGTGTATATATATATATACACACACACACACACACATATATGTATCTCACATTTTCTTTATCTGCTCAGTGATTGATGGGCATTTGGGCTTGTTCCATATTTTTGCACTTGCAATTTGTGCTGCTATAAACATGCGTGTGCAAGTATCTTTTTCATATGACTTCTTTTCCTCTTGGTAGATACGCAGTAGTGGGATTGCTGGATCAAACAGTAGATCTACTTTTAGTTCTTTAAGGAATTGCCACACTATTTTCCATAATAGTTGTACTAGTTTACATTCCCACCAACAGGGTAAAAGTGCTCCCTTTTCAGTGCATAGACACCAACTTGTATTATTTTTTGTTTTTTTGATTATGGTCATTCTTGCACGAGTAAAGTGGTATTGCATTGTGGTTTTGAATTGCATTTCTCTGATAATTAGTGATGTTCAGCATTTTTCCATATGCTTGTTTGCCATTTGTTTATCTTATTTTGAGAATTGTCTACTCATGTCCTTAGTCCACGTTTTCATGGGATTGTTTGTTTTTTCTTGCTGATTTGTTTGAGTTATTTGTAGATTCTGGGTATTAGTTCTTTGTCGGATGTATAGATTGTGCAGATTTTCTTTCACTCTGTGAGTTGTCTGTTAACTCTGCTAATTATTTCTTTTGCTGTGCAGAAGCTCTTTAGTTTAATTAAGTCCCATCTATTTATGTTGGTTTTTGTTGCATTTGCTTTTGGGTTCGTGGTCATGAAGTCTTTGTCTAAGCCAATGTCTAAAAGTGTTTTTCCTATTTTATCTTCTAGAATCTTTATGGTTTCAGGTCTTAGATTTAAGCCTTTGATCCATCTTGAGTTGATTTTTGTATAAGGTGAGAGGTGAGAACCCAGTTTCGTTCCTCTACATCTGGCTTGCCAATTATACCAGCACCATTGGTTGAATAGGATTTCCTTTCCCCACTTCATGTTTTTGGTTCCTTTGTCAAAGATCAGTTGGCTGTAAATATTTCACTTTATTTCAGGATTCTGTGTTCTGTTACATTGGTCTATGTGCATATTTTCATATCAGTTACATGCTATTATGGTGACTACAACTTTATAGTATAGTTTGAAGTCAGGTACTGTGATGCCTCCAGATTTGTTCCTTTTGCTTAGTCTTGCTTTGGCTATTAGGCCTCTCTTTTGGTTCCATATGAATTTTAGGATTGTTATTTATAGCTTTGTGACAAATGATGGTGGTATTTTTATGGGAATTGCATTGAATTTGTCGATTGCTTTTGGCAGTATGGCCATTTTCACTATATTGATTCTATCCACCCATGAGCACAAGATGTGTTTCCATTTGTTTGTGATTCCATATGATTTTCTTCAGCAGTGTTTTATAGTTTTCCTTATAGAGGTCTTTCACATCCTTGGTTAGGTATATTCTTAAGGTTTTTTTTTTGGTTTTTTTTTTTTTTTTTTTGCAGCTATTGTGAAAGGGGTCGAGTTCTTGATTTGACTCTCAGCATGGTCGCTGTTGGTGTATAGCAGAGCTACTAATCTGTGTACATTAATTTTGCATTCTGAAACTTCACTGAATTCATTTACCAGTTCCAGGAGCTTTTTGGATGAGTCTTTAGGGTTTTCTAGGTATACAATCATATCATCAGCAAACAGTGACAGTATGACTTCCTCTTTATGGATTTGGATCCCCTTTATTTCTTTCCCTTGTCTGATTGCTCTGGCTGGGACTTCCAGCACTATGTTGAATAGAAGTGGTGAAATTGGGCATCCTTGTCTTGTTCCAGTTCTTGGAGGGGATGCTTTCGACTTTTCCCCATTCAGTATGATGTTGGCTGTGGGTTTGTCATAGATGGCATTTATTACCTTAAGATATGTCCCTTCTATGCTTATTTTGTTGAGGATTTTAATCATAAAGGCATGCTGGATTTTGACAAACGGTGTTTCTGTGTCTATTGAGATGATATGTGATGTTTAAACAATTTTTTTGTTTATGTTGTCTATCACATTTATTGACTTGCATATGTTTAACCATCCCTGCGTCCCTGGTATGAAACCCATTTGATCATCTTTTTGATATGTTGTTGGATTCAGCTTGCTAGTATTTTGTTGGGGATTTTTGCATGAATGTTCATCAGGGATATTGGTCTATAGTTTTCTTTTTTTGTTTTGTTCTTCCTTAATTTTGGTATTAGGATGATACTGACTTCGCAGAATGATTTAGGGAGGATTCCTTCTTTCTCTATCCTTTGGAATAGTGTCAGTAGGATTGGTACCAATTCTTTGAACGTCTGATAGAATTTAGCTGTGAATCTGTCTGGTCCTGGACTTCTTTTTGGTGGTAAGTTTTTATTACCCTTTCAATCTCACTGCTTGTTATTGGTCTGTTCAGAGATTCAGATATCTTCCTGGTTTAATCTAGGAGGGTTGTATATTTCCTGGAATATATCCATCTCCTCTAGGTTTTCTATTTTGTGTGCATAAATGTATTCATAGTAGCCTTGGATAATCTTTTGTATTTCTGTCACCAGTTGTACTATCTCCCATTTTGTTTCTAATTGAGCTTATTTGGATCGTCTCTCTTCTTGGCTAATCTCGCTAATGGTCTATCAATTTTATCTGTCTGTTCAAAGAATCAGTTTTTTGTTTCATTTAGCTTTTGTACTATTTTGTTTCAATTTCATTTAGTTCTGCTCTGATCTTTATTATTTCTTTTCTTCTCTTAGGTTTGGGTTTGGATTGTTCTTGTTTCTCCAGTTTTGTGAGGTATAAGTACAAATTGTCTATTTGTGCTCTTTCAGACTTTTTCACGTAGACATTTAATCCTATGAGCTTTCGTCTTAGCACCACTTTTGCTGTATCCCAGAGGATTTGATAGGTTGTGTCATTATTATTGTTCAGTTCGAAGAATCTTTTTTTTTCCATCTTAATTACATTGTTGATGCAATTATCATTCAGGAGCAGGTTATTTAATTTCCATGTGTTTGCCTGGTTTTAAGGGTTCCTTTTGGAGTTGATTTCCAATTTTATTACACTGTGATCTGAGAGGGTACTTGATATAATTTTGATTTTCTTGAATTTACTGAGACTTGTTTTGTGGCCTATTATATGGTCTATCTTGGAGAAACTTCCATGTGCTGATGACTAGAATGTATGTTCTGCAATTGTTAAGTATAATGTTCTATAAATATCTGTTAAGTCATTTGTTGTAGGGTATAGTTTAAGTCCACTGTTTCTTTGTTGACTTTCTGTCTTGATGACCTGTCCAGTGCTGTTAGTGGAGTATTAAAGTCCCCCACTTATTATTGTGTTGCCATCTATCTCATTTCTTAGGTCTAATAGTAATTGTTTTATAAATTTGGGAGCTCCAATGTTAAGTGCATATATATTTAGAATTGTGATATTTTCCTGTTGGACTAGTTCTTTTACCATTATATAGTATCTCTTTTTGTCTTTTTAAACTGCTATTGCTTTAAAGTTTGTTTTGTCTTATATAAGAATAGCTACTCCTGCTTGCTTTTGGTGTCCATTTGCATGGAATGTCTTTTTCTACCCCTTTACCTTAAGTTTATGTGAGTCTTTACATGTTAGGTGAATCTCCTGAAGACAGCAGAAACTTGATTGGTGAATTTTTATTCATTCTGCCATTCTTTATCTTTTAAGTGTAGCATTTAGGGTATTTACATTCAATGTCAATATTGTGATGTGAGATATTTTTCTCTTCATTGTGTCACTTGTTGCCTTAATACCTTGTGGGATTTTCTTAATTGTGTTGTCACATAGGTCCTGTGAGATTTATGCTATAAGGAGGCCCTATTTTCGTGTATTTTGAGGAATTCCTTCAAAATTTAGAGCTTCTTTTAACAGTTCTTGTAGTGATGGCTTTGTAGTGGCAAATTCTCTCAGCATTTGTTTGTCTGAAAAAGACTGTATCTTTCCTTCATTTATGAAGCTTAGTTTGGCTGGATACAAAATTCTTGACTCATAATTGTTTTGTTTAAGAAGGCTAAAAGTAGGACCCTTTCAAGCTTATAGGGTTTCTGCTTAGAAATCTGCTATTAATCTGACAGGTTTTTCCATTGTAGGCTACCTGTTGTTTTTGCCTCATACCTCTTAAGACTCTTTCCTTTATCTTGACTTTAGATAACCTGATGACTATATGCCTAGGCAACGATCTTCTTGTAATGAATTTCCCAGGTGTTCTTTGAGCTTCTTGTATTTGGATATTTAGCTTGCTAGCAAGGCTAGGGAAGGTTTCCTCAATTATTCACTCAAATATGTTTTGCAAACTTTTAGATTTCTGTTCTTCCTCAGGAACACCAATTATTCTTAGATTTGGATGTTTAACATAGTCCCAAACTTCTTGGAGGCTTTGTTCATTATTTTTTTCTTTGTCTTTAATGGATTGAGTTAATTTGAAAGCCTTGTCTTCAAAACCTGAAGTTCTTTCTTCTACTTGTTGGATTCTATTGCTGAGACTTTCCAATGCAAATTTTGCATTTTTCTAACTATGTTTTTAATTTCCAGAAGTTGTGTTTTTATTGATGTTGTCTATTTCACGGAATAATTATTCTTTCATATCCTGTATCATGTTTTTTATTTCTTTAAGTTGGACTTCACCTTTCTCTCGTGCTTCTTTGATTAGCTTAATAATTGACCTCCTAATCCTTTTTCTGGCAATTCAGAAATTTCATCTTGGCTTGGATCCACTCATTCCTGGTGAGCTGGTATGATCTTTTGGGGGTGGTAAGGAACCTTGTTTTGTCATATTACCAGAATTGTTTTTCTGGTTCTTTCTCATTTCGGTAGAGTATGCCAGCGGGAAGATCTGGGACTCAAGCACTGCTGTTCAGATTCTTTTGTCCTGTGAGGTGTTCCGCTGATGTGGTGTTCTCTCTCCTCCCCTAGGATTGGGGCTTCCTGGGAGCCAAACTATAGTGATTGATTTTTCTTCTGGGGCTAGCCATCCAGTGGAGCTACTGGTTCCATCCTGGTACTGGGAAGTGTCTGCAGAGTCCTGTGATGTTATTTGTCTTCAGGTCTTGCAGCCGTGGATACCAGTACCTGCTCTGGTGGAGGCAGCAGGGGAATGAGGTGGACTCTGTGAGGATCCTTGATTGTGTTTTTGTTTAGTGTGCTGGTTTCGTGTTGGTTGGCCTCCAGCCAGGAGGTGATGCTTTCAAGACTGCATAAGCTGTGGTCAGTTTTTCAGCGTCTCAGGGAGCCTGCAGGGGTGATTCAGTTCCTTCAAAGGTTCTGTGGATTCTCCTGGTATGTTCCTGCGGTCATTCTTGGAGCAAAATTCACATTGTGAGTCTCCACACTCTGCTCTGTTTGTCCAAGGGGAGCAGCAACCTAGTCCAGCCTCCTATCTGCCATCTTAATCTTCAAGTAGACTTTCTACAAAGCCAAACATTCTCTTTGCTCTTTATTCAAAAGGTTACTCAATTTTTCTAGATGGGTTAACAGACCTACCTAAAAAGATGACAGTGTGTATGTGGTACCAGGGCTGCTGCTAACTTATTTTAAAAAATTCCCCCAAGACCGTTTTCTACTACACATCCCATAATGCCAACACATTTGGGCACTCTGACACCAAACAGCAGTACTGAAACCAGGCCCTGGAGTTTAGGATACTGACTCTGAGTTGGACACCTAAGTTATGTGCAACATGTTGGCTTAGTCTGGACACCAACAAACTGGACCCACATTTGGGCAGGCTAGTAGCAGGGCCAGTTAGGGATTATTTCAAGAATGGGTCTACCAACATAAGAGGTTCCCACTCCCAACACTCGGCAAACATTACCAACAATCTCCACATTTCCAATTCGAATAGACACTTCAGTTCTAATCCTACCCTAACAGAGATGGCTATCCATCAGAAATGTGTGCCCCATCTCGCAAATTTAGATTTGTTTCTGTGAAGTGGCTGCCAGCCAAGGACTACATATCTCAGCCTCCCTGCCTCCCTTGCATCTAGAGGACCCATGTGTTTGTTAGTCCTCTCCTATAGAATTTGTGTGGAAGTAATGTGTGATACCTCAGGCCAATGTGGTTAAGAAGCAAGTGTGCATCATCTTCACTTTACCCATCTGCTAGACGGATAGCAAGAATTCCAAGAAGCTAGGGGATGGCCAAGCCATATAATGGATAGAGTCTGCATCTTTGAATTATCAGGGGAGGAAAGCTGACTGATAATCAGAATTATTCAACTTGAATAATTAGGGTTAATAACTTAGTGTGTTATGTTACAAAACTTTGGGTATTTGTTACAGCACCCTATGTTACCCTAATTAATATATGTATTAATTAATATGGTAATTAATACCTCTCTGTTGCGTTTTACACTGTTGATTGTGTCTTCCTTGACATTTGCTACTACCTGTAGTGACTGTATCCTTTTTGACCACTTACACCCACACCAACCTTGTACCTTGAATCCTTTTTCTCTGCCTCTCTTTTAAAGTTGGCATTCTCCATCCTTAGTCCGCTGCCTGCATTGCTCCTCCTACACAATCCCATTACAACTTTAAAGTGTATTATTCACTTCCGAATTTTATCACTTGCCTAATTTTTAGCCTGTAATTTTTTCGTATCCTTCCTGTAACCCCAATTCACTCCTTGCTTTATTCTCAGTAACTGGCACCATCATTCTATCAGAAAAGAGCGCTGCAAATCATCCCAGACTCCTCTTCTTTTCTCATTTTCTATATTCAGTTCTTTACCAAGTCTGGAAAACTTTACCTCCTAAGTAATTTATAGATACATGCTGTCATCCCTACCCTAAATAACATTGTCCTAGTTCAGACTCATCATTTCTCACTTAGGCCACTCCAGAACACAGTGGCTAGTCACACAAATTTTGAAATTAGGTAGACCTTCATTCAAGTCTTAGACTTGCAACTAATTCTTAGCTGTGTGATCTCATAGAGGTTAACTAATCTAAATTCACTTCTTCCCACTTGTAATGGTAAATACTAATAGAATTAATAGTAAATATTAATAGTAAATAGTATATACTAATAGTACTTTCCAAATGGGCTGTTATAAGCAGTGAAGGAAATCAGGTAGAGAGAGGCCTGAAGAGAGCCTGGCCATAGAGTAGGGCACCATAATATTAGTTATTATGGAGATTCAGTGTTTCCAAACTCACCTCCATGAATCCACTCTCCATAAGACAGTGATCTCTCTGAAATACAAATTCTGCCATCTTTCAATCCTGCCAAGTGGACAGAAAACAAAAATTGGGTATAAGAAATACAGATAGAATTGAGAGGAATCGGAAACTGATTAGGGTGTTACTTGATGGGCATCTTGCTAAAATTACCTATAGGAAAATATATAAATTGGATGAATTTGCCTTTGTGAGTAAATTAAATTTATTTTTAAAATATCCTTTATTTCCCTTTATCTCCTCTAGTCTGGATCTGTACATTAAAACGCAAGTACTAAATTAGTCACTATCTAAATTTAGCATAGACTATACTTACTGCATAATTGCCAACTCATTTGTTTACTTACAGAACATGCTTAACAGCTTAAAAATAGGAAATTAAAATTAACCAAAAATTTTTGTAAGAGAACATAATATGAAGAAAACTCTAAGTATAGGACATTTTAATTTGCATTCCCATTCTCTCCACAGTCATCTCAGCTCAGTAACACTTTCCTCTCCTTTAAAAAAAAAATCTCATTTACAAGGTACCCTACATAGACAATGCGAACATTTGGATGACAAAAGATATGTGGGTTATTAGAGAAGAAAGAACCAAGGAGGTATAAAAGCATGAGTGACTATGGATCTACCAAATGCCTGACAATGGGAACGTTCTCCACATGTGTTGGCTTGTTTAATTCTCAAAATGAACACTAAATTAAAAAGAAACCCTAAGATTTATGTCTGTACCATGTACCATGAGAAACATAGAGAGCTGACTCTTGAACATAAACACAAGTTTGAACTGTGTGGGCCCACTTACATGTGGATTTTCTTCCATTTCTGCCACCTCGGAGACGTCAAGACCAAACCCTGCTCCTCCTCCTCAGTCTATTCAACATGAAAACAATGAGCATGATATTTATGGTATTTATTTATTTATTTATTTATTTATTTATTTATTGAGAAAGAATCTCGCTCTGTCATCCAGGCTGGAGTGCACTGGTGTGATCTCGGCTCACTGCAACCTCTACCTGCCAGGTTCGGATTCTCCTGCCTCAGCCTCCAGAGTAGCTGGGATTACAGGCACACACGACCACTCCCAGCTAATTTTTGTATTTTTGATAGAGATGAGGTTTCACCATGTTGGCCAGGCTGATCTCAAACTCCTGAGCACAAATGATCAGCCTGCCTCAGCCTCCCCAAGTGCTGGGATTACAAGCATGAGCCACCACACCTGGCCGATGATGACTGACCTCCCCTTCATGAATATTAAATACATTTTCTCTTTCTTATGATTTTCTTAATAACATTTTGTTCTCTAGCTTAGTTTACTTTAAGAATATACTATATGCTTATATATACTACATAGAACATATAAAATATGTGTTAATTGATTGTTTGTATTATTGATAAGGCCTCTGGTCAACAGTAGACTATCAGTGGTTAAGTTTTGGGGGAGGCAAAAGCTATACATGAAGTTTTACTGTGCAGGAAGTCAGCACCCCAAGTCCCCACCTTGTTCAAAAGTCAACTATAATTCCTGTTTTACAGAAAAGAACCTGAAGACTCAGTGAAGTTAGCTACTTGCCTGAACTCATACAGAAAAAGTATTTATTTACCAGGACTTGATTGTACTTTTATCTGACACCAAAGTCCAAAGTCCAGTTTTATACTATTATATCCTAGATCTCAAAACTATTTAAAGGGTCTATAAAATTAGGTATTTGGCTATTCTGTAAACTTCTAGTATTGTATGTGAACAAAAAGAAAGTACAGATTTTTGGATAGCCACTTTTTCACATTGTCACATGGTTCACATCTGCATGGGAGCTGTGAAATCTAGAAACTTCTCTGCGGAAGAAACTAGTCAGAAAAGGCACCAGAAGCACAAAGAATACACATATGTCCCTGTGGGATCATCCTCCATTCCTCAGGCGTTCCCACTTAATGAATTAAACACCCCCTAGTTTCCTGTAATTTAGGCTTCAGGCTTTTTGGAGAGTAAATTCATATTCTTCTCTATCCGTGCCATAGTGGGAAGGAGTTATCTAAAGCAGCAGAAAACAAGTGATTGGTGAATAATTTTTATTAATCAGATTCTTTCTGTGATGCTGTTCTCATTATCTGTTCACCAGACAAGTACCCACTAAATCTATTCACAATTTTTTTTTAAATTACACAGATAGTAGTATTGAACTATGCCTTAATTAGGGCAGCCAAGAATGTTTTGTATAATTAACTGGGCTTTGTTTATAATTGTTTCCTTGTGTTAGAATGTTTTCTCCGTGTAATTGGGCCAATGCTAATAGTAATATCCACCTTTTATTGTCATAGGAGAGAAACTGCAGGGCAGGCCGAAGAAACAAAACCATACGTGAGACAGCAAACAAAAAGCATGAGACACAGGCTGTCTGAGAGTAGAGGCTGTCTACTCTCTGTTTTGCCTCAGGATGAACACAGTCTTCCTAACCTCTGACCTTATCTACTGCAGCTCCCGACATCTGGGCTCTTTTATCACCTCAAGTGAAAATTCTTCATTCACCTTTGGAAAATGGAGTGATGTCTTTTCTCAGTGTGATCCACTCTCCAATCTTCCAGGCTCTGCTATGTGCCCTGGGAGGCTGATCTGTTTGGAAGATCAGCAACATCCTTTGACTTCCCATTGAATTTACCCAATAGGGAATCCTAGCAAGAGATCTGGAAGGAGGAAGGCAGGGAAGGAAGGGGAGAAGAGTGACAGATGGAAAGGAGAGAGGAAGAAAAGTAACCTCTCAATATTAGTCCCTCGAATCCTTCCATGCAGAGTCATCATGGGTAGACTGTGTCTAATCCGTGAGCCAAATGTCTTAGCTCCAATAAACAGCCTTCTCCAAACAGCCATCCCTGTCTGTCACTCAGGCAATCACTCTCTCCTCTTATCACTTATCTCCAAGGTTAGTAAAAGAATACTGCCATTATACTTTCCCAAGGTATGGCATGATCTCTTGTAGTTGCACTACACCTTACCAAAACTTTGTAAATAGTACCTATTAAACTCTCCTCATATCATAATTTGACTGTGACCTCTATTCCATGCTAGAATTCAAGTTGGTAAGGTGGACACAGCCTGAATTTGTAACAGCATATACTTCTATCTATGCACATGCCCTTAAGTTCCAGAAGAGTACAGGAATGATAGAATTCTCAGTTGTAAGGAATTTGGGAATTCTCTCAATGAGTAATTAAGCAACAGTATTCAAGGGAGTAGGGTGTCACTGTGCAGACTTGGAAGCCTTGCTTTTGTGAAGCCCTTAACCAAATATAATTGCCCAGATCATGCTGCTGAACACACACAGGAATTTTATAAATACTGATAGTTGTCTTTTCCTATAAATTTTGCTAATTGTGGTTTGTGTGCTATTAACATAATAATCTGAATACTCTGCAAATTCTTACCATGCTCCTTCTTCTTGATATTTCAGATACACTCTCTTAGAAAGAAAGGTGTAGGAAAAAAGAAATAGGATAGAAACAAGGATAACTAAACCCTATTAAATACACCATGTTTTTTATCTCTGTAGGGTACGGGGCAATTTGCTAGGGACCTAAGTTCCTACCTTCAGGCATCCCTTGGTGCAGTGGAGTAGACAGATTGTTATAGGTTATAAAACAGAGAAAATTTTATTTTCCTTTGAGTAGTAAAAATAGTCTTAATGGCTTGACAGAGAAGGAAAGGCAAATCTGAAAGGATCTAATCAGGTGGATTAAGAAAAGGATAGAAATTACAGAAAGAATAACAGTGTCAAGGATAAGGAGACATTTAAAAAAAACATTGGAATATAAAAGAAATCTGTAATCCCAGCATATTGAGAGGCTGAGACAGGAGGATCACTTGAGGCCAGGAGTTCAAGTCCTGCCTGGGCAACATAGCAAGACTTCACTTCTTTAAAAAGAAAATATATATATATAATTTGTGGTCTTAATATGCTCATTTCAAAAAAGAGCATATTAGGACCTCAAAAACAATGAGAAATCTAATTAAACAGACATGTAGGCCTAGACCAAGTTAAAGTCAAAAACAAGTTTTTTGAAAGGACTAAATAAATTAGTAAAACTCAACAAGTCTGAACAATGGGAAATAAAAGAAAATAGAAATTGGAGAAGGGGGACAGAAGATAAAGTAGGGACAGAAATAAAATTTTTCTATAGGCATAAAAAAGATCCAAAAAAATATTAAAAATTGTATCTAATAAATTATGTAAGTTATGTGAAATGAACAAGTTACTTGAAAATATAATTTATAAAAATGATATAAAAATAAGTAGAACACCTGAATTGTCTAATTCTATTAAAGAAATTTATTTTATACTGGAAAATCTTCCCTCAGGGAAATCTTCAAGCCAAGAGAGATTTACTGGGGGATCTTTCTAGACAGTTAAAGAAGAAATAACACAAATTCCTCAAGAAATATTTTTAAAAGAAGGGTTCCTCACAGCTTTGATAACAAGACTGAACAAACATATGACAAAAAAGGAAACTGACAGGCCAATACCTCTCATAAAGAAAAATACACAATCTGAAAATTATCAAAGCAAAACCAGTGATTTAGAAAGATAATATATCATATCCAAGTGGCTTCATTTGAAAAATGAACTTGATTTAATACTCAAAAATCAATTAATTTAAGTTTCTAAAATAAAACAAAATGGAACAAAATTACATAATTTCATTAGATTCAGGAAAAACATTTGATAAAATGGAACACATATTTATGCTTTAAAAAATAACTTTTAGGAAATAAGAAATGCGAAGGAACTTTCTTACTCTGACAAAATCTATGTTTAAAAAGAGTTAAACAAATATTCTACTTAATGGTAAAAGACTGAAAGCAATTACCTTGAGATACTGAATGAGTCAAGGACACAATTGTCTAAATGTCAGTGCAATAAGACATGAAAATAAATAAGAGCTTAAAGATAAGTAAAAAAACTTTCATTCACAAGTTACATAATATTGAACATAGAAATTCAAAAATAATCTTCATAAGTAAACTATTAGACATACTAGGCTAAATTAGTAGAGTAAATATATAAACACTAATTATATTTCTGCATACTAGCTAAAAGAGAAAATAAATTTTAATGGTACTATTAATAATAGTATCAGAAACACAATATTTATAAAAATAAATTCAACTAAATTTTGTGAGACCTCTACACATAAAATTACAAAGCATTGTTGAGAGAAATTTTAAAATCCTGGAAGAAATAAAGAGATATACCATGGTCATTGATTAGAAGTTACAGTGTTCTAGAGATGTTCATCCTTCCCAAATTGATTCAGTTCAATCCTAATCAAATTTTTAACATGTTTTTGTGTTTGAATGTAGGAAAATTCAACATGTTAATACTTAAGTATATATGAAACTTCCACAGACTAAGAAAATCAAGGCAATTTTATTTATTTGTTTTGAGGCAGGGTCTCACTCTGTCGCCAAGCCTGGATTGCAAAGGCGTGATCACAGCTGACTGTAGCCCTGACCTCCCATGCTCAGGTGATCCTCTCATCTCAGTCTCCCGGGTGGCTGGGACTACAGGGGCATGATACTGTGCCTGATTATTTTTTGTATTTTTTGTGGAGACAGAGTTTTACTATGTTGGAGACCACGCTGGTCTCCAACTCTTGGGCTCAAGCAATCTGCCGGCCTTGGTCTACCAAAGTGCCAGGTGTGAGCCACAGTGCTCAGCCCCAGGACAATTTTGAAGCAAAAACAGATTTATTATCAAGTTACAACAATTAAGATAATGTGGTGTATAAACATGATAATCAATTAGTCCAGTGAAACAGTATTGAGTCCCAAAAGGAATCACATGTTTGCAGTCCACTGAAAGCTGGCAAAGCTGATACTGCAACCCAGTGAATAAAGAACATTCTTGCCAGGCACAGTGGCTCTTGTCTGTAATCCCAGCACTTTAGGAGGCCAAAGCAGGTGATCAACTGAAGTCAGGAGTTTGAGACCAGCCTGGCCAACATGACAAAACCCTGTCCCTACTAAAAATACAAAAATTAGCCAGGCCTGGTGGCACTGCCTGTAATCCCAGTCACTTGGCCAGCTGAGGCAGGAGAATCACTTGAACTCAGAAGGCAGAGGTTGCAGTGAGCCGAGATCATGCCACTGCACTCCAGCCTGGTTGACAGAGTGAGACTCCATCTCAAAAAAATAAATAAATACTCTTTATGATAAATTGTGGTAGGTCATATGAGATTGGGTATTCATATAAAAATATTTATCTTAACCCCGTGCTTATACTAATGCAAAAGTCAATAGCAGATGATTGCAGACACAAATGGAAGGCTAAAATACAAACACTTCAGGAAAATAATATAAGAAAATATATTACGATGTTGAGGTAGGCAAAGATTTCTTAAACAGAACATAAAAAGTGCTACTCAAAAAGGAAAAGACTGATACATTTAAGTTTAAAACATCCATTTATTAAATGCACTAAAAGAGAAGAAAAATGTAAGTCACAGAATGGGAGAAGGTATTTCCGAAACATATATCCAACAAATAACTCATACCTGGAATATATTTTTGAAAACTGCTACTTATCAATAAAGCAAATACAGACAAACCAATATAAAAATGAGCAAAACATTTCAAAAAATTATATACAAATAGCAATAAGTATATGACAAGATACTCCACTTTGACAGTTATCAAGGAAATGAAAATTAAAACCACTATAAGGTATCTCTATATTCTCACCAGAATAACTAAAATAAAAGGGACTGACTTATCAAGGATTTGGATGAACTGGCACTACCATAAACTGATGGTGGGTGTGCTAATTGACAGAACCACCTTGGAAACAGGCACCATCAACTAAAGTGAATCACATATATAGCTTGCAATTCAGTAATTCTAGCTTTAGGGATTTACTCCTGAAAAATAGATGCATATATTCGGAATAGATATATAAAAGTGTTCCTAGCAGCACCGTTCATAATAGCCAAAACTTGCAAACAATTCAGAGTATTCATTGGCAATAGAATCGATAGATAAATTGTTGTATTGGCCGGGCATGGTGGCTCACACTTGTAATCCCAGCACTTTGGGTAGTCTAGGCGGGCGGATCACCTGAGGTCAAGAGTTTGGGACCAGCCCGGCCAACATGCTGAAACTCCGTCTCTACTAAAAATACAAAAAATTAGCGGAGCATAGTGGCACATGCCTGTAATCCCAGCTACTCGGGAGGCTGAGGTAGGAGAATCACTTGAACCTGGAAGGTGGAGGTTGCAGTGAGCCGAGATCATGCCACTGCACTCCAGCCTGGGCAACAGAGCAAGACTGTGTCTCAAAAAAAAAAGGTGGTATAATCATCCAATCATGTACTAGAAAGCAATGAAAATATATGAAATATTGCCTCATGCACGAACATGATTAATTTTAGTTATAATACTACATTTTACAAACATAATATTGAGCAAAGAAGTCAGAAACTTTATATTATTTAATTATATAAAGTTCAAAAAACCGGTAAAACTAATGTATGTTGATGAATGTCAGTATAATAGTTTTTTTGGAGCAATGATTGGGAAAGTGTGTAAGGAGTGCTTCTGTTGTGATGGTCATAGATTACTTCATGATTTAGATAGTTTTAAACAAATGTGTTCATATTGTGACAATTCACTAAACTAATGATTTATTCAGTTTACTGAGTGCAAATATTTTTGAATAGAAGAGTAATTAATTTATCTATTAAATAGATTAGATAAAAAATTAATCAATTAATATGTAAATAAAGAAATGGCTCAGCAAAAAAAGAACCAATAGTAAATACTAAAATATTTACTAAATATTTACTAAAATATTAGTAAATAGTAAATAAATCAAGAGATGAGTGAATTTCAAGAATGAGTGGATGGTTAACAGTGCCAATTGCTGAAAAGTTAAAAGGGAGTTTTTTTAAGGGCACTGTCTGTGATAATGAGGAGGATATTGGCTCTCTCTGGATATGCATCAGTTTTGAGGGGTTCCAGATTTAGGATGGGATGGTCTCACTCCCACACTACTGATTGCTGGTCTAAAGGGGGTGACAGTGTTTATGATAAAGAGGTTTTCTGGTACTGTTTAGTGTGTTTGGGGTTTGGATTTGGGGCAAGGGGGCTTCTCTTTGTCTTTTGTGGAGTTTTTAAATGAAATTAACCAATAATTTCATTGTTCATTGTTCTTTTAAATGGTTCATTGTTCTTTTAAATAGACACAGTCCCAGAAAGGTCTAATTGAAACGTATCTAGGCCAGGTGTGGTAGCTCACCCTGTTAACTCCGGCACTGTGGGAGGCAGAGGCAGAAGAATCACCTGGAGTTCAAGACCAGCTGGGCAAGATTGTGAGACATTCTATCTACAAAAAAAAAAATTAAACATTAGCCAGGTTTGATGGTGTACCTCTGTATTCCTAGCTACTCAAGAGGCTGAGATGGAAGAATCCCTTGAGCCTGGAGGATGAAGTGAGCTGGACTGATACAGTGAGCTGTGAGTGGCCACTGCACTCCTGCACACCAGCCTGCGTGAGAGAGCAAGAACCTGTCTCTAAGGAAAAGAAAAAAACGTATCTAATATGTTTTGTAATTCTGGTAAACAGAATAACTCTTACATTGCCATTCTTCTTTTACATGTGTTGAGGAAGGAATAAAAAGGATAGCGGCATTGCAATTCAACACAAGCAAGTCAACTTGATTAACTTTAGCTAACATTTTATAGCTCTATTTCCTTATTTCATAATAGTAAGGTCATAAACTAGCTTTATAATCAGTTGAGCAAATCTCCCCATTACTAATGGAGTTAAGATGACAGCATTTATGTGAGTTTGTTCCATGAAAATCTTATAGATGAGCTCAAAATCTCCAAAGTTCTTTATGCACTGATACTTATCCCTAAGCTTTGTTTCTTTGACAAATATATATGGAGTGCCCAGCATGTGTCCTGGGAAGCTAAGACATGTTTACTGACAACAGCCTCTTGAGAAAGTTCTAGAAATGTTAGACAACAATTACTTTGCATTGTGCTTTCTTTATATAACTACTTCATTCTCTTAATACCCATATTTCTTTCTAAAGTGGAGGGAGGTAGAGTAAAAATTTATCCTAGGATTTGAGTATATTGTGTATATACACAAATATACTTGTGTATGTATTATTCCAAAGGACTCAGTTCACACTTTGAAACAAAACTACTGCAATAGGTAAAAAGTGGGTTTAATTCTATTCTGAAAAGGACCTCTTCTTTAAACATAGGCATAAATCGTTGATACCATGAATGGACATTTGATGGTTGCTTATAAACAATGCATAATTGTATAATAATTCGCTAGTGTATTTAAGAGCACAATTTTTAAAGGATGTACTCTTAGGTCACACAGGTCTGAATTGGGTTCTCAGAGCTATCACCTTCTAGTTACGTGACCTTGGCAAATTCTTTAATATCTGAAAGCCCCAGGGTTTTTTTCATATGTTAAATGAAAATAATAACCACCTTAAACATTGTTAGGAGAAATTCACAATATAAGGTATAAAAGCTTTTAGTAGAGTGCTAGTAATACAGTAAGTACTAAATAAATGGAAGTTATTCAAAAGACTTGTAATTGTTGTTAGATGTATTTTTAAGTTGACTATTTTTTAGAAAAGCTTTAGGTCCACAGATAAATTGAGGGGAAGGTACATAGATTTCCCATGTATCTTGTGGCTCCACATATGGATAGCCTCTCCCACTATCAACATCCGCCTTCAAAGTGGTACACTTGTTACAATTAATAGACCTACATCGGCATGTCATTATCAGCCAAAATCCATAATTTGCATTGGGATTTACTATTTGTGTTATATAATCTGTGGCTTTGGAAAAATTTATAATGACCTGTAACTACCATTATAGTATCATACAGAATAGTTTCACTGCCCCAAAATTCCTCTGTGCTCTGCCTATGCGTCTCTGACAAACCCCTGAGAACAGATTTTTTTACTGTTTTTTTTAATTGTTACCATAGTTTTGCCTTTTTTACAATGTCATATAGTAGGAAATCATGTAGTATATAATGTTTTCAGATTGCTTTTTTTCATTTGGTAATATGCATTTAAAGTTCTTTCATGTCTATTTATGGCTTGACATTTAGTGCTAAATAATATCCATTGTCTGCATGTGCCTCCTGCTCAAGGATATCTTGGTTGCTTCCAAGTTTGGGAAATTATGAATAAAGCTGCTATCGACATCCATGTGCATGTTTTTGTGTGGACATAAGTTTTCAACCATTTAGGTAAATACCAAGGAGGGCAATTACTGGATTGCATGCTAAGAGCATAGTTTTGTAAGGAACTGCCAAGCTGTCTTCTAAAGTGGCTATACCGTTTTTTATTCCCAAGAGCAATAAAAGTTCCTGTTGCTCCACATCCTCATTAGCATTTGATGTGGTCAGTATTTTGGATTTTGGCCTGTCTAAAATGTATAACAGTGGTATCTCATCATTTTTTTAATTTTCATTTTCCTAGTGATATATGATGTGGAGCATCTTTTCATATGTTCATTTAGCATCTGTGTATTTTCTTTGTTTAGTTGTCTGTTAAAGCCTTTGGCCCAATTTTAATTGGGTTTTCATTATCTTATTGTTGAGTTTTAAGAGTTCTTTGTATATTTTAAATAACAGTCTTTTAGAAGATACACTTTTTAAATATTTCTTTCAATCAGTGGCTTGTCTCTTTGTTCTTTTGGCAGTGGATCTTTTATTTTTGCATAGCATGAGTCCTAAATTTAGTAAAGTCCAACTTATTATTCATTTTCTTTTTCTTTTTCTTTTTCTTTTTTCTTTTTATTTTTGAGATGGAGTCTCACACCGTCACCTGGACTGGAGTGCAGTGGCGTGATCTCAGCTCACTGCAACCTCTGCCTCCCAGTTTCAAGTGATTCCCCTGCCTCAGCCTCCTGAGTAGCTGGGATTACAAGTGTCTGCCACCACATCAAGCTAATTTTTTGTATTTTTAGTAGAGATGGGGTTTCACCGTGTAGATCAGGCTGGTCTCAAACTCCTGATCTTGTGATTTGCCTACCTTGGCCTCCCAAAGTGCTGGGATTACAGGTGTGAGCCACAGTGCCCAGCCATTATTCATTTCTTTTGTGGTTCCTGCCTTCAGCCTTATATCAAAAAAGTCATTGCCAAACCCAACGTTATGTATATTTTGTCTTGTGTTATCTCT
The DNA here is from genome assembly GCF_043159975.1 of Macaca nemestrina. Taxonomy (NCBI): domain Eukaryota; kingdom Metazoa; phylum Chordata; class Mammalia; order Primates; family Cercopithecidae; genus Macaca; species Macaca nemestrina. Next base: position 136,831,628 of record NC_092125.1, on the reverse strand, counting down.
TAGGAGTTTTATGATCTTGCATTTTATATTTAGGTCTATGATTCACTTAGAGTTAATTTTTGCAAAGGATGCCAGGTCTGTATCTTTTTGTTTGTTTGTTTTGTTTTGTTTTATGTGAATTTTCCATTGTTCTAGAACCATTTGTTGAAACAACTATCTTTGTTCCATTAATTGCTGTTTCTCCTTTTTCAAAGATCAGCTGACTATATTCATGTGGATCTATTCCTGGGTTCTCTATTCTGTTTTATTGATCTATTTGTTTATTCTCTCACCAATATTACACAATCTTGATTATTGTAGCTTTATATTAAGTCTTGATGAAGGATAGTGTCAGTCTTCCAACTTTGTTCTCCTTAAATATTGTGATGGCTATTCTGGGTCTTTTGCCTCTTCATATAAACTTTAGTTTAAATTTGTAAGTATCCACAAAACAATTTGCTGGAATTTGTTTGTAATTGCATTAAATCTATAGGTCAGTTTGGGAAGAACTGACATCTTGACTATATTGATTCTTCCTTTCCATGAACATAGAATATCTGTCTATTTAGTACTTGATTTCTTGCATCAGCATGTTTTTGTTTGTGTTTAAGACAGAATCTTGTTCTGTTGCCCAGGCTGGTGTGCAGTGGTATGGTGTCAACTCACTAAAACCTCTGCCTCCTGGGTTCAAGTGATTCTCGTGCCTCAGCCTCCCAAGTAGCAGGGATGGCAGGTGTGCACCATCACTCCTCACTAATTTTCCAATTTTTAGTAGAGACAGGGTTTCACCATGTTGGCCAGGCTGGTCTCAAACTACTAACCTTAAGTGATCCTCTACCTTGAACTTCCACAGTACTGGGATTACAGGCGAGAGCCACCACACCCAGGCTTCATCAGTGTTTTTAGGTGTTCTCATATGGATAATGAATATGTTTTCATTAGATTTACAGTGGTTGATTCTCATATGTTAACTTTATATGCCGCAACTTTGCTATATTCGTTTTTAATTCCAGGAATTTTTAAATCATTTTGGGTTTTCTATATAGATTATCATATCACTACTAACAAAGGCAGTTTTATTTCTTCCTTTCCTGTCAGTATATCTTTTATATCATTTTCTTTTCTTTTGGCATCAGCTAAAACTTTTAGTACGATGTTGAATGAAGAACAGCGGTGAGAGGGGATACTTTTGCCTTGCTCTTGATCTTCGTGAGAAAGTTTTGTACGTCTCAGCATTAAATAAGCTGTTAGCTGTGGATTTTTTGTAGATATTTCTTACCAAATTGAGGAAATTTCTCTCTATTCGTAGTTTATTAAGAGTTTTCAACATGAATCCATGTTGGATTTTTTTCAAAAGATTTTTTGTATTTATTGATGTAATTATGTATTTTTTTTTTCTTTAACCTATGCGTGTGATAGATGTTGAAATTTTGAACCAGACTTGCAGATTTATGATAAGACGCATTTGGTCATAGTGTATAACTCTTTTTATACATTGTTGGATTTTACTTGCTAATATTTTGCTAAGAAATTTTATATCTATGTTCATGAGGGATATTAGTATGTAGTTTGCTTTTCTTATAATAACTTTGTCTAGTTTTGGTATTAGGGTAATACTGGCCTCATAGAAAGAGTTTGTAAGTATTTCCTCTGCTTCTGTCTTCCAGAAGAGATTATAGAGAATTGGTACAATTTTTTCCTTAAGCGTTTGGCAGAATTCGTCACTGAACCATTAATACCTGATGTCTTCTGTTTTAGAAGGCTTTTAATTATTGATTTCTTTTCCTTAGTAGATATGGGCCTATTGAGAGTGTCTGTTTTTCCTTGGGTGAGTTTTGGCATATTGTGTCTTTGAAGGAATTCATCAGTTTCATCTAGATTATAACATTTTTGGCATAGAGTTGTTCAAAGTATTATTTTATTATCCTTTCAATGTCCATGAGATCTGTAATGATGCTTTTTCTTCATTTCTGATATTAGTTATTCATGTTATCTCTCTTTTTTCTTAATTAGGCTTGCCAGAGGCTTATCAATTTTACTGACTTTTTCCAAAGAACCAGCTTTTGGTTTTGTTGGTTTTCTCCATTGATTTCCTATTTCAATTTTATTGATTTTTTCTAATTTTTATTATTTCTTTTTTCTTATTATTCTGTACTTAATCTGCCCTTCTTTTTCTAGTTTCCTAAAATGGAAGTTTAGATTATTGACTTTGAGATCTTTCTGTTTTATAATATATACAATCAATGCTATAAATTTCTTACTAAGCACTATTTTTACTGCATCACAAATTTTGATAAGTCGTGTTTTCATTTTCACAGTTCTTTGATAGTCTATTCTATTTTTTTTTTCAGTCATTTCTTTTCTCTGTGTTTTTCAGTTTTGGAAGTTTCTACTGAAATATCCTCAAGTTCAAAAAGAATTTTTTTACCTGTATCTAATCTCATAAGCACATCGAAGGTATTCTTCATTTCTGTTACGATGTTTTTCATCTCTAGCACTTCTTTTTGAGTCTTTCTTAGAGTTTCCATCTCTCTGTTTACATTACCCATCTGTTCTTGAATAACATTTACTTTATCCATTAAAGCAAACGCCGTATTAATCATAGTTGATTTAAATTTCCAGTCTGACAATTCCAACGTCCTGAGCATACCAAGAATCCTGGCTTTGATGCTTGGTCTATCTCCTCAAACTGTGGTTTTTGTCATTTAGTATGTCTTAGATTTTTTTCCTTGATAGTCAAACATGATGTACTGGGTCTGGGTAAAAGGAACTTAAGATATTTTTAAAATTTATCCTCAAATAACTAAAATGTCAATAAATATTTATATTCTGTGATTATCCATGTGTAAATCAGTTATATATGAAGAGTCAAGACCAAGTTCAAGAGTCCTACAAATACAAGAAACTGATAAAAAAATAATTATTCAAAGGAAAAAAAGGTAAGTATTACTTCAAACTAGAGTTTGCTGGACTGCATCTATGAGCAACCCTAAACCAAATGGAAAGGAAATTCCTCAATAATTTCATACTTTATGAAAATTAAATGCAGATATATCTCAATTTTTCATCTTTATTGTCTTCCCCTATTTCGAAAGCTTATGAGTCCTAATTATTCATTGATAATTGTTATGTTGTAAATAAAAATAGAATTAAAGAATGAACAAAAAAGAAAATCACTTTTAAGCTTAACCCAACCTGCCTTTGTGTGACATTAATGTCCCAGCCCCTCACAGTCTTGTAATTCGACTTTTTGTCCTGATTTCCTGGTGCCTAGAATGGTGTCCATTGCCCAAGAAATGCTAATTTTATGTGGTCATAGGTAGTATTTTCTCATTTTGTTTAAAGTAGAAATTGAGCAAGATGAAAAAGGCAGTCCCTAGGTAGAGATATTGAGGTGCATACCAGGCTCTTTTAACTTACTTTTTGTTCTCTCGTTGACTCCTTGGATCAATTTCTTTAATTTTACTTTATAGCCATATTTACAGAAAGGATATTACAGCTATTGTTACTTTATATTCATATCCAAGTTACCTATAAATGTTCCTTTTAGATTTTTCTGATGTTCTTTGGGAAAGAAATAGTCAGGGGATGGTTTCTGTATTTAAACAAAACTGATTCCTATACAAAGGAAAAAATGTTCTCAAAGAATATGCAACATTTGAAAAAAGTGATAAAGAAAATTAAATAAAACCTACTTTGGTACCACTGAGTATTTGAAGTAAAACTGAATCAAATGATTTGCTGGAAAAAAAAAAAGCTCATTTTAAGTATATATGTTTCAGAAACTCACCTTAATGTTTGGGGTCACCAATATTAACAGAAAACAACGAAAAGAAGCTTTGATGATATATCTACTAGCAGTGGTCAGCATGCACACGTCACAGCTCAAGAAAGCTATTGTTTTTTAAATGATAAATTTCTGCTATTTTGGAAACTTCTGTTCATTTTTCTCTGGATTAAAAAAAAAAAAAAGTTGCGTCTGGTTGCGGTGGCTCACACCTATAATCCTAGCACTTTGGGATGCAAGAGATGAGACAGATTACTCAAGTCCAGGAATTTGAAACCACCCTGGACTACATGCAAAACTCTTCTCTACAAAAAAAAAATATATATATACAGAAATTAGCCAGGCATGGTGGCACATGCCTGTAAATTCAGCTACTGGGGAGGCTGAGGTTGAGCCCGGGAAGCAGAGGTTGCAGTGAGCAGAGATCATACCACCGCACTCCATACTGGGAGACCAAGTGAGATCCTGTCTCAAAAAACAAACAAACAAAAACTTGTTGCAACACAGACAACTTAAAAAAATAAAGAAGCCCATTAAATGATCTATTATTTTATATGTTATTAAAAAACAGACCAGGAGCAGTGGCTTACCCCTGTAATCCTGGCACTTTGGGAAGCCAATGCGAGTGGATCACTTGAGCCCAGTGGTACAAGACAAGCCTGAACAACAAAGCAAAACCCCACCTCTACCAAAAAAAAAAAAAAAAAATTAACCGGGCATGCATTTGTGGTCCCATCTACTCTGAAGGCTGAGGTGGGAGGATCATCTGAGATGGGGAGGTCTGTGCTGCAGTGAGCTGATATGGAGCTACTGCACTGCAGCCTGCACGACAGAGGCTACAGACGGAGACCCTGTCTCAAAAAAAACAAAGTCTATTTGTTTCTCTAAAGTGACTGATCTGATGGGTGTTTTGCCATTATGCAAACAAAATCTAAACGGAGTAGATTGTAATAGCTGATTGTGAAGTTAGTAATCATTCAATAAATTGCCTTGGTGATTGGAGCCAAATCATTCACTCATTCATTTATTCAGTAAGTATTATTGACTATCTAGATATGCCAGGTATTGTCCTACAGAATGACAATTTGGTATGGAAGCTCCTTGAGAGAAGAATTGCTTTTTTCTATCTTAGCATGTCTGATATCTCGTGCAGAGCCTCATATTGACCCCTGGGTAACAATTGTTATTATTGCTTTCATAATTACTTTTGCTGCTGTTGATTTTGATAATACATAAGATAAGAAATTGGCTTAACAATGAAATTCAATAAATCTTTATGTTTTATGCAATTGGGGAAAATGTATCTGTAAATGGAATTTATTGTACCAGTAGCAAAAAAAAAAAAGTCCAAATAAAACTTTTTCATATGGCAATGCCTCACTGAGAAGAGGCTACATCATTCTGTAAGTTAAAAAAAAAAGTATTAGCACCACATTCTGGAAATACTGCCTTGCTCATTATATCAAACAATTTCTGGTTCTTTTAATCACTGCTAAAATGCTAACAGCTCCCTTTAATGCCTAGTCAATAAGCAGATTAAAACATAAATGCCACTAAATATGCTTTAAATATCAGCTCCATTGAAATATTTCTAAGTTCTGTATCCTCTTAAAATAATCCCCATTCAAAATTGAGAGGAAATGTCATCCATATGAGTTTCTTCAGAATTTAAGCTCTGATTAAACAAGGAATTATGTACTATAGCTTTGGAAATCGGATAATGAAAGAAGCACCAGACTCTTTGTTGATGACATTTTTGAGCCTAAAAAGTTTGCATCAATGCTACAGTGAAATTTTATATTTAAGTAATGTTGCACATGATGAGTACATTTCTAACCCCAATTAAGCTAGCTACCTTAAGAGGGAACTGTGAAGAAAGGTAAAGATGCAAAATTATACCAGAAAAGCCAACTACCCTGGGTACAAAGCTGCAAAAAGCTCTGACTAGGTCTTAGTGGAGAAAGGAAGAGAAGCATAAAATTATAATGAAATAACTGTAACTTTGAAGAAAATAATGGTCTGCTAAAGAAATTGAATTGATTCAAAGGTGAATCGATGGAATCTCTCCCAACATTCCTTTATTCTCCATTGTCCAATGTGATATACAAAGAGGAAGTCTTTCATAGATCTCAGAATGAATCTGATTCTTTCTTAGGTGAATGTAGACAAAAGCGATCCAAATGTGTATTCACATCTGATGCAGAGTAAGGGATATTTGGCACCATTTTTCCTATTATCAGAGCCATTGGGAGTACTTTCACTAAAAAGATCCATCTTCGTCCTCTTATGAGTTATAAGAAAGGGGAAAAAATTATTTTTGTCTTCCCTCCTAGGTTCTATGGCTGGCTGGACCCCTGAAAATTGAAACAAAAGAGAGATTAACAAGAAGAAAGCAAGCAGAATTTATTAACGTGACAAGCAAGCATAAATGCTGAGAAACTCAGTGATGAGCAATACAAAGGGGTGGTTAGAACTTGGGGTATATATAGGATTTTAACAAAGAAAAGTAAATTTGCAGAGAAGTGATCAAAACAAAACAAAAAATGGTTTTTAGACTTGTAGGAACTGCATATTGTGGGAAGGTAAATATATGGGGGAGTAAGGTAAGGTTGTGCAGGCCCATCTTGGTGCCAACTTTCCATCTTCTTCATAGCTGTAAAACTTCCACAGGAGAGGAGACCGTTCTTATTTCTTAGGAGTTGCTTTTTGTTGTTGTTGTTTTGGTTTGGTTTGGTTTTGGTTTTTTTGTTTTTTTGAGACAGGGTCTCGTTCTGTCTCCCAGGCTGCAGTGCAGTGGCAGGATCTCAGCTCACGGCATCCTCGACCTCCTGGGCTCAGGTGATTCTTCCACCCCAGCCTCCCCAGCAGCTGGGACTACAGGCCTGAGCCACTACACCTGGCTACTTTTTCTATTGTTTTGTAGGGACAGTTGTCCAGGCTGGTCTCTAACTCCTGAGCTCAAGCAATCCTCCTAATTTGCCCTCCCAAAGTGCTGAGATTAGAGGCATGAGCCACCATGCCTGGCCAGTTTCTGCTTTTAGAGAAGAGAAACTCCAAGAACACTTCTTTCTGAATCTGTTGATCTCATTTGCCTCCAGCTCAAAATAATACTTATATCAAATGGAATATTTTGGGGTGGCATTTTGGGGTGGTCCTCTACATAGTCTAATCACAATATTTTATTCCAATAACCAAGGTCATATTACAAGACTCTAAAATATACATTTTACTAATGTCTTTCAAATGTTGCATATTCAGCTTCAGCTTAATAATCAACCCACTGATATTTGCCAGTATTTGCATCTTGCAGATGTGTGACACACCCACATTCTTCTTAGTAACTTCCTTTATTAACAAAGCATATGACTTATACTTAATCCTATTGAAAGTCCAGGATCCAAACTGTAATATTTGAAATTGCCCACTTGCTTTTCTTTTAGGTCTGCTTTTTTTTCATATTATTCTCCTTCTCCCACCAAATGCAGAAACTTATTACTTATTTTTCCCATTAAAATGATGAAGAGATTTATCATGTTCAATCACAAATGATAGTGTTCAAAGTTGGAGGTCACCAGAGATCATATCTTTATTCACTTTGCAAATGAAGAAATGAGCTACAGGTAGGTTAAATGTAGTTGGATTAGAATTGTATTGCTTGCTGTACAACCTCAAACTACCATTAAGATAGAAACATTCCCACTCAGAGATGTTCCTAGAAGGGAGAGACAAAACATCACTGGCATTGCAATCCGAGAAAGCCTATCTGAGCGGATGAGAGGAAACAGAAGTCCAGCCTTGTTTCACCCACCACATTCCTTCCTGAGGAGCTGTGCTGGTCCAAACAGGTACCTTTTGCTGGTTTGCACTAAGACACCATATAGCCTGGCATGTGGTCCTGATCCTCATTAAGGTACCTTTTGAAGAAACTTGATTGAAAGGCTAAGAAGGAGCTTTAGAAGTCTCCTGAGAGCAATGACATCTGGGATTTCTGAAACTGAATTCGTTGAACCTGATAGCAACTCCAGAGGAAAGGTCACACAGGTTTGGGTGAGAAATACATGATTTGCAAATGTCAGCTGAGATTTGGATAAGCATCTGGCTTTTGGTTATATATTTGAAAATGAATAAACACTGAAATCTGGAAGATTCATACTCACTGGACCTAATCCACCCAGGATTTAACAGCCAGAAAAGAAATGTTGGTTATGGCATGGATTCCATAAACTTTTAAGTAATTTACACACAAAAACAAAGCAGCACATATGTATATGTCTGTATACATATGTAAACATGTCTATACATAATCCACACACACAAATATGTGTATATTTCTATGCATTTCATGTATATATGCATGTAGGTTTGTCTGTATGTGTGTGTGCATGTGTGTGTGTGTGTGTGCATGTGTTTAAATATTCCGAAGCTTTGGGCCAGTTGGCCATGCATTCAGTTTCTCTTGGAAAAGATTTGCTTCATATCTAATAGAAATATACAATCTGGTTAAATGTTGCTGGTAAAATGTCTAACACATGGGTGGATTGAGATTGTGAACAAGTGGAGAATACTAAAGCAGCCTGATGGAGATAGACCCTTTGAAGGGAGTCCAGGAAACATTTCATTCCAAAGAGAGGGGATACGCATCTATTGTTTCTCCAGCTGGCTAAGCAACGGCAGGGATGTTTCCTACTAAACAGCCTCATTAACATAAGCATAACTACAGGGTAAGTTTTCAAGCTCATTCCAAGTAAATTCAAAGAAGGGGTGGGGGAAGAAAGATGCCGTTAATATGCACAACTCATGCAGACAATGATATGAAGCTAATTCATTTCATCATATTATCACCATAGCATATTAACTTAAAAGAAATAATAAGACAACATGGAAATGTTTGCATATTAAAGAGAATTCTCGTTGTACCCTATTAGCACCATATCTTATTAGTATTGCATTAGGCTACCATACTGCAATGCTAAAATGATGAAATCCCACTGTGAAAACTGATATTGAATTCTTGTAATGTTTCAGAATCATTTTTAGCACTGCATATAAATAATTCATGTGAGCAGATCTAATGAATTGATGGAAGAAAAAAACATCCCTTGGCATTGTGAGCGTATTTATGAATGTAAAGTCACGAGCAAGACGCTTTCTCATGGAAGGTGGGCAAAGGCTGAAGTGTGACATCTCTTCCAGAGCCGGTTATTAATATAATGAGGATTTCTAGGTCAAGTCCAGTTGCAATATTCCTGAAATATTTCCTTCTAGGAAAGGTGGCACAATACTGGTTGGCACTCTCCTGTCCTTTCTGAATACAGATTGCAGATTAACTGGGGTAGGCACCTCAGTTTAAAGACACTGGCTGCGCAGCATCAAAATTCAGTAAAATCTGAACCTAAGTGAAGTAGTGTCTTTTGTACTTCCAATGTCTTTGACGAACCCTTGTCAAACTGTGTTACACCTATCTGATTCCTCATCTGTCTTCACCATTGTCCTGCACACTTCTCGAAGTCAGGGATCAGAATTTATTCATATTTGTAATCCTAATCCCTAGCACAAAGCACGTCCCTGAATAGGTACTCAATAAATATTGAATGAATGGATGGATGAATGAATGAATATATTTATTCAATTCCAAAGATTCCAATTAAAAAGTTGGAATAAAGGTGGGAGTAGGTCATTTATATTTAAATCTGATTGTTTTGCTAAATTTAAATCTTTATTTGCAATGTTGAATTCAGTCAAAGCAGTTTCAGTTTAGAAAGGCATTCTAATTCAAAGGAATTCTTCCAGAGTTGGATGCAATTGTTTAAGTTCCTGCTTTAGATTAATGGCTTTTTGGTTTCTCATACCACATATTGCATATTGGTGTCAGCGTGCTTGCAGAGAAGTAATCCTAATGCAATTTCAACTCCCCAGGATGGAGGTTTCCTGCAAAGAGAGCTGTCGTGTAACGTGTGTTCCCCTACGTAGAAATATCGCTGGCAGTTACCGTGAATTGCAGGGCAGGAGCCAATGACCTGTTTTCGGTTCTCGGTGTAGCTGGCTGTGGGCACTGTGATTCTTTGCTACTACTCTCCGGAGTTCACTACACTTAAGCTCCTGATCCCTCATGGCCTATTTCCTGCTTTCTGCTCAACGAATGGATCACACATAGCCCCTAGTTCCAGGCCTTCTTTCTACACAGTTAACTTGTTTCAACACTAAAGAAACTGAGAAGGAATAATGAATGGATTTTCCTGGAAGAAAAAACTAGATTTCTTTTTCATCTCAAAGAGAATAATTTAATATGAGATTGAAGGAGACCACCTCACAGTCCAACACAGGCCCCAGTGAGTTCATGCATGTGCTTGCAAACACACACACACACACACATCTTAGCTCTTCAACTACTGTTGTGAGTGTTCATCAAGCCTCAAAGTCATTCACTCACGAGATTATCTTTTTCACTGTGTCAAAAGTCTAGAGAGTGAGTTAGAAATAGCTTCATAGACAATGGCTATGTGGCTCAATGAAAAGTCACTTGTTCTCTGGTAGACAGCTTGCCACAGCAAGGCTAGGTGCAAAAGCACTAGAAAGAAGTCCCATAGGTGCTTTTTCATGCTTTTCCTGCTTCTAACTTCTAAGAATCTCATGTGGTGGGCTCTCTCAGAAGTCAACACTCAGGGAAGTAAAAGGTTTTTATGCAGATTGACAATCATTGAAGGAAACAGAGGTCCAAATGCAAAACAAGTGTTCCCATACCACTCAGATGAGTTAAAAAGGCCAGTATTTCTCCTCCTTCTTCCCCATCCATTGAGGATTTGTACATAGGTGAATAGGTTGAGTTAGATGATGTGGTAGCGTAGGAGTAGCATTGAGATTTGCCAATAAGGCGTAAGAAAGAAAATGAAAACTCACAAGTTTTATTTTATTGACAAAAGTCATTTTCTAGCTGTGCACCTCAAAGTACAACTGCAGATGTGAATCGTAGTTGAAAGTAAGACTTAGAATCAAGGAAATGATAGCAAGATTATATGATATCCTTAAGAAACAATTTGTTCTGTTTTGCTGATGGATGATGAGTTTCTCTGCAAAACTTTTGTGCTTCACAGATCACTGCAGGTAACCTGGTGGAGTTATTTCTAGGCTGTTAATACACAGGGCAGAAAATTCTAGTTGTGAGGTTTGAAAGGTTCGCGTTTTCTCTTTTGCTGTCTGGATAAATAGTGTTGTGAAGGCGTTTTCTCCTGTTTTTCATTTCCATGTACTTGAGCACCTACTAAGTGGAGCATGCATTCATTATTTTGTTTCATCCCCATTTTACAGATTAGGAAACTGAAACTGAGAGAAGTTAAATAATTTACCCAGGGTAACAGAGTTTTGTTGAGGAAATAAAAATAGATACAAATCAAGGTTTATTTGATTCCAGAGCCTATGCTCTTAGCTCTTTTTTCAGAGTAGTTACAAATAAGGTCTAAACAAGCAGCAGCAGATTCAAAATCTAAAACATGTCTGATATTGATGAAGGAAATGGCAATTTCTCATCTAGACTTAGTTGATGACTAGTCAGAGCCTAGGATATTTCCATTATTCTGTAAAGAATGATAAAATGAATGAAATATGTGTGGGGGTCTCCCTAATCTCAAGAAGGTATGGAGAAGGGAGAAGAGGGAGGATTAAGCATTGATAAAGCTAGAATACTCTCTTCAGTTAAAGTGATATCCTACCAAGGTATCCTTGGACGCCTGTCCTAAGTGGATCCCAAGAAAACCTACGTCCTTTATTAGGAGGTAGCTTGAGCCTGGTATGGAGAAGAGCATGGATTTACTGACAGAGACAAAAATTGCTTTACATCTCAACTTTGGTGAGAACTAAATATATGGCTTTGGACAACTGTCTTAGTTTCTCCAAATTCCTAATCTGTAAAATAGGGATAATACCTAACTCATAGAGCTATAAAAAATAAATCAGGTAATCATAGAACCTGGTACATGGTGGTACTCAGTAATTGTTAATTCCTTTTCTTTCTTTACCTACCTAGAAGCTGACCTAAGTCCAAGCACAGAGGATGTCTTCTCCTACCCTGCACTCCCTACACTCAGGCCTATAAATTCTCCAAACAGCTATGGGTCTCATAGCATTTTTCAGTCCAAAATCGTATCTCCACCATGGTCTTAGAATTGTTACAGGATTGAAAGCCAAGTTCAATGTGTAGACTTTCACTCTCGAGTGGTATCATGTGCCCAGCTGGAGGGCATCACCTAAGCTTACAGTATTGTTTACAGCAAAACATTCTTACAATAAATATCTCACCAGGAGGCACAAATCATAATGGTGTCTTTCTCAATGTACCTATTCCATAAAGTGACCAATTCTCTTTTTTCTCATTTCAGCTAATTTCAGTTCTTCCAATTTATAAACAAAATCCTACATTGAACAAAATCCAATCACCTTAGCAAGATTTCATAGCTGTCTTAGAGGTTGGTTCTTTTATGGACCAGTCAATAAAATGTGCCACAGGTCACTATGACTCAAGCCAGCACTGGGTTGACCTGGTCCAGGAGCCTTGGAGAATATAAGCTAATGTGGAAATTTAAGTTGTGTCTTAGAAACCTATAGGGCCCCAAGCCTGGTCAGAAATTTGTCCTTTCCTTGCTATTAGAAAGACTCTTAGGGCAGACTTTGTGTGCCCCTCCTTCACTGCATGAGCCAGGTCTCTCAAGAGAGCCAAATATTAAGTTTGTACTTCAGAGTGAGTGCTGACCTGCCACTATGTCTCTGAAATCCAAAAATTAGCTAAGGAATAGTCACAGAGCCTAGAAGGCAATGGGCAGTGCAAGGCTCCCTCCTATATTTCTGGCTCACTAAAAAGTTATTCTAAAATAATACACTAACTCTTAAGTGAATAAAATTAAATATGACAATTCCAGACTATCATGGCAACCACAAGGTTTCAAAATGCCTCTTTAAAGGCTTATTAAATCTCTCTTCTTAATTAAGCCTTTCCTATAGAGAAGTCTGGTACCTGTATTATTTCTCTGAGCTAATATAATATTTAGGACACTTTTCTTGTAAAATCTGAACTAGCAGGGTGACCCTACACATCATCACAATTTCTCAAGGTATTTCACCTTTCAATTAACCGAGACAGATCTATCTTCATCACAGCAATAAATTCTGCTTTTAATTGGATGTATGATTAGTACAGTAGCTAAAATGCGGAGTTATTGCCCTAGATTGTTTACATTTGCAATAACAGTTTCAACTAAATGTCTTCAGAAAATGTCAAATTTATTTCTGACATAACAAAATATATACAATGGCTAACAATGTATTCGTTAATATCTTATGTTGCTATCATATCATTATTGGTTCTAATAATACCTAATTGCAATAATAAATACCTAATTTGGGGGAGTTGTTTATTTTCTAATTAGACATTTTTCACATTTCTATTCCATAATTATTCACGAGTAATTATTGTTAGTCACAAAACAGAATTATCGTTAAGCCTGTATAAACTGAAGCCAGCTTCTTATTGAAAACAAAAATTAAACTTTTCCTGCTTTATGTTCTAATTAACTTTTTCCTCTATTTTGTAGAATTGCTCTAGTGTTGAAGGAAAATGTAAAGTCAAGGCTGATAACTGAAGACATTTTTATAATTATAAATGTGCTGTAGTGAAGTTTAAAGAATCATATAATTGGGGTTCTGTTCTCATACTCCCATGTGGAACCAAATAAGCTTTCGTCAAAAGGTCTTGTTTTGTCAGGGGTTTGCTGCCGTGTACTCGTATGTTCAGATACTGAGCCAACAGCCACAGCCACAAAGCCTTTCTGGATCTGACCTTCAGTCTCAGCTCTTTCAGCGTCTCCTTCTCACTGGCCCATATAAACGCCACATCCCATCTACAAACAATGTCTACGTGTTGACAATAGGACTTTCTACTTCCCTGCTTGTGTATATATTGTCCTTTTTTCCTAGAATGAACTCCCTTATTTTTCATTCTCAAGGACTCATACTTATGAATTCAAGTAACCATTTCCCCATGATATTTTCCAGAGGCACTTATAGAAACTTTGTTCTATTCTTCATACAGTATAAATTTACCTTTACCACTATCACATATTACATTGGACTTTATCCCATTTCTTGACTACATCTCCCATTGAATTTACAAGCCTCTGAAGGAAGCCACAGGTGTTTTTTGTTTTCCTTGCCCTTGAAAATCATGGGAATAAACACTGCCTTCAAGATTTAACCAGTAAGGAGTAGGAGCCGGTAGATAAATACTTCCCTCTTCCATGTCTTGGGCTGATATGACATTGTACCCCAGAAGGTCCCCAGTGGAATGAAGCCCCAGTTGCCCATAGGAAAAATCAATTTAACCTTGATTTTCTCTCTTTCCTGTCGGTATTCTTTCCAATCCCTTATTCCTTTTTCCCTGGTGAGTCAGTTTCATATTGCTGCTGTAACAAATTACCACAAACTCAGTGGCTATAAGACAACACAGACAGATTCTCTTCTGTTCGGGAAGTCAGAAGTCCTCAATCAGTTTCACTGTATAATGTCAAGGTGTCTGCAGGGCTGGTTTCTTCAGGAGACACTAGGAGAGAACCTGTTTCCTTGCCTTTGCTAGCTTCTGGGGGCCATTTGCATTCCTTGGCACATGACAGTTCCTCAAATCACTCTGTCAAAATTACAACAAATTTAGTTTAAAGATGTCAGTCAGCTTTATTTGAGATTCTAGAATTGGGCAACATTTTTTTCCTTGAAATAAAATAAGTGTCTAAATGAGTAGAACATAGGAGATTGGCTTTATAGATGAAAAAAAAAAAAAAAGGCTGAAGAAAGCAGAAATAAAGAGCAAAAAGTGGGTTGGTCATGTCAAACTTAACTTTCCTTATAAGGTAGGGACAAGGGGAGAATGGAAAGCTAACTGATTGGTTAACCAGATTACTTCAAGTCAAGGTTTAAAACCATTATCTTGTAGACTAAAACCAGCAGTTTGGGAAATTAAGCTGTTAGATTTCTCACCTGATTTCTGGGAAGGCCAGGTGAAAACTCAGATTCAGTTTGATGAGGGGGGACTCAGTATTAGTGATTTCATTTTGACTTATAGTGTGGTCTGTTGGGGCTTAGTGTAGGAACTTAGTCCAAAGCAATGCCCTATAATCTTTACTGAACAATTCCAACCTCTTGCTTTCATCATCATATCTCGTACTTCCTCCTTTGTCCTTCTTGCCTCCCTTTCTTTTAAAGACCCTTGTGATTGCATTTAAAGCCCACTGAGATAACCCAGGATAATCTTTCCACTTAGTCATACTTGGAAAGTCCCTTTTGCTGTATAACGTAACAGATTCTGTGCATAGCTTGATGAAGGGGTTGGTGCGAGGGTGGGGGGGCGCAAATTATTCAACCTACCACATCTAGGATCACTTTCAAAACTAGTTTACCACAAGCGTGCACGTACTTCAAGCTATTTGAGGAAAATCTAAGCTAAGACAGAATCCAAAGGAAATAAACTACTCAAGATGGGAGTAGTTCTTATTATTAAAGGCTACTCATCAACAAGATGTGATTTAGAAAATTGTACCAAGTTTACAATGAGAAGATCATCGGTAGACTTGATGAGAACACTTTCAAAGGGTAATTGCTAAATTGCACTGGATTCATAGTCAATTCTCAGTTACCCAAAGATACAAAGGCAAAGACGGTTCAACATCAGTCTATGCTTTTCCAGAAATCATGGGTATATACAGATATAAAACTAGCTCTATATCTTCACAGGATGCACTAGTTATAAAGCTTAAAGTTTATTTTTCAGGAAAGTCTTCCCTAACCTAGTTGACCTCCTTCCTGCCTACTAGGTGCTTTCAGAACTCCCCATATTTTCCCTCTCCTCGAACACAATATCCTGTGTGATGATGTAATTAGGATCTGTCTTCCCTCAGTGACTGAAGCTCTGCAATGATAGAAACCATGTTTTCCTGGTTTACTTTTCATCCCCAGCCTTTCACATGTTCCTACCACAGAGTACATGCTCAAGGGATATTTATTACATAAAACAAAGAACCTCTAAAATCTGTAAATGTGACTAAAATGAAATGACAATTCATATATTATTAGGCAGTACTAGAAGAGATGGAGATCTGGCCAGAATGTCAGGTAGAGCCCTAGACTCTGCATTTCTTATCAAGTTTCCTGGTGACGTTGATGCTTCTTGTCCTCTGACACACATTTGATGAGAATCCTAGTCCAGTGGTTCTAAATCCTACATGAACATTAGAAAGCATCTTGGGAGCTTTGAAAATACTTACCTAAGTCGATCCCCATGCACAGAGACTCTGTTTTAATTGACGGGGAGGTGGAGCTCCAGTTTAGTTTGTTGTCGTTGTATTGTTTTGTTTTGTAAGATCCTCAGATTATTCTAATGAGTAGCCAAGGCTAAGAGCCACTGGTCTAGTACAAATTCTCTTTTAACCGAGGAAGAAACTGAGGTACAGAAAGAATAGGCTAAAGCCCAAGGCTAAGCAGTGAGGTCCCGGCAAAACTGGGACTAGAACCCCACACACCTCCTGACTCCCACTGCAATGCTTTCTGATGCACAATGAATTCGGGAAAAATGGGGGAGACACGTTTGCATTTAGACACAGCCTCAGTGATCCCAGGGAGTGAGTCGGTGAGAGATGACTCACGTGTGAATTCCCCGCTGACTCCCATTTTCATCCCCTTGGGCAGTGTGTAGGAGAGGTATAACTGCATGAAGAGAGCATTGTCAAAGAAAATATCCTGGCTGATCTATTTTAGTTAAAACAGCTTTTTTCCCCCCAGGTACTGTGAGATTGCTTGTCTGTCAGGGTGTTGGCCTTGAGCGGGAGCTGGGCACCAGGGAAGGTGTTTTCAGTGGAGGGAGAAAATAGAAATAAAAAGGAGGGCTAAGCCACAGGGTGCTGGGAGCGGAGGGAGCGAGCGCTGTCGGCTCAGCGGTGTGTTCTTCATTGCAAATATCTCTGGGCTAAAGCCGGTCCTCTGCTTTCACAGCGCCAGTTGAAATTAGCATTTCTCACGTCCCAGGATTTGTCTACCGTTATTCAGAGTATCGCACTAAATTCATCCAGTTCTTCTGAATTGTGTTATGAGTTTATGCTCTTTTAAAAATTCAGGCTGCTCTCTGGAAGAAGCGGACGAATCTGAATAACAAATAACATATACCAGAATCCAAATGTCAGGACCTGGGTCAGTCCCTAAAGAGCAGAGGCTACTGGCGGTGAAAAGGGGCTGCAGAGGTATCTGGGCATAGCTAAAGGATGATTCTAGGTGTCGACAGCGACACAGTGGAAAGAGGGAGGTGCTAATGAAAGCGGCAGAAAACCAGAGGGAAAAACCGGAAAAGTAAAATTGCTGGTTATTTGTGAGAAGGAGGATAAGTTTCCCCAAACTGATTCAAAACTCTTAACCTGAGGAAGATGGCTTGTCTCTCAAGTCAGTCATTTCTTGGCTTAGTGACAGCCACCTTGAGTATGGGCATTTCAGTGAATTCCCTGTCTTTCTTGCTTAATGGTAGATATCATGGGTGTGCCACTTCCTGACAGGTTTTGTTTACAGGATCCTCTGTTCCAAAATTGTAATGTACCTGCGAATCACCCAGGGATTTTGTTGCGATGCAGATTCTGACTTAGTGGGTCTGGGGTCAGGCCTGAGTTTTTACATTTCTAGAAATTTCCTTGGGTGATGCTAAAACAGCAAGTGGTTATTTTGCTCCCGCCCTCACAGCCTTCCTCCACGCTAGGCCACCTGTGGGATTGGGCATGCCGGTACTGTGGTGAGGTGGTGGAGACAACTCAGGGACATAGCTAGGGGGCACCTGGAAGGCCATAGTAAGAAGGAAACATGCCCTGCAGGGCTCGGCTTGGCCCACGTGTTTCACAAAGGGACCCTTCTTCCTTGGTTTTGGTCACATTTTACCCTAACACACTAATGGAATTAAAGCTCAGAAAGGAGAACATTGATCTTGTCCACAATTTTCCTTCCCACCCTCAAACACACCCACTGACCCAGAGGGCCTTCATGGTTCCCCTCAGCTTGATTAAAGGGAATCATTAAAGCCCTCGTGGTCAGTGGGTGTCTAACAAAGCTTTAGATGGGCTTCTTCAAGGCCCCCGACCTCTCTTTCTTAGAGCATTTACTTTAGAAACCTTGTAAATTCTTTTTCCACCCCTTTGAGATGTAAATCTTTATAAACTCCTCTTACCAGTTTTACAACCCAAGAACGTCTTTCTCAAGGGCTCAGGAGCCATCTCTTTCAAGTGTAAACATCAAGGAAAATATATTTGCCCCACCCTCCCAATTTCTGTGGGAGGATAGGAGCCCAACTTCCTAGGATACTTGCTCACAGTTGTAAAACTACCCCTTGACATGAAGGTATGAGAGAAAGTTTACTTTTCCTTTGGCCAAGGCCAGTTAGCAAATACAGATGGCCTAGGAATGCCCCCACGCCAGCTCCTAAAAACTCTCCCAGGCTTTCTTTCAGAAGAGTTGAGTTCATGAAGACTATTCTGGTCTCTATTCCTTATTGCAATAGCCTTTAATAATCTTCCTTGCCTGTTTTGTTCCATGCAATTTTGCTTTGACAACACACAAATCACAAAATTTATTATTTGTTTATGTATGTATGTACGTATGTATTTTCTGGGGAAATGGAACCTCAGAGAAGGCAAATGGCTTGTCCACTTGTTCCAGTTCCTAGGGCATTGGTGACAGATATTTAATTATGTGTACTTTTCCTCTTCCATTCTGTTCTCAAGACTGGGGGCAAAGATCTCTGACAACTAAGTCTCTTCAATATTCAATGGAAACAGAGAAAAACTGTAACTCAAGGAGTTTATGTTAAAATCTGAACTATAAGCCGGGCACGGTGGCTCACGCCTGTAATCCCAGCACTTTGGGAGGCCGAGGTGGGTGGATCACAAGGTCAGGAGTTCAAGATCAGCCTGGCCAACATGGTGAAACCCCGTCTCTACTAAAAATACAAAAAAATTAGCCAGGTGTGGTGGCGGGCGCCTGTAATCCCAGCTACTCGGAGGCTGAGGCAGAGAATTGCTTGAACCCGGGAGGTGGAGGTTGCAGTGAGCCGAGATCGTGCCACTGCACTCTAGCCTGGGCAACAGAGAGAGACTCTGTCTCAAAAAAAAAAAAAAAAAAAAAAAAAAAAAAAAAAAAAATCTGAACTATATATACTACATAGGATATGTGTTCAAATCAAGGGACAATAAAATGACCAACACAATTTCTTTGATTTTCTTTTTACCAATGACTACTTTATGCATCTTAATGTGCATTTTGATTTTTTTGTGTTCCTAGTCATGTTTTATTACCTGGAGGAGCCCTTTAGTTTGTCTAAAGGGAACTCAGAAAATGATTCTTGGAAGAGTGCTTGGGGAAAGTGAACACTCTGGGAGATATGTCCAATTGTATGGAGAAACGTGGAGAATTTTGTCATTAGTATGTTGGAGGAAAGGGAATTTTAAAAAGATGTCTGACTTAAAAGAAGAATATTTAAGAACAAAGCAAATATTCACCTACTGGTTAGAAAGGCCTAAGGTGAACCATTATGTCTGATGTCTCTGAAAGTAACATCTAGAGATGCTTAGGCAAAAGGGATCAAAATAACCACAGCTAATGTGCATTTGGGAAGGCAGACATATTAATGTGGGTAGATGTATCCATACATGTGACAACCTGTGTTGGGATGTGACAATGTTTATGTGTCCATAGTGTCTGGACAGATGACCACTGTGCACATTAAGAGAGCTGTTTAATGCACTTCAAAACCAGAAACTGAAATGTCAACACACTTTCAAAAAAGATTTTTAATGATGCAAATTGCAAATTGCCCCCTGACTTGCTCTAAGCAGAATAAACAAAGCAATAAACCCATTAGAAGGTACTTGTGAGACATTTAGGTTTTAAGAGCCTTGCTCTGATGACTATGAAAATAGAACTAGTTTCTACTTGGAAAGGGTTTTTGTTACTCTGTTTAGTTTGTATCACAGCTAACAGCCCTAGTAGTTTTGAAAAAAATCATGATTATTCCCTTCTTTCCAGTAGGACCCAACAGGCAGATAACTACTTATGAAAGGTACTATGTGTCACTTTAATGTACACATTCATATGTAGGTTTGCTATTTGATTTGTTCTTATTTCAACCATCAGACAGTCACAGAGCCACAGCACTGATGAGGTTCAGGATACTCCCCCCACAATACGACTGTAGAAAACCAGAATATGCCACACAAAATATGCCTTTTTGGCATACGGATTATTTTGAGCTGGTTATTTTAAGAAACCCCAGACATAGGAGAAGCTTTGAGAGGCTGCCCTTTAGTAGGCGAAATTTACATCTATCAAGAAAATATCCATTTGTGAGTGTGTCTCCCTCTCTGCACCAGGAAGTGAGGGAAGACTAAATCACTAGAGAGTCTCAATCAATGGAAAATAAAGTCAGGAACTTCCGTCTTCATAATAAACCTTACCCTTGTTTTATGGTTAACCAAGCTTTTCCCTACCTTCTTCTTTCTTTGTTTCAGAGAACATGGCATTTAAGCCTGATGTGTGAGACAATTATTTGAGATCTGGAGATGCACTCAATTCTCTGAGTTATCTTCAGTGTATAAAGGAAATACACATGCTATTATACTTCTATTTGTTTTTCTCTTTTAAATCTGTTTCTTGTTACAGGGAGTCCCAACTGTGCTCTCATGAAGGGTAGAGGAGAAAATTATTTTTTCTCCCCTACAACACCATCTCCTCTAAGCTCCATATCAGATATGTTGCTCTTCCCAGGGAATTTCTGTCTAGCTCCCAAGAATTAGAAAAGCAAAGGTGTGGGTTTCCCCATCCTCTTCAGTTGGAAAGTTAAGTGGCTGCCCTTCATAGTTTCAGTGGAAATCACAGCAACAGGTTTAAGGGAATCCTTTTCTATTTGCTGAGCTGAATCAGACACCATGTCTAGGACCCTAGTTGTATCAGTAAATTAGTCAACAAGCCATGAAAAAGAAAAAGTTGGATTAATATATTGATACAATCAATTGCTTCGGGAAACTGAAAGCATAATGTAATCACAGTATTGTGATGGCTTCCGTTTCACTATTTGTATCTGTAGGAGACTAAAACATAACTCACTGAATCTTTGTGGGAATAAAATAAGCTGTAGGGACAGAGCTCTTACACAGTGCCTGGCACATGGGTAATTCAGTAAATGAAGGTAGTGAATGCAAAGTGGAATTTCGACTGCAACATTTGAAACTCATGCCAGTCTGTGGCCTTGCCTTACCACACTTAAGTATAAACTGCATTGTCCTTTGGCTTGCCTGTTTTGTAAACCTTCTTGGATTGGCTCTCGCACAACAGTGAGATTCCAGGGTGAAACGCTTCTAGAAGTCACACACCCTTGAGGGCAAAAAGCGTCAGTTACGATAATCATCCTTGTCAGCACAGCGGGATCCCTGTCGCACACATCTGCCTGAGTGCAGTGCTTGGGACAGCATTAGACAAGTATCATTTTGTCAATTAACCTTTTTCCATTCTTAGTTCATTAGGGCTCAGCAAATGCATTTACTAAACAGAGAGGGCTTTTACTTTTTTGACACGGTACTTGCAGCTTTGAACACAGCCTACCTGCACTTTCCCCTGACAACAGACTCAGTTGCACCTCTCTGGAATATTGGATAACCCTGTGTCACACTGCATAATAAAATCATTTTAATTTATGGAAGGCCTCGGTTTATGTAACATAAAGAGCAGTAGATGTCATGGTGTTTAACTCAGCTTTTTATATCCGATGGGTATGAGAAAGCAGTGATGCAGATGTTGCCTGTGATAGTGGCTGCTTACTCCTCTCTACCTTAACCTCCTCAACCCTCCTTATCGGATCTGTGAGACAGGTGCCACAATGCACACATGTCTCACATGTACCTAATTTAAAAAGTGAAATAAACTGCAATCTCCTAGCTGTTTCTTCTATCTTAATAAATACCCTCCCCTGAAGTCTTCTAATGAATGTATAATAATAGATAACTGTTTTACTGGCCTCTTGTGATGTGCTAAGTTATGCTAAAGATGTTGCTTTCATCATTGTTATTTTAATCCCCACAATAACCCTCTGAGTTTGATATTATTACCTCTATTTTGCAAATGAGGAAACTGTTAAAAGTGCCACAACTAGACAGGGATGAAGCCAAGATTGGAGCCAATTGTCCTAACCCTTCAATCCATGCCATGGCTTGGACCAGATCTCCCATTCTATAAAAACATAAATAGGAAAGACTGTGATTCTTCCACTAAATAACCTGAATTTTAATTGAATGTGATATCAACTAAGAGGGAAAGCCATAGTTAATAGACTTAGTTAAGAATAAATTTAAATTGGCCGGGCACGGTGGCTCACGCCTGTAATCCCAGCACTTTGGGAGTCCCAGGCAGATGGATCACCAGGTCAGGAGATCGAGACCATCTTGCTTAACACGGTGAAACCCCGTCTCTACTAAAAATACAAAAAATTAGCCCGACATGGTGGTGGGCTCCTGTAGTCCCAGTTACTCTGGAGGCTGAGGCAGGAGAATAGTGTGAACCCAGGAGGCGGAGCTTGCAGTGAGCCAAGATTATGCCACTGCACTCCAGCCTGGGTGACAGAGCAAGACTCCGTCTCAAAAAAAAAAAAAACAGAAAAAAAAATTTAAATTTATACAGATTTTAAAAAGGAATAAATTTTGTTGTACAGTACTATTTGGGAGTGAATGACAACATTGGGCATAATATTAAAATGTGTAAAATTCTTTTTTTTTTTTTTTCTTTTTTTGAGACAGAGTCTCGCTCTGTCGCCCAGGCTGGAGTGCAGTGGTGTGATCTCGGCTCACTGCAAACTCCACATCCCGGGTTCAAGCCATTCTCCTGCCTCAGCCTCCTGAGTAGCTGGGACTACAGGCACCAGCCACCACGCCCAGCTAATTTTTGTATTTTTAGTAGAGATGAGGTTTCACCATGTCGGTCAGGCTAATCTCGAACCCCTGACCTCATGATCCACCCACTTGGGCCTCCTAAAGTGCTGGGATTACAGGCGTGAGTCACTGCGCCCGGCCCTATGTGTAAAATTCTTGAAGCACAACATACTTATTCTGGCTTACTCAGGTAAGGAAATTAATTTAATTAATTTATTTATTTATTTATTTATTTTAGACAAAGTCTGGCTCTGTCACCCAGGCTGGAGTGCAGTGACACGATCTCGGCTCACTGCAACCTCCGCCTCCCGGGTTCACACCATTCTCCTGTCTCAGCCTCTCGAGTAGCTGGGACTACAGGCGCCCGCCACCACGCTGGGCTAATTTTTTGTATTTTTAGTAGAAACGGGGTTTCACGGTGTTCATCAGGATGGTCTCGATCTCCTGACCTTGTGATCCGCCCGCCTCGGCATCCCAAAGTGCTGGGATTACAGGCGTGAGCTGCCGCGCCCAGCCAAATTAATTTAATTTAATTTTTTTTTTTTTTTTTTTTTTTGAAATGGAGTCTCCCTCTGTCACCCAGGCTGGAGTGCAGTGGCACCATCTTGGCTCATTGCAACCCCCACCTCTCAGGTTCAAGCGATTCTCCTGTCTCAGCCTCCCTAGTAGCTGGGACTACAGGTGTGCACCACCACACCAGGCTAATTTTTGTAGTTTTAGTAGAGACGAGGTTTCGCCATGTTAACCAGGTTGGTCTCAAACTCCTGACCTCAGGTGATCCACCCATCTTGGCCTCCCAAAGTGCTGGGATTACAGATATGAGCCACTGCGCTTGGCCTAAAGTTATTTTATACATATAATTAACGTAAGGGGGAAAAAGCTTTGAAGATAAATAAATAGCTACTAATTTAGGCTCCTTGTTATAAAAGATGGTGTCAACCCATCTTTTTGGCACAGCCAGAAACCCCATCTCTCTCTACATCTCCTTTCCTTTCTCTCCCTATTTGGAATTCCCTAGCCCATTACTAACAGTCCATTCCTTTCCACTTCTATTCCATCCCTTTTCCCTGGATTGGTACTCAGGTCACCTATCTATTGCTGTGGCCATATTTAAGGCTTCCTTCATACGTTCTCCCATCACTCTGTCTACCTTACCACCAGGTTTTCTCTTCCCTTTCCTACTGTCACATTTATTTCTCAAGCATCCCTATCTGGATGGCAGGTAGTTACTTCCCTCATCCCCTCTCTCTGTTTATACCCCTGCTGAATTAGAGCCTTAACTTGAAAGTAAAATTTGGTAAAGTCTGAGAAAAAAAGCATACACTGTCTTATTTTATTTTAATTTTCCTGTTTCTTCATTTTAAAAAATAAGTTAATCACTGAACATTTGGGAAAATTAAGTAACTTACGTTGTTGTTATAGAAAGAACACCAAAATGATGTTCTGTGAGCTTTTGTGCTCTCTTTGTGGCTTCTGCAGCAACAGTTAACAAATGAATCTCCCTGTTCTAGCTGTGTTGACCTCATCAGCAATTCTGGTAAGACACACAAGGAGTCAAATGGAAGACATTTAATTTTGAGGTCCATAAGGAAAAAAAATGCTCAAAAACATTAATGTTTGCCAAATAGACTAAATCAGAAGGGATATAAGGAAAGTATTTTTATGATTGGAAAAAATATAAACTACAGAGAATAAAAGTAGAAGCTATAGGAAAGAAGTTCTTATAATCCTAGCTTTGGATGTTACTGCAAATGATTCTAATCACCAAGTTATCATTATTAGTATTATTATTGTTATTACCCATAATAAACATGCGCTGGCTGCCAACAGGATGCCAGGCTCTGCACAAGAGAGAATTAGGCTCAGTCCCTGCAGAGCAGGCTTACAACAGATTATAATTGCAATAGAAAATCATATTAATAGCAATTCAATATTTTATTAGAAAAATAATATTGTTTCCCTCCTCTCTCTGGGTTTTCTATCATCAAGTAGAATACTGACTCTGAGAATGAGGTTTCCTGGACAACAAAGCTAATAAATCTCCCACTAAGAATTTCCTCTCTGTAGTTTCCCACCATCAAACACTTCTTGCTTCTGCTTTCGTATGATCAAGAGGGACCATCCTACATCTGTTTAGTTTTTTACCTTTCGGATCAAGTAGATTCTCTGGTTTAGTTGAGTTGACTGATTTTACAGCAGTCGCCTTAGGCCGTGATTTTCAGACTGCTGGTTGCAGCCCATTGGTGAGTCTTGAAATCCATTTAGGCCGGGCGCGGTGGCTCAAGCCTGTAATCCCAGCACTTTGGGAGGCCGAGGCGGGTGGATCACGAGGTCAGGAGATCGAGACCATCCTGGCTAACATGGTGAAACCCCGTCTCTACTAAAAATACAAAAAAAAAAAAAAAAAAAAAAAAAAACTAGCCGGGCGTGGTGGCGGGCGCCTGTAGTCCCAGCTACTCGGAGGCTGAGGCAGGAGAATGGCGTGAACCTGGGAGGCGGAGCTTGCAGTGAGCCGAGATCGTGCCACTGCACTCCAGCCTGGGTGACACAGCGCGAGACTCCGTCTCAA
This sequence comes from Macaca nemestrina, assembly GCF_043159975.1. Taxonomy (NCBI): domain Eukaryota; kingdom Metazoa; phylum Chordata; class Mammalia; order Primates; family Cercopithecidae; genus Macaca; species Macaca nemestrina. Next base: position 136,806,316 of record NC_092125.1, on the reverse strand, counting down.
AAAAAAAAAAAAAAAAAAATAAGAAATCCATTTAGAGGTTTGCACCAAGATTTTAATAAAAGTAATAGATCATAAAAGAATAGAATAGAAAAAAAATCCAAATGTATTACATTTAGTAACAGTATTGTTTCCTGAAATTTTGTTTTACTTTTATGTGTTTGTTATGTGTATAGTTTTAATAAGTTGTGAAATTAAAGGTACTGGGCCACAGTCAAAAAAAAAAAATTTAAAGCACTAAAGATATGAAGATATGCTTTCTGCTTCATTTGAAGTTCAGGCTACCACCCAAACCACAAGCATAGCAGACAGCAAATGCAATTTCCAAAAGAATCCAACTCTTCCTTATACTACATGTAAAATCAACTAATATTTACTATGGTTACAGTGACTTTATATCCAAGAATTAATTCTAATCTCAAATAGTTATTTCTATTGCCATCAATAATACATGCAGACTCATTAAACCCCAAGTCCGTAAGTCCTGACTATCGGTTTATAAAGTACACTCAGCACATGATGCCATTTATAAAGTTACTTATTTATTCTGTATTTTCTCTGGCTATCACAGGCCTATCTCTCCCACACAACTTTTCAATGACCTTCACTTGGAATGGCCAGAACTAGCTAATGCATACCCTGCTGAACATATAATAGAGGTTACTCTTCTCCTCCCTGCCCTCAGTCTCCACCCATTCACAAAAGAAGGTTTTCCAGTCTCCATTCTAGGACTTGGCCTTATAACACATATTACAGGCAAAGTTTCCACTTGCCTCCAGCAGAAAAGTCTCATCATGTATCACATCTTCTTGGTAAGACTGCTTTCCTTTGTTTTCGTTCTAGCTTGAACTGCTATGCTTTTCCCGCAGCTATATTATTAGACCTTTTTTAAATGGTATAGGTTAAGTACTAGGTTTCTACACTTTTATATACTGTCCTGTGATTGTTTTAATTTAATCAAAGTAAAAACATTTGAACTGGGAGTAGGGAGAAGGATGCACGACTGAATTATCAAGATAATCTTCTAGTAAAGACTCCGTGGGAGACTGCAGAAGCTGGGATAGCAAAATATGCCCCAAGTGCCATTAGGATAAAGAGGCTTGCCTGGTGATATTTCAACAAAGACAAACACAGCTTCGAAAGAGCTTGTACAGAGCCACGACTCCACGAATGCTTCTACTTGTTCATCCTAAACAGACTTCTCTCCTGATCACGGAAAAGTCCCCTGAAATTTTTATATTCCCACCTGACAAAAATATCATGATGAGATTGTTGGACATAAACATAAAAGATAGAGTCATATTCCCGCTGAGAAGAAAACTAATTGCTGAGAAATTTATTTACTTACAGTGAATAAATTTACTCCCATCAACCATCCTAAAGGACATAAAGGTGGTCAGCAGTTTAAAATGCAATGCAAAGTAAGGTACTTAAGAATAACCGGGGCCCGGCGCGGTGGCTCACGCCTGTAATCCCAGCACTTTGGGAGGCCGAGGCGGGCGGATCACAAGGTCAGGAGATTGAGACTATCCTGGCTAACACGGTGAAACCCCGTCTCTACTAAAAATACAAAAAAAAATTAGTAGGGCGCGGTGGCGGATGCCTGTAGTCTAGCTACTCTGGAAGCTGAGGCAGGAGAATGGCGTGAACCCGGGAGGCGGAGCTTGCAGTGAGCTGAGATCCGGCCACTGCACTCCAGCCTGGGCGACAGAGGGAGACTTGGTCTCAAAAAAAAAAAAAAAAAAAGAATAGAACACGAGAGAGATAGATGCTTTCAGTCACTCATGTTGAGCAAATTATAGCACCTGAATATTAAATTTGAATGTAAATTTTCTGACAACTACAGAAGCCCAAAAATCATCTGAATAGATATAATCTTTCCTGCAACTGAGTCCAAGCAGAAATGTACCATGTGGTCCATGTTTAAGGGACACACAGTGTGGCCTGGGCGTAAGGTCACCTGGTTCTAGTCATGACCCTGCCTCTAATTTACTGTGTTGCCCTTGACAAGTAGTTTCATCTTTAAATTATTTATCTATGTGATGGGACAATAGAGAAGAAGCTTGGGACTAGAGAACTATTTTTTTGATTTTTGATACAATCAGTATCAAAAATTCTGATTGTAGGAGATGTGGATAGATTTGAAGAAGTAGGAATATTTTAAACCCAGAGCTGTATTAACCACTAGACAGTAGAGAAGTTGAAAAATAACATTTGTGTAAAATTAGCCAGTTCTTTTTCTATATGGAAGTGGCAGGGGCATCCTTTTATTCACAATTCTAACATCCATTGCTTAATTACAAAATATGGTGCAGAATCACTCCCGGTACACAGTCATAAATTCTACTTGCTCGATCTGTTGAATTTATCTTCCTGTTTCTCTCCCTATTACAACCATGTACTGCACAGCTTCCTACCTTGTCTTCCTGTCTTCAGCTTTAGCCCCCTTACTCATTTGCCACATTGCTACCAGGGTGATTTTTAAATGATGAATGTCTTTCATAGTCTCTTCAGTGACTTCTCAGCACCAGCTCCCCATGACTTTGACCCCACTTACTTCTCTAGGCTTACATCTCTGCACAGTCTTCTTAAATCCTGATGCTTCATTCAGCTGTTCAGAACTACTCACAGATCCCCCATGACCCATGGCTTCATGCCTTTGCACATCCCGTTTCCTCCCCGAAATATCTTTCTTTTCCCATATCACTTCTCCAGTTCACCTGGCAAAAGCTTCCTTATCTTTCGAGTCTATTAAATTGTTGCGTTTTCTATGAAACGTACAACTTAACTGGCATTCTCTCTAGAATTTTAATGAGTCTTTACTCTTTGCCTCACCATACCTGGCACAAGTCCTATCATAGCACTCATGACATGTTCTTGTTTATATGTCTGTTTTTCTTCCTCAATCTCTGTCACCAAAAGGCATGAAACAATTACTGTTTTTCTAATTGGCACTTAAGGAATGTTTGTGGAATAAATGAATATTGGAAGGTTGAATATTCTCCCCTAATTTCTAACCTTAAAAAATTCAAGCAGAATTCCTCTTTGTCTTTTCTCTATTATTCATTATTTCAGTCTATCCCCATACTGACTCCTCTCATCATAACATCTTTGGTGCCCCTCACCCCTCTCACTGGTGGTGGTATCCAGGATGTCCTATTTAATTCAATAGCTTACTTCCCCTCACCTTCTTTTGACTTATTTCTTTATCTGACTCATCCATATTCCGTAGTCCTACTTTGTATGTTTCTCATCTGCCAGATTTCTCTTAGCAATTTTTTATGTGTCTGTTAAATACTTTACTCATTTCTAGCACTCCACAAATACTAAATGTACCTGTTGAAAAGCAACGATGTCTGCTAAATTGATATCTAGAGGTACCTTTTTAACAAAACAAAACAAAAGCAGTATAATACAATAGTTAACAAAGAGAAGACAGTACAGCAGATTGGATAAAGGGCTAGGCTCCGCAGTCAGACAGTCCAGGGTTTGAGTTCTGCTTCCAGCCTGAATTCGCCGGGTGACTGACTTTCGGCAAGTTGCTTGATTTCTGAACTGGATTGTTCATCTGTGAAAGAGGATAATCACATCTACGTGTTTGCATTATTGTGAACACTAAGCAAAATTATTCAGCAGAATGTGTAGCCGAGAGCAAGGGCAAATAATTAATAAATGATGGCTGTTATTATTACAGATTACTGATTATTGTTATCGATTGTTATTATTGATTCAATGCACCACGGGTGCTACACTGAAAAGTATACAGAGACAGTTTTCCCTTTGAGTTTGGGGAGTGGGCCAAAGTGTGCTTATGAAACTGGTTTTTATTTTTAATACAGTCAGTCATGCACCACATAACTATGTTTGAGTCAATGAGGGGCCACATATAAAACAGTGGTCCCATAAGATTATAATGAAGCTGAAAAAGTGATTGCTTGGTGATGTCGTAGTCATCATAATGTCGTAGTGCAACACGTTTCTCACCTGTTTGCGGTGATGCTGATGTAAAGAAACCTCCTGAGCTGCCAGTCATCTGAAAGTCTAGCACATGCAATTATATAGAGTACATAATACTTAGTAATGAAAGTAAACCGCTGTGCTACTGGTTTATGTGTTTATTGTACTATACTTTTGTCATTATTTTAGAGTATATTCCTTTTACTGATTAAAAAAAATTAAGTGTAACAGAGCCTCAGGTAGGTCCTTCGGGAGACATTTCAGAAGAAAGAAGACGTTGTTATCATAGGCGAGGACAGCTCTATGTGTGTTATTGCCTCTGAAAACCTTCCAGTGGGACAAGATACAGAGGTGGGAGACAGTGATACTGATGATCCTGATTCTCTTAGGCTATTGCGTGTGTTTGTATCTTAGCTTTTAACAAAAACGTTTAAAAAATAAAGAAATAATTTTTAAAATAGAACGAAGCTTATAGAATAAAGATATAAAGAAAAAATATTTTTGTAAAACTGCGCAATGTGTGTTTTAAGTAGTATAATCATAAAAGGTTTTTAAAAATCAAAAAGTTTATAAAATAAAAAAGTTGCAGTAAGCTAAAGCTAATTCATTATTGAAGAAAGAAAACTATTGTTTCACAAATTGAGTGCAGCCTAACTACACAGTGTGTAGAAAGTCTACAGTAGTGTGCAGAAATGTCCTAGACCCTTCCCATTCACTCACCACTCACTCATTGACTCATCCAGAGCAACTTCCAGTCCTGCTCTCTCCATTCATGGTAAACGCCCTATACAAGCATACCAGTTTTTAGTGTTCTTTTTTTTTTTTTTTTTTTTTTTTTTGAGACAGAGTCCCTCTGTCACCCAGGCTGGAGTGCAATGGCGTGATCTCAGCTCAGGGCAACCTCCACCTCTCGGGTTCAAGCGATTCTCCTGCCTCAGCCTCCAGAGTGGCTGGGGTTACAGCTACTCTTACTGTACTTTTTCTATGTTTTTATGTGTTTGGAAAGTCAAATATTACTGTTTTGTTACAACTGCCTGCAGTGTTCAGTACGGTAACATGCTATACAGGTTTGTAGCCTAGGAGAAATAGGGTGTACCATATAGCCGAGGTGTGTGTAGGCTATCCCATGTAGGTTTCTGTTACTGCACTCCATGATGTTTGCACAATGACAAAATGGCCGAACGACACATTTCTTAGATGGTGTCCATGTCGCTGATGTGTGACTATTAAGATAAGAGGCTCACTGACAATCTTCGCTGTTGGTCTGTTTTTTAGCAAGGGTTTATGCTAATAGATTATCATTCTGCAGTAATTCCACTTGGAATCCATACTGAGTCCAACCGCAAATCAGAAGCCCCAGTGTAACCCTTAGTCTCAAAAGCCAAGCTATGGAAAGACCATGGCAAACTGGAAAGCAGCATCAGCATTTCTGGGATCATGTCATTTTTGTTCCATTTTATTATTATTATTATTCTCCTTTTTTTCCAATGAAAAGCTGAGAATCACTAAAGAAAAAAAAGACTCTGTAGCCTCAATAATGTGATAAAGTGTCATTTGCACGGTCTCACTGTCGACCCAGGTAACAGCTTGTGACTCTGTCTTGGACAAAGGAAATCACTCTCTTTGGTGAGCACTTCGGGATGATTTCAGCTTCCAATATTCTCTTCCTCTTAGACAGCTACTGTAACAAAAGCCTGTAGGGAGAGCTAAAGCTTCGCCTGTTTACAATACCCACACACTGGCTCTCTATTTTAATTTTAAAAAACAAACCCAGAGCTCAAATCACTCTCATATTTAATATTTTGCCTTAAAATAACTGTCTATTTTATTTTGCTTTTTAAATTAAAACGGCTTTATATGACAGGCAGCAGAAAAGAGAGAGAGTGAAATGGTGATTCAGGAAGGAGTGGCTTTAACAACAGAAGCTCGTTTGTTCCCCTTCTGAGGCAAAGAATGTGGTAACAGCTATGGCATTGTTGTTTCTGGCGTGCCAGCTACAGCCCGGAACAGGACTACATGCCATTGATTTCAATAATTCCTGTATGTTTTTGAGGAAACACACACACACATACGCACACACTCACACGCCGTCATACTTTAAATAAATTCTACAATAAGCCACCTGTTCATTACATACGATTACACAAAAGTGATTTAAAATGCTTACTGAGTTTTCCCTTGAATTTCCTTTTTAAAGACAACTTGGAAGTCACCTGTAGATTCCAGACCATGTTGTGACCCCTTTATGGCTTCTTTCCAAACTCAATATCAGTGGCATAATTGCCAGCTTGGGTTCAAGCCTTCTCTATCTTCTGAATACGTTACCAACCAGTGAAATGGTACACAGAAGCACCTGCAAATCATCTAACTTGGTCAATCACTTCAAAACCTCTCTCTGGCTTTTTGCAGGCCGGGCTTCACGCTGCCTGACGCAGCATGCTGGTTGTGTTCAGCCATTATGCAATGATGTTCTATGTTGCCAGTAAACCATGGCTTTATGCCACCGTTCAGTATAGCAGCTCCATTTAGCTTCATTTATTGGATTTTTAAATCCTCTTGTACAGTAGGTGCTGATCTCTCCTGAAGTTGTGATTACAGCTCTAACTATTGACACTTCGATCACAGCCAATCCCTCCATTCTTTGCCCTCATGCTGACATGGAATGGTAGTTCTCCCAACTCTGTAGTCTCTGAGTTCTTCAGCCCCCACCCCACACACTTGGCCACACGAGCATAATACGGAGTACCTATATATGCTGATTAGTTCATTCTGTTAGCAACTTGGAACCCTCACGTTGCCTTTCCTTGCTGTGTTGCTTCTCTGCGGAGACAGGGGAACTGTGGTGCTAAGTCTGACCACACACAGGGCTCTAAGATTCGTTTGCATCTAAAATGCTGCCTCTTTTCCATTCAGAAATTTGGTTTCTGACATTATCCACCTGGAATGTTGTCTACTAAGTTATTGAAATAATTGAGAGCGAGCACTTGTTCAGAAGAGATTCTACCTTTCTGTTTGTTGTCTCGTCTCGGGGATGAGATTTGCTGGATTTGCAAATTCCAGCACTTTGAGTGTAATGGGAATGAACCGACATTGAAAATCACAACATCCAAGTTTGAATATCAGCTTAGCAATCAATTAGCTGCGTGATGAGTAAGTCACTCAACTTCTCTGAACCTCAGCTACCTCATCTATAAAATGAGAACTCAACCTTCTTCATAGCCTTAGTGTGAGGCTTTAAATGAGAAAACACGTGTGGAAGTATCTGACACACAGCAGATTGTCAGTTAGTTTTTATTTCATTTTCCGTTTTGCCCTTTGCTGTCTCGGGTTCACTAGACCAATTGTTGCCCATGAAAGACGAGACAATCATTCTGTCATATTTCTTCACCTTAGTGTAGGTCAGATTAAGGAGTTTGATCTTATCATGCTGCTAGTCTGACTTGTGTTACCCCTACTGGCCTTGTCTTGGTGCCTGGAATTCTCCTAGAATACACTCCCGTTAGTGGAAGCAATGGTTCAGTGACAACGAACCCTGATGGATGTTTAACTTCTTACTTAATTAAGCAACTTTCAACTCTAACATATATTTACATTGGTTTTAAAATATACTGCTCCATTCGTAGGTTCTAATTGTTAGGAAAAAGAAAAGAGAAATATACGTGTGTGTGTGTGTGTGTGTGTGTGTGTGTGTAGATATATATATATACTGCTCCAAGTAGATCCAGGATATCTGTGGAACAATCCTATAGAATTCTTACTGAAGAAATATATAAACCTTGTATATAAGCATTCTATATCTTTGGCAAAGGAAGACCTATTTAATATAATATCATTTCTAGAAGAAAACACCTAGAAGGCTACAAGGAGATGGAGCAGCTCCATTCCCTTTTGACAATTAAGTAGATAATTGTCTTTTGGTTTGAAAAGACTAAATCAGTAGAGAACAATTCACATACTAATTGTACAAAGTGCTAAGTTTGCTGTTGCTTTCTTCTTGCTTATGAAATGTGAAAAAGAGAAACAAGGAACCATTAAGAGAGACAGAGAACACAGAAGAAATTAGGTAACTGATCATCAAAGTTCCTTGCTATGACTTTCCTAGACACAAGAGCTAAAGTCTCATGAAAAGTAATTTATAGGCCGGGCGTGGTATCTCATGCCTCTAATCCCAGCACTTTGGGAGGCTGAGGCTGCTGGATCATTTGAGGTCTGAGGTTCGAGACCACCCTGACTAACATGGAGAAACCCTGTCTTTACGAAAATTACAAAAAAAAATTAGCCAGGCATGGTGGTGCATGCCTGTAGTCCCTTCCCAAGGTAAGCTCCAAAAATAAAAAGGAAATCCAGGCCAGGCACGGTGGGTCACACCTGCAATCCCAGCACTTTGGGAGGCCGAGGCACGTGGGTCACCTGAGGTCAGGAGTTAGAGACCAGCCTGGCCAACATGGTGAAATCCCATTTCTACTAGAAATACAAAAATTAGCCTGGTGTGGTGGTGGACTCCTGTAATCCCTTCAGGAGGCTGAGGCTGACGAATCACTTGAATCCAGGAAGTGGAGGTTGCAGTGAGCCGAGATCGTGCCATTGCACTCCAGCCTGGGCAACAGAGTGAGACACTACCTCAAAAAAAAAGAAAAAAAAAAAGGGAATCCAAAGTATCAAAGTCTAGAGGTCACTGTTAGTGTATTTGGTGCTTGGTACTAATTTAGTGATTATAAGGGCACAACAAAAAGACCCATAGTTAAAGTACTAGAGCAGATTTCACAAGATCAGCATTCTGGCCACAGACCTGCTCCAACCAGCCACCTAATTATAACCACAGGCATGCCAATTAACAGCTCTATGTCTTAATTCCCTTATCTATAAGATGAAGTTGAAGTTTCCAGAATCTAGATGAAGATTAAGCACCCATCAGTTATATCATTCATAGAAGTGCATCTCAGAGTTGGGAGGCTCCTCTTAGACAGGTGATGAATCATCCAGGTAATGAATTCCTGTTGCTGTCCCCAAGAGGTGAACATCAAGCTCTATTTAGACCTTTTAGTGCAAGAAACCCATTCTTGCAAGAAAGTCCATTCTGCTTTGGACAGATCTAGCTGCAAGAAAATTAGAACTGTTCCTTATTTTGAATGAAGTCTATCTTTCTATAACTTCCCGTCATTTGTCCTTATTTAATTTTCTGAGGTCATAAAGAATTACTCTGAACCTTTAAAAATGTGCAGGCAGTTATCATCTTCCATAAGTATGTTCTTCTCTAGCATACATATTCCTAGTTTCTTTAACCATTCTTCTGACATAGTTTAGTTTTCCTCAACACACTGTCTTTTGAATATGCTATGGTTTTTTGACGTCTACATAAATCATGGTACCGCAAATGGAGTAAATACCAGACATATGTTTTTTGTGGCCAATTTAAAAGAGAACAATATCCTCTCTTCCATGTTTCCCAACATTATATGTATATAATGTGTATATAGATGCCTTTGGCATTTGCTATGTGTGCCAGGCACTGTGTAACATGCTTTACAAACAGTGATGCATTTAATTCTCACAATAAACCTGTGAGGTAGGTACTTTGGTCATTCTCATTGTTTTAGATGAGGAAACTACAATCTAGTCTTCATCACTGCCCCTCAAACTTTAATGTGCACAAAAGTCATGTGTGGCTTTTATTAAAATTTAGATTCTAATTTAGTAGGCTATCTGCGGGCCTTAAAATGCCGCACGCACCAACGTGATATTGATGCTACTGGTCCAGGGACCATAACTAAAGTAGGAAGGGTCTATATAATGTGACAAAATTATATGAAATGATAAAGCAGAAAAGCATCAATCTCCAGTAGCAAGAAGTATTTTTAATGACATTATAGATATAGAAAGTTTCAGAGAACTTATGTGTATTTGAATAAACTTTTTAGCTTAGACCCTAATTGGGAAGATTTTCCTACACTAAGAACTGGCTTATAAAGCCCCTTCTACCACTGAAGTATAAAATAATAACAACAACTAACATTTCTTAAGTACTTGCCATATGTCAGATCCTCTTCTTAGAAGCTTAAACATCTCACATCATTTCATGCTTCCCACAACCCCATGAGGTAAATCCTTTCATTACCTTGTTTTAAGAATGAGAAAACCCAGGCAAAAAGAAGAACAAAACTAACCCCTCTTTGTTTCTGGTCGGAGAAAACAGAAAGATTAAGTAACTACACTGAAATCACAAAGCTAGTATGTGGTAGAGCGGGATGCAGAGCCGCATGACTCCTGACACCAGACACCTGACACCAGCGTCCAATTGCCTAACTAGGAAGCTGCACCACCTCACATTTCATCTCCTGGAGAATAAAGGAAGCAGTGCAAGAGATTCAAGGGATGGAGAAATTGCAGGGGCAAGTGAATAGAAAAAGGTCACTTCCTCAGTTTGATGGTAGCTGTGAAGCAGGCATTTCCCTAATATTGAAGTAAATCAACCTTCAATAGGTTGTTAAATTCTACAATAAAGGCAATACTAAGAGTGCATAGTACTCTGATAGTACACCCTGATCAAGTACATAGAGACTACAGATTTTCTGTAACTAATAAGGACTTTAATGTTTAAAATACCAGATCTAGCTGAGATCCTGTGCTAGATACAGTCTTACACATGTGAGTGATGTCCTCTGTGAGCTCACAGTCCATCTGGGGAGTCATTGATAAACACATAACTCGCTAGTACACTATAACCACTGTTGCGGTAACGATGGAGCAGACAAGGTGGTTAACGAAAAGCTACAGTGGAGACAGTCATCAGGTGATTTGAGGCTAAAGAGAATTCTGGCAGAGCAAACCATGAGAGCAAAGTCAAGGATGACCTAATGTGACTTTTTCTTAGTTGTAACAATACATAGGATAATTTTTAACCAAATGTTTGCTCCATAAGTGTGATTCATTTTAATGATTCTCAAATTTATGTAAGAAAACACTACCCTCAGGTAAAGTCAACTCTTAATTGTAATTTTGATTTTCCTTATATTTTTTCTTAAACCAGTTGGCATCTACTTTGGCTGATTATTAAGAAATATCAAACAGATATTAAGGAAACCGTTAAAGGTAGATATTTGAGCCTAGCTTAATAACGTGGATAGTAAAATTATCCCTAGAATCTTTCCACCACTAAATTAACATAAATCAATTTTCATATTATTGCCAAATGCCGTAGTTTTCAGGAGCTGTGCAGTGCAAACAAGTATATTTTGCCTGATAAGAATTATTAAAGTCACGTGTTTTGATCAACTTTATATTTTATGTTTTAAAAGTTGGGTGCGTATCTTAGGCAATCATTCATGGCAAAAGTGAACTGGTCCTACACATCAGTAATACAAGCAAATTCAAGACACACAATAGTATAAGTAACAAAAATAAAATAATTTAAGTTGAGGAATTTATTTTTGTAAGTATGTGCAGGAGAGATTGGTCAAGGAGCCCCATGTGAATTGCAGGCACAGCACATGGCTTGTGGTTTACACACTGTGACCAAGTCATTTTCCACCAGCTGGTACCAGTGTAGCTCAGTTTGAGAAAATATCCAGGGGTAGCAGAGAAACTTCCAGTGCTGAAAACTCTACAACTCTACAAACTCTTAGTTTGCTAAAACATAGCAAACATCATTTGGATAGAAATGTTTTACCTATCTGTTTGGGAAGAAGGGATGGTAAAGAATCAAAAGAGAAAAGAAGCAAAAAGATGGTTGGCAAATCTTGCCATCTCATCACTTTTTTTCTTTCTTTTTTTTTTGAGATGGAATCTCGCTTTGTCGCCTAGGCAGGAGTTCAGTGGGGCGATCTCGGCTCACTGCAGCTTCTGCCTCCCGGGTTCAAGTGATTTTTGTGCCTCAGCCTCCTGAGCAGCTGTGATTACAGGTGCCCGCCACCACACCGGCTAATTCTTGTAGTTTTAGTAAGAGACGGGTTTTCACCATGTTGGCCAGGCTGGTCTCGAGCTCCTGACCTCAAGTGATTCGCCCATCTCAGCCTCCCAAAGCGCTGGGATTACAGGCGTGAGCCACCGCGCCCGGCCTATCTCACCAGTTTGTAGGAACAGCCTTCTGTAGCTTCTTGTGCTACTTCAGAGTTACACTGCACCTGAGCAGTGGGCACATGCCTACGTATTGAAGGTGTCTGTTTATTCACACTGTAGGTTTCCCTGAATCATTGATTGTCACTCTAGTATTTGCTGGGGAAATAAATGCCTCATGCCATCTACCAAAGGAGCTAACATTTGTAGTAGAGAAAGACAAACTTGCAAAGAAAGGTAACTAGTAAAACATTGTAGTGCAGGGTAGAGTTGGAACAAAGGAGAAGAGCCATTTTCACTGAGACCAAGTGAAGAGGGGAAAGAGTGTGAGGGGGAGAAGAAATGCTTCTTTTAGGAGAGAAGTGACCTCTGATCAGAGTATGAAAACTGAGAGCAGAATTTTAAGCAGACTAAAAGGAAAGAATTTTTTTAGAAGGAAACAAAAGGAGGAATTTACAAAGGCACAGGGATTTTAAAGAATAGGGTTTATTTAGGAAAACACAAATAATTTGGTATGGCTGGAGCTTAAGGTGGTACTCCTTGCTACACATCTATTTCCTGTAGTAGCTGTTTGGAGACAAGGAGATGAAATTGAGTTCTATTGCAGTAGTTGAAACAGATGATGAACATCAGAATGGAGGGGAGAGGAGATGGCAACGAGGACTAGATGGCTGTGACTAGAGCTGAGCCAACTTTAGTAACAGATTGTCCACTGGGAGTGAGGCAGAAGGGCACTATGAGGATGACTCCCAGGACTCAGTTTAGGAGTGCATAAATGGTGGCGTCAATTGATACATACATGGATATGTATCCAATTTTGGAAATTTCTGTCATTGGTCTTCTGATGAGCTTCCTTCAAATTAAAGAGAGGATACTAATTGGGAAGGAATTCATTGTATTATTTTGTTCAAGTAAATTATAACTATTTGAATGATTTCTCATAGTCTTTGGGCTAAAATTAGACACTGTATGATGTTTTATTGTACCACATTATTATAATATTCCCTCTCATTTGGGACATGGCAATTGCTTTAAAACAGCATGGAAAAATAAATCATAAGGAGTTAAAAATGTAAGAGAGAAGCATCAAGTTACTAGGCAAGGCTTTGAGAAGATAAATGGTTTGTGAGAGAAAATGTAATTAACAGGTTACACTGTATATGTTTGCAAAATGCCTATGATGCATGAAAATGTTTTTGTCTACTTAATTTTCCTAAGATTGTGTGTTTATAGTTAAATTAATTAAATGCAAACAGCCTTGTGCTCTAAGTAATTTTGTAGTAACTGGTATGTGCAGTCAAATCAGTAGAATGTAGTTAAAAATGGCTAACCCAAAAGCTTGCGGCCCCAGAAGTCATTCTCACCGGTTAGGGCCTGAAGACAGTTGTTCCACAGAGTAAGCTTCCGTCCTTAAGGGGAAAGAATCTTGAAGCCTCAGTGTGTAGCAGCCAGAGCCTTCCCATACAAAGGGAGATTTGCAGCTTATTAAGGCTTCCCAAGAACATAAGCACCTTGAGAGCAGAGATATCCATCTCTTTTGTTCACTGATATATCCTAAGTGCTTAGAAAACACTACATGTCCAATAAGTATTTGCTGGATTAGAAAGTCACTGAATAAATGCCTCAGCAACCTGACAGCATAATATGAGAGCAAAGATTTGGTTTCGGAGTCCTGGATTTTAACCTTCATTGGTAGTGTGATATTGAGTAATTCACTTAATGTTTCTAGACTATTTTCTCATCAGTAAAAAATGGGGACAATAGTTAGGAAAATGAGTTTACAACGGAGAATTTATGTGAAAGCACATCACAAACATTAAAGGACTAATGTATTCAGTTACCATCTTAGGGGCAGAGATTCTACTTATGCATCACTAATTAATTCTCAGTCCCCAGTGCTTACGTATTATTTATTTTCCATTCCCCTGACCCACAATCAGTCCATAGTAAATGTTTATTAATTTGACTTAAATTCACTATGGCTGGTCCATCTTACATTGGGGAATGGGGGAGAAAGCAGGTTGGTGTGAATGGTAAGAACTCATTGCCAGAAAGTATCTGGAGTTGGTTCGTTGGGGTTTCTAAGATCTAGGTTTCTTTCTCAGTCTGGTGCCTCTCTACACGTGCTTTTTAGAATCATTTTCAGTCAGGACAATTCTTTCCCCTACGTCCGTATAAAATTACTACATTATGTAGAAGACTGGCCTAAACCCATTGGCTCTTTGCAGCACGGTGCTATTGCTGACCAAATGGTACCTCATTTGAAAATGTCATCTACAAATACCATGTATAGATATGTCCATAAACATTTTTCTATTGGCATAGAAAAGTATACATATACTTGGATAAGTCTCTGTCTCAGGACAAATTACTTTTCAAAATTTCACTTGTAAGAATTCTATTCAAGAATTTCTTCAACAAACATTAAGTCCTAGTTGTGTTAAGACCTCTGTGTTGAGCACTGGGAAAGAAAGATCCCCTATCAGTCATCCCTGCCATCTCTGGCTACTCATTTTCTATAGAAAAGGAGAACAAAGAGAAAGCTATATGGTAATATGAGCAAAAGATGCCTTGGTGGCAATGCAGATTTGGAGGAGGGCTTGGAAGAGTGAGATATTGACAGGTCTGCATGATTATTTGGATATGATGGAGTCGATGGAGTAGGTATACTCTAAGATGACTGTGTGGATTTATGGCTTCAGTGAGTGGGTGAATGGTTTGACTCTTTATGAAGAGACATCAAAATGATAAGCAGTTTTAAGCAGAAAATAATTATTCTAATTACGTAATTCTTCTAATTACTTAACATGACTCTGGAGTTCAACAGATAGTACCTCACAAGTATCTTGCACATAGGCACTCAATATGTATTAAATGAATAAATCAGTGAATTGAATTCCTGCTCTGACACTTACTAGATGTGTGACTGAGTAAGTCACATAACCTCTTTAAGTCTCTTATTTTTCAGACATAAAGACAATAATACCAACTTCACTAGGTAATTAATTATTTATACAAATAGAGTGAAAGGCTGTATGTAAAGTGCTTGGCACAGGTAGTACCAGGTGTATACTAAGATTTCAATAAGCAGTGACTGCTTTTATTAATCCCTGTCTCTTTATCATTATGTCGCTCATACAAGGCAGAGACAAAAAATGGACAGATATATAATTGGTAATTATATTAATAGTATTAGCACATTTTTTACAATTGTTGACTGAATCTTTCACTAACACAGAACATATAGCTTTAGTTTATTTTTGGGGGGCATAGCAACCTGATAAACTGAGTCCAGCACTCTCCACGTTGGGGTCTGGTTTAAATTCCTGTCAACACTCAACACTCTACCAGCCCAGTCCCTATGCACCTTTTCTTTGCCTTTCCCACAAGATGGCTAGATCAATGACAAATGATTAGAAGAAATCAAGGCAAGAAAACTTAAGAACTGACTCCCACCAGCCTATTAAACTTTAATATTGTGTATAAGGGCAGACCATACAGTCAACATAATCATATGCATAGTATATGTGAATATGCAAAAACATGTAAATCATACTGCTTTAAATGCAAATGTGTGCATGGCCTTTTTTATTATCTTTGCCACTTGAATATGACCCTCAGGATAACCTTAGTGGAAACTACTGTCCTAGGTACCATTTTTTAACTAAATCACTGATCTGAGATTTTCCTAAAATGGAATTCAGAAACGAAAAAGAAATATGTTTTACAGTTCACATCTGTGTGGGTTAAACCACCTGCTATGATTCTGTAGATTGTTTTCCTTTTACTGCTTTGTAGTATTAGTTGATTTTTATGTGCACATGTTTTCTATCCAGCCGCCCCCAACCCCAGATTGCAAGTTCCTTGAAAGAAAGCACTGTGTATTCTAATCCATTATGTCCTATTATAACCCTGGCAAATCAGGTTTTCAAAAATAAAGGAGCTCCCTCCCACATGAAATGATATCATGTTATCTGTTCCTCATTGTTCGTCCCAGTCTCCATACCCCCTAGCTTCCACATTTCTATCCTTTTTTCACCTTGCTAGTCCTTCTTGGTCTCCTACCCTCCCTTCCCTGTGGACTGTGCTTTTGTCTCTCTTCTCTGGCTAGGCACACTCACGGATGTTCTGCTTTGTAGCAACCCTCTGCCTTTAGATGGATCCCCAAAACACCTCTCCCTGCACCCTGGCCTCCCAAGTATTCTCCCACCAGTTCTCTACTAATCTCATTTTGGAGTATGCTCATCCATGGTTTCGAATCCTCCTTTTCAGATTCTACACCCAGAGTCTTTCTATGCAGTTTGAAACTATCCAGACACCTAGAGTTTTAAGGGCTTACATAATATCATGTTCCTTCAGTAGTATTATTGTTGGCCCCCATAGTCACCCAAAATAGACTGCATGCTCCTCAGGTGTACCCTAACAATAAGACCTCACACAACTCTTTCCCACAACCACATCTCACACTGTGGTAGAATGGGATGCCCTACTTATAGGTAATAAAAATTGCTAAGCTTAATGCCCTGTCCAGTGGCTCCTTAAACTGCTTCTGGGATTTTACCATCCTTATTTTCTTTTTTCTTTACTGTTGTAATGTCTCCATTTCATCCGGGAACTCTTCAAATCCAAGTTAAAGTTTATTGACTGCTGCTTCATTCCCAGGTACCTGCCTAAACCCCAGGTCTGTCTGTGCTAAACTTGTCAATGGTTTTTCTTGGTTTAGGCATATACTACCTGCTCAAATAGCTTCTAAGGTCCTCTGGGAAATGAGCAATTCATTTTTGTTCTGTCAGCCCAAATCTATAGAGGATAGTTTACAACTGTGTTGCTGTTTTTTAGGGAAATAGCTCTTTTAAGGAACAGCTCTATTACATATGCCAGGGAGGTTCAAGGTATTTTCTGAAAGCCTGCATGTTTCTATTCTTAAAAACCTTTTTCTATACAGTAGAGGTCAGCAAACTTTTTTCTGTAAGGGCCTGATGTTAGTACTTTAGATTTTGTTGGCCGTCCAGTCTCTCTGACAACTGTTCAACTCAGCCACTGTTATGCAGAAGTATCCGTACAAGGTACCTAAATAAATTGATGTAGACTGCATTAAAACAAAGAAAGGGAAAGAGGAAAGGAGGAAAGGAGGAAGACTGGAGAATTTGAGGGGAAGGGTAAAGGGCCTTGCTTTAATCTGGCAAATAATACATAATATAGCAATACTTTGATATCCAAAGGTGATCTATTCTTCCCATGTCTATACAAGTCAGTATGGTGGAGCAGAAAAGCAATGAGTGGTTAGGATTAAAATACTCATTTCTTATGTTTTCATCAGTTAGTGATCTGGCTGCTCATTCATAAATTGAATCTGATTTTTGACCTACATAATGGGAATAATAGTACCTGCATTACTGGGTTGTTATAAAACACAGTACTTTGTAATCTATACAGAAAGCTTTAAAAGGGAGCCTTTCGTGTTATTATCATTCAGATATATAAAATCATCAATAAACTAATCAGCCTAATGAAACAATTATCTTATTTAGCAAAATATACCATTTGGCCCAACACTGCAGTTTAAGGAAATTATTTGGTGACATATTTGGGAATCACAAAGTAAATAATGTAAAGCCCTCCAGCAATGCTTCTTTACTAAAACAAAACTGGTATTTAAAATGGCCCACTGATTAGCCAACAAGACTTTGTCACACTATATGAATCAAAATTAATGGGAACAGCTCCTTTTAAAATTAAAATTTTTCTGATTTTAAAAATTAGTTTATATAATTTATGAATTTTAGGAAAATACAGGAAATACACAAAGAAGAAATTAAAGATCATATTTATGATAATATCCTAGAGATAACAATTTTAATAGCTCAATTTTTTTATTTTCTATGATTTAAGGAAATTATACAATGTCTTTATATTTAATTGGGCTGATACTTAATATATTAAAGCTCTGTAAACTGTTCTTTTCCTTAACCAAAAAGGAAATTTTTTTCTCATTTCTTTAAACGTTACATGAAAAGATTTTACATGCCTTTATACTATGCAATCCAATAGATATGCCCTACTTTATTTAACTAATTACCAATTTAAGATATTTAGATTACTTCCAATCTTCTAGTATCACATGTAATATAGTCATAAACTTCTTTTTACATAAAGTTTGCCTATATTTATGACTATTTATTCAAAGATTAAAATTCTGTATATAGAATTAAAGTTTAAATATATGTATGTGTGTGTATACACATCTACATTACCTCCAAAATAGTTTTAATAATTTAACTTCATTTTTCAAAACCCTGCCAGCCCTAGGTTTTATATTTTCATCAAATTAACAAGTGACAGTGGTATTATATTATCTTAATTTGCATTCATTTTAGCATTAGCATGGTTAAATGCATTTTCATAAATTGATTAGTCATTTGCAATTTTTTAGTGAATTTCTACATTTCTATTGAGTTGTTCACGTTTTAAGTTATTTTTAAAGAAGCTGGGAATCTTTATAATTAATTTTTGACCAGTCATTCATTACAAATATTTTTTTATTTGACATTTGCCTTTTAAATTTATTTATATCATTGAACATATGAACAGTTTGTTTTCATACTTTTTTTTTTTTTTTTTTTTGAGATTGAGTCTTGCTATGTTGCCCAGGCTGGAGTGCAGTAGCGCAACCTGGGCTCACTGCAACCTCTGCTTCCCGGGTTCAAGCGATTCTCTTGCCTCAGCTTCCCGAGTAGCTGTGATTATAGGCGCCTGCCACCATGCCCAGCTAATTTTTGTATTTTCAGTAGAGACGGGGTTTCACCACGCGGTCAGGCGATCTACCTGCCTTGGCCTCCCAAAGTGCTGGGATTACAAGCGTGAGCCATCGCACCTGGCCTATACTTTTTATATAATCAAATAGAACACTCTTTGCCTTTATGGTGTCTATATTTGTTTTATGCTTAAGCATAAATTTGCCAACCAGATTTCAAATTAATTTTTGCTGAATTTCTTCCTTTCTTCACTTATTTATTTACGTATTTATTTTAGATTTCATGTTTCGTCCACTAGAATTTATCTCAGTGTGTGCCATGACATGGGAATGTAATTTTATAGTTTCAAAAAATTAAACAAATATTCTGATACCACTGATTTAAAATGTTACCTTTATTCATATTCATACATGCACAAATAAAAGCACAAACATACAGGGCTTTCTCATACTTTGTCTGTATTTGTGCCATCACTTGGTTTTCATCACTATGATTTTAGGATGCACTAAAATGTATCTGATGGTATAAGTCACTTCTTGTTTATCTTTTCCAAAATTTTCATGATTGTTCTTATGCAGCAATGAATAATGCATCATCTTGGGTTAGTTACCACCAGATACCACTGTCATCTCAATGCCTGAAGGTACAAAAAGGGCTGTGTAGAGAAGTCATCCTGACAATAGAAGATTTATTCAAGCCACAGTGATCTTTGAAGGAGGCAGGATTTTGTGATCTCAGAGACCAAACCAGATGCCCCTTTACCAACTAAGATGGATTCTAAAGTTAAAGAAACCAAGTTACCTACAGGTAGAGGGTTCAGGGCCTGGATAGCATGGCAAATTTCTAAATTCCTATGGCCAAGCTTCCTAAAAATAGAAGTTTACAATCCACAGGAGAGGGCTGCCTTTTTGGTAAACTAAAACAGTTTTCCTTTTCACAGTCTGAGATAACATTCTCATGGGAAGGGAGGTGATTGATGCTAAAGAGCCCTGACTGGATTACTGTTAGCTCGTGTGAATCCGGGTAGACTAAGAAAATCCTGGAAGAACATCACTACGAGAGACCTTCTTCCCTTCCCACCCTCCCTCCTTTTTTTCTTCTTTCTTCTTTCTTTAACATTACCTTGCAGGTTTTCTCTCTTCTTTATTTTTTAATTTATTCCCTTCATATCCATTTTCTTCTTTTCCCCAAAGGCAATAATTGCCATTTGTTTTTGTATCTTTTTCAAGTATTTATATGTGTCTCTATGAAATGTGTATTTATTTGTAGGCATGTATTGTTAATTTACACAAATTCTATTGTGAGATATGAACTTCATTCTGTTTCTTGCTTTTCTTTCACTCCATGAAATATTTTTAAAATTTGTCCATATTACTGTGAGTATACAGCTCCACGTCATTCATTGATTCTAACCTGTATGGATTTCTATGGATGCAGTCACATTTGTGTATCCCTTCCTCCAGTGAAGGATAACTGGATTACTTCCAACTTCTCAACATCACAAACAATGTTTTAAGTGGAAACAAATGAGGATGCTTCCATTTATGGTTCTGTATAGAGTAGAATCACTGATCATAAGAGATACCTTTATTTAATTTGGTTAGGTATTGCCAGTTTGACACATATAGCTAAATTATTCTGTAATCCAACCAGCTGTGCTGAATAATTTATTCAGTATATATCAAACTGTAGTGTTTGAGTATACCTATATTTTTTTCCTCCTACCAACACTTAGCAGTGTCAACTACTGTTTTATCTATCTGACAGGTCTTCGGAGATATGTTATTGTTATTTCAATTTGCATTCATCTAATTACTAGTGATTTTGAATATCTCTTCATAAGTTTATTGGTCCTTTGGGTTTGCTCTTCTATGAACTGCCATTACATATATCCCTGGATCATTTTCCTATTGGGATTCATATCCACTTCTTTATTCATATGAAGTTCATGTATATTCTAGATATTAGTCTCAATGGTGTTCAACATTGAATACAAATCTTTAATGTGATGTAATCAAATATCGCAATTTTCCACCTCATGATTCTGGAGTATTGGACTTTTCCACAGTTAGAGTACTGAGATAGTCTACCCTATTCTTTTCTATTAGCTTTATGATTTTCACATTTACATAATTAATCCACCTGGAGTCCCTCTCTAGACCTCATGTTCTATGTTTCCTTATACAGTAAGACATTTTTCCTAACACTATCTGCAATCTATCCCTTTTCCACTAATACTTTGGGCTCCTACTATTGTATATTAATGTTCCACATACACATGACCCTACTTCTGAACTCTCCAGACTTCCATTGGTCTACTTTTCTTTGAACAGGTTCTATAATTGTAGCTTGATTGCATAATAATATCTGATTTTTAAAAAGTCTCATCTCTTTGTGCTTCTTTTTCAAGTAGACTTTCTTTCTATTTACTTTTCCATATGAATTTTAAAATAAGTTTAATGAATTTCTACTGTTAAGTTTATTCAAGAAATTATATACATCTTACTTTTCTTTTTTCTTTTCCTTTTTTTTTTTTTTTTCAAGACAGGATCTGTCACTTTGTCACTCAGGCTGGAGTGTAGTGGTGTGATCTCGGCTCACTGCAACCTGAGCCTCCTAGGCTCAAGCAATTCTCCCACCTCAACCTCCCAAGCAGCTGGGACTACAGGCGCATACCACTAAGACTGGCTAATTTTTGTATTTTTTTTGTAAAGATGAGGTCTCACTGTGTTGCCCAAGCTGGTCTTAAACCCTTGAGCTCAAACCATCCTCCTACCTCAGCCTCCCTAAGTGCGGGATTACAGGCACGAGCCACCATGCTCAGCCTAGATTTTACATTTCTAAAGTAACTAAGGCTTCATTTATATTGCATTCTAAGGATCAATAATACATATAAACATTTTTACTTTTTCCAATACTTGTTTTGTATCTGACCTTGTTATTGAATTCTATTTTTGATAGTTTTTCAGTTGATTTCATTGGATTTCCCACATCGCGAATTCATATCATATGAAAATCTCTTCTTTTGTAATACTTATTCATTTGAATTTTTTTTTCTTGACATGTTGCATTGGCTAGAGATTCCTGAAAACTATTGAATAATACCAATGATAGTAGACATCCTTGTCTTGTGTCTTGCCAACAAGAGCGAAACTCCATCTCAAACAAAAAAAAAAGAAAACAGAACATTAGTTATATTTGTTAAACCAACTGTTTTTAAGCCATTTAAATCCTTTACATCCTTATTTGCTTTTTGCCTGTTAATCTTTCAATTATAGTGAGATATTTCTGTTGACTATAATGATGATCAACTTTAAGGCATTGTTACCATTTTTCAATATGAAATTACTCTATTTCATTTAAGGCTCTTTTGCATTAAAAACTACTTTAATAATAGCATTTCTATCCTTGTTTTTGTTTGTTTTCATTACCAGGGATGCTTCAGACATTTTTCCATTAAGTATGATAGACATTCTCTACCATATTAAAGAAATAATCTTCTATTATTAATTTACCAAAAAATAGCATAACAAATAGAATTTGAATGCTCTCAAATGTATTTTTGTCATTTATGTATCAGGGTACAGCCTTTCTCATTTCATTTATTAATCTAATTGCTATTCTAATAAATTTCCTATTACTGAGCCCAACTTCCATTTCTGGAATAAATCTAACTTAAGCATGGGCTAATATACTTTATTATATGAACAATTTCAATTCACAATATGTATTTTAACTATAATTTTTCTAAAATTTTGATACTAATCTTAATATTTTATTGGGATGAAATAAATATCAAAAATGAATTTAAAAACTACATCTTCAAATTTTGAAAAACTTTGTTCATAAAACCATTTGCATTTGGCATATTTTTGCAAGTTTTTTTTTTTTTTTTTTTTTTTTTTGAGATGGAGTCTTGCCCTGTCGCCCAGGCTGGAGTGCAGTGGCCGGATCTCGGCTCACTGCAAGCTCTGCCTCCCGGGTTTATGCCATTCTCCTGCCTCAGTCTCCCAAGTAGCTGGGACTACAGGCGCCCGCCACTTTGCCTGGCTAGTTTTTTTGTATTTTTTAGTAGAGACGGGGTTTCACCGTGTTAGCCAGGATGGTCTTGATCTCCTGACCTCGTGATCCACCTGTCTCGGCCTCCCAAAGTGCTGAGATTACAGGCTTGAGCCACCACACCCAGCCTTTTGTAAGTATTTATTTGACAATTTTCAAAATTGTCATCTATTGAGACTTTCCATTTATTTAATCAATTTGTTACTTTAGTTTACTAAATAATTATGCACTTAATCCAGATTTTAAAGTCTGGATTGAACATAATAGCCTGGATTTTGTTTTGTGAAATCTTCCAGTGCCTTTGATAGTTCATTTTTCCTTCTCTTCTTCTAGAATTATGTACTTGTTTTTCTGTTTTCTTGATTTGAAAAGTTGCAGAGAGTTTTCCTTATAAATCATTGGTTGCTTTTCAACAACTAGCCCTTGTGCTTATTTTTCAAATTTACAATCTTTGTTGTTTATCAATTTCTGCTTTTATTTTATTACTTTCTTTCTAATTTCCTTATGTTTGTTTTATTGTTTTGCACTTTCATGAGTTAAAGGTTTAGATCCAATATTTTCATTCATTCTTATTTAATAATGAATGAATTTAAATAAGATGCCTGTGATTGCAGCTCTAACTAGATAGATCCCATATATTTTGAAATATGCTATTCACACAATATCTATTTTCTAATTATTGAAAATGCAGTTTTGTTTCTTGCCTGAATCCTGCAATTACTTAGAAAAATTGTTTAATTCTCAAAGTGTTGGAGCAAGGGAGTAACTTAATACATTTATAATTCACTCCTTGCACTGTGGTCAGACAATGAGCCCTGTGCACTTTTTGCTACTTTGCATATGTTTAAGGAGTTTTTGTACTAATATAGTTTGAAATGTTTAAAAATATTCGTTGCCCACCTGAGTAAAAGATATTACCTATGCTTAAGAAAACAGAACATTAGTAGCTGGGCATGGTGGCTCACGCCTGAAATCCCAGCACATTGGGAGGTTGAGGAGGGCAGATCACCTGAGGTTGGGAGTTCAAGACCAGCCTGACCAACATGGAGAAACCACATCTCTACTAAAAATACAAAAAGTTAGCCGGGTGTGGTGGAGCATGCTTGTAATCCCAGCTACTCGGGAGGCTGAGGCAAGAGAATCACTAGAACCCAGGAGGCAGAGGTTGCGGTGAGCCGGGGTTGCACCATTGCACTCTAGCCTGGGCAACAAGAGCGAAACTCCATGTCAGAAAAAAAAAAAAAAAAGAAAACAGAACATTAGTTATATTTGTTAAACCATCTGTTTTTAAGCCATTTAAATCCTTTACATCCTTATTTGTTTTTTGACTGTTAATCTTTCAATTATAGTGAGATATTTCTGTTGACTATAATGATGATCAACTTTAAGGCATTGTTACCATTTGTCAATATGAAATTACTCTCTTTATTCCATTTAAGGCTTTTTTGCATTAAAAACTACTTTAATAATAGCATTTCTATCCTTGTTTCTGTTTGTTTTCATTTACTTTAAATATTTTTGCCAATTCTGTTTTTAATTTTCTGAGTTACTTGGAGGGAAATCACTCTTATAGATAGCATAGATTTGGTTTTACTTTTTGGTTCTACACTTTTTAAATTTTATATTTTTTAAAAACAGAGTTATTAAAATTATATTCATTGTCATAATTAACATGGCTAGTCTGAATTATCCCACAGTCATATTTTATACCTTTGTGATTTCTTTGCTCTTTGTTTTCTGGTATTTTTAAATTTCATTGTATTTTTTTCTTTAGATTTATTTAAAACACTATTTTATAAAATGAGACTATATGTACTTACGTCATAAACTTGTGAGGTTTTAATTACCTATTATGCAGAAAGCATATTGAACAGTACCTGATGTATTAAATATGCCCAGGAAGTGTTTAATTTTTTATTATCACTTATCATCATCAATATCACTATTATTCTGGTATTTAGAGTTATCAAAGAAAACTCAGACTTTTATTGATTTCTAAGTATCTAACAGGATGACTCTGGAAATCATTTTGAATTTTGAAATTCCTAAGTTCCCAGTAATCTGCCTTATCGTTCTTCTCTTTTAATTAATTTTGCTAAACACATGTTAAGGTCTCTAATTCCACTGATTTCCTTCTTAAACTTCAAAAAGTTACCCCCTTTTTAGGCCTAATCATTGCTTCTTTTTCTTTTGTTTCCTTCTTCTTCAAGAATATGAAACATTGGGGGGGCATGGTGGCTTACACCTGTAATCCCAGCACTGTGGGAGGCTGAAGCGGGAGGATCACTTGAGCCCAGAAGTTCAAGACCAGCCTGAGCAATAACATATTAGCTGGACATGGTGGTGCGTACCTGTGCCTGTGGTCTCAGCTACTTGGGAGGTTGAGGTGGAAAGATTGCTTGGGCCGGGGAGGTGGAAGCTGCACTGAACCGTTGACTGTACCCCAGCCTGGATGACTGTAGGAGACTCTGTTCCAAAAAATAAAAAATAAAATATCTGTGTGTTGGATTTCTTTACTTTACTTTCTAAATCCACTGGTTTTTTCCTTTTTTCTAAGTTTCGTAAAATCACCTTAATTAACTGCCACATCTGACTTGATTTTCTTCAGTGTTGGCTCTGCCTGCTTCTAGTATACATTTCCATTTGTCTATTACAGAACTATTATATTATTTTCTGGTCTTGTTATTTATGCACATAAGACAGTTTCTATTCTCTCTGTCTCTTCTCTGTCATCTTATCTTCCGTTTCCTCTTTCTTTATAGTTCATGGTTTCTAGAATTTTATGGGCTGCGCAAAGTAGATTTTATACATTTACTTCTGCTTCATTTAAAAAAAAAATGGTCTTTAAAAAAGTTCCTCGGCTCTTAAGTACTATCTTTTACTTACTCTTCTATGGAAGAAAAACTTTTTTGTTGCCCTTTACCATTTATCTTTGAGGGACAATTTGACGGTCCTAACCTCTTACTTGCCTAAGAGCAGAAGTGTAGATGCTCTCCCAGTCTCCATTTCATCTTCTTGGTCAGAAACCTTTGTCCAAACCTTGTGCTAGAGTGCAGATGGAAGTACTACATATTAAGATCCAACAGCCAGAGGAATTGTGAGAAAGTGCTTGTCTGAGTCCTGGGAAGTCCATGCCACAATCTCTAAGCAGATGTGTAGCAGAACTGCCATGCTTTGCTATATCCAGCTTTCTGTTTGTTCCATTCTCCAGGCTATTACCTTTCGTAGATGTCCAGGCCTTCTTGCTGGCGTTGCCTTCCCTGTCGGGAAAATAGTCACTGGTATTCAGCTAGAAACCTTTGTTTTACTGCTGTACTGTATCATTTGTGCTGTGCCCACTTGCATAAACCTCACAAACTCCCAATGCAGCCACATCTAAATGTACAAGCCTTTTTAAAGACAAAGAGATTCTAAGGAAAATGCTTCCATCTGTTTCATGGTCCACTACATTTAGTAGGTATTAGTTAGGTTCTACCAGGTACTTCACTCTTGTCTGGAACATTTTACTGCTTTGTCATAGAGGAGAGCTGTATATCAACCCACAGTGGCTCGTTTCAGTTTTACCCCATCTATGTCATCACTAGTTCACTCAGAGTACCTGACGGGGAAATGGCAAATACTCTCTAGTTTCCAGTATTGATGTAGATTGTCCTTTTTTACAAATTTTTATTGCATTTTATTTTTTGGTCATTTCAACATTATTTCAACAGGCTTCTGAAGTGGAATTGTGAGGGCCCCTAGGGAAGAAAGTTCAATACAGTTGGTCAAGTTGCTGTAGAGCCTCAGAGTACAGAGAAGCAAATATATACTGCTTGTATTGCAAAAGTCTGAAATTTCTTGACGACAGTCTAAGAATTTTGCTATTAACAGAATTCATGCCCATAAAATCTGCACTTACATTCACACACATCACCTTGTCAGGCTATGAAAAGTGGCACTATCTTAACAGGTTACTCAGAAAACTTCAACATAAATCTCACAGAAGGGCATGGCAAGTCACATCACCTGGCATTAGAGTTTACCTTATAATCATGACAAACAAGCCTGGGAAATGGGCTGTGTTCAGAGGGCTCGCGGGAAGGTATTTGAGGATACTGCAGCCTTTTGCACAGAATTAGAAAATGGCTAAGATTGCCAGATGGGAGTCAATACTGGCTCTGCTCTGTCAGTCAGTAAAGATACCGACAGTGAGGCTTTTTGCCACTGTGTGGCGGCCACCACGCACTTCTCAAGATTATAATGATTACACAGATGGCATCCACAGAAGCTACATGCTGAATGTGCTGCATATATCCTTTGGAGAGAAATCTTCCACCAACTCTGAAAGGGGCATTAGAAATCTCTCATAAGGAACTAGACTTGCCACAAGAAGCTGAAAGCATTTATACCACAAGAACAGTCTAACTATAGGAATTGGTCAAGAGAGACTCTGAGATATTCACCATGGGTTCCATCTTAAAACTACTCACTTTAAACATTATTTTGGCTCTAAGGAAATATTTCTAATTGTTTGAGTACATAATCGCAAGAGGTTCTTAAAACAATTACAAACAGACTCTTTGAAGGAAGCATAAATGCTTTTGGCTATATCGACCAAAAAAAAGGCGGGGAGAGATGACATATTCAAGACTTTAAAAATTTAACATCCCCTCCCAAAAGTGCCTAATCCACACCCAGGAAGTAATTTTCTTACCTGGCAGAAGCTGGCCTAGCCATTTTGGACCAGTTTAACAGCTGGTTGTTGGGCTCCAACAATTCTCTGGCCTCATCCTCTGTAAAAGACTTTAGAATTGTGTAGGGAACAAGCTAAGTGATATATGGCAATCTTATAAATCCATCCATAACTTTAAAATGTACCCAAAGCAGAATATCTCAAATGGCCTAGCTCCCATTAGTCAATTGCCTTAGCACCTCAAGTGTGTTACAGCCTCACAGTTCTTTCAGCACCATCTATTATTTTACTTATCATTGACATAAAATTACCTTTGCAGAATTCAACACATGAACATTCTAGTTTACTGTCAAGTGGAATGCATTTGCTGGATGTAGCATTAAACGTGATGTCTACTTTAAGCTTTCTCATAATGTGTTGCATTCAACAAGTTGAACAAATGGTGAATATGTGGAGAACTGACTTATTCTACTATTTGGGTGCTCAAAAAATCAAGATGATCCAGGATCAAAGGCTTCACTGAACTGGGGCAAAGGAGTAATTCCCCTGTATCCTGCCAGGAAACTGGCTGCCATAGACACATGCTACTCCTAAGGTAAGGACAAATATAAGGCTCCTCCTTTGCCAAGAATGCAAATAAAGGACTTATCCCTGTTACATTTCCCATGAGTTGTTGCTGATGTCCTGACAGTTGTCTGCTGACCCTTCCAGAAAGTAAAGGAGGGGGACCACACTCTCCTTTCCTTCCTTGTGTTAATAGACACCTTTAATACTCTTCTGAACATTATCTCATTTAATTCTCACAGCAATTCAGTGAAGTAGATTCCATTATTAATGCTATTTCATAGGTGAAAAGTTGAGCTGTGTAAAGATTAAATAACTTGTCCAAGGTTACATAGCTTACAAATGGTAGAGCCTGGGATTTAAACTAAAGCCTTTGGGCCAGAGGTCACATTCTTAATTCCTCTGCTCTGCTGCCAGTTGATGCAGGTGTCCTACCACACGAGGAACCCTTGAGGCACAAAGTGGTAGATACTAAGAGCCAGTAACAAGCATGCACTTCCATTTCTCACTTACTCAGGCACGAGGTGTGTGTTCATATATTGCTTCTATCTCATCCATCTGACCCTCCTAATACCTGGTCCTGGCTTTTTTCTAAGTCTTCCCTAGTATCATTGTCAGTCATGAGTCAAGACCTCTTCTCCAGATACCTAGGTCAGTGGAGAAAGTTAGCTGTTCCTGTCTGGCTCCAAACTTTTTTGACTTTAGGAGATCATATGTTAGTGGTTTGCTTCGTGTATATAACTGGAAACCACCCTGGCTCAGCCAAATATTTTTCTTACCACTGAAGCCCCACCTGTTATTCAGTCTCCTTAAACTGAATTCCAATATAATCCACTCTTCCTGAAAGGCCTCTTTCTCTTTCCCACATCCCACCCTGCTCTCTTCACTCTCACCACCTCATCTGGTTTCTTTTCTATTTTGTCTCTGCCATCCGTCTCCTAATCCTTTTCAAACTGCTGTTTTCTCAGGCCCTTAACCCAGGCTCAACTCCTCCTGGCTCCTCTAAGACTCCTTACTTCCTTCTGTAAACACACAGGTTTACTGAAAAATGTTCTTTCCT
This sequence comes from Macaca nemestrina, assembly GCF_043159975.1. Taxonomy (NCBI): domain Eukaryota; kingdom Metazoa; phylum Chordata; class Mammalia; order Primates; family Cercopithecidae; genus Macaca; species Macaca nemestrina. The sequence continues at coordinate 136,777,200 of NC_092125.1, read as the reverse complement.
CTCTAGCTGCTTCAGCAACCGCCTGACATCTTACCAAGTAGAACATTCCATTGTCTCTACTCTCACCCCAGCAGGAGAGATCACATCTCTCTTTCAGGGATTCCTGTCACTTAATAAAGATCCCTGAAATATCTCTGGGCGTGTTTAAAGGCAGCCATCGTCTGGCTCTGGTAAAGTACATCAGCAAACATTCTTGGAAATATTAGAATCATTTCTATTTGATAACATCGACTTCATTTTTCCAGAACTTTTAATCCACACTCACCATGTAGATATGGAGGCTACTCCATGTGTTCATTTGTTCCCGAGAAGGTCTATGGAGACATTAGCTCATAGAATTGAACTTTCTTACAAATATTCTAGTGTTGCAATGCATCATAAACAATACACTTTATAGCCAAGGTTTGATGGAGAATAGGGCAAATAAACATATCCTGGTTTTCCAAAGTTTGTTTATTTGTTGTTAACAAAGTATGTTTTAATCATAGTTACAGACGCAGAGGACAGGACACATTCCCAGCAGCAGGAAATAGGAGAAAGTCCAGGCAGATGGCAAATCTGCATCAGGGGAGTCAGCAGTGAGCAACAGGTGTGCTGGCAGAGAAGACAAATACAGCATCAGGAGCCAGGTTGGCAGCAGACAGAGTCAATATCAGGGAAATCTGACAACAGGTAAAGGAAGCCAACCACAGCACTAAAGTTCAGGTCCATAAAATAACTCAGATGACAAAACAGGATCACGATTGTGGAGGATACAGGATTATAGGCAGCAGCACCGTGGATTTTTTTTCTAATTATTGGAATTGGGATTCAAGGTAGAGTTTGATTCACAACAAAGGTGATAGCTAGGGTGGAAAGTGAAAGGTGATAGCTGGGGTAGAAAGTCAGAAAGATAGCTAAGGTAGAAAGACTGACCAGAGCCTGAGCTGCTGACTCATTGCCTTCCACTCTAATTCTACCCACCGGTAGATTTAGAATAAAATTAAATTTCCAGGCCAGGTGCAGTGGCTCATGCCTCTGATTCTAGCACTTTGGGAGGATCACTTGAGCTCAGGAGTTCAAGACCAGCCTGAGCAACATGGTCAAACCTCATCTCTATTAAAAAATATATATACATACAAAAATTAGCCAAGCATGGTGACACACATCTGTAGTCCCAGCTACTCGGGAGGCTGACATGGGAAAGATCACTCAAGTCCAAGAACTCAAGTCTGCAGTGAACCATGATCACTACACTCTAGCCTGAATGACAGAGTGAGACCATGTCTCAAAAAAAAAAACAAAAGAAAGAAAGAAAAAAGTAAAGAAATCCAGATGAGAGTCAAGCAGCCCAGCTCTATAATTCAACGCAAAAAAAGCCCATCAGATGGTTACCGGGTGAACCACAGGTAGTCAAAACATGATGAAGGGGCCAGGCGCAGTGGCTCATACCTGTAATCCCAGCAATTTGGGAGGCCAAGGTGGGAGGATCACTTGAGGTCGGTAGTTCAAGAGTAGCCTGGCCAATATGGCGAAACCCTGTCTCTACTAAAAATATAAAAAATTAGCCACACGTGGTTGTGCATGCCTGTAGTCCCAGACATTCGGGAAGCTGAGACAGGAGAATCGCTTGATTCCGGGAGGCAGAGGTTACGGTGAGCTGAGATCACGCCATTGCATTCCACCCTGGGCGACAAGAGCAAAACTGTCTCAAAAAAAAAAAAAAAAAAAGGTGATGAAGGGTGTAGGATCAGTAGCTTGGGCAACTTCTGGGACTACCGGGTTGTCTCCTTATCCTTTTAAGTATCCTTTTAAGAGTTTGTCTGACACAGATTCCAGCCTCCCATTGGAAACCTGCCTGCCCATAGGCTGTGTCCCAGGTGCACCTGCTCCAAGAACCCTTAAGTCCAAGGCATAACATCTTCTTTATAAGCCCCAGAAAGAAGCAAATTAAACTAAAAATCTTAGAGCATCCTGGCGGCTAAAATTTGCCCTGAGAGGATCATCTCACATCATTTGACAGAAAAGGCAAATTAAGATTATGGAATATTTTCAACGTGCAGGCCAGAGAGAGCAACATGACTTCCAGAATGCCTTTTGGTCAGTGTAGGCACACAATAAATACTTGTAGATTAATTGATCTTGCCATTATCTTTAAGTTTCCAGAGAAACAGAAACTTGCTTCCAACCATGTGCTTGGCCACTCTTCCTCATCCAGTAGCCAAAATGTGATTAATCCTCACCTCAATAGATTATTTGGTAATATTCAAGAGTTGGGTGACACTGTTAAGGAATAATTCCCTGAAAGCAGGGAGACCTGCTCTAGAGATTTCCTGACTATAATGTCTACAACTCAAAACACAAAATATCTACTGTCTGGGAAGTTGTCCAGATTTTCAATGCTGGCAAGTTTCTGAGTTACCCAGAAAAACTTTTGTTTAAATACAAAGAATGGTGTGTATAGGTGTGTACCACCTATTTGAATGTGAGTTGTTTCAGAATTTAAATGCATTTTAAATGACTATTGTTTGTATGTTTCTCAATGAAATCACATTTGCCAAATAAATCGTGTCCTAATTGAGCGTGGCAGAAATTTGTCCTTTTTGCTGTCATGAGCAGTTTTGGAGGCCCTCATTTTCACAGCCACAGAGCAAATACTGATACCACTCTGCCATTCATGCGTACACAGGGTGACCAATAAATGCCTGAAATGTTTCTACTTTGACTGTCCAAGCAGGAGGTAGAAAGAAGTAATCCATTTCATTTAGAGTTGTGAGTATCATTTTGGCATCAAAATGACAAATGATCCTTCTCCATGTGTGAAGCATGCTGGAGTTAGTGGGCTATGTACCAGGGCTATAAAAACTTGGAAATGTCAACGGCATTTCCAAGCATCTGCTCTCTCTAGCCCCACATTTCTGGGCAACTGCAAAAATTCTTCAGGATGATGCATTCAAGCCCCAGTTCTCCAGCAGAATCTGTCAGGAGAAATTTTAAATTTACATCAAAGAAATTAGGTGAATCATCCTACTCTCCCCTGTTACTGCTCCATGGGGGTCTCTGGGATGAAATGAAATTGTGGTTACATTTCCAAATGGGTTATAAACCCAATACAACTCTCCTTAGAGACTCACAACTTATACTTCACCATTTCCTGATACAGTATTGCATCTCTAAAGCTACGCTATACACACTCCATATAGCAGTGAGCCTCAGGGAAAAAGCAAAAATAAGGAAGAGAATTCTGACGATGGATGGTTGATAGCTTAGTGGACCTTATTAAACACGAACACACACGCACATGTGCATGCACACACTCACACACACGCAATCTTCAGCCCTGCACCACTGATCACTGTTTCATGGATAACTCTGTCCCATTATGTGCTGATATAATGGCATGCTAGCAAATAGCTAAATAACAGTTCTCCACCCCTGAAAGGGAATTTACACCCTGTGAAGCCTCCTTTATTTTTGTGACTACTGAGCTTTAAATGGGGCTTTCCCTTCGAAGCTTTCAAAGAGGAGATTTTTTTTTGCAGTGACATCCGGAATTGAACTTGACTTTTTAACCAAGTTTTCCACCAGATACTTACGTTAGCCAGAGGATTTCCAGGTGGAGACAGAATCACCTTATTTCGGTAAGACCTACTCTTGCCTCATCCCAGAAACAATAGTGAGAACCCCAAAATGGCAAACTCTGGCCAACTTTTTCATGCTCTAATTCAGCTTCCAGGGAATTACCAGGATATGCATAGCCTTGGTCTAGGTATTTTTAGAAAACAGGCAATAACCAAGAAATAAACACATTGACTAAGTGCACACATCACTGAGATGATTGCTAATTTAGAAATACACTTCTAGCAACTCATTTTCTCCTACTGTTTCCAGGCATAGTACCAGCAAGAAATTAATTGCTAGGAGAAGGGGGGAAATGTAAGTAAAACAAAATCAGATAAACTCCTCTTAAAAATAATAGCACATATGGATTTTTAAGATCATTTTAAGGTTGCCCAGTTAACAGAGTAGTCAGGCCCACTTCAGCAGTGTGAGACCGAAGTCAATACACCAAACACGCATTTCCCAGTCTGTGGCAGTGGCTCATCTCTGGCAGTTTCTGTGATATATGCACACTTCTACTCATCATGAAGTTTTTGATTAATGTTCAGTTCATCTTTCTTCTTTCTCGCTAATAGACCAAAATATTTCTCATCAAGGAATAAATGATCAGACTACAGATACAAGTGGCTTTTGAGAAGTCCATTTATAATGCAGCACCTTCAGCAAGAAATCCTTGATTTAAAAAAAGAAGAAAAACTAAAATTGATGTATTTAGTCTTTTACAATTCTCTCCCACTTCTCCTCTTGGAGGGAGTTTTTTGGGTGGTAAAGTGGACAGGAAAAAGAGGGACAGAAAGCAAAGTAGCATTAACTGAAAACTTACAATGTGCCAGGCCCCACACTGAGCACCGAATTGTGTATTATCTCATTGAATTCCCATAGCACTCTTTCATAGCCAGCATCATTATCCCCATTTCACTCATGAGTAAACTGAGTTTTACTGATGTAATCCAGGGTCATGCAGCCAGCAGGCAATAAGAACCAGTTTTCAAACCATGATATATCTGACCATAAAATCCATGCTGTCAACACCCCCACAGTATTGGGTGTCCACACCTGAACACAGAGAAAACGTGTAATCCTGTCATTAGAAATGTATATTGTAGACCAGCTCCTATAAAAATATGCAGTCTGTTTCCTGATTAGCTGAACTACGGATGCAGAACATTCACACAATTATTGTAAAGGATAATAGTCAACCTGTGGCTTATCTAGGCACAAGAACCTTAGAGCCCCAAAGAGACAGGAGGTCAGCAAGCCGAGTGTCAGAAGTTTTTAACTCACAGGATTCATGCTGACATTTATATAAGATGCCTTAGAAAACTAGTGCTTGTCTCCACTTCATCCCATAGGAGGAATAATCACCAAGTTTTACTCAGCCAATGCAGGCAGCAATAGTTCTTGGTATGAAGGCCACATGTGGGGGACGAGGTAGGGAACACAGGTTACAGCAGGTACAGTGACCAACCCAGCCTGGAGAAGAATGTAACTGACAGGTGTACTGTAATGACACCCGATTGAGAATCAGGAGCTGTTCATTCCAGTTCTCACTCTTACTTGTGGTAAGATTCTAGATGGGTCACTTAACCTCACTGTTTCATTTCCTCGTCTCTTAAATAAGAATTTTATGTTAACTATCCCCAAGGTTTCCTGCATATCATTTTACACTTTCAAGTCCATGTTCAACAAAGTGGAAGTAGGAGAGAATACAGAGTGGGAGCAAAACTATACTGAAGTTCAGGGTTGCATTCCAACAAAGAACATGGACAAAACATCAAAGTCTCATTGTTCCAGGCCAAAGGGTCAAAACAAAGAGTAAGCAAATCCAAGCAAAAGATAGCACAACACTACAAGATACCAACAGTAAAAAAAAAAATCTATGGAACAGTCCATTAAGTTTTAATCTCAGGCTTTCTTCCTCAAGAAATTGAAAACTAATTCTGAATAAGGACTAACCTAAGGTTGGCAGGTGGAAGGAAGGAGTATGCCTGGTTATAATGAGAGGCCTTCTGAAAGAAAAATTTCTACCCAACCCCTTCATAATGACATACTACACTTACTGTTTCTAAATACTATTTTGACACTCGTTTCCTAGCATTTAGTATTGGTATCAATTCTGTTAGCAAATCCCATATTCTTAAAGAAGCAGAAGTAAAGAAATCAATAAACCACAGAGACATTTTAATAACATCCTTCTAAGAAAGGAATTTGGGTTCTTAGGTTTTTTTCTCTGAGGGAGATTGGTTTAATTGACTCACAGTAATAACGGCTTGATTCATGAAAATTTTTTTTTTAATTTGCACTATGTTTTAAATCGGTTTTGCTAATAGCTACCATCCCAACTTGCCCAGCTTTAAATAACATAACCCAGCCAAGTGATTTTTTTAAAAGTGGTTTTATTTATTTTATGATTGTGAGGAAGATGGGCAGGTAATGTGGGGGTTTCTTCAGATCAGTAAGTAGTGTAATGCTAACTGCCTTCAATATCAAGTGGGACAGTGCTTTTACCTATGGGAAGAAATATATATGTATGTGTATGTGTGTGTTTGTGTATGACCCCATATTTATGTGTAGATAGTATATATACTATCTTTCACATATGTGTGTATATGTATCAGCCCAAATGCTTTGATGTTTAACCTAATAGTGAAACGGAATTCTGAGTTCACGGGTACACTTCATAAATAAATATTTACAAAAATGAACTCTATAACATTGATTTTAATAGAGTTACTCTTGGCCAGGTGTGGTGACTCACACCTGTAATCCTAGCACTTTGAGAGGCCGAGGTGGGCACATCACGAGGTCAAGAGATCGAGATCATCCTGATCAACATGGTGAAACCCCATCTCTACTAAAAACACAAAAATTAGCTGAGGGTGGTGGTACGCACCTGTAGTCCCATCTACTTGGGCAGGGGCTGAGGCACAAAAATCACTTGAACCCAGGAGGTGGAGGTTGCAGTGAGCCGAGATTGTGCCACTGCACTCCAGCCTGGCGACAGAGCGAGACTCTGTCTTGAAAAAAAAAAAAAAAGAGTTACTCTTAACAACTCAAATATTAATTAAATATAGGTTAGTTAAACTATTATTCAGACTTATAGCAAACACTATACAGCTGTTAAAAAAAATTAAAGGTGAATTTACATGTATGGACATAAAAAGACAATCCAAATCTATCAATAAGTGACAACCATATTGCAGCACAGTTCTGCGTCTGTGTTCCTGTATCAGTATACATGGATAAGAAAGCTAGAAGCCCGTGGATCATACTGTTCTTAGTAGTTCTCCCTGGGGATGGGACTTTCATTTTCTATATATTTTCTCCTACATGCAAATTGGTCGCAACTTTATATTACCATTAGAATCATTAAAAAATTTAAAGGGAAAACAATACGTAAGTAAGCTACCCATAGACGTGTACACTCCTCTCTCAATGCCTTTTGTTTTGTTTTGTTTTGTCGGAAGGGGCACGGAGTCTTGCTCTGTTGCCCAGGCTAGAGTGCAGTGGTGCAATCTCGGTTCACTGCAACCTCTGCCTCCCGGGTTTAAGCAATTCACCTGCCTCAGCCTCCCAAGTAGCTGGGATTACAGGAGCCCACAACCATGCCCAGTTAATTTTTGTATATTTGGTAGAGATGGGGTTTCACCATGTTGACTAGGCTGGTCTCGGACATCCTGACCTCAAGTGATCTACCCGCCTAGGCCTCCCAAAGTGCTGGGATTACAGGCATGAGCCACCGCGCCTGGCCTCTCAATGTCTTAAGCATTAGGGCACAGTTTGGCAGGATGCCATTTGTCTTATTTCAGAGAACTTATTATGTTTTTAATTTTTATAAGGTGTCTAACACATGTATCACTCACAGTAATATGATGATGATGGTGATGATGATGATGATGATTGACAGGAATGAGCTTGGCTGTTAAAAATTTATGCTGAACACATTCCAACAAAGAGGAGTCAGGATAGGAAACTTTGATTGATAAAATCTGGTTTATGTTTAATCTTCAGCAGTACCAAATATTTCATGACTCATAACTCCAACTAACACAATTTTTTATTTATTAATGAATACAAACAAAGGGGTAGAGGAGCTGTTAGAAACTTCTATTATGATTTGAAATAAGATTGTACTTAACCATTTCATATAGTGTTTCAAGGTCAATTAATACCTGTTGCCTTATTGTAGGCATTATCCTAGGCACTTTAAATCATACGTTTTTTGTTGTTTTTAATGTATCCCACAAATGGAAAAGAATAGATTGCATTCAGAAGAGTCCAACCTGGGCCAGGCATGGTGTCTCACACCTATAATCCCAGTATGTTCAGAAGTCAAGGCAGACAGATCGCTTGAACCCAGGAGCAAACACCAGCCTGGGCAACACAGGGAGACCCTGTCTGTACAAAAAAATATTTAAAGAATTAGCAGGGCATGGTGGCATGCTCCTGTAGTCCCACCTACTCACAAGGCTGAGGTAGGAGGTTCACCTGAGCCTGGGGACATTGAGATTGCAGTGAGCTGTGATCACACCGAAGAAGCATCATTGTTCGGGGTAAATACCTGGGTAAATTTTGTCTTCTCGTGCTAAGAAGATCAGGGACACTGGAAATATATGGGTGGGTTAAGAAGCAGAAAGTTCAGCATGCAGAAGAAAGGAGAGAGGAGAGCAGCTCTCTCTCTCTCTGGAGAACGAGAGAGGCTTCCAAAAGGAGAAAGTCCATCTGTGGTGGACCACAGATTTTATAGACAGGCTTGAGGAGGTGGTGTCTGATTTCCCTAGGGCCCACAGGCAGGTTCAACCAGCTGTGATGTTTACATAGCGCATGGGGAAGACTGGTCACCCTACTCTAATCTTATTAGGCAAATATGCAAATGGACTTTCCACTTGGCCAGTGCAGTCTTGTCTGTTCCTTACTGTACACGTGGCTGTCAAGGAGAAGAGAAGAAGGGGCTGCCATTTTGAACACGCTTAGTCCCAGGCAGCTTATTCCTACTGGCACAACTGCCGGCATCCGCCTGCGCAAGCTTCCAGCTTGCTTGTTTATGTCCGCAGCTCGATTTTACAGGCTGCTCTTTGTTAGAAAAAAGTATGATTTGGGGGCTGCTTTTCATTAAAAGGAAAACCTTACCGAGGACTCCCATACCCTCACTCTCTGCCTAAGTAATTTCTTCTTAATTCCTGTATCAACGTCACTGCACTCCAGCTTGGAAAACAGGCTGGAGACCCTGTCTCCAAAAATGAAAAAACGAAACAAGAGTCCAGTATGGAAGTCAGTCAGGGGACCTGAACTCTTAGACCCAAATGTGCTTCTGACAGACATGCTGAGTGAGTCTGGTCAACCCACTTACCCTCTCTGGGTTTCAATTTTCTCATTAGACTGCCTTTTGTCTACATTTTCTTCCACTGAGTCTATTTCACACCACAGGTAATAAGTGTGAACTGCCTGTATTGGTTTTTGTGGGGGGTTTTGCTGTTTTTGTTTTTGTTTTTGTTTTTTTTTTTTTGAGACGAGTCTCACTCTGTCGCCCTTGCTGGAGTGCAGTGGAGCGATCTCGGCTCACTGCAAGCCCCGCCTCCCAGGTTCACGCCATTCTCCTGCCTCAGCCTCCCGAGTAGCTGGGACTACAGGCGCCCGCCACCACGCCTGGCTAATTTTTTTGTATTTTTGGTAGAGACGGGGTTTCACTGGTTAGCTAGGATGGTCTCGATCTCCTGACCTCATGATCCGCCCTCCTCAGCCTCCCAAAATGCTGGGATTTCAGGCGTGAGCCAACTGCCTGTATTGTCGACTGCTGTATCTCCAGCAACTAGAAAGAGGTTTACTACATAGAAGACGTTTAATTAATATCTGTTGAAAGGGCAAATTCCTTAGTGGTGTGCTCTGAGGTTTTATATGTGTGACTTTTGCTCTTAGCATAACTTTGAGTAAAAGTGGAGAGGAAAGAATAAAGATCAGGATCTGTTTCTTGGACAAGAGAACATCCTTGCCTAAAAAACAAAACCAAACAGTCCAAAAAAAAATCCTATGGCAAAGCCCTCACTGGGTCTTGTTCTGCTTCAGAAACCTTGTGAGCCCTGCCGTGCGCCTGCTGGGAAGGTTATACAAACAAGGCAGAGCGCACTCACAGAGGCCCAGAGTCAAATAATTGGCCCCCTCCCCCTTTGCATTCCTTGCCTTCCTCTTTTACTGTCGCTGAAACCTGCCCTATAAATCAGATTTAATTATCTATAAAATTTGGTGTAGAAAAGGATTTACTCATTAAAAATGTTCATCAACTTGCTACCCACGTTCCAGACTAATAGAAGCGGAAAAGAAACACCATGGAAACACCAGACGGGCTGGAGAGATAAGCAAGCTTTGAAATACCTGAACCTCGGTTAAATAGCAAGTTCCAGTTTCTGTATTTGCCTTCTAAAATATCATGTCAGGAATAAGTAAATGTCACCAAATAATCAACCTGTTTCGCTACCTTTTCTTTTTGGTTACTTCCTTCAACAGGTTTTTAAAAATGGGTTTTCTTAGTTTACCTCCTTTGCCTGTGTGATAACCCAAGATATTCTCCCCAGTGGTGTGTGTGTTTGCAAAATGTCATAATCCTCTCTACAGCCAAACACAACGGCTTGCATTTAGTCACAGAGTGAGGAGCAGTTAATTAATGAGAGCCAAGGGAGGCAGTGAGGAAACATTGGAGAAAAACGTAGCCAGAGGAAGATCAGAGGGGAAATGTCTGAAGTCAGTCCAAGATAAATCTTCAGTCCTTAGAGAAAGCCCTGGGGTAGATGATGTGGGCTGCCAACTAAGTTGGATTTTGTGTGTGTATGTGTGTGTGTGAGTGTGTGTGTGTAGCAGAGGGAGCAGTTGTTTGTTCTTTTTGTTTGTTTGTTAAAGTGGTAGAAGCAGGGACTCTAGGAACTTGGGGAGGAAGAATGTTAGAGTAGCTTCAACAAGGCAAAGCTTCTATCTAAAATTGCACATTAATTTCCATGAAACTCTTCATTCGTGAAAAGGCAAAGATCTAAAACTTTTTCTCCTTTCTAGCACATGACAGGATTTTTGTCGTGACTTTCCTAAATTCTCACTGTGCCAAGCAAGCAAGAAAGTGCCCACAGGAGTGGGAGGGAAAAGACACATGGGATGGCAGCAAGGAAACCTGCCTAGAGGAGCCAGCCATCCCGTCTGTCCCCTCACTTCCTTCCAGAGAGAACGTCTTTCCTTGACAGCGCCTGCCTCCTGTCATTTCATCCCAACACTTTGCCCAGCCCGGGAAATCTGGATTTTCTTTTTAAAGAAAGATGTCTAGAGAGAAAAATAGAAAATGAACAGCCAATAGAAAGTGCAGCAGAGCTTGTTGATTTGGTTCTGTCAGAAGCCCCAAGTGTTCGTGGTAAGGCCCATTTTTTATTTCTAGAGACTTCTTTCTTTTCACTTGCTGTATTCTTCTTTCTTCTGTGTGCCTTAGTGTATATGTTCTTTTGCTGTTTGTCCCTAGGACCTCTTACTGAGCCTTCCATTAGTGATTTATCTAATCTCGTGAATTCACCAAAACTGACCCAAATTAGGGGTTGCGCATGTTTTAACCAAGTTTGGAGAAAACAGGTTGCTCCATTTGCTATCCCCTCATTAATGGGATGGGTTCTTGTTCTCAGCTCACATAAGATCTTTGGAGACTCATGCTCTTAGCTGGGCACGGTGGCTCACGACTATAATCATAGCACTTTGGGAGGCTGAGGCAGGCAGATCACTTGAGGTCAGGAGTTCAAGACCAGCCTGGCCAACATGGTGAAACCCCGTCTCTACTAAAAATACAAAAAAATTAACCAGGCATGGTAGTACATGCCTGTAATCCCAGCTACTCAGGAGGCTGAGGCATGAGAATCACTTGAACTCCGGAGGCAGAGGTTGCAATGAGCCAAGATCGCACTACTGCACTCCAGCCTGGGCAACAGAGCGAGACTCAAGAAAGCCAAAAAACAAACAAAAAAGACTCATGTTCTTGACCATACAACTGTAAGATTTCACAGACACACCACCCAGACTGATGGTCTAACTGAGTAAGGAGGCTTGGTCTTGGCCCAGTGTTTGCCCCAGGAGACTGTGAGGTTAAAAAAAATAAATTATATGCTAGGTTGTGCTTTGTGATCTCCCCCTGCCCGAGCCACTGTTTTGTTAATACACAGCAACTGTTTACATATATGACTCACCTAGACTGAGCAGCTCATAGACAGGCATCTTGTCTTATTCACAAAGTCTAAGACAATGCCTAGCCTGTAGAGGGGTTTCAGTAATTTGCAATGAATGAATAAACAAACAGCCTTTTCAATGTTAGAGCTACAGAACCATCTGATTCAAATGCAAAAGCTAAAATTTTTAAACCTGTAGCAGTTTGACCTTTTGAGTTTACCCTATTACTAAGAATATAAGACACCATGAGCGATGGCCCTGGTATTTTCCATGAGCACTGTGCTCTCCGTCTCTTGCTGTTCCTATTTTGTCGTTATCCTTGCTCCTAATCCAAATAACCATAAGAATACACCTACTCAAATCACTATGCTGTCAGTAAAGAGAATCTGTGGCTTTCATTCAAATGAATAACTACTGAATCTGAAATTCTGTGCCACTGAACTTTTACTGGCAGTGTGAGTGCATGTATTGGGAGTGGGGGGTGGAGCAAAGAGTTGCAAATGAGGGAAAGGAGGAGGGTGAGAAGAGGGGAAGCAAAGAGGATGGAAAAGCCTTGTTATTCATTGAATCACGATTCATCATTTACTTACTCTAAGCCAAGTACTGGGCTTTGTTATTGCCAAATAATGGTAAACACAACATAGTCCCTGTTCTCAAAGAGCCTGAAATCTACTGGGGGCTGTTGTATATCAACCTTATAGCCTTACTGATTTCACTGCCCCAACATCATACTATGTAAGTGGTTGTTAGGCCTCAGGCTGTTCTAGTGTGGAAGGTAACTGATAATGGACGAAACCTCCCAGAACTTGAGCCATGAGCTATTAGTTTATGCATTGTTGAGCACTATGGTCATTCTTCCATGCCAATAGGCTTGCTGCCACTGCCCAAGTGAATACCAAATATACTCCTTAGGAAGTGGGGGAATCTAATGAAATCCAATACATGGCCAGCTGGAAACAGTAAGCAGCCATCCTTGTCTTTCCAAATTATGCAAATACAGCAGTTGGCATGCATAGGCAGAAAGGCCTGACACCTCTGAAGGAGCCTGAAGCCCATCCTGTCCTAGAAAATACCCTCAAACCAGCCACAAAATTCTTTTTCTTTTTCCTTTTCCCTTTTTTTATTCTTAAACTAGAGATGGAGTCTCACTATGTTACTCAGTCTGGTCTCAAACTCCGGTGGTCAAGTGATCCTCCCTTGAGTCTTCTGAGTAGCTGGGTCTAAAGGCGAGTGCCACCATGCCCTGCCAACTACAAAATTCTTAATAACCCTCTGAGAAAGCCATTTTCACCAGAGTAAGTCATCAGATGCCTGGAAATTAAAAAAAAAAAAAAAAAAAAAAAAAATCCATGATCAAATCTTACTCATTATTGGGAATTAATGTATTTAATTAATCCATTACCCTCTCCCCTCTCTCCTCTTAACCCCTGCCTTTATCCCCACACATTCCCACCTCAGTCTCTGCTCCAGTAGCTGTAAATCCAAGACTGGGCAGTGGAGTGGGATGGCAGTGATTAATCCCTTATTGGGGAAGAACATCTGTTTTGATCAGAAGGCTTATAGGTATCTCAGTGGGGAGCCTTGCTTTGGTTGTGGGGATCTGGAAAGAAAACATAAAGGAAAAGAAATGTTGAAAACAATTTTTCTCCACATCACAATTTTGTGAGCTACCTGATCTGCAAGCAATAGCTCTTCTCCTACTCAAATCTCAACTCTGATTCAGAGCTTGCTAGAATGTCTGCTACAGACACAAAACCCCCATTAAGATGCTTGACAGTCTAACCCATGCCATTTTTTCTCTCAGAAGCAGCTACACTAAGTGACATTCAAACGTTGGTAATGAGGAGACATCTGCATACACACTGGTTTTGAAACATAAAGCACTGGAGAAGTTATGAGCTGTCACTCACTTTAGCTGTCCTCCGCCCTGTGTTTATTCAGAAATAATTTTCAAGGCTGCAGAAAGTGTTGTTACTAACTGATGAGCAAGTTTGAACACTGAAAATGAAGAATGATTGATGTTCTTTTAGGTAAGCCGGAAAACTCTCCATCCACTAGAGGCAGCCACAGCTCACCATGCTGATAAGGTTCTGACACAGGGAGTGAGTGATGAGTGGTGTGTAACGTGCTGAAAACAGGAAGTTCTGACAACAATGTGAAGAGGAACCCTCTGAACACAAATTCTATGGCTCCAAACAAGCAATTAATAGTCCTGATATCTTGACTTGATCTACAGAAGAAATCCCACTCAGGATAACTTTTACTTTTCTGGTGGAAGAGACAATAAGAACAAAGAATCATTAAATGGTAATAAAATCCTCTTTGACTTACTAATTGGTTGGTAATTTTGGAATTTTCTAATCTGAATGTTTAACTCCAAATAGTTTTCATCCTGCCATATGTTACAGTATTAACAGTTATAGAAAAAGAACAGGAACTATTAGAAACATTAAAACTATTCAAATCTAGGAAATGTGGATCTTAGGATTTGTGTCAGGGAACCAACAACCCTAAGATATTCCCCACAGTTGGCTTTCCTGAACCCTGATCCCAGAATGCAAGAAGTCAACCCAATACAAGTCCATGCTTTCTGACAATGGCAGAAAATTTTTTGGTCATTGTCCATTGACTGAGTGACTCACAAGCTGTGACAATGTCCCACCATTACACTCCACTGACTCCCTGGCGAGGCTGCCACCTGTCTTTACCTGCAGCAGCTGCATGTATGTACACATTTAATAACACTTAGTGGGCACATGTTCTATTCTAGAAATGGTGCCTGCTCCAAAGATATGTGGTGGTGAGCAAAATAAAAATGCTCCCTGTCTCCATGGAGCTCATAGTCTAGCAGAAAACAAAGACACAATATGAAATACATATTTCAGTAAGTGCTATGAAAGATAAGTTGTACAGTGATATGAAAGAGAATAACAAAGGGATTCAAAAGAGTTGTGAAAGGCCTCTCTGAGGAAGTCATGTTTAAGCTGAAAGGTGAAGGTTACCTAGAAGAAGGTCACGCAAAAGACAGGGCGTGTGAATGGGGAAACATTCTAGGCAGAGGGAACAGCATATGCAAGATCCCATGGCAGATTAGAAAAAGGAAACAGCACCAAGATATGACCTATTTTCCTTAGATGACTGAGGGAATTCAAATTCAATGAATACCTTCTTTATCTTAAAAGCTAAAGCCTTTACATTTATTATTAATAGGGATTTGTATAAATCCTGTCAACTCCCACTTATCCTGCATTTCCATCCTGTATTTAGTCACCAACATCTTTGAGCTCTTTTCTCTGGCCTTATCCTTATTCTTTCAAAAGTGTATCTATCTTTTTCAGCAACCCTGATAATGAGATAGGATAATCTGTTGAGATATTAATTTGTGATTTGTATTTGTGATTTGTGCTATAGAAGACTTGAAGGATTAGAAGGGACTTTCCTCCTACTTCCTTCACTGGAAAGACAACCAGGCCTTTATCATCTAAGGTCTTTTTCCTATTTTCAAGCAATTAACAGTTTACTTTTGTATCAGAACATCCTGTCCCATCCCTCAAGATGTGTTGTGCAAAATATAGGCCCATCGGGAGAAGAAAGTATTGAGATAGGGCTTTGGGTTTAGGAGAGAGGTGATTTGCCTTGCTGGCAACTTGTTGACATGTCTTTGCCATGCTCCTACTCAGGAAACTAGATCCCAACATCTATAAAATTCAGTCAAAACTGCAACGAAACATATACCCTCTGCTATATTGGACCTGAAGTCTCTGCAGCCATTCTCCCCCATTGCCACATTCATCTCCCTTACCAAGTTGTGCCACATCAATTCTGCCTGTCCCATAATTCATCTCCAGCTTCTTTTCTTCTATGTTGTCTCCCTTTCCCACTTTTTAATTTCACCCTTATTTTAATCTCTCATTTTCCTAATGTTCCATAGTGAAACCACCTTTGCAAAATTATAACCGAGGAAACTATGACAGTGAAAGAAATCAGACCTAACTGATTCCATCTTGCTTGTAATGTTTCCGCTGTCCTTGTTCTTTCCTGGGCATAGGTCAAACTAACTTTGGGAAGGAATCCAGTTCATGTTTCAACTCTGAAACAAAATTGGAACCAGCCCTTTCCTGAAAAATCCCTTTTCTTGCTTGGAGACCAGTCTGCCTTTGCAGGACTAACAACTTAGCTACAACATTAGAAACTACAGTTTAGGGGTCATACAGCCTCTGCTTCCAAGAGTCTGAACCTCTCAAAATTGCTCCTGGGGATCACATCACTATTGTAAAACCTAAGATCACTGCTTAAGACCCTGCAACTAGATGGATCAGCTGACACCACCCAGAGTGGTAATCTGGCTCAACCAGTTCTGCCATCCCACCCAAGAACAGCAAACAGCAAACAAACAAACAAACAAATAAACAAAAAACTCACTTCGACCCCCACCGCCCCCCAGGATTCCATCTCCAACCTGACCAATCAGCACTCCCCACTTCCCAAGCCCCTACCCGCCAAATTGTCTTTAAAAACACTTATCACCGAATGGCTCAGGGAGACTGATTTGAGTAATAATAAAACTCTGGTCTCCCGCACAGCTGGCTGTGCATGATTTACTCTTTCTCCATTGCAATTCCCCTGTCTTGATAAATCGGCTCTGTCTAGGCAGCGGGCAAGGTGAACCCATTGGGCGGTTAAAATGGTACTTATTGCCTATACCATGCATGTAGTTATTAATTACATCCTCTTGTGTATAAAACAATTAGAGAACAATGTATGCACTTTTTCTCCTTAACTAATTTGTTGAATGCTTAATTACAGAGATGAAGTCTTACACTCCCTTGAATCTCTTCCAATTCCTAGTGCAAAGCTGAATCTGTGGCAAGCGCTCAAAAATAAAGAATTTAAATCAAATAAAATCATTTGGCATCTAGTCTATGTGCAATGCCATGCTGGGTGCTATGAAGATTTGTAAAGGACATATCAGCGTAGCCAACTCCTTCTCATCTCTCCAGCCTCAGTTTACATAGACTAGTTTTCCCTTGGTAGCTTCCCAACTCTAAGTACAGATTAGATGTTCCTCCTACATGGCACTAAAGTAACCTGTACTCCCCATAATACATCACACTACATAGTGAGACACTTCGTGCCAAAGCTCATTTATTCATCTTTTCCTCTAGGCTAAAATCTCCACGTGAATGCAGGGCCACATTTGACTTATTCATCATTTACACCAGTGCCTGGCTGTCCCGTGGTAGACACTCAGGAAATACTTGTTGAATAAATAAATGAAAAATTTACTGACCTCCAGGCATAAATGATCTATTTATTGAAACAGAAGAAATGCTTAAATACTTATGTGATGCACATGTATACTAATTATATATGTTCATGTTTACTAATGCATCTGTATAATCATTCATCTCTAAGGCTAACTATTGCAGTTTCAACATACTTTTGGTATGGTAAGAGCTCCTCATAATGGCAGTTAGCTTGGTAACTGATAAACTGTATGGCTGAAAACAGTAATTATTAACACAATATGCAAATTTGTAGATTCACCCTGGATAATAGCAGATCTTAAAGTTTAGCCAGGTGTTCACCTCAGGCCCTCACACACTCACCTTTCATTATTCTTGTCTTCTTGACCATTCTTTATTCCTCATTAAGGCCACCTCACAAATGAAACTCACCCTTGAGTTAGGTAAAAATTCTCATAAGAAAAATTTTCATCCCTGTATTTCTGTGAGTCCAAAGAATTTTGTAAAGACTGAATTAAGTGGAGAAGGGTTTTATGAGCCACCATAAACTTTTCTCTACTTCTACACCAGGCTGCATTAAAATCCACATTCCAAAAGCATAAGTACTGAATGTAGTTTAAAATATTTCCTGAATAAGCAAGCCCTCCCACCATTTAACTCTAACTCTAAGACACTCCCTCCTTTATGCCTGGATTATAGATGTCAATCATTTAATACGGCCTGATATTTTCTATCTATCAAGTGTGGATTATCATTTTTAATGTATTAATTCCCTCCTTGGGGTTTCAAGGTTAGATAGAAGATTTGAGTGACATAGCAGTGTATTCATTTATTCTTTCATTGAGCAAATATTTAAGGAACTTCTACTATGTGCCAGGCACTGTACTAACAACCAAGAATTTAACAGTGGGCAAAAAATCCCACATTTTCTTCCCAAAGTTTTTACTTTAAAGCAGAGAGACAAAAATCCATTTTCTCTTGGCCTAGGATCTTTTACATAGGTGCTTAAGTTCCTCAGTATCTGATATGGTTTGGCTGTGTCTCCACCCAAATCTCATCTTAAATTCCCACATGTTGTGGGAGGGACCTGGTGAAAGGTAATTGAGTCATGGGGGTGGGTCTTTCCCATGCTGTTCACGTAATAGTGAATAAGTCTCATGAGATCTGATGGTTTTTAAAACAGGAGTTTCCCTACATAAGCTCTCTCTTTGCCTGCCACCATCCACGTAAGATGTGACTTGCTCCTCCTTGCCTTTCACCATGATTGTGAGGCCTTCCCAGCCATGTGGAACTGTAAATCCAATTAAACCTCTTTCTTTTGTTAATTGCCTAGTCTTGGGTATGTTTTTATCAGCAGTGTGAGAACAGGCTAGTACAGTAAATTGGTATCAGGAGTGGGGTGCTGCTGAAAATATATCTGAAAATGCAGAAGTGACTTTAGAACTAGTTAACAGGCAGAGGTCCTGCATCTCAGCTGCTCCAGCTGTGGCTGAAAGGTGCCAGTGTAGAGCTTGGGCCATGGTTTCAGAGGGTGTAAGCCCCAAACCTTTACAGCTTCGATGTGGCGTTGAGCCTGTGAGTACATAGAATTCAAGAACTGGGTTTGGGAACCTCTGCGTGGATTTCAGAAGATGTGTGGAAATGCCTGGATACCCAGGAAGAAGTTTGCTGAAGGGATGGGGCACTCATGGATAACTTCTGCTAGGGCAGTGCAGAAAGGAAATGTGAGGTTGAAGTTCCCACACAGAGTCCCCACTGGGGCGATCCCTAGTGGAGCTGTGAGAAGAAGGCCATCATCCTCCAGACCCCAGAATGGTATATCCACAAAGAGCTTGCACTGTGCACCTGGAAGAGTTGCAGATGCTCAACACCAGCCTGTGAAACCAGCTAGGAGAGAGGTTGTACCCTGCAAAGCCACAGGGGTGGAGCTGCCTAAGACCATGGGAACCCACCTCTTGCATTAGCATGATCTGGATATGAGACATGGAGTCAAAGGAGATCATTTTGAGGCTTTAAGATTTGACTGCCCTGCTGGCTTTTGGACTTGCATGGGGCCTGTAGTCTCTTTGTTTTGGCCAATTTCTCCCATTTGGAATGGCTGTATTTACCCAATGCCTGTACCCCCATTGTATCTAGAAAGTAACTAACCTGATTTTGATTTTACAGGCTCTTAAGCAGAAGGGAATTGCCTTGTCTCAGGTGAGACTTTGGACTGTGGACTTTTGAGTTAATGCTGAAATGACTTAAGACTTTGGGGGACTGTTCGGAAGGCGTGATTGTGTTTTGAAATATAAGGACATGAGATTTGGGAAGGGCAATGGGTGGAATGATATGATTTGGCTGTGAACCTACCCAAATCTCATCTCGAACTCCCACTGTTGTGGGAGAGACCTGGTATAAGGTAATTGAATCATGGGGGTGGGTATTGTCCGTGCTGTTCTCGTGATAGTGAATAAGTCTCATGACATATGATGGTTTTTAAAATGGGAGTTTTCCTACACAAGTTCTCTCTTTGCCTGCCGCCATCCACGTAAGATGTGACTTGCTCCTCCTTGGCTTTCACCATGACTGTGAGGCCTCCTCAGCCATGTGGAACTGTAAGTCCAATTAAACCTTGCCCAGTCTTGGGTACGTTTTTGTCAGCAGCATGAAAACAGATGAATATAGTATCTACATAATTATGAATGTGAATGTGAAGCTTCAGGTACCAAATGAAGTGTTATCATTATTTCTGAATTGCTCTTTAAATTACTTTCTATTTTTATTTATTTATTTTTTTTTTTTTTTGAGATGGAGTCTCGCTCTGTCGCCCAGGCTGGAGTGTAGTGGCCGGATCTCAGCTCACTGCAAGCTCCGCCTCCCGGGTTCAGGCCATTCTCCTGTCTCAGCCTCCTGAGTAGCTGGGACTACAGGCGCCCACCACCTCGCCCGGCTAGTTTTTTGTATTTTTTAGTAGAGACGGGGTTTCACCGTGTTAGCCAGGATGGTCTCGATCTCCTGACCTAGTGATCCACCCGTCTCGGCCTCCCAAAGTGCTGGGATTACAGGCTTGAGCCACCGCGCCTGGCTAAATTACTTTCTATATCATTACTTTGGAATATCTTTCACATACTGTTAGTCATAATTTCTGTAGCTGCTTTATTTATCTGAAGAAATTATAAACTCCTGGAGGACAGCAGCCTCATTGCATCATGAAAAGCCTTTCAGGCAATAGGAAAACGCTTCTTATTTTGCAGTTTTTATTTAGGACTTCTTTTCAGGAACCATTCTGAAGATGCCTGCTGCAACTGTAATACATCGAGAGGGGTTCATTCTGACTGAATGAATTATTTTTTATGAACTATAAAAATAAAAATGGGGAGCCTTATTTCCAACTGATCTCATTAAATTCCACTCTCAGAGTTTCAAAACATTTCAACATTAAATGGAAAAGATCTATACATTTTGGTGAGTATCAGTGAAGAATCATCTGAAAGAAAATATAAAATAAGAAGTACTCATAGTCCAGTGGAAAGACTTCAGGATCATGATAGGGGAAATGTGTAAGCCAGAGATCAGACCCCAGAGATTTCATTTGTTCATTCAGCAAGATGGTCTGCTTGGACCAGGCTTCAGGGAAGAACAAGATGAGGTCTCTGCCCTCACAGCACTAACAGTTTAGTGAGTTGCCAATATAGCAACACTACCTCAATGGATGCACACGGCCATGGCAGGAATGACACAGAGTAAGTGCTCTAGACCTTCAACACCTGGGACATTTCATAACCAACCTATTGAAGAAGGGGTAGTTTGTAACCACTACATCATAGAGAATATTCCAAGCCATTCCTTGATTGGGAAATGAGTGCTCTCAGCTGTAAAGAAGGAGGAATTAATTATTTATTGTTAAAACTAGTTCATCCAAAAGGTCAGTTTTCCTGGGTGTTCTCTCTTTTGTTGAGGAAGAATTGTTAAAATATTATTCTGATATATAAATATTTTAAACTATGGTTTTTAAACTTTGCTCCTAGGATCCCTAATATTTTTCAAATGTGCCTCTGGGGACCCTGTGTTGTAGCAGGTTACGGTTAGGAAGACGTCTATCCCAGTCGTGCCACCCCTTCTTCAACTTAAAAAGCTCCATTTAACGTTTTAGGATTTGGGGTGGGGGGCTTAATTTTACGGTTTAATATGAAATGGGTTTTCTTTGGTGATGGGGGGACTCTGCAGCTTTTTACAGTGTATAAACAAGTGGTTTAAAAACTGGAAAAGTGAGATTTAAGCACATGTTTTATCTATTTCTGTTTGAGAAGCATATTGAATTTCAATGATGTACAGCACAGGATGCAAGGGGAAGTTTTTTGTTTTTTGTTTTTTTGGACTTCATTTACGCAAGTTAGTGTCATGAAAATTACTTCTCTAGTAGGTCAGGGCGCCAAGTGATACTGTGGAATAAACATTTAGGAAATGCAAAGCTACTTGTCAAAATAACTTAAGATCGTTACTTAGTTTTCTCCAAGAAGATCCAATGGAACTGGACATCACTGTCAAATACCATTTCCTAGCACCGGCAACAGAGACCATATTGAAGTAAAACATTTACCAATTTTGACAGGAAGCCTACATATATAGAATGTTTATGTAAGATAAAGATGTGTTCATTTGCAAAGGTAGTTTAAAATTCAACCAAACTAAAATACCATATGATATGGTTTGACTCTGTGTCCCCACCCAAATCTCATCTTGAATTGTACTCCCAAAATTCTCATGTGTTGTGGGAGGGACCTGGTGGAAGATAATTTGACTCATGAGGGCGGTTTCCCCCATACTGTTCTCATGGTAGTGAATAAGTCTCACAAGATCTGATGGTTTTATCAGGGGTTTCTGCATTCGCATCTTTCTCATTTTCTCTTGCTGCCATCATGTTAGAAGTGCCTTTCACCTCCAACCATGATTCTAAGGCCTCCCCAACCATGTGGAACTGTAAGTCCAATTGAACCTTTTTTTCTCCCCAGTCTCGGGTATGTCTTTATCAGCAGCATGAAAATGGACTAATACACAATACTATTCGTTATTTCAATTCTTTTAAAATTATTATTATTTTATTTTTTAATTGACAGATAAAATTATATGCATTCACACACAACATGATGTTTTGAAGTATACATACATTGTGGATTAATTAATTTTAGCTAATCAACATATGGATTACCTCACATTGTAATGATTTTTGTGGTGAGAAAAGTTAACATCCACTCTCAAATATATCAAACATAGAAAGTTAAATGCTACATACTGTCACTTAAAAGTGGAAACAGTAGTGTGTAAACATGAACATAGAGAGTAGAATAATGGACACTGGAGATTCAGAAAGGTGGGAAGGTGGAAAGGGGGTGAGGAATGAGAAGTTACCTAATGGGTACAATGTTCACTATTTTTCAGGGTGTCCAATCTTTTCACTTCCTGGGCCACACTGGAAGAAGAGGAAGAATTGTCTTGGGCCCCACATAAAATACACTAACGCTAACAATAGCTGATGAGCTAAAAAACCAAAAAAACAAAAAAAAAACAAAACAAACAAACAAAGAATCACCAAGAAAAAAAATCTCATAATGTTATGAGAAAGTTTATGAACTTCTCTTGGCCCACCTTCAAAGCCATCCTGGGCCATGTGCAGCCTGCGGGCTGAGGGTTGGACAAGCTCAATTTAGATGATGTTTACACTAAAAGCCCAGACTTCATCATTATGCACTATATCCATGTAATAAACTGCACTTATACCCCCGAAAGCTATAAAAATAAGAAATAAAATTTCAAAATCCCCTCTTAGCATTTTTCAAAAATGCAATATATTGCTATTAACTATAGTCACCATGTCGTACATTATTTGAATTCTCTAATGCATTTTTACGCCCTTCCAGTGCCCACTGTGAACTATTGCTACAGGGAAATTTAGTTGTGTAATTGCCATTAACAATATGACAGAAATAGCAACTGTGTAACTAATTCCCCACATTGTATGTATCTTCTGCTCACACTACATAGAACATTTTTCCTCATGATTCTGAAAGGAGGCAAGCAGCATACCACCCCCTTGAAAAGTGGAGCAAATTCAGAAATTCTTGTGACTGTATTGGGTCAAGTCTTGGTCATTATGTGTGCTGTGTGCTGTGTGTTGTGTGCTGGAGCCATTATCTTGACGTACACACAGGATACTAATGCTGACATCTAATTATCATTATAAAACTGATGAACTCTCAATAAGGTCAGCACAAAGCAGAGAAATACATCTTTATGCAATCTATTAGGTCATTTATTTAATAAATTAAAATACTTAAGGAAGGAAAATCAGTCTGGCATTTTCTTTAGTCAATTCTCTTTGGCAGATGACTGAATTGCAGAGAAATTCAAAGAGTGGAGGCAACACTACATTAAAAGCTCCGTGATCAAAACAAAGAGCATAAAAACACTTGAGCATTGTCTAATGGACAATTTATCATCCAAACAGATGCATTCATTAAGGGAAAAATTACCTTCAAATATCAGGAAAATAAATTGGGTCTATTCTGATTTCTTGTTTTTGCAGCAAGAGTGTTCCAAACTATGGAAACAAGTATATAAAAGATGCTTCAGTGCAGGAGCAGAACATTTTGGGCATTTAAGTTTATTGTGCAAAGCTGTTTGAACTGCTTGAAGATGGTAAATCAAGCAAATATGGAACATTCGAACTGATAAAGTCTTTCTGGGCCAATTACTTCTCTCCTATATTTCAAAGACAGAGACTGTTTTGTTATTTCATGGCTGTTGTTATTATTAATGCTACAACTACTACTAATAAGAAATCATTTTCTGCTTTGCCTTAGCAACATGGACTCCAATCAGTCACCATAGGCTCCACCTCTGTGGCAGGAAAACATCTCTCAAGCACAGAGCCAAAAGGTTGGGCCCTCGCGCTGTCTCCCCTCATGTGAATTCTAAGCTCACAGTCAGATGGCAGAGGGAGTCACTGTGTACAGCTGGTGGCCTGAGTCTTGTGCTCCATCAATTTGCATTACTGCTCAGAAATTAACACCGAGCAGCAGCGCTGTCATTGCCCTAAGACCATAATCCAGCCACAAATGGAATAAAAAACTTTCATAAATAAACAGGCTAAGCAGTGGCTCACTGAGTTGTGGCCCTCAGGCATGTGCAAAGCTCATCTTTTCCCTGTGGGTGAACTTACAGACAGCTGCTCTAAACTTACTGGCACTGATGGTAGTAGTGACGATAATGACAGTTGTTTACAGAGCATCTACTATGTGTAAAGCAGTGTTCTTGCATTGTCTCTAATCCTCAAAACAAATCTGCCTATGGATGTTATTACCATTTTACAGATGAGAAACTGAGATTCAAAGACAGATACCTGAAGTTTTTCTACTATATACACTGCTTCTCTGCTTATTGAACCCCAACTATAAAAATTTTCTACATGTTGATTAATAAGCTACTGAATATTTGGGTCATTTTATTTTGCACATGATAAAATGGAGGCAGCAATAGGTAAAGTGTACACCATCAGTTTGAAGCTGACCAATTAAAATTCAGATAACCCACATGAAATTTTGGTACATTGAGCCAGTATCCCTTTATAGAGAAGGAGGCGTTGTAGAGACAACAGCAAGCACTTTGATGTCAATCTGACTTAAGGTTGTATCTGATTCTGTGATCTTTGGGAAACTAGTTAATTTTTCTGATCTTTATTTTTTCATGTCTGAAATAATAACAATAGCCCAAATTTATTGAGCATTTACAATGTATGAAAAATTTTTTGAAGTCTCATTATTTATAATATCCGAATTCATTTAATCTTCAGAACTTTTCTAAGTCTCTTATAATATCTAAATTCATTTAATCCAGGGTGATAATGGCTAGGAAGTGCCAGAAGAGATGTTGTAACTCATATATTCTGACTTTAAATCCTGGGGTTATGGCTGTCTTATACCTCCCTGCCTCACCAGGCTGTTTTAAAAACCGGTGGTTATATACAGTATATGAAATACATGTTCACATGCATTTTGGCTTATTGAGACTTTAGCCACATTTTAAAAACTTTTAAATGCCAATACATCACACATAATAATAATAACTACATTATGGTAGTTGTTTAGAGCAAGCTGACTTTGTAAATGTCTATGTAGCATATTTGTAGCAAGAATATGCTACAAATTGCCGTATTAAAGAAACAACAGGCTCCCTAAAAGTCTTTATTCAAAATGTATGTATAAATGAGATAAAATGGCAAGTTCTTGAGAGAAGAAGCAGTGTCTTCAGTATCTTGTTAGCCGAGGAACAGTACTTTGCATTTGGAAAACACTCTGAAAATTGACTCAAGTTGTATTGCATAAGGAAAAACATAAGGATAAGCATTGTGTTTATAGTTTAGTTGTCTGAGGATGCAAAGATGAATTTGACATGACTCCTGTCCCTGGGGAATCCATAATCCAGTAATAGTGAAGATATAGATAAAGAAGTAAAATACAAATTTTAAGTGACATAGCAGTGATACGGAGGACTCCTGGAAAGAGTGGCTTACTCTGCCGGGAATGTTGAAGAAGGCCTCTTCAAGGAGGAAATTTTTAAGAACTATCATGATGAATGATTAGAAAATATCTAAGTAGATGAAGAGGACTCTGTGTGCAACATAATGCAGCTCAAGTTGTCAAAATTTACAAATGACAATTGTAGGTTATAGATTGGACTCTGCAACCAAGTGTATACACTACTGGAGTAAAAGATGCATAATGATTAGTGGGGAGCCAGTATGAGGTTCCAGAATTGACACTAGAAAGGTAAACTGTGGTGATTTTTAAAGAGGTTTTATGCCATGCTAAGGAGCTTATATTCCAACTACAGGCATCACGGATGTAGACAGGGCAGTGGGACTCATCAGAAATAATGATGAGAATGAAGTGAGGAAGGCCCAGCAAGGCTGCCACTCTTAATCACCACTTTATATCCTCCCTCAGTGGACAAATTACTACCAGTTCGATTTCAGTATTTCAAAATTTTTCATTTACTTATTTCTATTTTAATATTTATTTATTAATTTATTTTTGAAACAGGATCTCACTCTGTCACTCACTGCAGCCTCAACCTCTCCCACTTAAGCAATCCTCAAACTTCAGCCTCCCTAAAAGATGAGATCACACACTTGGCTAGTTTGTTTTTGTTGTAGAAATGGGGTCTCACTATGTTGCCCAGGCTGGTGTTGAACCCCTGGGCTCAAGGGATCCTCCTGCCTCGGCCTCCCAATGTGCTGGGATTACAGGTGTGAGCCACTGTGCCCAGCCTCTATTTTAATTTTAAATTTACCAGTAACAAAAAAATCCATGAAGTAGTCAAAATAGAGCTATATGCGCTTTCTTCTACACAAACTCTCTTCTTGCTCATCATACCTTCCTATCCAGTCTCTCAGGCATAGGGGTCTTGTTGATAGGGGGATGACAGAAGATGAGATATAATATGCTTTTTCATGATAACCAAGATTTGATTGGGAATGACTAAGTTAGGGTAGCATATGCAAATCAAACACCCTAATAGTCCCATGAGGAAAAGCCTAAGGACTAGTCTTATTTCTCCTACAAGCAGAAGTATAGCCCCTGGTTTATGGATTTACTAGCTGTGTGATAATTTGGCAAGTTTCTTGCTTCTCTGGGTTTTACTTTCTACATCTGCATAATGAGGGGCTGGACTGGATGATATCTAGCGTATGTCATGGCTCAAACATTCTCTGAGGTAGCTGTGGTCATGAAGAATTTCAAACTCTCAGTGCCTTAACAAATACACAAAAGTTTCTTTCTCACGCTCTGCTACATATCCCTCATGTGTAGTCTTTGGAGATTCTGCTCAGCAGGGTCACTAGGACCCAAGCTAATGGCCTTTAATAGCTGCCCTGTCTGAAACATGTGATCTCTCATTGCTAGGGCAGAGAGAAAGAGGGCGCTGAAGGATTTTGCACAGACAACTAATTTCCACTTACAGCCCACTGTCCAGAGCTAGTCACAAAGCTCTTTTTCCTGCAAAGAGGCCAAGAAGTGCAGTTCTTCCTGTGCTCAGATGGAGAGGACAACAGGAAACGAACAAGCACTTGAGTTCACCGGTATCTGGAGCAAGCAGAAGGAATGACATCAGGGCATCTAGAACATCCTGTGCTCCCAGGCTCTCTGGTAAAGAGATTATAGAGTGGGTGAACAATGGTAGCTAGCAAGGCAAAGTGAAGAGAATTTTTCCTCCTTTCTCTACAGTCCTCTTAAGGGAAAAAAATTCAAACCATCTGAAATAATTATAGCACTAGCTCTTACTTTGAAGAGCAGCACACTGCCAGTCCATATTTGGTTTGTTTTAGAGGGTTCATTATTTAAAACAAGCAGGTAATTTCCACTGAAGATTTTTTTTTTAGGTTCCTTATACCTAAAGTCCATTTCTAAACTTGAAGGGTTTACTCAGCATAAGAGCCAAATCACATTTTAGCAAGAGCTACATTGCATAACGCGAAATGCTTTGATTTCTCCCATCTAAGTTGAAAAAGTTGTCACAAAACACCAACAGATTCAAAACAGCTCTCAAAATGACTTTTGTTAAAGGCAGATTCCTGAACTATTCATCTGTGTTAAAATGCATTTTGCCTTGAATCATATGTCATGTTGCCAGCAAAGAGTTGTTTCCATGCCAACTCGTTTGCAACACGAGGGAAAAAAATCAAAGCTACTAACATCTGGAAGATGTCAGTACTGATGTAAGCCACTTACAATGAAAAACACGGGACTGCGAGTGCCTGCCAAAGAGACCCTATATAAGGGGGTAACATTTTAATATAATTGCCTAACAATGTATTACTATTCCTTTTCTGGCTGTTTTCTTGATCTAAACACTATTCCAGAAAGGGCTTGCAGAAAGGAAAAATTAATATGCTTCATATGCAGTGTTTTTCTTACAAAGCTAGCACATCTTTCTGACATGAGTCTTTTAACAAGCCACTTAATTTTATGCATAGTCTTGAAAGTGGGATACAAAACAAATGGTTTCATTTTCTACACCTTTTCCAGCTATGGTCCTGCAAAGTCTATTTTTAAATAGTGTATCAGTGAGATAAATGAGACCCAGGGTCTCAACAATGAATTGCATGACCAGCAGTTCCTACATGCTTATTTGTCTTCCTACATAGTTCTGCTTTCCTTTGACTGTGTGTATGTGTGTATGTTTGTGCCAGCAGGTGTGCACTTCTGTGCATCTACCTCTATAGGTTATTAAATAAAATGGATTCGTTTCTTTACTTCCTAAGTGATAAATAATGTCACAGGCTAGAGTGGCTTCTCAGAAGTGCTATCCAAAGATCAAAGAACCTAAGGACACTAAATTTTGAGATGGCACCGAATGCTGTCAGAACAGCTCATCTTTCACAAGTGGAAAGGCCTCACTGACGACACTTACTTGATAATGGAAAAGCACGGGGCTTTTGTGTCATGACTTAAAAATGGAACATAAGTTTGTAGTAAACTTTAGCGGATAGTAAGCACACAGAGGTTCATGTGAACATAAATCATTCGTATTCCTTCCCCAGGCTTACTCAGGCAGGACTTCAGAGTTTCCTCTTGTCCTCCAAATACTTCTAGGTGTCTGCAGAGCATGCCTCATTCATGCACTCAGGAAAACTCTGCTCAGCTGTACTGTCAACAGTTCTTTTTCTCTTCTCCTGCTTTGCTCACTTTCATCCCTAGCAGGTGCCATCTGCTGCCAGACACCAGCTCTGCCACCCAGCATTGCTGCTCCTACCAGCAGGTTAGGGTTTCGATGAGCCAAAGCTGCACTAGTGTCTAGTTCA